>NW_027397090.1:12248169-12277370 GCF_003265705.2 Callorhinus ursinus
TCTTCCATCTCCTGTTGAGTTCGTCGGTGTTCAGAATGGTTTGATCCCTATTCAGCTGAATGCTTGAGAGCAGATGAAATCCAGGTCTCCTACTCCTCCGCCATCTTGCTCCCAAGAAACAGTTTATTTTTTTAAAGATTTTATTTATTTTTTTGAGAGAGAGTGAGCAAGAGAGAGTGAGAGAGAGCACAAGCAGGGGAGGAGTAGAGGGAGAGGGGGAAGCAGGCTCCCCGCTGAGCAAGGAGCCAGATGCAGGGCTCGATCCCGGGACTCTGGGATCATGACCTGAGCAGAAGGCAGACTTTAACAGACTGAGCCACCCAGGCGCCCCTGTAAGAAACAATTTAATAACCATTTTCTCAAGGTAAAACTCTGTGGGTTTTGGAAAGCCCTTAAGGGTAAGTGAGTGACATTAAAATTAAATATTCCTGGGCTTATTTTTCTTAATCCTGACCTAATAATGTAGAAGTTTTTGTAATTGAAAATAAATATTCTTTGGTTTGTACAGGTGCCCCTCAAACAACACAGGGATTAGGGGTGCCGACCCCCTGTGCAGTTCAAAATCCATGTAGAACTTTAAAAAAAATTTTTAATTTTAATTCCAGTATAGTTAACATACAGTGTTACATTAGTTTCAAGTGTATGATATAGTGATTCAACAATTCTGCACATTACTCAGTAATTCTCAAGATGGGTGTACTCAATCTCCTCCACCTATTTCACCCATCCTCCCCACACGCCACCCCTCTGGGAGCCTTCTGTTTGTTCTGTGCAAGTTAAGAGTCCATTTGTTGGTTTATCTCTTTATTTTTCATTGTTTTTTTTGTTTTGTTTCTTAAATTCCACATATTAGTCAAATCAGATGGTATTTGTCTTTCTCTGACTTATTTTACTTACCATTATACCCACTAGATCCATCTATGTTGTTGCAAATGGCAAGATTTCATTCTTTTCAGGACTGAATAATATTCTCCTCTGTGTGTGTGCGTGCGTGCGTGTGTGTGTGTGTGTAGATATCTATCTATGTGTGTATGTGTGTGTGTGTATATATATATATATAAATCACCTCTTCTTTATCCACGTATAACTTTTGACTCCCCCAAAACCTAACTACTCGTAGTCTGCTGTTGACCATAAGCCTTATGAATAACATATACAGTTGATAACACATATTCTGGACATTATGTGTATTGTATACTATATTCTTACAAACCAAGTTAGCTAGAGAAAATAAAATGTCATTAAGAAAATCATCAGGAAGAGAAAACACATTTACAGTGCTGCACTATATTTACCTAAAAAAAAAAAATCCTCGTATAAGTGGACCCGCTCAGTTCAACCCCATGTTGTTCAAGGGTCAACAGAGCCATCAGTTAATTAAGAGGTGTTTGGTACATGAAGGCTTAAGGACTCTTTCTATCTCTTATCCTGATTGACTCCTTACAGAATGTTTTTACCTGTTTGCATTTATTTGAATCATAGCATGGTAAGGCTGAAAGATCTTTCCGCCCAGCTCCTCATTACTCTGACAGTAAGGGAATGGATAAACTGTGGTATATTCATACAGTACTGAAAAAATATACAGTACTTAAATAAATGATATCCACATGTGTCACCAAGGATACGTATGAAAACAAGTAGATTGGAAAACACAAGGGGCAAAGGATATGTAGAGTATGGTATGATTTATCTTTCCTTTAAATAGCACCTTATACACCCTTTTAGGAATAGTATTTAATACTGATTTTTGTATACACCTATTGATTTTGTATACACCTAGGGTATCTTTATATGTTTTGAATGGATAGACCCCAATTTCACAATAGTGGAATTTCAAGGGGTAGGAGGAGGTAGAGAGGGCACATATGAGGAGAATGTAGGTGTTCTATTATATCAGTAGTCTAGGGTCATGCAACAACCACCTCAGAGCTTAGTGGCTTGCAAATAACAACCACTTATTATTGCTCACGATTATGTGGATAACAATTTGAGCTGGGACCCGCTAGGCTCTTCTGCTCTTAGCTGAGTTCACTCATGCGTTTGCAGCCAGCTAGCAGATGGGGAGGGGTGGGTGGCGGCTGTCACTAGGTGATGGGAGTGACAGGGTCACTTGTGTCTCATCACCCAGCAGGATGGTCCAGTCCTGTTCACAAAGCAGCTGACAGGGTTTTTCTGATGCCTTGGCTCAGACCTGGTGCACACTGACCATGCCAAGTCAAAGAGTCACATTCCATTGGCTAAACAAGTCACCAGGCCAGCCTAGTTTCAAGGAATGAGAGAAAGACTCTACCCTTGCTGGGAGGAAATACAGTCACATTGGAGGAGGCCGGCAGAGAGGTGGAAAATGACATCCCTGTGTATTTTGTCATTGACCACAGCCACGTCTGTAGCTTTATTTTTTTAATCTGAAGGAAAGAAATTGTCGGAATTTATGATTCTGAGAAGTAGATATATGGGTACCTGTTATTTTTGTACCTTCCTGCATGTTTGAAGTCGTTCATAATTGATCATGTTAATAACAGTTCACATGTGATTGTATGATCATCTTTCCACACCAGAAATATTTCCTGGAATCCCATCACATCAGTGCAGCAACCCATAGTCACACACCTAAGAGTCTTATCACCTGGGCCTTTTTAATGTTGTATAGATAAAATTCACAGCCTGTTGGGGACCAGGCTGAATTTCCATTTAAATAGCAACATTTAGTCCTCTGATTTGCTCCTGTTGTTCTAATTACTTACCTGGAGAAATTGTTTCCTAATTTCCTAACCTGTCCTTCCACAGGCCTCTGCTGTGCCTGGTTAGACCCTGGCTACAGAAAACATCTGTAGACTGCATGATAATGATAGCAGAAATGATTACATGGCTCTCTGGGAAGGTCTGTGTGCGTGTCTGCAGACGTGCCTATTGCCACAAAAGGAAGGAAACGAAATGTGTCATAGATAGGAAAAACATTGCTGTCACTTCTCCATTATCTACAGAAGGGTTTATCCGCAACCAAATTTTAATCCCAGGCTAGAACCCTCAAATGTAGTCCCCAGCTTTCCTTTCCTGCTGTTAGGTTGTGTGTAAGGGGAACACAGCGAACTCTAGCAGTAGCCTAAGGGAAACAAAATTAAGGATACCAACACGATGCTGGCCATACATTCCAAAGGCCAACGCATATTATGTTGGATAATCTGCTATTTTGGATTTTCCCTTTGTTTCCATGGGTAATTGAGAGTTCTATTTCCACTGTTAACCCCCTCATCTATATATAGCTAAGCCCTTTTAATTTTTTACTCAACCTCAAATGAGGCCTGCCGTACCCAAGAATAACAAGAATTAGGCTTTTACCCCGCCACCTTTCCAGACCTCTGGGTCTCCCCATTCACCCACTTGTGACATTCTGTCCCAGAAAATTGGAAAAGCGTTCACTTTAATTGGTTCTAAAATGGAGGATTCAGTGCCTGTGCTGAGTTTGAGGATAAAGCTAACATTTTACAAAGCCCAGCCCAGCAGCAGCTGCCCTTTGGGATTTGGGACGTAGAGCAGCAAGTCATTCTGGAATTTAGAGCTTTATTACAAAGAAGTGCTAACTCTTCTGGTTCTGCTTATAAATGGAATAAAGGGGGAATCTGGCTCACCCATGAGCGCTTTAACCTTGTGCATGCTCAATATCCTTATGAAATGCAATATCTTATGATCCTTTAAATAACAAATGACCTTATTCCCTTTTATGGGGTCATTAAGGCCTCTAACGGTCCAGGTATAAATCCCAGCTACTACTGCACATCTTAATTTACTATTCATATGTGAATCTCTCTTTGGTTTTCAATTACTATACAACAGCAACTGGCTCATCAAATTATCCCCATCGGAATGTGTCTGTTAAAGACATTGCAGTTTACATCTTAGGGCCCTAATTAAAGTCACAATACTTGATAAACCTTGAACAACTAGTAATTGGAAACTAACAATTAGTACCAACCACGTTAGTTGAGATCAGCTCTGCTGCTGGCTGCATGACTAAGCAAGAGGAAATGAGTGTGCCAGAGATAGCCCACATGCCAAATATGTGTTAATGTCCACTCCTGCATTTCAGCCAAAGAAATGAAAAGAACTTGACATTAAAATATTATTATCTAAAAGTCTTTATATAGATATCTGTGTCATGGAATGGATCAGTCTGATATCCCTGTGGCTTTTCAAACTTTATCATGTTCATTACTGTTCTTATCATCCCATCTCTGGGTATCTGTGGGCATGGTGCTGTAAGATCACGTCTTTGAGCTTTGCTTCTTCTCAAAAGCCTACAGCTTTGCTTACTTTCTTAACAAAGCTCAGGTCACATTGTCCTACCGTATTCTGCATATCCTCTCCCTCTTCATGCCCCTTATTGTCTACATCTTCAGAATATCTGAGGCTCATGGTATGGCAGGAAGCACATGGGTTGATTTGATGAATCCAAGAGAAGCTTGAAGGACTGCAGGCACTGTGCCATGTGTCCCAATTAGCCTCCATACTATTCCAAGACCACACATTTTAGAGAGTAACGGAGAAGAGTATATTCCAGTTCTCTGTCCTGGAAACTTGCTGATAGGCCTTTTCCAACTGGAAATGCGTTAGCAGTGGCACTTGGCATTGGGCAGCGGGGTAAGAAATCTCTTTACAGTGACCTTCTGTTTTGTTGGTCAGCACGGCCTTCCTCTTCCCTTATTCCCATTCCATTGAATAGCTAATGAAATGGGATATTGCTCGAAGGCGCTTCAGCAGGCTTGATGAAGCATCCCAAATGCCTTCTGCCTAATCTGCTTACCTTGTGATTTTCCAGGAGTTCTTGGCAATGGGAGAAGTGTGATGTTTCAGCAGTCTTTCCTCAAAACATTGCTTCAGTTACCATGGAGGATACCATTTGGTATGGTTTTATACTCTTTTATCATTCTCTTCTTCACTCCCTGCCAGAGAGCCCACATGGTTATTCCAAAGTATTCCAAGAAATGGATCACACAAATGATGAACTTGGCACTTTGCTAGCACTTTGTGTTCTTTTATAAAGCGAACAAGTATGTCTTAAGATGTTTTGTAGTTTTATTGCAAAATAAATACATGTTCTAAATCCTCTCACTGCTCTACAAGGCTGACCAAGTGAGTTTTTGCAAGAGCAGTTGGGTCCAGATTAATTCCATGGCAGGCTCTGGGATCTGTTTCAAGTTATCCTTATGTAGCACTTGGATCTGTACCAAATGAATTTTCCACTCTAACCTACCATGGGGGACCAAGCCCAGAAGAGAGTTGAGTCAAATATTGTCCAACATCAAGTGACTACAAACCAAAGATATGATGCTCTTTTTGTATAGAATAGATCCTTGTTCCCTGAACTGTCTTCAGGACCCAACAACTTCAAAAACCATGATCCATGTACACTAACTGGAACACTACATAACTGGTTTTGTACAAAGTTTGTTCATACTGTGAATCTAAACAGTGATCCTTTGAACTATTTAAAATTAGCTCCAGACTCAGAATCAAAATTATTCTGTAATTTCCTGTCAAACAAAAATTTGAAGCTTTAAATAGATATTGACCAATGTATGGTAGTTCAAGAAAGGCAGTGACTTTTCTATGGGCACTTTAATTGGCTACAAACATCCCTCATCAAAACCATCAAGTGGATATATAGAATCCTCTCTCCATTCTGTTCCGCAGCTCTTGGCTCTCATCCTAGACTCTCTCTTTTCTAGAACCTTTCCTGTGGTATTAGTAAAGGGAAGGCTCAGCTGGTTGAAAACCAATTCACTTTAAGAAGATTCATGATAACTATAAAGGTTACTGACACTCTATAACTATAAAGGTTACTTGAAGACCCAGAAGCCATCAAAATAGATAAGAATGAAACTCTGTTCATACAGGTAGTAAACAAGTAAAGAAGGATAGCTTACAGAAAGACCTGACAAAGAAGCAACAGGCAAGGGAAGATACCACAGGAAACAGAAGGATAAATAGGAAGCCATCCTTTGTCAATAAAAAAAGAATTCTGTATCATATCAAATAGAGGTTGTAGAAGGATGTCTGCCAGTCAGCTCGTGGAGTCTTCAATTCTTGGGTTTGTAGAACTTAGAGTTCATTTAGCCCAAGATTTTTTTCTAATGTATTAACCCTTCTTGGATGGTCACTTAGCCTCTAAGTGCATAGCTCTAGGCACAAGGAGTTAAGTACTTCATCTCGTGGCACCACCCTATGGCTGAACAGCTCTGATTGCCTGCGCCAAGTCGATGTCTGCTTCTCAGCTCCATTCTCCCGTTGGTCTTGTATCTTCTCTCTAGAGAAAAATTTCAGAAAAATTTTTTTCTTCTCTCTTTGAGGGAGTTTACTCATCATTTCAGTCTGATCCCTGACCTCCTGCTATTCTCATTACAGTTTTTTTTCTTATTTTAAAAGATTAAGAGAAAAATATCATCAGTAAACTACAACCAGATATAACCAGTGTGTTAATGTTCTAGTATATATTTCCCAGGTTTTGTATCTTTTTGTACATACTCTTAATAGAAAAATTAAGATTACAGTGTATGTATTGTTTAAAACAGCTATTTTTCAGGTAACAATTGATCAAAAACATATTTTTCTACA
Organism: Callorhinus ursinus; assembly: GCF_003265705.2. Lineage (NCBI taxonomy): Eukaryota > Metazoa > Chordata > Mammalia > Carnivora > Otariidae > Callorhinus > Callorhinus ursinus. The sequence continues at coordinate 12,254,782 of NW_027397090.1, forward strand.
GCATTATTTTTAATGGCTGTATCATCCTTTTGTATTATTAGATCGTATGTTATTTCCTCCATTCCTATGACTAAGCAGTTAGGTATGGAACAATTCCAAAATAATTCCTGCTTTCAGTGAGCTTATATTCCTGTAGCTTAATGTATAGTCATTTTATCGCCTTTGGTAGTAGATATTATAATTGCCTAGGAATGCACATAATATACGGATCATTCTTTGTCTCTGAAGTAGTCATCCAGGAATATGCACTCCTGTGTTTGAGCCTGTTTCCTCACACTCTCACCGGCATGAAATTTTTATCATTTTGTGAAGTCCTCCAGATTTGATAGGTTCACTATTAAACCACATTATTGTTTTAATTGAAATTTCTTTAAGTTCTAGTGATTCACTGTTAAAACAAGCCACATTCAGCATATTGGAATACTCATCACAAAAATGCTTTTACTGGGATAAAAGAAAAAAATAGTGTCCCTTCATAAGCTGATAGAATTTAAATTAAAGATAGAAAATGCCTGTGACCTCGCTTCATCTTTTCCTTGAATTAAGTCAAATTGTTTGCTTGCTTCTTCAGGCGACTGGTTTATTTTTCAGCAAATGTTGCAAGGTGTTCAAAAAATGAGTGCTTTCTTTTACACCTGATTTCTTCCACTGAAAAGCCTTTGACCCCATGAAAACAGGTTTTAATAGGGTTAATTTAGTTATTCAGCTTGTCACAGTGACTTAACTCCCAATTATCTTGTGGTGGTATGTATTCTCTCAACCTACACATTATTTTAATGTAGCTGTGTTTAATAGCATGTGGAGAGAGTAACTATGTTTGGTTTTGTTTAACAGAGTAGCATATGATCTGTTGAACAGCCACTGTTGTGAAACAGAGAAGAGTGGGTTGTTCTTAGAGGATGAGCACAGGGAGGCTAAAACAGGAGGCCAGGCCTCAGTAATATTGGCAGCTTCCTTCTGGGAGTCTTGCTGTGGCCTTTCCCAGAGCTATTGCTCTTGCTGAGACAGAGTCACAGGGAGGTAGCTAGATACTGCTTCACCACACTGCCCCATGGGTGTGTGACCTTCCAACAAATTAGCCAAGCTTGCCTGGTAGCCTCAGACATGGTAGATACCTCAAACTGTGAGCAGGACCCAGAGGAAAGAAGACCTAGGCAATCTGGAGCAGTGGTGGTTTCTGCTTGGTCTCTAAAGAACTAAACAGACTCACCTGCTGCCAGTTCTTTCCTCTGTTCCGCTGGCCTGCTTGCCCTCACCTTTCTGCCACGGCTCGCTCTCCTTCCCTGGCATGGTTGGAAAGCTCCATGCAGGTAAGCTGATAACATATTTGACCCATTTTAGATGCCACTTTTCCATGAAGCTGCTTTTCATCCTTTCGAATGCGTGTAACAGACCCTTCTCCAAAGTCCCGAGGTAATAATAGCAAAGATGTCCATAGTGTTTATTACACTAGGCATTCTTCCTCTAACCAAGTCACTGATTCCTCACAACAACTCTGTGGGAATGGTATTATTACCTCCTTTTTGTGAATGAAGAAACTGAGAAACAGAGAGGTGAATATCTTGTCTAAGGTTGCACAGCTAAGTCGGAAAGCCAGGATTCCAGAGGAGGCAATCCAGCCCCAGAATCCACCAGGCAGTACGTTTTGCTTGTCCTTTAGTGGATTTACTCAAATGCCACCTTGTATGCTTACTAAAATATGGGGCCCACCATCAGAAGAAACAGAACCATAATCAGGAAACACGAGGTTAGTGGAAAAAACAAAAAACACAGATTTAGAGTTTGGGTCAGGGGCTAGCTCTGTCTTCATCTTTTGGGCTGATCACCAGAGCCCTGTTCACTCTTATAAAGAAGGTCAGAATGTCCTTGACCTATTGATCTTCCTGGCTTAGGTGTGAGGATCAAATGAGAAAAGATGTGTTTCTTTGTGAACTTAGAGGCTCACTGTCACTGTCCTCACCGTCATCACCGCCACCGCCACATTGCCACCCTTGTCATCACCATCCTCACCACCACCACCACCACCACCTTCATCATGTGCTCTTATATTCCCTATAACACCAGTCCGAGCACCTGTGAGTAACAGATATTCAAGGAATGCTCATTGAATGAATAGAAAAGTTTTCTACATCTGTGTAACTCCCGACATCCACTGGAAATTCACAGAGGTCAAAAGAAGGTTACATCTCGTCCCACTTGCTCCCTTGAATCTGTCCTTTAGAAATTGTCCCCTCGTGCACTGCATCACATCTTGATTCTAATTCTCATCAAAGCTCCTGCACCTTCAATCCCATAAGAAATCCAATCAGTCTCAGCATTTCTTAAGTTGCTAACTTTACCGAAGAATTGGGAGTTTATGGAATGGTATCAAATCCCAATCTACACAGCTTCTGTGAATTCCCTGATTTTCATTTTCCTTTACATTCTTTTATATTTTTCCTCTCTCTCTCCTTCCGTCCCTCTCTGTCTTTCTCATTCATATATATATAGATTGAGATCAGATTTACTAGAGCAAGTTTGAGTTCTGATGATATTAATATAATTGAGAAGGAGATGGAATATGCAGAAGTAGAGGTAATTTGAAGCTTTTTCATTTCTTTTCAGTGCCTTTTTACAAATCTCTTCCCTCCCCATCTCTTTTTCTCCAATATCTGTCTCTCTGTCTCTTTCTATCTGTCTGTCTATCTGTCTTCTCTGTCTGCCTGTGTGTCTGTCTTTGTCTGCCTGTCTGTCTCTCGGTCTCTATCTATCTTCTCTATCTGTCTCTCTGTCTCTCTCTTCTCTGTCTATGACTCATGTGCATGCACTCACCCCTCAGGTTACCAGTGTCTTAGTACTTGGATGCTGTATCCTTGAAAGCCTAGCGTGCAAGATTACAACCCACAAAACCTTACTTTCAAAACTTAACCTCTCTCTCTCTCTCACACGCAACTTACCCCTTTGAATTGTCATGTTCCTTTTCCCTCAGAACATTTTTAAAAAAATTTTTGAAGATTGTACTTATTTATTTGAGAGATGGGCGGGCAGAGAGAGAGGGAGAGAGAGTCTTAAGCCGACTCCCCACTGAACAAGGAGACTGACACAGGGCTCGATATCATGACCCTGATATCACGACCTGAGCTGAAACTAAGAGTCAGACACTTAACCGACTGAGCCACCCAGGAACCCTGAGAACATTTTTGCTCCCACAGATCACGAGGTTCTTCAGGCCAACAAATTTAGACCAAAGTATGAGTGATAATTTCAGTTATGCCATTTCTCAAAGGATATTAGCATTTTTGAGAGGTAAAATGGAAGTGGTAATCACCCTGTGTATTAGTCTTTGATTGCTTCTTAACATGTGGTCACAAACTCAGCAGCTTAAAACAACACCTGTTTATTATCTCAGTTTCTGAAGGTCAGTAGTCCAGTGTGGGTCATCTGGATCCTCTGCTTAGAGTGTTATAAGTCTAAAATCAAGGTGTTGGCCAGCTGGGCTCTCATCTGGAGGCTCTGGGAAGGCATATGCTCCAAACTTATTGGCGTGGTTAGCAGAATTCAGCACTTTTGGTTGCAGGACTGGGGTCTCCCATTTCTTTGCAGGCTGAAACCTAGGGACTGTGCTCAGCCTCTAGAGGCTATAAACATTCCTTGGCACATGGCCCCTTAATCCTCAAAGCCAGGGACAGCATGTCAGATTTCCTCATGCTTTGAATCTCCAAATTCCTTTTCTGCTACGAGCTGGAGAAAACACTGTGTAGGTCGTCAGGTCCACCCACATAATCTCCATCATATCTTAAGGTTAACTGATTTAGGACCTTAATTCCATCTTCCAAATCCCTTCACAGCAGTGTCTAGGCGAGTGTTTGAACAGGGGACAGGAATCTTGAGGCTATCTACCACACCTTAAAGAATTTCTAAATCCTTAAGAAACCTCTCCGACCTGTAGTCCCCTGTAATGGACACTTCTCCATCCAGAGCTCCATAGGCTGCCAAGTTTTGTACCGTGTGACACTGGGCCATTGCCTTCCCCCAGTTTACCGGGGTAAGGGTGGCCTCTGGCCCATGGAGTGGGCTCAGCCCCTTATAACTTTCAGTTCCTGGTCCTGGTCCCTCAAGAAACCTGTTTGTATTTCCTGGCCTTGAGTTCAATGAAATAAGTTAGTTGCTCTTTTGTTGAGGCCGGTTTAAAGAGATGCTTGTTACTTGAACCAAAGGAGATGTGATGACGAGACTTGGGCCCTCGGTCAGGACACCCTGCAACCATTCATTTCAAGGACATTTAGCATCTTCTGTATCCAAGGCAGCATCCTAAGCTAGCACTAGGATAGAAGGAAACAGTGTCTCCATTTCTTGGGGAGAGCTACTTCCCAAGAAGTAAAAGATTGACTGAAATGATAGTCCCCCAAAGTCCTTCCTGTACCCATGCCCTGAGGCTCTGTTATTTCTGTAGAGTCCATTTCCCCACCTTTGGCTGATACTCGGTTCAACCATGTGACTTACCTTGGCCAATAGGCTGCTAGTCTACCTGACATAAGCAGAGGCTTGAAAAAGCAGCAGCACCTCTTTGCTTCTTCTCTGAGAACCCTATAATCACCGTGAGAAGAAGCCTGGACAGCCTGCAGGATGAGAGACCGTATGGGTCAGAGCAGAGCTCATCCTGGACCTGCTATAGCCCCCAGGTGACCCCACAAGTCAGCCCAAAAAGATACATGACAGTCCCCACCCAGATCCACAGAGACACCCAACCTGTCTGTAGATTTGTGGGGCGGGGGGGGAGGTGGGGAAATGGTTGCTGTTTTCAGGGATTAAGGTTTGGGGCACTTTGTTATGTAGTGATAGGTAAGTGGAACTGAGAGAACCCAAAGGCAACTTTAGAATTGTGGGCCAGATCTTTTCTAACACATTAAAATTATTTGGAAAGAGGGAAAAATAAGTTGCCTAAGATTTATGACTTCGTTCATTTGAGAGACTTAAAGGGTAAGGAGGCCTTGACTGAGTCAAGTACAGCCCAGCTCCCCCTCTGCTCAGATTTTAACAGATCTGCCAGCTTTGTCTGGCATCAGAATCAGGTCTTTAATTAAGTAATAGAAAGGTAATTAAGACAGAAACATGATGATGTGAGTTACTCGTCTGCGCCCACAGAGGAAGAAAAGCAGGGAGTACCAGCTGCAAACATCTGCAGGAAAAGAACCAAGAGCAGTTTCTGCTCCTGCCTCCTCTCCTCTTTCAAAAAATACCAGTCGTCCAGGGAAGTAAATCAGGGGTGAGTTACTAGCAGGAGAATACGTGCTGTCCCTCTCATGAGATATTAAACCGAGGTTCCTTTTGCTCACATTCTGCGCCCGTCACCAAGTGTCCAATAAAAATCCTGTTCTCTGAGCGCATGTCAGGAAAGAGCAGGGCACAGACCTGCCCAAGCCTCCCTCAGCCGACCAGGGGAGCCCCTCAGGCAAGGCCGTCCCTGTGGCCTGCCCCCAGGGCTGAGTCATCAGAGGCCCTCATCGGCAAATCCCACCCGACCTACGGCCACCGGCAATCACACAGAGCTCAGAGAAATGAGTAAAAGTAAGGGAGTATCTGTGACACGGTCAGGTCTCTCCATATCCCACATGGTCTAGGGAATTTCACCTCGGTAGTGGGGGAGGATGGGCATGTAGCCAGAAGACAGGAGCCCTGGATTCAAATTCAAATCCTTTTATCACTTACTCCTCATGTGTTCCCGGACAAAATTCCTAACTTCTCTGACAGATCTTCTCTAATGTCTGCCTTAAAATAGAGAATGATGGCTGTTTGCCAATCTCACAATTCTACTTGATTCTTGATATCAGTTCCATTCATTGATAATGTATGGGAAGAGGGGCTTCAAATGGTAAGAAACAGCCTCCAACGAGACACTCATTTTTTGGTCATGTAGTATGAGATTAAGGGCACTAGGGTAAGGCTACCTGGAGTGAAGTCTCTGCCTCTTAATGACTCCTGACCTTGAGCAGGTTACTTAACTTTCTTCGTCTGTAAACTGGGGTTAATATGTTAATATTAATACTTATGTCATAAGTTTTGCAGATTAAATAGGTCGTGTGTAAAGCCATCGGAAAAACAGACATGGAGCATAGCACACAGCTGATGGGCACATATCATTATTTTGCTCTTATTTTAAATATTATTAATCTCTCCTCAGTGTCTATGACATTTTTATCTGTGCTTTGTGGGAGACATTACTAAGAGGAAAATAGATAAATGCTTGGATTCATATTCCAGGTCCTCAGCTTCTGAATCCTAAAGCCTGGAAAACTATTTAACTTATGTGTGTTTCTTTGCCTGTCCAAAGAGGGAATAGAGAAGATTTGGTGACATAATCCATGTAAAGTACCTGGAACATTGTATTTATTCAATATTAGTTACTTTTTTTTTGTAATTATGGTAAAAACTGTATGACATACCATTTACCATCTCAACCATTTTTAAGTGTACAGTCAGTAGTATTAAGTCTCTTCTCATTGTTGTGAAACAGATTTTCAGAAGTGTTTTATATGGCCTATCTGAAACTCTACACCCATTAAACAACTCCCCTTCTGCCCTCCCCCCGGGCCCTGGCAGCCACCATTCTACTTTCTGTCTCTGTTAATTGGATTACTATATATACCTCATTTACATGGAAACCATACAGTATTTGGGTTTTTTGTGACTGAGTTATCTCATTCAGCATAACGTCCTCAAGATTCATACATGTTGTAGCATGTGACAGGATTCCCTGAATAATATCCCACTGTATGTATATTCCACATTCTGTTTATCTGATCATTCATCAGTGAACATACAGGTTGCTGCCACCTCTTGGCTATTGTGAACAGTGCAACTTCCAAGGTGGGTGTGAAGTTGCCTTCCTTATATCTCCTGTGTTGACGCACATAATTAAGTGACGGGCATATATATTTCCTCTTCATTTTTGTCTTTTCAAAGCCAAGGCAAATGATAATTGAATAACAGTAACATTATGGGTGTTATGTTTTTCTTAATTTTATTTCTTGGTGTAGACTTCAAGGTGAAATTAACAAAATCAAAAAATAGAAAAAGAGAAACATTCATTCTGCATTTATATATTTAATAATTTGGGGTCATATTTGGCTCCTTCCATGTGTGTGGTATTGAGGGAAGAATAAAAATCAAACTCGGTTTAAATGAGATATAATCTATAGTCCAGTTTGCCTAGTTACCAGAGATGAACAACTGTCAACAACCATCCTGTCAGAAATACAGTCCAGTTCTGGTTTCTTGTTTATTACCTGTTTTTCCTCTCCCTAAATCTCCTGCCCCTTACTCAGTGTCTAGCACATAGTAGGGACTTACCGAATCGAATAAATCAGCCCTGAGTGAATGATATTTTCATAAGGAAGCAAGTGACTCCCCAACAGGGAACCATTAAATCTCAGGGTAGAAAAAAAGAAATGTGTTATATTGGAAAATTAGGAGGGGAAAAGCATCATTTTTTCAAGGAGAAATAGCAGTTCTGAATGGTTAGTTCAGCAGTGTTTTCCTATATCGAAGATGATAAAATGTTTTTAAAAAAAATCTTTCTTCAGTTAATAAGCACCTTTCCATCAAAGAGCTACATGTACATAAGGGATAGTTTTTGAATTCATGTGACTTATCCAGTCAATTCATAGTCTGTAAGTCACTAAGCTTTAATATTTAAAAGTATAAGATTCTTCATTTTTCTATTAGGGCTTCTTGTCTGAAAGATTTCACACCAATAATCACTTTAGCTCTGTATTATAAATACCTCTACCTGGTTGAGATTATAGACTAAAAACAAGAAGCCCTTTGGAAAACTCAATGCTGTGCATCCAACAGCTCATCCAATTAGTTGACATTTATTTAGAGGCATATTGCCTCATTAATGTGCATTCGGCATGTCAAGGGTAAAAGGTAAAGGAGATCAGCAAAAGCAGCTTGCAGAAGGGACTCTCTATCATCATTTTCCCTGTGCCATCCTCTTTCCAGTTCTTGAGCTCGGCGGCTGGGGCTATGGGAAGTAGGCACAGAGTGGAGGCATCCTTCCCTAGGCATTGAATTTCCCCTAAGATTGACATAAAAAATCATAACTGAGCTGTAATTATATTACATTGTCATGCCTGAATAAATACAGGCATCATCCAGAACCATATCTCATCATAGATCTAGATGTTGTATTGGATAATGTGCTAGATTATCTCTAAAAGCTTTTCAGCTCACTGTAATATAAATCTGCAATTAAAGAATGTGTTCAAGGTTACAATAGCTGGTAAGTGACACTACCAAGACTCAGGTTCAAGTTCAAGTCTCCTGATCTCAAATTCAAGACTTTTGGATTTATAATAGGTTGATGGATGGGTGGATGGATACTTGCATGCATCCATACATACTACTGAGACTTTACGAGAAAGAAAAAGGAGCCAAATTCCTGATCACGTTTTGCCAGTCACATATAGTATCCCACTTTTTAAGAAGTCTGACTCCTCTTCCCCAATTATGTTTTTAAACGAATGCCAGGTTGATTATCTAGTTGCCTAGTCTTAGAAACTTAAACATGAAGTGCTCTCCCATCAGCCGTCTGCGGGCCGCGCAGCCCGCTGGTCCATCACACACTCTTGCCCTTTGTGCTCCAAGATTGCCAACACGTGGTGTGTCATGAAGTGTCCAACCCCCAGCCTGACAACATCATTCTGTGCCACCGTGAGCGGGCAAAAGAAGCCAACCAACCCACCCCCTAGAAAGGCGTTTGCTAACTGCCCACTAGCAATTGTTGAGTGATAACACATGCACTTCTCCACATGTTTATGCAGAGTCTCAGATTTATCTGACAGTTTTACACCCTCAGGCATGATACACAGTAATTAAAATTAAAAATGTTTTGACAGCCTAAACAAATGGCTATATAAATTAGAAAGCTGTAAAAGCCATGGTAGCCAAAAATAAAGATATATAGATAAATCATAAAATTATAAACAAGGAGAATGTTTTAATACAGGCATGTTTATAGCCAGACACTTTAAAATACAGGCTAACTTTTGCCTGAAGGAGGATGGTGGTAAAAAACAATTGTGGAAACTAGCAAAACCGTTCTTTCCTGCTTAGCAATTCTTTTCTTACCCTTCTCTGTTAACCAAAGAAAGGAAGAAATTTGTTGAGGTTTTCCAAGTTCCTTTAAATCTATAATCAGCTGTAGAATCTCCAAATTTTAAAAAGCACCTAAATCAGTTGCCTAGAATTTTTACTACTAACCTTCCCAAATGTGTAAAATGATGTGGGCTATGTAAAACTTGGCTCGATTTCACATTTCTCGAATGCATGGCATAAAACGTGTGTTTATGAAATGAACCAAATATATGATCTGCATGTGAATGTAATTTCTTTGAACTAGATGTGCACAAATGTTAAAGTACCATCTTTCTCTTAAATATATTAGGTTGATGTCAGAAGGTTGGCCTTTTCTCCATTTTTCCATTTCTCCTGCTCATCACTGCCCTATGCATTGAACTACTAGGGCATTTCAAAAGAGGGAATAAAATAATTGGAAGTAATCAATGGGATTTTCTCTACCTAGAAAGGCTGGATTGCCAGAAACCAGCCATATCATGTGGATAGTCTTTATGATAAATTTTCAAAGCAGTCCTTTATTTGGCAGAGTTCCTAAAGATCCACTGCCACATCATTATCATGTCTCATGCATCCATGGATTAAGAAAGAAGAACTGCAGAAACACCAAAGCTTTTTCTGGTAATCATCCTAGACCCCTCCTGCTTTGTCCTGACTTCTTGCTTTCAATCCTTTGTCCTCTTGGCTCCCTTTCTTATTCTTGATACCACTGCTGTCTGCCTTGACTTGGCATTGCTATTTGCTCTTCCCAGCTTAATGCTCTACTCCAACCCCTCCCCCCAAACAGAGGACCTGGTTCAGATCTGCTCTTCTGGAATTGTCCCACTGTGAACCACCTTTTTGGGATGTTCAACCTGATCTGCTCCTTGGACTAACCACTGGAACCTATTTAGTCCTGCCCCATCTCCAGAAGGGGAAGCAAGAATTTGACCTTCTTTTGAAATAGAAACATACGGTCATAAAATGACAACGTTTGTAATAATCCGTGATTGGAAATCTTTATATCTCAGAATTTTCCAGATATTTCTCATGAGCTGACAAGTTTAGGAATAATGGGAGTTGTATTGTTTATTTTAATTTTAGCAGCAAAACTCATCCAGTGAAACCTTTGAAAGACACCAGTAACAACCACAAAAGACATCCAGTATATAAAAAGACAGTTCTTGCTTAAACAAGAACATTATAAGATGAACAGAATCATTTCCTGATAGATGGGAGCCTGGGCCAAGGGTAGCAAAGTCAAATGCCTATTAATGTTTAAATGAATGGGAAAGATCAAGTCTAAGGCAACCGAGTCATAAAGACAGGGCTGTGTTACAAGATCTTTTGCTTTTTAAAGAAACTAACAAATGAGTTTTTTTTTTTTAAAAATTGACAATTGAATTTTTAAAACCATCTTCTGTCCCTCCTCCATGAAACAAAACCATCTCAGCAGGCCAGAAATGGCACTCTAGCCCTCAATTTGCAACCTATAATTTAGGCTTTTGTATTAGTTTCCTATCGCTATGAAACAAATAACCCCCAGATTTAGCAGCTTAAAACAATGAACATTTATCCCTGCAGTTTCTGAAGGTCAGAAATCCAGAGGTAGCTTAGCTGGCCGGTTCTGAATCAGTCTCTCGCAGTTTACGGTCAAGCGGTTGGTTGGGACAGCAGTCACTTCAGGCTCTCTGATCCGAGTGTTCGCTGGAAGCCTCTGTTCCTCTCCATACGGCTCTCTCCATCGGCCGCCTTAGCATTCTCCCAAGATGGCAGACCACTCCCCCAGAGTGAGTGATCCCTTAAGACAAAAAGCAAGGCAGAAGCCTCAATGTCTTTTATGACTGAGTCTCAAGTTATATGGCATCACCTCTGCCTAATCCTGGTGGTCACATGAACCACCTGGAACGACGGTACTACTACACAAAGGGGCAGTGCCATGAGGTGAGGATGATTACGGGCCATCTTGAAGACTGGGTGCTACAGCTTTAGAAACATTGAAGTGGGCCAAACGTTTGCTCTTCAAGTTTGACTCAGGCATTTATACCTTAAAACCAGTGCCCTCTCTCCCAGCTCCTTACCTTCACCATTTATTCCTCATCTCTGTCCTCCCTCATCACCGCCTTGACTCAAAGGCAAACACATGCTTTCCTGTTCCGTCTTCTCTTTGGATTGGAATTCATCAGCTGGTCCCGATACCTCTGGTCCCCCAGTCTTGGTAAAGTGAACTGCCCATGAGTTTAACTTTTGGCTCCAGGTGCCATTTGTAGTACCATAGTTCAGGGGTCTGAGAGGCAGAGAGTAGAGATTGGAATTAGAAGCCTACAGGTAACTGTGACTCAGATTCCAAGACTGTTCAGCAAACATCTGCAGAGAAAAGAACAGGTGTCAAACTCTGTGCTGGTATTTGGAGATTGAGAGATAAATCAGATACAGCAGAGAAATCAGGAATCAGGGATCTAGGTGGTCACATAGAGGGTTGGGGAGTTCTCTAGGAGGTGTGATGATGGATAGCAAATCATCAAAAAGGTCGCAGAAATGTCTGGTGAATGTGTTTACAGAGTTGCAAAGAGGCAAGGTGTAAAAATTAGAGAGAGTTGACACCAACTTAGTAAAGTTGGTGTCAAGGTATGATGGTCACTGCACCCAAGTATGAAAAAGGATAATATAGCAACTGCCTGAGGGAAAGGTCACTCTGACTTCAGTGGAGTTTAGATGATGGCTGACAACTAGCGGTGATTTTGGCTTGGTCCCTTCATCTGTAAAAGAGAAATATAATAATATTAAATATTACTATTGAACATAAAATCAAATAAATGAAATATAAATATGAAATCTCACAGGTTTGTTATTAAAATTAGCTTAATTCATTTAATATATGCAAAGCACTTGAAGCAATCCCTGGTACATACCAAGTTTTATATAAATGCTATCATTATTCAGTAATTGGGGCCCCATTTCTTAATTCCCTAGGGAGAACTTTTACAAACGTAGCTAGCTTAGATGTGTCTATTCAAGAGAACTGATAAGAAAACCCTGGGACAGGGTACTGGGAGGAAATTTGAGTTCAAGCAGAACCCTGGAAAATAACCAACAACTAAGAGATAGAAAAGTTGTCTAGTTATTCATTTTTATTTTTTAAGTTTTTATTTTAATGCCAGTTATCATAAAGTGCAATATTAATTTCAGGTGTACAATATGGTGGTTTGCCACTTATATTAAACACCCGGCGCTTATCACAATTGTACTCCTTAATCCCCGTCACCTCTTTGACCCATCTCCCCACCTCCCTCCCTTCTGAAAACCATCAGTTTGTTCTCCGTAGTTATGAGTCTGTTTCTTGGTTTGCCTCTCTCTTTTTTTTTTGTCCCTTTGCTCATTTGTTTTGTTTCTTAAATTCCACATATGTGTGAAATCATATGGTATTTGTCTTTCACTCACTGGCTTATTTCACTTAGCATTATACTCTCTAGTTCCATCCACGTTGTTGCAAATGACAAGATTTCATTCTTTTTTTTTTTATGGCTGAGTGATAACTCTGTTGTGTGTATATACACCACATCTTCTTTATCCATTCATCAGTTGGTGGATGCTTGGGCTCTTTCCATAATTTGGCTATCGTAGACAATGCTGTTGTAAACCTGGGGGAGCATGTATCCCTTTTAATTAATGTTTTTGTATTCTTTGGGTAAATACCTCATAGTGCAATTACTGGATCATAGGGCAGTTCTATTTTTAACTTTTTGAGGAACCTCCATACTGTTTTCCATCATGGCTACACCAGTTTGTATTCCCCCCAAAAGTGCAGGAGGGTCCTCTTTCTCCATATCCTTGCCAACACCTGTTGTTTCTTGTGCTGATGGTTTTAGGCATTCTGACAGGTGTGAGGTGGTATTGTAGTTTTGATTTGCATTTCCCCGATGATCAGTGTTGTTGAGCACTTTTTCATGTGTCTGTTGGCCATTTATGTATCTTTTTTCAGAAAAATGTCTATTCATGTCTTCTCATTTTTTAATTGGATTATTCATTTTTGGGTGTTGAGTTTGATAAGTTCTTTATAGATTTTGGATACTAACCCTTATCAGGTACGTCATTTGCAAATATCTTCTCCCATTCCATAGGTTGCCTTTTAGTTTTGTTGACTGTTTACTTTGCTGTGCAGAAGCTTTTTATTTTGTTCAAGTCCCAAAAGTTTGTTTTTGTTTCCCATGCCTCAGGAGACATATCTAGTAAGAAGGTGCTGTGGCCCATGGCAGAGAAGTTACGGCCTTTGTTCTCTTCATGGCTTTTTATGGCTTCAGGTCTCACATTTAGGTCTTTAAGCCATTTTGAATTTGTTTTTGTGTATGGTATAAAAAGTGGTCCAGTTTCATTCTTCTGCATGTTGCTATCCAGTTTTCCCAACATCATTTGTTGAAGAGACTGTCTTTTCCCCATTGGATATTCTTTCCTGTTTTGCCAAAGATTAATTGACCATAGAACTGTGAGTTCATTTCTGGGTTTTCTATTCTGTTATATTGATCTATGTGTCTGTTTTTGTACCAGTACCATACTGTTTTGATTTGCTACTGCTTTGTAATATAACTCAAAGTCTGTAGTTGTGATACCTCCAGCTTTTTCTTTTTTAACGTTGCTTTGGCTATTTGGGGTATTTTGTGGTTCCAGAAAAATTTTAGTCCATTCTCACCACTTTTATTTAACATAGTATTGGAAGTCCTTGCCACAGCAGTCAGACAACAAAAAGAAAAGGCATCCAAATCAGCAAGGAAGAAGTAAAACTTTTGCTATTTGCAGATGACATGATATCATATACAGAAAACCTGAAATACTCCACCAAAAACACTGCTAGAACTGATAAATGAATTTAGTAAAGTCACAGGATACAAAACATCTTGCATTTCTGTACACCAGTAATAAAGCAGCAGGAAGAGAAATTAAGGAGTCAATTACAATTGCACCAAAAACAATTAAGTTACTTAGGAATATACATAACCAAAGAGGTGAAAGACCTGTAATTTGAAAACTATAAACACTACTGAAAGAAATTGAAGTTGACACAAAGAAATGGAAAGCTATTCCATGCTCATGGATTGGAAAAATCAATATTGTTAAAATGTCTGTACTACCCAAAGCAGTCTGCAGATTCAGTGTAATCCCAATCAAAATACCAACAGCATTTTTCACAGAGCTAGAATAAACAATCATAAAATTTGTATGGAGACACAAAAAATTGTGTATTTATTCAGTTTTAAATATTTTTTAATTTTTTAATAATTTTTTATTATGAGGAACAAACTGAGGGTTTTAGAGGGGAGGGGGCTGGGGGGATGGATTAGCCCAGTGATGGGTATTAAGGAGGGCATGTACTGAATGGAACACTGGGTGTTATATGAAAACAACGAATCGTGGATCACCACATCAAAAACTAATGATGTACTGTATGGTGACTAACATAACATGATAAAATAAAATTAAAAAATAATTTTTTATTATGTTATGTTAGTCACCATATAGTACATCATTAGTTTTTGAATATTTTTGATGGGAACAAACTGTCTTGAATAGATTGCACATCTCTCTTGTTTCTTAAAACATTCTCAATATGGTGTGCATTTTTCTTGATTTCACAAGTTTCGTTTTCATTATTGATTTTTACGCTAGTGTACGGTATCACCATACCTTTTGGATCTTTTGTTACATGAAATGTTGGATCCTATACTAAATGATCCCAGACTTCTGAGCTTTTTAAGTTCCTATACTTACTATTATGGAAAAGAGTCAGTAAAACTACCCTGCTAATTACTTGTTGGTGCTGTCAGAATCCCAAATTCAGATGACTTTCTTCTTTCCAATCTACTGCTTCTGTTCCTTCTTTGGGAATCGATGGCCAAGCTTATTAGGATTAACGACAAGTAATTAGATTCTAAGTAAGAACATGAGACGTTTTCCTGTGAATAAAATGTATTTGTTCTTTATTATGTCTGTGTAGGTTAATTAGGGGTCTTTCCTTGCTCTTATATGGTTGATTTGTCCTGGGAGGTGACTGTATCACTCTTAGGATTTCAAATAGTAAAAGATTTATTATAGGGAATTTGAGTCTTACACAGTGGTAGGATTGGTAAGAATGGCTGGAGGAGTACAAATCAGGAAGACCTATTTGGGGGGTGGAATCAGGAAGTGTAAGCATCATGGGGAAGCTGCCAACAGTGATCCCGCAGCACTGACATATGATTCTCATGAGTTGGGGGCCCAAGAGAAGCCGGTTCTGGTGATTTCAGCTGTCTACAGCACTGCTGTCTTCTGAGACTCACTGGAATCCATGGGAAGCCCTACAAATGCCTTAGGAACATACCTAGAACTAAGGGAAATTATTGCGAATCATTTCAGTTGTCTACTTATAGCTGCTCCTGGATTAATGACTTCTCTTCCACTTTCAAACCTTTCACAACTGCTTCTATCCCAGAAAATATCCCAGAACCATGTAATGAAAGGGGTTCTGTGAAATGTAGATCCAGACTTCTTCCCTACGATGCAAAACAAAATGTAGAAGTGATGAGGGTGGTTCCTACTTGACGATGGAGAGTTTGACACAGCCTACCACTCTACCAACTTTGCAAATATACACACCTCTCTACCTGTATTTAAAACTTCCTGTAACAACATCATGCTTATGGCTAACATATACAACTATACCTTTTATAACCAAAGATGTGCTCGCTTCGTCCCCCAAAGCGGAAAACAAAATTTTTTTAAGTTACTCTCTATTTTTCTGAGTAATTCTCATTCTTCATCTCAATGAGCCTTGTTTTATATTCTGTAACTCCTAAAGGAAGAAGTTATTGATTAATATATTTAAAAATATATAACGAGGAGCAAAATACGTATATTTACTACAGTCCTCATTTCTAAAACTGGTCATGATTATTTTTCTTTCTCCATGGCTTATTCTACATACCATTTACTTCAGCTAGGATTGCAGCTATTCTGACCCAGAACTTCATTTCTAGAGCCATTAATGGTCCTTCCAATATTGCATGGCCATAGTCTCCCAATAACCTTTAGTCTGTACATGTAAATTCTAAGAGACTCACAAAAGAATATCCTACTGTGAGATATATTCCTCATGCCCCACTGCATAACATTATCAAACTGCCCCCATTTCTCCTTGATAATCAGGCAAGGCTGAGCTCTCCATCTAGTACCATAGTGTTTCTTTGCCTGAAGCATTAGGCATTATAATATTATGGCTAGTGCAAAAAAAAGGCCAAAACATGCCAGTCTCAACTTCCAGTTATTTGCAATCATAGTAGTGCCCCCAGAGGAAGAGTTCCTCCCTTGGAAATTAATATCTTTAAGCCAGAGACTCCAGAGTTGCAAAATCAGGAAACAAAAATTTTGGAGTAAGTTATTAAGAGATAACAGAGAAAGAAGCCAATTTTACCTGTTCATCCCCAAAATTGTATATTCTGGCTATAGGAAAAACAGCCCTGTGATTGGTTTCTGGTTCAGAAAATATGTGGAGCCATACTGCTTTTTCCCAAACCCATAACTGGTAGCACCATAATTGGGTCTCCAGTAGGTTGTTGCACGATTCTGTCAAGCCAGTTATTTGGGGGTTACAAGACAGGTAAGACCAGTGAATTTTGTGATTGTGCATCCATTCTTTTGTTGTAAAGTGAGCTTCTTCGTCAGAAACAATGTTGAGTGTGATGCCTTACTGGTGAAAAAGATACTCAGTAAATCCACAGATAATGCTACGGGTAGAATCATTACAGATTGCATGAGGGCAAGCAAATAATGTATAGGGTAAGTGTCAATTCCAGTGAGTAAAAATTTCACACTTCATGATGGAAAGTTCCAATGTGATTAATCCCACCAAGGGGTTGATCAATCTTCCCAAGGAATGATGCCATAATGAGGACTCGATGTTGTCTCTATTGTTGGTGTGTTGGGCACTCGACTGTGACTGTTATCTGTGTTGTTAAATCCATATATAATTTTAGCTTACATCTTTACTGTGAAAGCCACTTTGTTCCCGTGACTAGAGAAAAAGGCTGACGGAGATCCACCAAACAGACCGTTTTGTCTACCTAATAAGAGACTTCATTATAGGAAAACCTTTTTGTGAACATTCACATGGATACAAATATTTTCATGCCTTGTGCCCCTTCTGATATAGTCCCCACCATGTCCTTCTTCCTCAGTCTTGTTATTTGCTTCTCAAATTTACTTCCTTTCGTCATCTGGGCACAGCATTAGCTGGTGCCCGTTCACATAAACTTTACCTCTGCTTATTTATCCTTCCAGGTACAGGTAACAACTAAATGCATCGCTGGAAGTTCTGCTGGGAGTATTCCCTTCCCAGATGTTTTTCAGAGTCATTACAGAGTATCCTCATGTAGCTGCAGTGGTCCAATGTGGAGTCAGCATTCCATGTGGAGTCACCTTTAAAACAGGCCTAAATCTGTTCTTTCTTATACTTAGTGGCATGAACTTCTCCAGGGGGTGGAAGGAGAAGTGCCTGTGTATCAATAGCAGTTAGCATTAGAGTCCACGGCATGTGAATTTACTTGCTTTTTAACAACCTGCCCAAGTCCAATCTTATGTGTAACACTTCATTTGGTGATGAAGGACTATTGCACATGACATGACCAAAGCTATGTCTTGGTGGAGCACACAACACCTCCTTCATGAGATATGACTCAAGTGGCATGGTCCCTCGGTGTTCTTTGGCCAGCTGTTCAGTCTCCAGTAGAGCCTGTCACAAGTCAGGCCCTGTGTTTTTAAAATGAGACTGTTTCTCTGAAAAACAGGGCATGCCTTTCTATCCAAATTCTAGAGTTACACTCTGTGATTCTGTTATTAGGATTGCCAAAGGTACCATATCAAAACCACCTGAGTTACAGATAATTAGATTATAGTTGTACCCGGTGAGACATATGGCTAAGATGGGGAATCACCTTGCACTGCAGCCTGGATCTGTTACAAAATCTCTTCTTGCTCTGGCTCCAGTCACAGCTGGTACCACTGGCAACCCAGATAGATATCCAGGAAATAGGTGGAATAACCTTTCAAATGTCTCTCTGGCTTCCAAAAAGCAAACATCTTCACCAGTCTCTGTGACGCTGACTTAGCAGTAGAAGGTACAAGTTACATCAACTTGTCTTCCTCTTTAAACAAAGTATCTAAACATTTCCCAGGTCACTGAACTCCCAAGAAATCTCACTGAGGTAGCAGGCTCCTGAATTTCCACAGGGCTTATTTCCCACCCTCTCACATGCATACAAATTCGCCATGAGTATGTTCTCCTTTCAGGTCCAATCAGCCTTGTCGTCAGTGTGGTGGACCAGTATGGTGCTCTTTGTGATGGTCATGTGAGCAAGGTCCCTTTAGACAAGATCAGTTCTTTTCAAACTCTTAATAGGCTCCAAACTACCTGAGGATTTTGTTAAAATGCAGATTTTGACTTAGTAAATCTGAAGTGGGGGCCCTGAGTTATTGTATTTTTCTTTTTTTTTTATTATGTTATGTTAATCGCCATAAATTACATCATTGGGTTTTGATGTAGTGTTCCATGATTCATTGTTTGTGCATAACACCCAGTGCTCCACGCAGAACGTGCCCTCTTTAATACCCATCACCAGGCTAACCCATCCCCCCACCCCCCCTCCCCTCTAGAACCCTCAGTTTTTCAGAGTCCATAGTTTCTCATGGTTTGTCTCCCCCTCTGATGTCCCCCCTTCATTCTTCCCCTCCTGCTATCTTCTTTTTTCTTTTTAACATATAATGTATTATTTGCTTCAGAGGTAGAGCTCTAGGATTCAGCAGTCTTGCACACTTCACAGCGCTCACCATAGCACATACCCTCCCCAATGAGTATCACCCAGCCACCCCATCACTCCCACCCCCTACCACTCCAGCAACCCTCAGTTTGTTTCCTGAGATTAAGAATTCCTCATATCAATGAGGTCATATGATACATGTCTTTCTCTGATTGACTTATTTCACTCAGCATAACACCCTCCAGTTCCATCCACGTCGTTGCAAATGGCAAGATCTCATTCCTTTTGATGGCTGCATAATATTCCATTGTATGTATATACCACATCTTCTTTATCTATTCATCTGTCGATGGACATCTTGGCTCTTTCCACAGTTTGGCTATTGTGGACATTGCTGCTATAAACATTGGGGTGCACGTACCCCTTCGGATCCCTACATTTGTATCTTTGTGGTAAATACCCAGTAGTGCAATTGCTGGATCGGAGGGTAGCTCTATTTTCAAATTTGAGGAACCTCCACACTGTTTTCCAGAGTGGTTGCCCCAGCTTGCATTCCCACCAACAGTGTAGGAGGGTTCTGCTTTCTCTGCATCCCTGCCAACATCTGTCGTTTCCTGACATTAATTTTAGCCATTCTGACTGGTGTGAGGTGGTATCTCATTGAGGTTTTGATTTGGATTTCCCTGATGCCGAGCGATGTTGAGCACTTTTTCATGGGTCTGTTGGCCCTTTGGATGTCTTCTTTGGAAAAATGTCTGTTTATGTCTTCTGCCCATTTCTTGATTGGATCATTTGTTCTTTGGGTGTTGAGTTTAAGAAGTTCTTTATAGATTTTGGATACTAGCTCTTTATCTGATATGTCATTGCAAATAACTTCTCCCATTCTGTCAGTTGTCTTTTGGTTTTGTGGACTGTTTCTTTTGCTGTGCAAAAGCTTTTTATCTTGATGAGGTCCCGGTAGTTCATTTTTGACCTTGCTTCCCTTGCCTTTGGCGATGTTTCTAGGAAGAAGTTGCTGCGGCTGAGGTCAAAGAGGTTGCTGCCTGTGTTCTCCTTTAGGATGTTGATGGACTCCTGTCTCACATTTAGGTCTTTCAACCATTTGGAGTCTATTTCTGTGTGTGGTGTAAGGAAATGGCCCAGTTTCATTCTTCTGCATGTGGCTGTCCAATTTTCCCAACACCATTTGTTGAAGAGACTTTTTTCCATTGGACATTCTTTCCTGCTTTGTCGAAGATGAGTTGACCATAGAGTTGAGGGTCCCTTTCGGGGCTCTCTGTTCTGTTCCATTGATCTATGTGTCTGTTTTTGTGCCAGTACCATACTGTCTTGATGATGACAGCTTTGTAATAGAGCTGGAAGTCCGGAATTGTGATGCCACCAGCTTTTCTTTTTCAACATTCCTCTGGCTATTTGGGGTCTTTTCTGGTTCCATATATATTTTAGGATTATTTGTTCCATTTCTTTGAAAAAAGTGGATGGTATTTTGATGGGGATTGCATTGAATGTGTAGATTGCTCTAGGTAGCATTGACATCTTCACAATATTTGTTCTTCCAATCCATGAGCATGGAATGTTTTTCCATTTCTTTGTGTCTTCTTCAATTTCTTTCATGAGTATTTTATAGTTTTCTGAGTACAGATCCTTTGCCTCTTTGGTTAGATTTATTCCTAGGTATCTTATGGTTTTGGGTGCAATTGTAAATGGTTCGACTGCTTAATTTCTCTTTTTTCTGTCTTGTTGTTGGTGTATAGGAATGCCACTGATTTCTGTGCATTGATTTTATAGCCTGCCACTTTACTGAGTTCCTGTATGAGTTCTAGCTGTTTTGGGGTGGACTCTTTTAGGTTTTCCACATAAACTATCATATCATCTGCAAAGAGTGAGAGTTTGTCTTCCTCTTTGCTGATATGGATGCCTTTGATTTCTTTTTGTTGTCTGATTGCTGTGGCTAGGACTTCTAATACTATGTTGAATAGCAGTGGTGAGAGTGGACATCCCTGCCGCGTTCCTGACCATAGGGGGAAAGCTCTCAGTTTTTCCCCCATTGAGAATGATATTCGCTGTGGGTTTTGCATAGATGGCTTTTATGATATTGGGGTATGGACCCTCTATCCCTATACTCTGAAGAGTTTTGATCAAGAAAGGATGCTGTACTTTGTCAAATGCTTTTTCTGCATTGATTGAGAGGATCATATGGGTCTTGTTCTTTTTTTTTTTTTTTTTTTTTTTTAAAGATTGTTTTTATTTATTTGAGAGAGAGAGAATGAGAGAGAGAGAGCATGAGAGGGAGGAGAGTCAGAGGGAGAAGCAGACTCCCTGCTGAGCAGGGAGCCCGATGTGGGACTCGATCCTGGGACTCCACGATCATGACCTGAGCCGAAGGCAGTCGCTTAACCAACTGAGCCACCCAGGCACCCCTTGTTCTTTCTTTTTTAATGTATTGTATCAGACTGATTGATTTGTGGATGTTGAACCAATCTTGCACCCGAGGGATAAATCCCACTTGGTCATGGTGAATAATCCTTTAATGTACTGTTGGATCGTATTGGCTAGTATTTTTATGAGAATTTTTGCATCCATGTTCAATAGGTATATTGGTCTGTAATTCTTTTTGATGGGGTTTTTGTCTGGTTTTGGGATCAATGGTGGCCTCATAAAACGAGTTTGGAAGTTTTCCTTCCATTTGTTTTTTGGAACAGTTTCAGAAAAATAGGTATTAATTCTTTAAATGTTTGGTAGAATTCCTCTGGGAAGCCATCTGGCCCTGGGCTTTTGTTTGTTGGGAGACTTTTGATGACTGCTTCAATTTCTTTAGTGGTCATAGGTCTGTTCAGGTTTCTATTTCTTCCTCGTTCAGTTTTGGTAGTTGATACATCTCTAGGAATGCATCCATTTCTTCCAGATTACTTAATTTGCTGGCATAGCGTTGCTCATATGTTCTTATAATAGTTTATACTTCTTTGGTGTTGGTTGTGATCTCTCCTCTTTCATTCGTGATTTTGTTGATTTGAGTCATTTCTCTTTTCTTTTTGAGAGGTCTGGCCAGGGGTTTATCAATCTTGTTAATTCTTTCAAAGAACCAGCTCCTAGTTTCATTGATCTATTCTACTGTTCTTTTGGTTTCAATTCCATTTATTTCTGCTCTGATTTTTATTATTTCTCTTCTCCTGCTTGGTTTAGGCTTTATTTCCTGTTCTCTCTCCAGTTCCTTTAGGTGTAGGGTTAGGTTGTGTATTTGAGACCTTTCTTGTTTCTTGTGAAAGGCTTGTATTGCTATATACTTTCCTCTTAGGACTGCCTTTGCTGTATCTCAAAGATTTTGAACAGTTGTATTTTCATTTTCATTCGTTTCCAGGAATTTTTTTTAATTCTTCTTTAATTTCCTGGTTGACCCATTCATTCTTTAGTAGGATGCTCTTTAGCCTCCATGTATTTGAGTTCTTTCCCACTTTCCTCTTGTGATTGAGTTCTAGTTTCAAAGCATTGTGGTCTGAGAGTATGCAGGGAATGATCCCAATCTTTTTTTTTTTAATTTTTTTTATTGTTATGTTAATCACCATATATTACATCATTAGTTTTTGATGCAGTGTTCCATGATTCATTGTTTGTTCATAACACCCAGTGCACCATGCAAAACGTGCCCTCCTCAATACCCATCACCAGGCTAACCCATCCCCCCACCCCCCTACCCTCTAGAACCCTCAGTTT
>NW_027397090.1:12282370-12361313 GCF_003265705.2 Callorhinus ursinus
GGGGCATTGAGCCCATTTACATTCAGGGTAACTATTGAAAGGTATGAATTTAGTGCCATTGTATTACCTGTAAGGTGACTGTTAACTGTCTGTTGTCTGTGTTCGTTTCTGCTCTTTGCTGCTTTTAGGTTCTCTCTTTGCTTAGAGGACCCCTCTCAATATTGCTTGGAGGGCTGGTTTCGTGTTTGCAAATTCCTTTAGTTTTTGTTTGTTCTGGAAGCTTTTTATCTCTCCTTCTATTTTCAGTGATAGCCTAGCTGGATATAGTATTCTTGGCTGCATATTTTTCTCGTTTAGTGCTCTGAAGATATCTTGCCAGTCCTTTCTGGCCTGCCACGTCTCTGTGGATAGGTCTGTTGCCAATCTAATGTTTCTACCATTGTAGGTTACATATCTCTTCTCCCGAGCTGCTTTCAGGATTTTCTCTTTGTCTCTGAGACTCGTAAGTTTTACTATTAGATGTCGGGGTGTTGACCTATTTTTATTGATTTTGAGAGGGGTTCTCTGTGCCTCCTGGATTTTAATACCTGTTTCCTTCCTCACATTAGGGAAGTTTTCTGCTATAATTTGCTCCAATATACCTTCTGCCCCCCTCTCTCTCTCTTCTTCTTCTTCTGGGATCCCAATTATTCTAATGTTGTTTCGTCTTATCGTATCACTTATCTCTCGAATTCTGCCCTCGTGATCCTGTAGTTGTTTCTCTCTCTTTTTCTCAGCCTCTTTATTTTCCATCATTTGGTCTTCTATATCGCTGATTCTCTCTTCTGCCTCATTTATCCTAGCAGTTAGTGCCCCCATTTTTGATTGTACCTCATCAATAGCCTTTTTGATTTCGATTTGGTTAGATTTTAGTTCTTTTATTTCTCCAGAAAGGGTTTCTCTAATAACTTCCACGCTTTTTTCAAGCCCAGCTGGTATCTTTAAAGTCATGATTCTGAACTCTAGGTCCGACATCATACTAATGTCTGTATTGAGTAGGTCCCTGGCTGATGGTAGTACCTCTTGTTCTTTTTGCTGAGGTGATTTCTTTCGTCTTGTCATTTTGTCCAGAGGAGAATAGATGAATGAGAGAACGAAATGCTAACAGGTTTACAACATCCCCAGCAAATATACTGTATACAAATCAGAAAAGACCTGAAACCAGGGGAAAAGAAAGGGAAAGAAAGAAAAAAGAAAGAGAAAAAAGAAAAAAAAAGATAAAAACAAAAACAAAACAATACAAAAATAGCAGAATATGATCAAATATGATCAGGCTAGTGCATAGATCAGTGCCACACACTAGATTTTGGGCGTATTTTGGTCTGTTAGAAAATAGTGCCTCCTAAAATTTTAAAGGAAGAAAGACATATATGTACAAAATAAGGGTTGATACAATGAAGGGATGGAAGATGACTGTAAAGATGAAAATTATAAAAGGTTTTATAAAAGGACTTGGTAAGATAAGTTGTTTGAAAAAAGAAAGAAGATTTAAGAAAAGAAAAAAAAAAGGAAAAAGGGAGAGAATGTGATCAGGCAGGAGACTAGAACAAAGCCATACACTAGTGATTTAGGGTATATTTTGATCTGTTAGAAGAAACTGTACCTCAAAATTTTAAAGAGAGAACAACTTATATATATATGCCAAAAATAAGGGTAACTACTATGAAGGGATAAAATATGACTCTAAAAATGAAAAATGAAAAATGTTTTTTTTTTTTTAAAAAGGGATTGATAAGATGTTGGTTAAAAAAAGGGAAAAAGAAAAATAAAAAAAAACAGTCAACAAAAATTAACGTTGATGAAATAATGAATCATGGTTAAAAAAAAAAAAAAAAAAAGCCATGAATCTATGTGCAGTATTCCCCTAGCGCTGGAGTTCTCCCGTTCTCCTTGATCGATCAACTTGGTCTTGGCTTGCTGGCTGTTTGTGCTGATCTTCTGGGGGAGGGGCCTGTTGCTGTGGTTTCCAAATGTCTTTGCCGGAGGCGGAATTGCCCCGCCCTTGTCGGTCCGGGCTAAAGAAGCTGCTCCGGTTTGCTCTCAGGAGCTTTTGTTCCCTGCAAGCTCTCCGTACAGCCTTGGAGGACCAGGGTGAAAATGGTGGCCTCCCAATCTCCACCCGGAGGAGCCGAGAACTCGGGGCCCCGCTCCTCAGTGTGCCCCCAGAGAAAAGCAGTCACTTCCCTGTCCCCGGTCTCCGGCCGCGCCCCGTGCTCACCCGCCCTGTGACCGAGCGTTGCTATCTCTGGTACCCGACCCCGCGCAGAGTCTCCAAACCCAGCAGATCCCTGCAGTGCGTTCCCGCACCGCTCCTCCCCGGGAAGGAAGGGGAGTCTCCCCGGATCTGCCACCTGCTGGGTCCCTGCTGGAGGAGCCGTGCCCCGACTGGGCCGCGGGTCACAGTCTATGGCAACCCCGAGCTGAGAGCCCGCGACTCTACTCCGTCTCTGCAGCCGGCTTCCCCGCTCCGATACCTGGGAGCTCTGGCGCACTCAGGCACCCCCTGTCTCTCTGTGACCCCGAGGGTCCTGAGACCACACTGTCCCGGGAGGATTCCACCCCCCGCTTAGCCACTGCAGCGACGTCCCTCCACGGAGCCAACTTCTAAAAGGTCCGATTTTGTGCTCCGCGGCTCTAGCACTTGCCAGAAGCGGCCGACGGAGGCCCCTCCCCCGCCATCTATCCTCCCGAATATCGCCTCGGATTCACTTCTCCGCACGTCCTACCTTCCAGAAAGTGGTCACTTTTCTGTTCAGAGAGTTGTTGCTACTCTGTTCTTCGGTCTCCTGTTGAGTTCGTAGGTGTTCAGAATGGTTTGATCCCTATTCAGCTGAATTCCTGAGACCAGACGAAATCCAGGTCTCCTCCTCCTCCGCCATCTTGCTCCGCCCCCGATCCCAATCTTTTGATACCAGTTGAGACCTGATTTGTGACCTAGGATGTAATCTATTCTGGAGAACGTTCCATGGGCACTAGAGAAGAATGTTTATTCCGTCACTTTGGGATGGAATGTTCTTAATATGTCTGTGAAGTCCATTTGGTCCAGTGTGTCATTTAGTCTTTACTTCCTTGTTGATCTTTTGCTTAGATGATCTGTCCATTTCAGTGAGGGGCGTGTTAAAGTCCCCTACTATTATTGTACTGTTGTCGATGTGTTTCTTTGCTTTTGTTATTAATTGCCTTGTAGAATTGGCTGCTCCCATGTTAGGGGCATAGACATTTACAATTGTTAGATTTTCTTGTTGGATAGGCCCTTTAAGTAGGATATAGTGTCCTTCCTCATCTCTAATTACAGTTTTTGGTTTAAAATCTAATTTGTCTTATATAAGGATTGCCACCCCAGCTTTCTTTTGGTGTCCATTAGCATGGTAAATGGTTTTCCACTCCTTCACTTTCAATCTGGGGGTGTCGTTGGGTGTAAAATGAGTCTCTGGCAGACAGCATATCGATGGTTCTTGTCTTTTTATCCAGTCTGATAGCCTGTGTCTTTTGACTGGGGCATTGAGCCCATTTACATTCAGGGTAACTATTGAAAGATAGGAATTTAGTGCTATCGTATTGCCTGTAAGGTGACTGTTACTGTATATTGTCTGTGTTCCTTTCTGGTCCATGTTGCTTTTAGGCTCTCTCTTTGCTTAGAGGACCCCTTTCAATATTTCTTGGAGGGCTGGTTTCGTGTTTGCAAATTCCTTTAGTTTTTGTTTGTCCTGGAAGCTTTTTATCTCTCCTTCTATTTTCAATGACAGCCTGGCTGGATATAGTATTCTTGGCTGCATATTTTTCTCGTTTAGTGCTCTGAAGATATCATGCCAGTCCTTTCTGGCCTGCCAGGTGTCTGTGGATAGGTCTGTTGCCAATCTAATGTTTCTAGCACTGTAGGTTACAGGTCTCTTCTCCCGAGCTGCTTTCAGGATTTTCTCCTTGTCTCTGAGACTCGTTTGTTTTACTATTAGGTGTTGGGTGTTGACCTATTTTTATTGATTTTGAGAGGGGTTCTCTGTGCCTCCTGGATTTTGATGCCTGTTTCCTTCCCCACATTAGGAAAGTTCTGTGCTATAATTTGCTACAATATACCTTCTGCCCCTCTCTCTCTTTCTTCTTCTCAGATCCCAATTATTCTAATGTTGTTTCGTCTTATGGTATCGCTTATCTCTCAAATTCTGCCCTTGTGATCCTGTGGTTGTTTATATCTCTTTTTCTCAGTTTCTTTATTTTCCCTCATTTGGTCTTCTATATCGCTAATTCTGTCTTCTGCCTCATTTATCCTAGCAGTTCGAGCCTCCATTTTGGATTTTACCTCATTAGTAGCCTTTTTGAATTCGACTTGGTTAGATTTTAGTTCTTTTATTTCTCCAGAAAGGGTTTCTCTAATAACTTCCATGTTTCTTCAAGCCCAGCTAGTATCTTTGAAATCATCATTCTAAACTCTAGTTCCGACATCGTACTAATGTCTATATTGTGTAGGTCCCTGGCATTCGATACTACCTCTTGTTCTTTTTGTTGAGGTGATTTTTTCCGTCTTGTCATTTTGTCCAGAGGAGAATAGATGAATGAGAGAACAAAATGCTACTAGGGTACCAACGTCCCCAGAAAATATACTGTAAATAAATCAGAAAAGACCTGAAACCAGGGGAAAAGAAAGGGAAAGAAAGAAAAAAGAAAAAGATAAAAACAAAAACAGAATAAAACAAAACAAAAAACAGAATATGATCAGATATGATCAGGCTGGTGCATAGATCAGTGCCACACACTAGATTTTGGGTATATTTTGGTGTTTTAGAGGAAAGTGCCTCCCAAAATTTTAAAGAAAGAAAAACTTATATAGGTACAAAAATAAGGGTTAATACAATGAAGGGATGGAATATGACAGTAAAGATGAAAATTATAAAAGATTTTATAAAAGGAATTGATAAGAAGTTGTTTGAAAAAAGAAAGAAGAAGATTTAAAAAAAAAAGGAGAGAATGTGATTAGGCAGGAGACTAGAACAAAGCCATACACTAGAGATTTAGGGTACATTTTGATCTGTTAGAAGAAAGCGTATCTCAAAATGTTAAAGAGAGAACAAGTTATATATTTATGCCAAAAATAAGGGTAACTACTATGAAGGAATAGAATATGACTCTAAAAATGAAAAATAAAAATGTTTTTTAAAAAAGGCATTGATAAGATGTTGGTTGACAAAGGGAAAAAGAAAAATTAAAAAAAACAGTTAAAAAAATTAACTTTGAAAGACTAAAGAATCATGGTAAAAAAAAAGCCATGAATTCTATGTGCAGTGTTCCCTAGCTCTGGAGTTCTGCCGTTCTCATTGATCGGTAAACTTGGTCGTGGCTTGCTGGCTGTTTGTGCTGATCTTCTGGGGGAGGGGCCTGTTGCCGTGGTTCCCAAATGTCTTTGCCGGAGGCGGAATTGCCCCGCCCTTGTGAGTCCGGGCTAAGCAAGCTGCTCGGGTTTGCTCTCAGGAGCTTTTGTTCTCTGCAAGCTTTCCGTACAGACTTGGAGGGCGAGAGTGAACATGGCGGCCTCCCAATCTCCGCCCCGAGAAGCCGAGAACTCGGGGCCCCGCTCGTCAGTGCGCCCCCAGAGAAAAGCAATCCCTCCCGTGTCCCCGGTCTCCGGCCGCACTCCGTGCTCACCCGGCCTGGGACCGAGCGTTTCTATCTCTGGCACCCGACCCCGTGTGGAGTCTCCAAACCCAGCAGATCCCTGCGATGCGCTCCCGCGCCGCTCCTCCCCGGGAAGGAAGGGGAGTCTCCCCGGATCTGCTGCTTGTTGGGTCCCTGCTGGAGGAGCAGTGGCCCGACTGGGCCGCGGATCACAGTTTATGGCCACCCCGAGCTGAGAGCCCGCGCCTCGGCTCCGTCTCTGCAGCCGGCTTCCCCGCTCCGATCCCTGGGAGCTCTGCCGCACTCAGGCACCCCCGGTCTTTCTGGGACCCCAAGGGTCCTGAGACCACACTGTCCCGCGAGGGTTCTACCCCCCGCTTAGCCACTGGAGCGACGTCCCTCCGCGGAGCCGACTTCTAAAAGGTCCGATTTTGTGCTCCGCGGCTCTAGCACTTGCCAGAAGCGGCTGACGGAGGCCCCCTCCCCCGCCGTCTATCCTCCCGAATATCGCCTCGGATTCAGTTCTCCGCACGTCCTACCTTCCAGAAAGTGGTCGCTTCTCTGTTCAGACAGTTGTTGCTACTCTCCTCTTCGATCTCCTGTTGAGTTCGGAGGTGTTCAGAATGGTTTGATCCCTATTCAGCTGAATTCCTGAGACCAGACGAAATCCAGGTCTCCCACTCCTCCGCCATCTTGCTCCGCCCCGAGTTACTGTATTTCTATTTCCCAGGTGATGGTAATTATACCTTAAGTAGAAAGAGATCATTTTCTGTGGGAGAGTCAGAAAGTTGACATATCCCTGAGGAACGTTACTGATGGTATAGTTTTGTTTCTACCATGAAAGCAAACTTCTTCTGGTGATCCCGTTGTTTGCTATAGAGAAGAAAGAAGGTATCATATTAATGTCTGCATATCAGTTTGCAAGACTTATGTTGGGTATGCCCCCAAAAAAGAGACCCCACTTGGAACAATAAATGCAATTGGGTCACCATTTGATTAAGTTTGTGGTAATACACTATCGTTCTCTATAAGCAGTCTATATTCTGCACAAATTAAATAAGGAGATAAAAGAGAATTAATAGAAATCAGCACCTGCATCCTTCAAATTTTTGATGGTGGAACTAATCCCTGCATTTCCCTCAATTTAAATTTACTATTTTGATAGAAAATGTATTCCAGGTGGTTCCATCTTTCTTCTTCCTACCATAATAGCCCTCACTCCGTGGATGAAGGGTTAACCAGAGTATTCAGTGTATATATATATGTCTTCCCTGCTATGCATCCAGGAACTAGAGAAATAACTACAGAGTGGGGTCATAGATCCACGGGTCTTATTGTAAATGGACTTAAGCTTAAAGTTCATCTATCAACTGAACTTCTTAAGTCCTGACTCTGACTGATAGATCAGATACGTAAAGATTAGTGTTTGTATAAGTTTTTAAGTGATATACTTTAATCTGTAAAGTCTGGGTATTTCCATTTACCCAACAGGCAGTCACTCTGATTATAGCCACTTTGGGGAAATGCTTTGAGGAAAATACATAGGTCATACTTGTGGTAAACTTGTAGGGTCCTTCTTCAAGAAACCCGTATTTACCCTTCATTGAAGTAATTGTGTGTCTGTATGGCTTGGGGATTGAATAAAGAGTCATAACTTTCTCCATTGTTGTCTGAAGTCAGATATCCACTCACCAGGATGCGAGGGTGTTTTTTTCCCCCCCACTTACATAGATTAAGTACATCCTTATAATTCTGTTCAGCTATTTCAGTCATAAGGACATCATGGCCACTGCCAAAGATTTCTACAGGCTAACTCAAACCATTCTGAATTTAGTTGCAGACCTGATACCTATTCCAATGGTAACATTGGTCTTATCCTAGGCACTTGGTCATTTCCCACTGCTGGATGCCTTCATCCTCCATTGAAATCAGGGGATCTCTTTCAGTGGCTGCACCCCTTTCCATCATTCCTGGCTTGCAGGGGAAAACCGCTACAAATGTTTTTAAGGGTGCTGGTGCTATTCTTACCAAGTCATTTCTCAATACCTTAGAAAAAAGTGTGCCCTCTTAGCTCTCCTGAGAGCATAGTGGGGTTTAGGCTGTATGCAGGAATTGATATGATAAATCAACTTTATTATTCTTCTTACATCTCTGAATTCCTTCCTCTACCAAGAAAGTTCTAACAATTCACTCATCACAGAAAGCAGGATAATGTTGAGCCTTATTGTCTCTTAAGTAAATTATTAAATACTAGCATATTAAAATAACACATTGAAGGCAAAATCTGTACTATGTACATCCATATTGATACATTTTATATTTCTTTTTTCCTTGTTTTACACTCTTAAAATCCATTTCCCTATACATACTCTAGGCTCTGCCAATATAAATAGGCAAAAATCTTCCTTCAGTGGATATGCTACTTCTTCCAGAGTAAGGTTTTATAACCTTCTGTAATCTATAGGAATTTATCTCAGATTATGAATCTGGAAGCAACACAAGGTGGTGGAGTTAGGTCTTAAGAAGAATTAATAGGGGCGCCTGGGTGGCTCAGTTGGTTAAGTGTCCGACGCTTGGTTTCAGCTCAGGTCATGATCTCAGGGTCCTGGGATGGAGCCCTGCATCAGGCTCCACATTCAGCGGGGGGAGTCAATTTGAGGATTTTCTCTCCCACTTCCTCTGTCTCTCTCCCTGTTTGTGCTCTCTCACTTTCTCTCTATAAACAATAAAATAATTAAATCTTTAAAAAAGAGGAAGAATTAATATCTCTTTGCAAGGCACCTGTTTCAGATGAGATGCCTTGAAGGTCTTCAGACAAGAGAAGGCAACATTTTTAGTGAGCAATGGGTAGTAAAGCCAACAATCACAAATACCTTTATGGAAAGAGAGGAGGTCCATTCAGTCAGTACCACTTACACTGTGGCCTCAGGCAGACACATCGTAGCTTTGTTCAAAACTGATTATAGTGTTTACCTGTGGTGTAGCTAAAATTTATACACTTTGAAAAAGGAATCTTTAAGTGTTATAAATCCATTTAGTACTGGGCACTGGTGATTTCTGTCACTATATTCTCTATTAACATTTTAATTATTGAATAACTGTATAACCTAAAGAGAAGAGGAAACTACTGTAATTAGTTGAGATAAATTTATTTTGCTTATAAACTTATTTTGTTTGTAGTTTCCTTCTATTATTTTTTTTTAAAGACTTTATTTATTTGACAGAGAGAGACACAGCGAGAGAGGGAACACAAGCAGGGGGAGTGGGAGAGGGAGAAGCAGGCTTCCTGCTGAGCAGGGAGCCCGATGTGGGGCTCGATCCCAGGACCCTGGGACAATGACCTGAGCCAAAGGCAGACACTTAACGACTGAGCCACTCAGGAGCCCCTCCTTGTATTATTTTTGCAATTTGTATTTAAACGTTATATGTTATACTTTCCAAGAAATAACTTTTAAAAATTATATAATGACTTCTTCCCCTGTACTCAGATTCCCCCGCCCTCGGCTGTCCAGACCCTGATTCAATAGCCTTCATCTCAAAACTAGCAGAAAAATCTGGTTTCTTTCTAGATTTACATAGAGGAACTCAAACTTGATATGCTTTGATGACTAGTGGAGGAATGCTTTACTTTATTTGAAAATATTCCAATAACATGTTTTAACTATGATGTTAAGAAACATTAAATCATACCATAATATTTGACTATATATAAACATGTATGGTCCTACTGTGGACTGGAATTCTTCCTGGGGAATTGCAAAGAATCATTATTTAAGCTACCACTTAAATTATCTTAAGATTAACTTCCAAACAGAACAACATTAAAATGCATAATCTTCACCTGCATAATGTTGCTCTGGAAATCAGTGTCTCCATTTCACAACTGCTTCTATTTAGCAAGGATAAAAAATGTGCCAGTGTTTAATTCTCTAGACAGGCACCATGGAATGTATATGCATGCCCCAAATAAGGAGGCAACTTCACTGAAGCCATTTTTTCAGCTTGTATAAAGTTTATAATGGAATGCTAATTCTCTTGACATTAATGCATGTTTATTTATAAGCAACCAAAAATGATTGAAAATAAAAAGTGTCAAGTAATAAATTATGTGAAATAGACATATTGGAAAAGTGAAATGATATAAAACCACATACAAAATATAATCACGGCTTTTTTTTTCTAAATGGATGCCTGATTGCTTTTATATTCCCCCTGAAGGCTTTCCGTTAGCCTCGAAGGATAAATTACACAAAAAGGACAAGTTTTCATTAATCTGCAGGCTGACATTTTTATAATAAAAAGAGAAAAATGTTTAAATAATACTATGGGTTGGTCAGAGTGGCAAAAACCAGGAGACTGGAAAGGGAAGGTTGGTGTGCCATCCTTAATTTGTGTAGGCAGAGATCAGCAAATTTAAAACTAAATCTGTATTTTGCTAGTGAAAAGTGCCCTATAAAATAGTCAGCCCTTTGTGATGAATTTAGTTTTTCTTAAAATCATATACATTGATTTGACTAATTAACGGCTTGATTTATTAATAATCCCTATATGTAAACTTCAACCAGGAATCAGAGATTTGCATGGAGATATAGCTCTTTGTAGACATCAGTTATGTTTTAATGGATCAATACCTAAATCATCATGATTGTGAAATGGATATATAGTAGCTGATCAGATATCTAAAACACAGCCTATGACCGTGAGTCCTAGATATCTAAAAAAATACAGGCAATCAGAAAAGACCATTCACGTGCGCTAACCACCTCATCTGCCATTTCCCTGTGTCTGCATCTGTTTGCCCTGCCTCCTGTGAGGAAGGAGGAACGGTGCACATACCCTACCTGAGACCCACCTCTTCACTCATGGGCCAGGTCTTATTTTTTCCCATCCAGTCAAGGACGTTGCTCTAACTGTTGCCCCTTTTCTCCTGCATTTTTATTTTATTTTTCTACAAGATCATTTGCATGATTAGGAAACATTCGGTAACATCTGCATCCTCTCAAAACCCTCCCTTCTGCCCTCAAGCATCTGCCATTTCTCTGCTCCCCTTGAAAACAAAACTTCTCAGAAAAGTTGATTGTACTTGATATCATCACTTCCTCATGTCCCATTTTATCCTGACGCGCCTCCCACCAAGACTGTGCCTACCCATCACTCCCAAACAACTCCTGTCAAGACAGCCCAAGGCTTCTGCTGCCAAATCCAGCGAAAAGTTCTTAGGCCTCATCATACCCCACCTCCTCAGCATTGTGTACTGGTCACTCTCTCTACAAGCTGCCCTTTCTTTCATTGCCCGCCAAGGTACCATTCTCACTGGTTTCTCTCATCTGACTGGCCACTCTTTCCGAGACGTCCTTGCTGGTCCCTCTTTATCTCCCCAACCTCCAGGGGTGGAATACCCTAGGCCTCAATCCCGAGGCCTCTTCTGTATCTAGCTGCACTCCTCTGGTGATAGCATTTTATTGGCATGTCTGCAGAATACTCCCAGCACGCTAGCCCAGACCTAGCCTGTGAACTCCAGACTGGTATGTCCACTGCCTGGTTGACACCTACACTTGAACATCCCCCTGACATCTCGAACTCATCATGTCAGAAGCTGAACTCCTGACTTCCCTCGAAACATGGATCTCCTTCTGCCTCCCCATCCCAGTGTGTGCAATTCCATCTTTTAGTCTCTCATTCTTTTCTTTCTCTCTTCTAAAAGGTCATCAAATCCTGTCAACTGTACCCTGTCGACTGTCAGAATCTTTCAGAGTCCCATCACTTGTCACCTTCTTCCTTCTCCTGTCCTGGTCCTAACCACCATCACTTCCTGCAGTATGGCACAAACCTCCTGTGGGGTCTCCCTGGTTCTACTGTGACTTCCTTACCTTCCTTCTCCACACAGCAGCCAGTGGGCTTCTTATAAACCGTGAGGCAGGTCATAGCACTCATTTGCATGGAACTCTTCAATGGCTACTTCTAAGGAAGCCGACCTTGAGATGAGGATTTTTGGTCACTAAAGAAACGTTCTAAGAGGAGACCATCAAAGGAACAGGGAGAACAGGGCATGGAGGTGGAAGAAGCCAAGCGGTGTGTGATTTCAGGCAGTGTCCCACCCTCAGCCTGATCCCTCGGGGGACATATGGAGTATAAGTTTTACCCGAGTTTGTCCTCTACACACTCCCCCACCCGTCAGTTATTTGTTTGAGGCCAGTCTTCTTGCTGCGCCTTCCGGGTTTCACTTTTCCTCTACCTGAGGTGTCTCTGCCCGGAGATCACCGTGGTCTGCTTCTTCACTGCCTGCTCATCTTTGCTCTCATGTAGCCCATCACAGAGGACTCCTTGACTGCCCTGTCCAAAAGAACAGCTCTGTCTCCCACACATGACCTTTAACTGATTTTATATTTTTCTTAGCACTTAGTATCTCTTGATATAAATATAGATCATACTGGCCTCCCCCACGGCAGGCAGGGACACTGTTTTATTCACGATAATACCCCAGAGGCTAGCACAACACCTGGCACATAGCAAGCCCTCAATAAGTATTTGCTGAACAAAGGAGAAGAAATGAAGACATCACACAGCATCACTGGGAAGATGAACCTTTGGGACAACCGAGACCTTCTCCCTTATGATAGGAAGGAGGATTTAACTGCTTTGTTTATAATCAAGTCCTCTGCCTAAAGTATTAGAAAACAGCTCTTTGCATAATAAAATAAAATATACATATATACATATAAATATATATATATATATATATATATATATATATATATATACTAAAAAAAGAAAGCAGCTCTTTTCCACCTAAGTCATTACAAAGAAACACAGAGTACCTACAACCCCTGTTCATTTCTAGCTCACTCTTTGGCCCTTCGCCATTAGGGGCACGAGCCTCTTTCATTGTTATCCTACACACACAGTTCTTCTGGGGACTAGACATGCTGCGACTCTAGGAAACAAACAAACAAATAGGCAATCAAAACTTGAATGGAAAAGGCGTCTTGGGTACCAAGAATGAGCGGCTTCCAGGTCTGACATCTGTCCTACTGTCTATCCTAAAACCCCTGAGATTCTAAAACCAATTATTAGAGACGGAGACAAGACAACAGAGTGAAGCTTTTTCACAGTAAACTATCTTCCCACTCCCAGAGCCATGACTCTCCCCAGCAGTTTTCACTTAGACATTTCCAAATGTGAAAGGGATGCTAAGAGGAGAGTATAATTATTACTATTATTTTTATAGATAAGTAAGAAAATATAGTTCAGAGTTGGAGTAATGTTAGAGCAAAGTGTAATGTAACTTTTCTTCTGAATAATTAGCGCTAATGACTTATCTTTGAAAGTCCCAGGGAGGACAGGAGGAGCACAAGTCCCCAAAGCAAGGATCTCTCTCCCACAGGGATTCAGGGCCGTTAGACCGCGTGCTGATCTGTGTACCCAAGTCCAAAAAGAAGCAGTAAGAAGCCCATTCATGGAGGGCACTCCTACACGGGGGGTGCTACCTATGTTTTAGTTGCCTATTTTTAAATATTGAGTGACTATTCCCATCAATAGTGTCCTTTATCCCCTGAAATAGTAGATTCCCTACAATGACATGCTTAAATAAAAGAAGAAATGGCGTAATAGAGAAAATTGGGACTGTTGATTTCAGTACCAGAGCAAAAGCATGACATCATCATTCTTCTGGTATTTGAGTCGAGGAACAGCCAATACCAGTATTTCATTAAAAAGGGTGAGATGATGGATGTCTTTTGCATCCTCTGCACTTGGTGTCCCTCCGGACAGAGGCCTTGGTACCACTCTGATGGACCTCTTGGCTTTGGGTTTGAGTCTTTCCAGACAGGATATTTATGGGATGAAGTCCTGTTTAAAGTAAATTGAAGAGATGTGAAGAAAACGGATCTGTGTTGTGAGGACGCAAGGAGGGCGCTGAGGGGCAAGCCTAGCCCTGGGATGAAGTCTGTCTTAGTTTGCTAGGACTGTTGGAACCACATTCCATGGACAGGTGGCTCACAGAACAGAGATTAATTGTCTAACGGTTCTGGAGGCTAGACATCTAAAAGTAAGGTGCTGGCAGGGTTGGTTCTTCCTCAGGATGTGAGGGAAAACCCTTTCCATGCTCCTCTCTTAGCTTCTAGTGGTTTTCTAGAAATCTTTGCCATTTTTGGGCTTGTGACAACAAAACTCCAATCTTTACATGGTGTTCTCCTTGTGTCTCTGTTTCCAAATTTCTCCTTTTTCTAAGGAAACCATCATAGCAAATTATTACCCAACCTAATGACCTCATTTGACTTGACCATCTGCAAAGACCTTATTTCCAAATAAGATTTCTTTCATAGATACTGAGAGTTAGGACTTCCATGTCCTTTGGAGGGACATATGATTCAATCCACAACAAAGGAGGCCACCAACTTCTGTGGGATGTCCTTACCCTGTTCCCTCTTCCCTTACCTCTTTATACAACCCTCATCCAGGTATCTGTAAAATTTTGGGGGTACAGGTGGTGTCGGCACTCCATTCGGAGGCTCCTTCAGGAGTCTCTGCAGTTAGACCGAGGTCCTAACTGACTCTGGAAAAAAATGCAAATAACTAATAAATATAATATATTCAAACTCACAGGAAACGGACATACAAATTGAAACAGAAAAAGATCCTAAAGTCCTCTAAATCGGGGAGTGACATGGCCTGCCTGCTTTCTAAAGGAAAGCAGCATTATTTCAAAATTTTAACATCCTGTATCACTAATTAACAGATCAGGAGTCACATAGTTCAGATTTGAGTTTTTCATAGTAGAAAAGAACAAATTGCACCCACCAAAATATCAGTATGTAAAAATAACTTGGAATGCCTTGAGACTCCTGCAATCCTCACTGGGACTCCATGCCTAATTGGGAATAGCCAAACAAAAACCCATTCCAGTGATTTCCAGGGACACCTTATATGGAGCCAGAATGAGTGAACATTTAGAATGAAGCCCTCCGAAAAGAGGTTGCGTTTAGAAGTCAAATAGTTTAAATGATTCCTGCTGAAAGAATTCTCTGACTCACCTCTCTTACACCAACGAGGATGTGACGTGGATAAACACCCAGCAGGTTAACCTACCAGTCTGGCCAGGGGAGTCTTCTTGGGACAAAGGCAGGCCATGTAGGGTCATTGTTTGATGCCTGTCCTTTGGAGATGAACACAAACCAGTTCTTACCTCAGTGCCACTGTCCCCCAGCTCTGAGCTGGGCCGGGTCCCCTCCCATCCCCAGCCTCAGTTTGCACATCTGCCCAACAAACGGATGGGCACGCAGCTTCTTGAGTGCTGGCAAGATGATGGATGTGTAGCACCTTACCCAGCATATTGGGAGGGCTCTATAAACAGTAAGCATCAGCATAAAAAGCCCAGGAGAGTGGCTTCTTCAGTGTCTTCAACTCTGTGAGAAACACTGTGATGTATTAACTTCTAAACCGACATGTCCTTGTCTACCACCTTTTGTGCCACTAATGAAAGGACATGCCTTTTTTCAAATGCCCGAAGTCCCACAAAGGAAATAACGGAAAATTGCATACTTACACGCCACCTCGGCGCCCCGCCCTCCCCCAAAAAGAGACCAGCTTTTCATTTATAACTGCTGGACATCTTAATCCAAGAATCCTCATCATATTATAGACTGATGTCGTCTGAACAAAGCCTATTACAAATCAATACCACCGTGCATCTTTCCTAGTTGTCCCAAATTTCAAAGGGCTAGATTACCCTGCTGTGTATTTCTTTTTCTAGTTCAAAGCTTCCAAGACGCTGACAAGAGAAACTGGCCCATATAGTTCAAGTGACTTTAGTGAGAAACAGCACGTTCACTGGATAAATATAAAAATGAGACTCAGACCTCCCAAGGCCCAGGATTTCCATGCTAGTTGACCTGTTGGAAAAAATATACCAAAATAAATAAAGATTTTTTTTTAAATGTACAATTCTTCACAATGCCCATAGGGAATAGTGGTATCCAAAATTAAGGTGATGCCAAGGGCAAAAAGTTTTAAATGTTAGGAAGCAGACATTGATGTTTTCTATGTATTTTAAAGCCAGTGTGCTGTCTCTCTCTTTTTATGTCTTGCATCTGCTCTGATTCTTCAGTTTGGTTTCAAATATATAACTATGTTCTGACTTCTACCAGTTCACTTCTTTTTGACAGAAGGCTACCAAGAAGTCAAAACTTGGCATAAGGCTAATTTGGTTTACATTTTAGGACAGCACATTTCTTCTCCCCCAGGATGGCTTACTTTGTTGCCTCAGTATTAAGAATATGCCTTTTTTTAAGACTTTTATTTTTAAGTAATCTCTACACCCAGCGTCGGGCTTTGAACTCACGACCCCCCAGATCAAGAGTCACATGTTCTACCGACTGAACCAGCCAGGCAGCCCTCAAGAATATGCTTTTTTGAGGTGGCACTGGATTGGCCGAATTACTGGAAGGGCGTGGTTTCCTAAAAGCTCATAAAATACTCTCCTTTGCCTGAGCAATCAGTCAGTGCTAATGTGTCCGGGGGCCTGTGGGGAATGCAAAGACACCAGCAATTTAAGTGGGATGAGATGTTCAGAGACGACAAAGACAAGAGCTAGTGTATGTATGGTACGTGTGCTGCCATTGACTCACATTTTGTGTGTTCACAGCAGAGGGAGGGGTTCTGACTGAGGAGGACTGGAAGGGTGTCAGAAATTTAGGGCTGAGGAAGAGTGAGGGTCCTGGGCAAAGCTGTGGCCTGGACGTGAGCTAGATATGGTTGGAAGGAGGGGACACGTGGCCTGCTTTGAGTTGCTTAGCAGACACCATTGATGTTCTGCTCGTGGCCCCCTGAGTTCACCCACATTTGGGGGAGACAGCTTCTTACACACAGGCAGCTTCCTGCTGCAAGTTCTGTTCTCTCTGCTTCTCTGCCTGAGACGAGGAAGGGTGTTAGGAGGCAAGCAGGGAGCAGGTTCATTCTGAAAATGTTGGGGTGTGTGTGTGTGTGTGTGTGTGTGTAGGCTGAACACACCCAGAGTAATCCTCAACCCCCAGGAGATAGGAATTGGAGAAATGTCCACCCCCTGCCCTCACCTCGGTGATTCTGAAGTCTGGGCCTCTTTGCCTTCCCAGGAGACTCCAGTGGGATGGAGCCCCAGGCGCCCATATCGGTAACCCACTGGTTCACTCAGCCATCACTGTCTTCTATTCCTTCTGTTTTCTCCTCCGTGCTTCATAAATTACCTCCACCCCGTACTTCTCTCAGGGTCTGCTTGTGGGGACACTGAAACAGAGTCAGGCAGGATGCAGAATGACACCCCATGCTCTGGTCCCTGCAGATGCCTCTCCAACTTCTCATGACCACCAGCACTGAGGCCCTAGCTGGCCACGCGTACCACAGGCCCTTGGCTGTCCCCATGCCCATTCCACCTGCAGTCCGCCTGTAGAAGTACTGTTTATCCCTCCAGATTCAGTCCAGTTGTGACCTCTGCTGTGAAAACCCTCCTCCACCCTACTCTGCCAGTTCCTTGGAGGGTAGGGCATGCCTTTCTCTGCATACCCAGGCCTCTCTCCTAGCACTGAGCTCGTGGTTTGGAAACAGTTGGTCAGCCTGCCTGTGACTTACCTGTGATCTCCTTAAGGGCAAGTCAAGACATCTTTCTTTTCTCTGAATTCCTAGGACCTGCCCTTCATCCTGGTAAGGAAACAAATGCTCAATACATTTTTTTTTTTTTTTTGAGATAACAGTGTCCAAGGGGTGGCCCCTCCTGTGCCTCCTGGTTTTCTGGCTTCCTAATGGGAGTCTTTGCAACTGGATTTTATTTTCAGAAGCCTCGGTTTGCCCTTACTGTCAACCCCACCTTCTCCGAAGGGGAAGCGCAGAATTTGGTTAAACTCCTAAATGTGGGAGAAGTGTGCTCCTCTCCCAAGGCCCCGTTTAGTACCTGTGCCCGCCCCCCACTCCACTATGGCAGAAATGCGGAAAAAGCTTACTGTCATGCTCCTTGTGACAGTTGATCTTCTGGGAACTATAGTTTCCTTTTTACAACACAGTTTGTCATGATAGCCTCGTTCTCAAATTTTCCAGCTGCCTTCGTCCGTATTTTAATGCTATTCACCACTTTTTCTCATCTCATCAGTTTAATTCTTATAGATTTTTCCTCGTCCTTCCTATCTCCAGACTCAGAGCTTTTGTTTGATTCAAGTTCCTGAATTTATTTCCCACTAGCTGCCTAAGTCAACAAAAAGCCCCCCCCAAAGGATGACTCCTCAAATGATAAATTCCAAAATCCATCCTACAGCCTGCGGCTGGCTTAAATTAGATCTGGTGCCTTGTTTTCTGCTGACCTGCCCTGATTTCCCACCTTTATTTTGGGGTCTTTCTTTGGCCTCCCCTTCCCCTTTCCTTTGTTTCCTCTGCACCTTTATATTTGGAAGCCCCTGTGTGCCATCCCCAGTCTCTGCTCTGTCCTGGTTCCTGGGCATCTGCGTGTGCTCAGCAGATGGCCCCCTCCTTTACCACTGGCCCTAGGCTCTCGGACAGCATTTGAGCAATGCCATGCCACTTTCCTGTTTGGTGTCTGTACGCTGTGTTCTCTGGATAACTCAAACTCATGGTAAGAGTTAGACTGCTCTTACTTCACTTCCTGCTTTCTCCAGGCTTCTTGATCACAGCTGCCGGACTCATCCAGGACTCTTGCCCTCATCAGCCATCAGATGCAAAGTCACAGAGCACTTACTTCCGAGAGATCCCCTGCAGCCGCATGGACTGCCCTGTCCTTACTCCGGCTGGCATTTTGAAGGCCCTTCTTGCCTTTATTTTGTTTCACTGCAGTATTTTTCTAGTTAGTCTTCCCATTTGAATCTCTCCTCCTCCAGCCCACTCTGTTCATGTCCCAAGCTGAATTTATTAGTGTCATCGCTCAGCGTGACAGATCAGGGAGAACCCTTGAATGGAGGCCTCGAAACCTGAGCACTAACCAGCTGGGCCATAGTCATTTTCACCCCCCAAAACCTCACTGTTCCTTCTTTAAATGTGACTAAGCAATTTCCACATCTCTGTCTAGCTCTACGGTTTTTTTTTCTAAATACCTTTATTGAGATATAATTCAGATACATCAGGAAGTTTACCTATTTAAATTGTACAGTCCAGTTTTTTTAAGTAAATTCAAAGAATTGTGCAACCATTTACATCCAATTTTGGAACACTTTTATCACCCCTACAAGGGATCTGTTAGCAGTCACTCCGCACATTCTCCAACCTCACCTTCCAGCCCCAGGCAACTAACTGCTCGTCTGCTTTCTGTCCCTACATATCTGCCTATTTGGAACATTTCATATAAACGAGATCAGGCATCATGGGGTCTTTTGTGCCTGGCTCCTTTCATTTAACCTAATGTTTTCAAGGTTTAGCCACAATGTCGCATGTATCAGTCCTTCATTTTTATGGCTGAATAATATTCTGTTTATGGGTATACTGCCTTTTGTTTATCCATTCATCTGTTGATAGACATTTGTATTTCTACATTCTGGCTACTATGAAAAATGCTGCTACGAAAGCTCTAAAGTTTTAGATATTATTCTTAGCATGATACCAAGGGATAAGTAGAGCAATATTCCATTTTTCATTATTCTTTACAGATAACCTGTAAAGCCATCTTGACATGGGGATGGGGCACTCTCAAAGGAGAAATCTGACAAAATCTGAGGAGGTGTCTCACACACACACACACACACACACACAAAACAACAACAACAACAAGAAAAAACCTTGAAGTTTCTGTTACTGCTTTCAACTGTAGCCATGTCTATTAAAAGCCACTTGTAAATAGCTAACTTCAGCTCTGGCATGCCATAGATTAGGCATATTTGTTTTCCAGGGAAGATTATAAATAGAGGGGGGAGGGGGGAGCGAAACAGAATGTATTTTGCAAATGAGCCCAGATGGAAAACTAACAGATGGCCATGCACTGTATTTTGTGTGTTCAGACCTACATTTAAATTAAAAATTTTCATAATTATGATTAAGGTCTGTAGCAACACTAGTTTTCCTGTGGTGGTATCGTATATCATATATTGGTGGTATTGAGGAGAACGTTTTCATGAAAAGGTTTCAGACTTTATACAAATTTTGGTGCTTGCCTGCCCTACACTTAAGAAGGAAACAAAACAAAACCTCAGCGTGATAAAGCGCACTGAGGAAACTTCAGTACAAGTGGACTTTCTATAATAAGGCCGTCTGCCGCCATCTGGCTTTTCCTCCCATGTTAAAACTCCAAGCCAGCTATTCAGTGCAGAGGGGGAAATAATGGGCCTTTATTTGCATGGCTATTTTTTTTCTAGATTCTGATAGGAAGAGTTTTCTCTTGGATCACACATTTTTTTTTAAATTTCCATCAGTACGTGGGATATATTTATTTTCTGATGGTAGGTGTCTCATCTTGTATGTTATCCAGCCCCCTTTGTTTTTCTCCTTTTCTCTTTTCTTGGGTGATTCTGTGTCTCATGAGTTTCCCAGGTCTTATTAGAGGTGGGCAGTATTGAGGGGGGGTCCATGGAATGTTTCTCCAGCTAGAATCAGGACTTTGGAACCTGCTCAGTGAGAATATGAAGTCTGAATCACTCTTTGTGGGACCTTTGGTCAATTGGGTAGATTTTGGGTGGTGCAGCTGACTTCCTTGCACCAACTCAGGTTCTAGATGTGTAAGATGGGGAGCTCTCACTGCTTTTCAGAAGGCATCTGATGTGCTGTACTGCTCTTTGCTCTGCCACGGTGCTCTGCTCTGGGACATGTCCGGACTGCCTTCCATTTTGGTAGTTCCTTATTCTTGCTTTCTTCTCCTCTGACATACTCTTCCATTGTTTTGGATTTTTACCTCCATCAGTACATCACAACTGTGCCCATTTTTGACTTACCATCCTGTCTCATGGTTGGTGTTTGGCCTTGAGCAGGATTCTTCCTCCCTGACATAATTTTTTTTTCTGGTATAGATCTATCATACACAGGTTTTCCATTTGGCTCCAACACAACATATTCTTCAAGTTTACTCCTAGGAGTCATAGCCAGGCTCCCTCGTAGTGGAAAGACCCTGGGGTGGACCTCCAGTTGGACAAACCGACTAATGCACCATCCTATGTTACCACTGACCATGGTGGGTCTGCGGTTAGAGGAGGTGGCTTTTACTTTAGCAATATCCTAAAGGGGCTGCATTTCATTCAAGTCACCAAAAATTAATGACAGACATTCTGA
Source organism: Callorhinus ursinus (assembly GCF_003265705.2). NCBI lineage: Eukaryota > Metazoa > Chordata > Mammalia > Carnivora > Otariidae > Callorhinus > Callorhinus ursinus. The sequence goes on from NW_027397090.1 coordinate 12,303,182, forward strand.
GTTTGCATGGTGGTAAGACCCAAAGCTTACTGTTGGGATAATAATTTATACATATTAACAATATCCACTGAGTCTACAAAGTGGAGCTGAAGAGACTTTCTTTTAGGTCCTTTCAGCTTTTCAAGAAGTTGTGGAGGGTGGTGCAGGGAATAAGGTGGGGGATAAAGCCAAGTTCTGGTCTTCCAGTCCTCAAATTTTTGCTTTCTGGCTTCATATTCAAAATTTTACCCTCCAAATATCCTTAGAGGGAGGAGGATGCATGATGGAGATGAGAGTGTGGACAAAACTGCTTTTGGATATTTTACTTACAATTTGGAAAAGTTAAGTTAGACTTCTGACCAAAAAAAAAAAAAAAAACCAAAAACCAAAAAACCTCGTTCATCTCTTCCTCAGGTTCTCAGATAGGAGACAGAACCTGAAAAGGATAAATGAGAGGGACGGGACATTGGCAGCCCACGTCGTAAGTCAAGCCAGAAGCTATGTTCCGTGAATACTCTAAGACATTATATGTGCCCATATCCTGGAGAACGAACATATCTGATGACAGAAAAGAAGCCTTGGAAGAGCTGCTGAGCGTTTAACAACATCACTAATTATTTGTGTAACATTTGGCAAACAGTCAAAACCAGAAACTTTTTTCTGGTAAACATATTTTTACACATTTGTCCTCCATACAGAAAGAGCCCATCGAGATGCATATATTTTCACTTGCCCATGTTTGCATTGGTGAGGCATAAACCAATCCTTCCTTAAGAGGTTCTTTTCAAAGTTATTAGCTAATTCATAAGCCCAGCAAACCTGGGGGCCCACAAGCATATGCTTTGCATTGAAACACCAGCTTGGTAATCAAACGAGGAGCAATCTAATATGAGCTTTCAAGGCAGGTGAATTTGACTGTAAATCATGGTTCTGCACATAGGTTTGTATTTTCTATTCTTAATTACATCTGTGCAAATCTCCATTTGTTTATAGTTGCCTAATACATTGAGTGGGCTATTTGCATTCCCAGAGGCACTTTCCCATGGTGTGCACTTCTGAGGGGGAAAAAAAAACTGGCTCAGCCATTAATTTGAATATTAAGTGCAAAAAGAGATATAGAAGTGAATGCTCTTCAATTCAGCAAATACTTCTGGAGCACCTTGCAAAGTGCTGATAGAGATACACGGGAAATCCAATTCACCTAAACTCATTAAAGCTCAATTTCCTCATCTATGAAATGGGAGTAATAGAAAAAGAAAAGGAATGTTCACTTAAAATGCTATATTAATAGGAGTTAGAAATAGTAGTAGTGGTGGTAAATTGCAATCCAGTGCCCCCCCCCCTTTTTTCAGCACCACTTAATTACAGGTATTTTTCTGTGAAAGACTGAATGTGACAGAAACAAAAATAGAAGGAGATTATTTTTATATCAGGTTACCTATTTTTTTTACAGATTTTATTTATTTATTTATTTGACAGAGAGAGCAAAAAGCGGTGGAGAGGGAGGGTCAGAGGAGAAGCAGACTCCCTGCCAAGCAAGGAGCCCGATGGGGGATTTGATCCCAGGACCCCGAGATCATGACCTGAGCTGAAGTCAGATGCTTAACCAACTGAGTCACCAGGCACCCTGGGTTACCTTTTTTTTTTTTTTTTATTTTGTTAATCCTCTCTTATCGAACAAAGGATTTACAGTAGCCAGTGGCAGTCAAAAGTGTGTGTGATGTACAAGCAGTATGATCTTGGGGTGTGCCTTTTGTTTGGGAGATGCTGTATGTTCTACAATAACAGAAAGAAAACAGGGAACTGCCTAGTTCTAGGTTACGTGTAAGAAAATGAGGGGGAAAAAAGAGAGATCTTCAGATTGCTCCTTGGTTTCTGTGGATTTCCTCAAGAAAGGAAGGGATTCGAGCAGATGATTCATCTGAGTCTGAAAATGATCTCTTACCAAGGCCTTCCTAGAGCTTCATTTGTCTGTAAAATGGAAATCTCCATGTCCTACAGACCCCACAGTGTCCATACGAAGACCCACACCCACAGTGTATGTGAAAACTCTTGATAAATACTAAACAACTAGGTCTTTATTATTTTCCTGTTTATCTGAGTTTAGGGAGTGACAAACAAGGTATTGAAGACTCTCAATAGATATCCTTCCTCAAAGCACTAGGACTAAATAAGGAAGCCAAGAGGTACCTAGGGCTCCACCTACCTTTGACGTTTCCATCCTGAACATCCACAGTGTTGTCTCCCCCTGGCCAGATGAGCACTGACGCTTATGGATAGTGGTTTGGTTGAAGCTGGATCCAACCTGTCAACAACAAAATGAGAAAATACAAGTCAGTCTTCTGAATCACCTTGAGAAAAATCACGATCTCAATTCAGACCTTCAGTTCCTCATCTATAACACAAAAAGGCCAGATCAGATGCTTTCTGAGATTTCTGGCTGATCTTCCCTAAGTCAGAGAATAAATGAGCCTCATATGTGTGCCTGGACGTGAGTGATGACTTGGTGATATCACGGGGACCTTCTCTTCAGTATCATGAGGAGTCAGCATCAAAGATTCTACTAACCCTGAGCAGTCACAAGCTATGCTTTACGGCCTGCAGGTGGCCCTATCAGGTAGCCGCTAAAGGCCAAGGGGGCTTGTTCTAAAAAGTTGGATCTTCTACCTGCCCAGCTGATTGGCTAAGAACCTGCCATTCATTAGTCCCTTATCAGTCTCACTAGTTGCTTTCACTTGTACTGCAGAAGTGTGATTTCCCCAGGTAACCCCAGCCAATGCAGTGACAGAGAACCATATTTGCAATGGCTTTTCAATATTAGAAGTGACCACAATTTATGGCCTCAGAAGCCATAGGCAGTTGATCCTCTGCATTCAACAATCTCGCTTGAGAGGCACTAAATGCTTCTTTATGCTTTCTTTCCTATCCTTTCTCTCATCGGTCCATATCCTTCTCTTTTATTTATCCATTCATTAGCTTATTAAGTAATTGCTTCATTAATAATTCTTTCTAAAGAGGGGCACCTGGTGGCTCAGTTGGTTGAGCATCTGACTTTGGCTCAGGTCATGATCCCAGGGTGCTGGGATTGAGTCCCTACTGGGCTCTCTGCTCAGTGGGGAGTCGGCTTCTCCTTCTTGCTCTCCCTCTGCCTCTCCCCCTTCTCGTGCGCATTCTCTCTCCCTCTCTCTAATAAATAAATAAAATCTTATAATAATAATAATTCTTTCTAAAGAGCTATTTGCTGTTGAAACAATGGTTGTTCAGTAATTGTTGATTAGCTGGAAAGCTATGTCCTTTTAGGAAAATGCCCCCCGGGGGGCGGAGCAAGATGGCGGAGGAGTAGGAGGCCTGGATTTCCTCTGCTCTCAAGCATTCAGCTGAATAGGGATCAGACCATTCTGAACACCTACGAACTCAACAGGAGATCGAAGAAGAGAGTAGCAACAACTCTCTGAACAGAGAAGCGACCACTTACGGGAAGGTAGGACTTGCGGAGAAGTGAATCTGAGGCGATATTTGGGAGGATAGACGGCGGGGGAGGGGGCCTCCGTCGGCCGCTTCTGGCAGGTGCTGGAGCCGCGGAGCACAAAATCGGACCTTTTAGAAGTCAGCTCCGCTGAGGGACGTTGCTCCAGTGGCTAAGCGGGGGGTGGAACCCTCGCGGGACAGTGTGGTCTCAGGACCCTCGGGGTCACAGAAAGACCGGGGGTGCCTGAGTGCGGCAGAGCTCCCAGGTATCGGAGCGGGGAAGCCGGCTGCAGAGACGGAGCCGAGGCGCGGGCTCTCAGCTCGGGGTGGCCATAAACTGTGATCCGCGGCCCAGTCGGGCCACTGCTCCTCCAGCAGGGACCCAACAAGCGGCAGAGCCGGGGAGACTCCCCTTCCTCCCCCGGGAGGAGCGGCGCGGGAGCGCAACGCAGGGATCTGCTGGGTTTGGAGACTCCACACGGGGTCGGGTGCCAGAGATAGAAACGCTCGGTCACAGGCCAGGTGAGCACGGAGTGCGGCCGGAGACCGGGGACACGGGAGTGACTGCTTTTCTCTGGGGGCGCACTGAGGAGCGGGGCCCCGAGTTCTCAGCTCCTCTGGGCGGACATTGGGAGGCCACCATTTTCACCCTGGTCCTCCAAAGCTGTACCGAGAGCTTGCAGGGAACAAAATCTCCTGAGAGCAAACCGGAGCAGCTTGCTTAGCCCGGACCGACGAGGGCGGGGCAATTCCGCCTCCGGCAAAGACATTTGGGAACCACGGCAACAGGCCCCTCCCCCAGAAGATCAGAACGAACAGCCAGCAAGCCAAGACCAAGTTTACGGATCAAGGAGAACTGGAGAACTCCAGCGCTAGGGGAATACTGCACATAGAATTCATGGCTTTTTTACCATACTTCATTAGTTTTTCAAAGTTAATTTTTTTAACTGTTTTTTTTTTTAATTTTTCTTTTTCCCTTTTTCAACCAACACCTTATCAATCCCTTTTTTTAAAAAAAAAACATTTTTTATTTTTCATTTTTAGAGTCATATTTTTATCCCTTCATAGTAGTTATCCTTATTTTTGGCACATATATATAAGTTGTTCTCTCTTTAAAATTTTGAGATACAATTTCTTCTAACAGATCAAAATATACCCTAAATCACTAGTGTATGGCTTTGTTCTAGTCTCCTGCCTGATCACATTCTCTCTCTTTTTTTTTTCTTTTTTCTTTTTCTTTTTAAATCTTCTTTCTTTTTAAAAACAACTTCTTATCTTATCAAGTCCTTTTATAAAATCTTTTATAATTTTCATTTTTACAGTCATCTGCCATCCCTTCATTGTATCAACCCTTATTTTATACATATATAAGTCTTTCTTCCTTTAAAATTTTAGCAGGCACTTTCTTCTAACAGACCAAAATATGCCCAAAAGCTAGTGTGTGGCACTGATCTATACACTAGCCTGGTCATATTTGATCACATTCTGCTTTTTTTGTTTTGTTTTGTCCTGTTTTTGTTTGTTTTTATCTTTTTCTTTTTCCTTTTTTTTTTTTCTCTTCTTTCTTTCCCTTTCTTGTCCCCTGGTTTCAGGTCTTTTCTGATTTGTATAGACTATATTTGCTGGAGACGTTGTTAACCTGTTAGCATTCTGTTCTCTCATTCATCTGTTCTCCTCTGGACAAAATGACAAGATGAAAAAAAATCACTTCAGCAAAAAGAACAAGAGGTAGTACCGTCTGCCAGGGACCTACTCAATACTGACATTAGTACGATGTCAGACCTAGAGTTCAGAATCATGACTTTAAAGATACTAGCTGGGCTTGAAAAAAGTGTGGAAGTTAATAGAGAAACCCTTTCTGGAGAAATAAAAGAACTAAAACCTAACCAAGTCGAAATCAAAAAGGCTATTAATGAGATGCAATCAAAAATGGGGGCACTAACTGCTAGGATAAATGAGGCAGAAGAGAGAATCAGGGATATAGAAGACCAAATGATGGAAAATAAAGAGGCTGATAAAAAGAGACATAAACAACTACTGGATCACCAGGGCAGAATTCGAGAGATAAGGGATACCATAAAGGAAACAACATTAGTATAATTGGGATCCCAGAAGAAGAAGAAAGAGAGAGAGGGGCGGAAGGTATATTGGAGCAAATAATAGCAGAGAACTTCCCTAATGTGGGGAAGGAAACAGGCATCAAAATCCAGGAGGCACAGAGAACCCCTCTCAAAATCAATAAAAATAGGTCAACACCCCGACATCTAATAGTAAAACTTATGAGTCTGAGAGACAAAGAGAAAATCCTGAAAGCAGCTCGGGAGAAGAGATATGTAACCTACAATGGTCGAAACATTAGATTGGGAACAGACCTATCCACAGAGACCTGGCAGGCCAGAAAGGACTGGCATGATATCTTCAGAGCACTAAATGAGAAAAATATGCAGCCAAGAATACTATATCTAGCTAGGCTGTCATTGAAAATAGGAGAGATCAAAAGCTTCCAGGACAAACAAAAACTAAAGGAATTTGCAAACACAAAACCAGCCCTCCAAGAAATATTGAAAGGGGTCCTCTAAGCAAAAAGAGAGCCTAAAAGCAGCATAGATCAGAAAGGAACACAGACAACATACAGTAGCTGTCACCTTACAGGCAATACAATGACACTAAAATCATACCTTTCAATAGTTACCCTGAATGTAAATGGGCTCAATGCCCCAATCAAAAGACACAGGCTATCAGATTGGATTAAAAAACAAGACCCATCGATATGCTGTCTGCAAGAGACTCATTTTAGACGCAAAGACACCCCCAGATTGAAAGTGAGGGGGTGGAAAACCATTTACCATGCTAATGGACACCAAAAGAAAGCTGGGGTGGCAATCCTTATATCAGACAAATTAGATTTTAAAACAAAGTCTGTAATAAGAGATGAAGAAGGACACTATATCCTACTTAAAGGATCTATCCAACAAGAAGAAAAACAATTGTAAATATCTATGCCCCTAATGTGGGAGCAGCCAATTATATAAGGCAATTAATAACAAAAGCAAAGAAACACATTGACAACAATACAAAAATAGTGGGGACTTTAACACCCCCCTGACTGAAATGGACAGATCATCTAAGCAAAGGATCAACAAGGAAATAAACACTTTAAATGAAACACTGGACCAAATGGACTTTACAGAACTATTCAGAACATTCCATCCCAAAGCAACAGAATACACATTCTTCTCTAGTGCCCATGGAACATTCTCCAGAACTGATCACATCCTAGGTCACAAATCAGGTCTCAACCGGTACCAAAAGATTGGAATTATTCCCTGCCTATTTTCGGACCACAATGCTTTGAACCTAGAACTCAATCACAAGAGGAAAGTCGGAAAGGACTCAAATACATGGAGGCTAAAGAGCATCCTACTAAAGAATGAATGGGTCAACCAGGAAATTAAAGAAGAATTAAAAAAATTCATGGAAACCAATGAAAATGAAAACACAACTGTTCAAAATCTTTGGGTTACAGCAAAGGCAGTCCTGAGAGGAAAGTATAGAGCAATACAAGCCTTTCTGAAGAAACAAGAAAGGTCTCAAATACACAACCTAACCCTACACCTAAAGGAGCTGGAGAAAGAACAGCAAATAAAGCCTAAACCCAGCAGGAGAAGAGAAATCTTAAAGATCAGAGCAGAAATCAATGAAATAGAAACCAAAAGAACAGTAGAACAGATCAACAAAACTAGGAGCTGGGTCTTTGAAAGAATTAACAAGATTGATAAACCCCTGGCCAGACTTATCCAAAAGAAAAGAGAAAGGACCCAAATCCACAAAATAATGAATGAAAGAGGAGAGATCACAACCATCACCAAAGACATACAAACAATTATAAGAACATGTTATGAGCAACTCTGTGCCAGCAAATTAGAGAACCTGGAAGAAATGGGTGCATTCCTAGAGATGTATCAGCTACCAAAATTGAACCAGGAAGAAATGGAGAACCTGAACAGACCTATAACCACTAAGGAAATTGAAGCAGTCATCAAAAATCTCCCAACAAACAAAAGCCCAGGGCCAGATGGCTCCCCAGGGGAATTCTACCACACATTTAAAGAAGAATTAATACCTATTCTCCTGAAACTGTTCCAAAAAATAGAAATGGAAGGAAAACTTCCAAACTCATTTTATGAGGCCACCATTACCTTGATCCCCAAACCAGACAAAGACCCCATCAAAAAGGAGAATTACAGACCAATATCCTTGATGAACATGGATGCAAAAATTCTCACCAAAGTACTAGCCAATAGAATCCAATGGTACATTCAAAGGATTATTCACCATGACCAAGTGGGATTTATCCCTGGGCTGCAAGGCTGGTTCAACATCCGCAAATCAGTCAACGTGATACAATACATTAACAAAAGAAAGAACAAGAATCCTATGATCCTCTCAATAGATGCAGAAAAAGCATTTGACAAAGTACAGCATCCTTTCTTGATCAAAACTCTTCAGAGTATAGGGATAGAGGGTACACACCTCAATATCATAAAAGCCATCTATGAAAAACCTACAGCGAATATCATTCTCAATGGGGAAATGCTGAGAGCTTTTCCCCTAAGGTCAGGAACACGGCAGGGATGTCCACTCTCACCACTGCTATTCAACATAGTAATAGAAGTCCTAGCCACAGCAATCAGACAACAAAAAGAAATCAAAGGCATCCAAATCATCAAAGAGGAAGTCAAACTCTCACTCTTTGCAGATGATATGATACTGTATGTGGAAAACCCAAAAGACTCCACCCCAAAACTGCTAGAACTCATACAGGAATTCAGTAAAGTAGCAGGATATAAAATCAATGCACAGAAATCAGTGGCATTCCTATACACCAACAACAAGACAGAATAGAGACAAATCAAGGCGTCGATCCCATTTACAACTGCACCCAAAACCATAAGATACCTAGGAATAAATTTAACCAAAGAGGCAAAGGATCTGTACTAAGAAAACTATAAAATACTCATGAAAGAAATTGAAGACGACACAAAGAAATGGAAAAACGTTCCATGCTCACGGACTGGAAGAACAAACATTGTGAAGATGTCAGTGCTACCTAGAGCAATGTACACATTTAATGCAATCCCCATCAAAATACCATCCACCTTTTTCAAAGAAATGGAACAAATAATCCTAAAATTTGTATGGAACCGGAAGAGACCCCGAATAGCCAGAGGAATCTTGAAAAAGAAAAGCTAAGCTGGCGGCATCACAATTCCGGACTTCCAGCTCTATTACAAAGCTTTCATCATCAAGACAGTATGGTACTGGCACAAAAACAGACACATAGATCAATGGAACAGAATCGAGAGCCCAGAAATGGACCCTCAACTCTATGGTCAACTCATCTTCGACAAAGCAGGAAAGAATGTCCAATGGAAAAAAGACAGTCTCTTCAACAAATGGTGTTGGGAAAATTGGACAGTCACATGCAGAAGAATGAAACCAGACCATTTCCTTACACCACACACAAAAATAGACTCCAAATGGTTGAAAGACCTAAACGTGAGACAGGAGTCCATCAAAATCCTAAAGGAGAACACAAGCAGCAACCTCTTCGACCTCAGCCGCAGCAACTTCTTCCTAGAAACATCGCCAAAGGCAAGGGAAGCCAGGGCAAAAATGAACTATTGGGATTTCATCAAGATAAAAAGCTTTTGCACAGCAAAAGAAACAGTCCACAAAACCAAAAGACAACCGACAGAATGGGAGAAGATATTTGCAAATGACATATCAGATAAAGGGCTAGTACCCAAATTCTATAAAGAACTTATCAAACTCAACACCCAAAGAACAAATAATCCAATCAAGAAATGGGCAGAAGATATGAACAGACATTTTTCCAAAGAAGACATCCAAAGGGCCAACAGACACATGAAAAAGTGCTCAACATCACTCAGCATCAGGGAAATCCAAATCAAAACCTCAATGAGATACCACCTCACACCCGTCAGAATGGCTAAAATTAACAAGGCAGGAAACGACAGATGTTGGCGGGGATGTGGAGAAAGGGGAACCCTCCTACACTGTTGGTGGGAATGCAAGCTGGTGCAACCCCTCTGGGAAACAGTATGGAGGTTCCTCAAACAATTGAAAATAGGACTACCATCCGATCCAGCAATTGCACTACTGTGTATTTACCCCAAAGATACAAATGTAGGGATCCGAAGGGGTTCGTGCACCCCAATGTTTATAGTAGCAATGTCCACAATAGCCAAACTGTGGAAAGAGCGAAGATGTCCATCGACAGATGAATGGATAAAGAAGAAGTGGTATATATACACAATGGAATATTATGCAGCCATCAAAAGGAATGAGATCTTGCCATTTGCAACGACGTGGATGGAACTGGAGGGTGTTATGCTGAGTGAAATAAGTCAATCAGAGAAAGACATGTATCATATGACCTCACTGATATGAGGAATTCTTAGTCTCAGGAAACAAACTGAGGGTTGCTGGAATGATGGGGGGGTGGGAGGGATGGGGTGGCTGGGTGATAGACATGGGGGAGGGTATGTGCTATGGTGATCACTGTGAATTGTACAAGACTGATGAATCACGGATCTGTACTTCTGAAACAAATAATGCAATATATGTTAAGAAAAAAAAAGAAGAAGATAGCAGGAGGGGAAGAATGAAGGGGAGTAAGTCGGAGGGGGAGACAAACCATGAGAGATGATGGACTCTGAAAAACGAACTGAGGGTTCTAGAGGGGAGGGGGTGGGGGGATGGGTTAGCCCAGTGATGGGTATTAAGGAGGGCACATTCTGCGTGGAGCACTGGGTGTTATGCACAAACAATGAATCATGGAACACTACATCAAAAACTAATGATGTAATGTATGGTGATTAACATAACAATAAAAAATATTAAAAAAGAAAGAAAGAAAATGCCCCCCAAAGTGGCTTTCTCTTGCCAGGATATAAAGTCATATTTAGTAATGTAAGTTCTGAATCAAGTTGAAGAGGAAGATACAGGCAAAAAATCTTATTATATTTAAGAACCAAGAGGTTAAGTAATTTGCCTAACATCCCAGTAAGTGGCAGCGTTGGAATTCAAACCCTAGCCTTTCCGACGCCAACGTATATAGTTTTCCAGGGTCCTCACACCACTGCCAGGGAAGAAAATTATCCAGAAAAGCAGCCTCTCACTAAAAGCTTCCTTCCTGCCTTCAGAGTTCCTAAAAGGCACCACACCCTCATGCTTTTTAGTTCTGATGATGCTCTCCATGACATAATCAGTGTAGCAGTAACTGAGGCTTAGGTCCTCACCCACTGGCCTCAGCATATTTACGTGTCCGCATTCTCTAGTCATTCCATTATGCAGCTGTGATTTAACACTTTTCTACATTTTACAACTGGGAGAAGTTGATTTCCTGGAAAATCATGACAAAGAGGTTTCATCACAATATAGTGAGTTTGGTGCACTTGGGTGTTGTAGTACCATATGTGCCCTGTCCCAAGAGCTTTCCTCCCTGTTGTCTACAGGACTGACTTCTTAGGTGGTCTTGGCAATGGCAAGCAGAAGCCTTCACAGAGCCCAGGAAATTCCTCCCCTTAAGTGTCAGACAGCAGTCCTAGAGGTGCTTGCAGTAGCCCTGTGTGTAAGCAGAGGTGTGGGTGGTACAGGACTTGAATGCCAAGTGTCCATTTCTAGTCTAATATTCACTAAAACAGGTTCTACGTGACAGGGCCTTGAAATTCTCTCAAGCGTTTTTTGATCATCCTTTTTTTTTTTTAATGTTCAGTTAGCCAACATATAGTCCCTTGAGGTTTTTTGGATTGTCCCATGCCATCTTATTTTGCCATAGGTTGCTTTATAGAGAGTATAAATCCCAAAGGTAAGGAAGACATGTGTGTGAGATCTCATCTCTCTATATTCTAGGAACTGACTGATCGATTTCAGCTCTCGTTTGCTGGGCTTGTGGGACACTTCATTTAGCTACAGGTCAAGGTTTTGGGGGTTCATGCATGTCCAAAGTTTTGCGCATGAGAAGTGGAATGACCTTGTTTAGCATGTCCTTTGTTTGCTCCGGTTATGGCTAAACCATACAGATCAGATCCAGGCGGTCCCCTCGGGGTGACAGTTTTCTGTGCCTTCCCGGCCACACTTGCGTGTAGGTCCTGTGGACCTGCGTCATTCACCACTGGACTTTGCTCCCCGGACACTTGCTACCTCCAGTCCTGCCAGGAAATAGGACTGCGATGGTTACTTTATGTCACCTTGAGTGGGCCATGGAGTGCCCAGACATTTGGTCCAACATTATTCTGTGTATGTAAGTGAGGATGTTTCTGGAGAGACTAACATTGGAGTTGGCAGGCCGAGGAAAGCAGGATGCCCTTCCTCATGTGGATGAGAGCCCCCCGCCATCCCATCAGTGAAGGCCTGAGTAGAAGAAAAAGCAGACCCTTCTGGGAGTAAGGTGGACTCCTCCTGTCTGACTGCCTTCAAACTGGTTCACCAGTTTTCTTCCCACCTTTGGGCTTGAACTGAAATGTTGGCTCTTCTGGGTCTTTAGTCGATCAGCATTTGGAATTAACCCCACAGCTCTCCTGGGCCTCCAGCTTACCAGCTGCAGATCTTGAGACTTGTCAGCCTCTGTAATTGTTTGAGGCAATTCCTTATAGTAAATCAGCCCATATCATCTATCTGTCCCTCCATCAAATTCCTTTAGCTCTGTTACTTTTTGGAAAACCTAAAAAAAGGGCACAGCTCTTCTCTGCTTTTCTCTCCCCTCCTTCTCCCCTTCTCTTGCCCAGCCTTTGGTCCCTACCTCTGTCAGACTTCCGGCCAAGGTGACTGGGTATGTGCAAGGATCACCGTGCATTGGTTTCTGAGGGCAGCTTGAACAAATACCACCAGCTGGCTGGCTCAAAACAACAGATATTATTCTCTGGCAGGTAAGGAAGCTAGAGGTCTAAAATCAGAGGTCGGCAGGGCCACGTTCTCTGAAGCTCTTAGGGAGGCTCCGTCTTTGCCTCTTTCAGCTTCTGGTGGCTGCTGGTGACAACTGTTCCCTGGCTTGCAGCTACATGGCTCCCATTTCTGCCTTTGTCTTTAGCATGACTGTCTTCCTTCTTTATGTGTCTCGACTTTGTCTCTAATTTCTTGTCTTAGAAGGATGCTAGTCTTGGATTATGGCCCATGTGAATCCAGGATGACCTCATCTTAAATTAACTAATCACATCTGCAAAAGTCTCTTCTAAGTTATTTCTTTTCCGTGCGGGAATTATCCCTTATACATGTCCACACACACACACACACACACACACACACACACACACACACACACACTCCTCAGGTGATGTTCACAGACCAGCTGTGATGCATGCTTGAACACAGAATCGGGAGAGGAGAAATAGAAATGATAGATGATCCTGTCTCAAAATAGTTTTCTGACTCATTTGTAAGAAGGGCTTTCCTATTAGAAAACATTGCACAGTATAGAACATATTTTGACGGGCTCAGAAATGACTCTCAGCCCCTCTGTGATGGAAGGGAGTCCTAGAAGGCTCCCTTTGGTGCTGGAGGCATATGTCAAGGCTGTAGGGCACTGCGTGGACAGTATGGAAAGTTGCCTCATTGGTGGCATGAACAGCCTTGCCTTGGCCAAATTTGGTTGCTTCTAGCCCCTGTCACACACACCCCCCCATTCAGTCTGCTGTTCTCTTTCTGTGGTTGCAATATTTTCTATCTCTGAGATTATTAAGGAAAAGGATATTTAAGTTTCCTTCTCATTTCTAAGTTGCCTTTTGCTATTTGATTGCTGTCTGCCTTTCATGTTAGAGGCTTTCTTCTGATTTTTGTGATCTTTGTCTCTTGACATGGAGTGAGAGACTAAAAACTCACTGGGATTGCAGATGCTTGGGTGGGATTTGTGGACTGTGAGTTTCACCAAAGGTGACCTGACTGGGCCATTTTATTGAAGAATCCTTAATGTTACATCATCCCCCTTGGATCCTTTTTAGATCCTCCAGAGAAAATGCTTTCAGTATCCTGCCTGGAGGGCAAAAGACCTGGCACAGGAATTCTGGAATCCTAGAGGAAGATGGCTGGGGTCTCAAAATCTCATATGTATATGTTCACTTAATTTTCTGTTTTTATCATGAAACAGTGATTGTTGAGGATTCATACATTGCTTGTGGGAATGTATTTGCCAAAAATGTGGAAGTATCCAAGATGTCCTTCCATAGGTGAATAGATAGACAAATTGTATATCCATGCAGTGGAATATTATTCATCAATAAAAACAAATAAGCTATCAAGCCATGAAAACAGCAGGATGAACCTAAAATACATATTACACTTGGGATGCCTGGGTGGTGCAATCAGTTGAGCGTCCAACTCTCGGTTTTGGCTCAGGTCGTGATCTTGGGGTCATGAGATCAGGTCCCATGTAGGGCTCTGTGCTCAGTGTGGAGTCTGCTTTGAGTTTCTCTCTCTCCCTCTCCCTCTGCCTCTGCCCCCCCCCCACGCACTCTTTCTCTATAAAATAAATAAATCTTTAAAAAATACATATTACACTTGAAAGATCATTCTGAAAATGCTATGCATTTTATGATTCCAATTATATGACATTATGGAAGTGAAAAAACTGTAAAAGCGGCAAAAAAATCAGGGGTTGCCGGGAGTTTGGGGACTGAGTAGGTAAAGTACAGGAGGTTTTTAGGGTGGTACATCTGTTCAGCCTGCTACCGTGATGGCAGACACCTGACATCATGCCATCATCAAAACCCATAGAGCTTTATCTAGCACAAAGAAAACTTTAATCTTGCATCTTTGAACAAATCATTTAGGAGGTCAGGAATCTCAGGAAGGAACACAGCCTGTGACAGGGGAATCGAACAAATGAATGAAACAACCTCACTGAAGGGAGTGGGGGAAAGTTGCTGACCTAAAGAACTAGAAATGAGTGGAGTCTGTAAGACTAAAGGCAAAAGGAACTGTATACACATGCACACACACACTCACACACTGCACTGCACTCTAGTTAATAAAGTTGTTTCCCATGGGGAATATGGCTTAGCAATTCTGATATGGCTCTGCATGTATACTAGAATTTAAAAATTAAATATATGGCAGATGGTCGGGGCCACGTTTCTCCCTGTTAGAATGGGAATCTACAGTTGAGCAAGGGGAGGAGGCTGAAATGATCCATGTGACCATGGATTAGAGTTGGAGGCATTAACATGCACTCACATTTAATTTCGTACAGATACCCATGGTTACTTATCAAAATATCTGTAGGTTCATAGCTATAGGTGGGTTCCTATACACACGTCATCCTTGCTCTGTTGGTTGACACACCCTAGAAACAACAAAACTCTAGTCTCAACAAGTGCACCAAGCAGCTACAGCTTGGTGTCTAATACCATTTTCCAATAAAGGGGAGCAGGGCTGCTCCTTGGAGAAATGGTTGATTCTGGGGCTAGAGTAGGAAGTATTTAAGATGGAGACTGGAGCACCTTATAGTGACAGAAAGTAAGGAAATACCAAAAACCAGAACAACACAAAACAAAAACCTACCTTAGTGGGGTTTTGCCAAAGGGACAGTTCAGTCCAACTGAAAGAACTAATGGCCAAAGCTAGAACAGTTTGAGCAACAAAAGAAACAAAGTACTATTGGACTATAACCCAAACTATATAGTAAATAGCCTTTAGTCCATACTGATATAAACAAATGAGTAAATAAATAAGAAGAGATAAATCTGGGCAGAAGAATTTCAAAATAATTTATGTAGCTGTTCCATCCTCAAAATGGAGGAGCTTAACTCCACACTCCTTAAGTGTGGGCTGTACGTGGTAACGTCCTTCCAAGGATTATAGTATGGCAAACCAGGGGAAGGGTAACTTCATAGAAGAGAAACTGTTACACAAACCTCAGCCAGGCGATTAAGGTCAATATTAACAGTGACAAATCAGGTGGACAGTACATACCCTTGTTAGGATGTGGTGAAAATACCACTTTATGTCATTTTACCTCTGGTTATCTATTTCCCAAAAAGCTGTCTCTCCATTCTAGTTGTGAGACAAACCTCAGACAAATTCCAGTAGATGGGCCTTCTACAAAATATTGACCAGTATTCATCAAAATTGTCAAGCTCTTCAAAAATAAGGGAAGTTTGAGAAACTGTCACAGCCAAAAACAAAACAAAACAAAACAAAACAAAAAGCCCAAGGAGACATGACAAGTAGATGTGATGTGCTAATGTGGGTGGGATCCTGAAATAGAAAAAGACATTAGGTTAAAAAAGAAAAAAAAAAAAGGAAATCTGGATAAACTGTGGACTTTATTTAACATTAATGTTTCAGTGTTTGTTTATTAATTGTAACTAATAAGTTAGTTAGTAATGGGGGAGACTACATGAAGGAATATTATGGGAACTCTCTTTTCTGTCCTCCCAAACCTTTCATAAATCTGTAACTGTTCTAAAAAACAGTCTGTTTTAATAAAATTTTAACCAAGGAAAAAAGTATCTTATTTCAATCATCCCCCTGAAAATATTTCAGAAAGTGATTTGGCTTCAACATCACCAAAATAACTTACTCATACATATGAATTTCCCAACACCTAATAATTCAGTCATCCCCTTTCTTACTCATTTAACCCATTGCAGTGATAGGATTATGTGGCATTTAAATATCACCTTAATACCCTCCTGAATCCAACAGCCAAAATCTTTTAAAAAGTTACCTCAATAAATCAACCCTAGTGCATCTGTACTTCTTCCTATAAAAATATAAACTCCATGTTGTATTGAAGGGAGAAGCTAAATATTATATGTAACATCAGCTCCGTATTATAGCAATATAAATACCTGTACTATTTAAACAATTTTTAAAAATTAAACCAAAAATAATTTTAAATCCATTAATTGGAATCTTAGGACTATCATTTTTTTAATTGAGGAACAATTAACATAGAGTGTTATATTAGTTTCAGGGGTACAGCGTAATGATTCAGCAATTCTGTACATTACTCAGTGCTCATTAATAGAAGTGTGTTCTTAATCCCCTTTATCTATTTCACCCATCCTCCCCTTTTTTCTTAGGTCCTTTCCAAGTGAGAACATACAATAGGAAAAACATGCTCCAATTGTATCTTACAGAGGGCAAGTTATTACAAGTAATCTTCTCTCCAATTTAAATTATACCAATAATACTTACAGTAACTAATCAAAATATTCACTGAGTACAACTTATGGAAACAGTATATAAGTTTCTAGTGGGCAACTAATTTCCCTTCCTTCCTATATCAAGTCGGTACTTAGTCTGTAAACATCATGTGGGGATGGGGAGCTCAGAAGAGAGGCCAGACTTGGGGCAGTTAGTGGTTTTTTCCCTTGTAGGTGACAATTATAGCAAGGAGAATGGATCATCTCTTGCACTAAAAGTCCCTAGAAAAAAAGAAGAGAAGAAACGATAAGGGCCCGGAAGGTGCCAACAGTAATGCTGCGTTACAGATTATCTCCAGGGGGCGCCTGGGTGGCTCAGTCATTAAGCAGCTGCCTTCCGCTCAGGTCATGATCCCGGGGTCCTGGGATCGAGCCCCGCATTGGGCTCCCTCCTCCGCGGGAAGCCTGCTTCTCCCTCTCCCACTCCCCCTGCTTGTGTTCCTTCTCTTGCTTTGTCTCTCTCTGTCAAATAAATAAATAAAATCTTCAAAAAAACAACAACAAATTATCCCCAGACTCGGTGGCATGCAGTATTTATTCTCTTGCTCCTGGGTCTTTAGGTAGACTGGAGGTTGGCATATACAGGCTGTCCTGGGACCTGGGGTGAAGGGAAGGAAGCTCCACCGGAGACGACCTCTTCTCAAGGCAGTTGGACAAGGCAAGCATGACCCTGCAAACACATTGAACTTCCACTTGGGTTAAGTCCTTTAAACATCACAGTTACCAAATCGTGGCTGAGCTCAGAGTTTAGGGGGTATAGAAGCATACTCTCCCTCTAGTGAGAGTGGCTGCAAAGCCACTGTGTACCAGATAGAGAGGCATGTTTCCTTCCCCTGGGGAGGGGAAGCCCTGGGGAAGGAAAAGGAAGGTGAAGGACCATGAGCAGAATATTTGGAAACGTGTATATTTAACGGATGGGTGGACTAAAATAAGGCAGTGAAAGAAACTAAGATCTTACTAGCGTAAGTCAGGGCAAAGTCACAACCAGAGCTTTGTTCTAGATTATGGCATCACAAAGTTTGGTCTACACAGTGGTCTGTTTCAGAAAAAAAAGAAATCAAGAAAACAATTTTATTACATATTTTTCACTGATTTGAAACATAAGGTAAATTATAATTTGTCTATAACATCCTATTGTGCTTTTAAATGTCATTGCTTCCTTAACAGGTGGTGTTCATCATCTTGGCCAGAGTAATTTTTTTCTATCAGTTTTTTTTCTTTTTAATAAGCTTTGTTGAAATGTAACTTACATAATATAATATTTGCTAATTTTAAATGCAAAGTTTGATTAGTTTTGACAAATGTGTACAGTCTTGTAACCACCAGAACTACTATAAAGATACAGGACATTTTTATCACCCTGAATAGTGCCCTTGGACTCCTTTGCAGTCAATTTTCTCTCCACTTTACAGGCTCTGACAACTACTGATTGATTCTCCATCACTACGACTTTGTCTTTTCTAGATCATATAAATGGAGTCATATAGTCTTTTGGGCCTAGCTTAATTAATTAATAGCATAATTATTTTGTGATCTATCCACAGGCACATGTATTGCTAATTAGTTCCTTTTTATTGCTGGGTCGTATTCCAATGCACGGATGTACCATTATATTGGTTTATTCATTTACCAGCTTATGGACATTAGGATCCTTTTTATCCTGAGGCGATTATTAGCTTCATTGTAACCTGGCTTTGAAGTGTTCTCTCTTAATCACCCTGGTGATGCCACCTCAGTGAAGTTTCTGTGAACATTCATACACACATCTTTGTGTGGACATACATTTTGATTTCTCTTTGGTAAATATCTGAGAGTGTTATTGCTAGGCCATGTGGGTGTATGCTTATTTTGTCAAATAATTCCCACCTGTTTTCCAAAGTGTCTCTATTATTTTGCATTCCCACCAGCAGTGAGAATTGCACTTACCAACACATAGTATCATCTGCCATTTTAACTTTAGTCTTAATAGCAAGTGTGTAGAGAGCTTTCTTGTGGTTTTTATTTGCATTTCCCTAATGACTAAGGAAGTTCTACATCATTTCATGTGTTTATTTGCCATCTTCTTTGGTGAGGTTTCTGTTTAAATACATTGTCCATCTTTAATAATTGGTTTCTTTCCTTGTTATTGAGTAGTAAGTGTTCTTTATATATTTAGATAAAAGTTTCTGTCAGATATATATTTTGCATATATTTTCTCCTAGTCCATGGCTTACCTTTTAATTTTCTTAACAGTAGCTTTCAAATATGAAAGTTTTTGGATAAAGTGCAACTTACCCATTTTTTATATTTTTTATGAATTTTATACCCCATTTAAGAATTTTATGCTCATCTCAGGGTCTCAAAGATTTTCTTATATGTTTTTATCTAGCAGCTTTATAGTTGTACCTCTTACATGTAGGCCTTTTGTCTATTTCAAGTTAATGTTCATATATGTTGTGAGGTAAAGCTTGAGATTCAATTTTTTTTTTAAATTATGGACACCCAGTGCCAGTGCCATATATTGAAAAGACTGTCCTTTTTCCTTGGTATTTTTGTCAGAAAAGCAATTGACCTTTTATGGATGAGTCCATTTCTGGACTCTATTCTGTTACATTGTTCTATATGTCTGCCCTTATGCCAATAACACACTGTCCTGATTACTGTAGCTTTATACTAAGTCTTGGAATAAGGTAATGTAAGTCCTCAAACTTTTCTTTTTCTAATTAGTTTTGTTTATTCTAGATCCATCCCATTTATATGAATTAGACTTAGCTTGTTAGTTACTACAAAAAAAAAATTCCTACTGAGACTTTTAACTAGAATTGCTTTGAATGTATAGGTAACTTTAGAGAGAATTAAAACCTGAACAATATTAGTCTCCCAGCTGATGAACATGGTATATCTGTCCATTTATTTAGGTCTCCTTTAAATTCTCTAAGCAATGTTTTATAGTTTGCAATATACAGATCTTGTACATACTTTGTTACATTGATTCATATTTCATTTTTAAATATTATAAATGCATTTTATTAATTTCCATTTCCAATTGTTTATTTTTAGTATATAGATATACAGTTGAATTTTCCATATCAATCTTACATTCTATGTAAAATATATCTGTTGCAAATTTTACTTATTAGTTCTAGTAGCTTTAGACTAGATTATAGACTCCTTAAAGGTTTTTTGACAGACATTCATGTTGTCCTTGAATTAACAGTTTTGTTTCTTCTTTTCCAAATTGTATGTCTTTTATTTATTTTGTTGCATTATTGAACTATCTGGAACCTTGAGTACGGTACTGAATACAAGTGGTGAGAGCTGATATCCCACCTTGTTCCCTTCTTAGGGGCATGGCATTTTAGTCTTTTACCACTAAGTATCATGTTAGCTATAAGTTTTTGTTGCTTCCTTTTATCAGTTGATAAAATTACCTTGTATTCCTAGTTTTTATCATAATGGATGTTGAATTCTGGCAAATGCTTTTCCTGAATCTATTAAGATACTTTTTTTTTTTAGTTCATTAATATGATGGATTACATTGATTGTCTTTTAACTGTTATATCAAAATTGCGTTTCTGGGATAAAGCCCACTTGCTCATGTTGTATTATCCTTTTAATATGTGGCTCAATTTGACTTGCTAAAATTTTATTGAGGATCTGTTAAGATTTTTTAAGGATTTTGTATCTATGTTTATGAGACATATTGGTCTTTAGTTTTATCTTCTTATAATGTCTTTGTCTAATTTTGGCATCAAAGTAATTATGGCATCATAAGATGAGTTAGGAAGTTTTTATTCCTTTTCTACATTCTGGAAAAAATGTGTAGAATTGGTATTATTTCTTTATCAAAATTTTGGTACAATTGATTACTGGAATCATGTGCATCTGCAGTTTTTCTGGAACTGTTTTTATCTACAAATTCAATATCTTTGCTAGACATAGAGATAATCAGGTTACCTATGTCTTCTTAAGTATACTTTGGCAGTTTTAGTCTTTCAAAGAATTTTTCATTTCCTCTGTGTTGTTGAGCTTATTGCCTAAAGTCCATAATTTTCGCTTTTCAGCCTTTAAATATCAGTAGATTTTGTAGTGACATCCCCTCTTTCATTCATGATATAATTTGGATCGGTCTAACTATACATTTAAAATGTATTGATACTTTCAGCAATGCTTGGCAGACAGGTATGTACTATTTGTCTTTTTGTTTATATATATCAAATTGCAAATTTGCATTACTATTATATTACATTACATCGTATTTCACAAAATGGTCCTGTAGCTTAAAAAGTAGTACATATATTCTTAAAAGTATTGCTAGAAATTTTAATGTAAATCTTACCAGTGAGGGAAAAATTATAAGGTTAAATGGTTAATAGTTTCTGCAAATATGGAGGATGAATTTGAATGGGCTATAATGAGTGAATTTATAAGTATCATGATTTTGTAAAGTAGTTAAAAATGAAATGGAAATAGTAAATACAATGATTTTTATCTGAAAATTGGTTTTTAGTGGACTGGAGATCAAATTTCTCCTTTAATTTTTACCCTTTAATTCATTGTTACAGTTTGTTTTTTTTTCCAGTAGTGGCATGAGACCATCAGAATTTTAGCAGGGCACAGTGCTAATAAACCAGTTGAGTTTTTCTAGTACAAGTATAAATTCCAGTTAGAAATGAGGAATTTTGCTGCTAAAGAAAGAGATGAAGTCAAACATATTCAAGGTACACCAAGTGAAAACAGGTATAATTCAAGTTATTGCAGAGGAAATATAAAAGAAGTCATAAAGTTAATGATGAACAGTGTGTACAGAAGACAAAGTGTTTTAGTTATCTAATGCAATGTAATAAACTGACATAAAACCTAGAAGCCTAAAACAAGTTATATTTATTATCTCATAATTTCTGTGGGTCAGGAATTTAGGAGCAGCTTATCTGGGCAGTTCTGGCTTAGCATCTCTAAAGATGTTGTAGTCAAGATGTCAGCCACGTCTGTAGGCATTGGAAGGCTTGACTGCAGTTGTAGGATCTGCTTCCAAGATGGCTTACTCTCATGACTGTTGCCTGGAAACCTCACTTCTTTTATGGTTTTTGGAAGAACTCACGTCCTTGATACGTGGACCTGTCCATGGAGCTGTCTGAGTCTTCTCACAAAAGGTCAGCGAGGTTCCTCTAGAGCAAGTGATCCAAGGAGGAAACCACAATGCTTCTGTATGACCTAATCTCAGAAGCTTCATTCTTTTTTTTTTAATTTTTTATTGTTATGTTAATCACCATACATTACATCATTAGTTCTTGATGTAGTGTTCCATGATTCATTGTTTGTGTGTAACACCCAGTGCTCCACACAGAATGTGCCCTCTTTAATACCCATCACCAGGCTAACCCATCCCCCCACCCTCCTCCCCTCTAGAACCCTCAGTTTGTTTTTCAGAGTCCATCGTCTCTCATGGTTCATCTCCCCCTCTGACTTACTCCCCTTCATTCTTCCCCTCCTGCTATCTTCTTCTTTTTCTTTTTTCTTAACATATGTTGCATTATTTGTTTCAGAAGTACAGATCTGTAATTCAACAGTCTTGCACAATTCACAGCACTCACGATAAGCACATACCCTCCCCAATGTCTATCACCCAGGCACCCCATCCCTCCCACCCCCCACCACTCCAGCAACACTCAGTTTGTTTCCTGAGATTAAGAATTCCTCATATCAGTGAGGTCATATGATACATGTCTTTCTCTGATTGACTTATCAGAAGCTTCATTCTATTTCTGCCATATTCTATTTGTTAGAGGTGAGCTACTAAGCTCAGTGTATACCCAAGAGGAGAGGAACTAAGGTTGACCTTTTGAAGAGAGGAGTGTCAAAAAATTTGTGGACATATCTTTAAACCACCACAGAAGGCTTGCTATTGGTGAAATTCATCAATAAGAGAACATTTTGGAATTTCAGTATCATACTATATAAAACAGCAATTAATATCGCGTGCTCTTTGCTGGCATTTTGCATTAGAGTTTAACTAAACCCCATTTGGCATACAAGCAATACATGTACAGTTGACCCTTGAGTGACACAGATTTGAACTGCCCAGGTCCACTGATACGTGGATTTTTTCAATAAGTACACTATAGTACTGAAAGACATTTTCTCTTCCTTATGTTTTTAATAACATTTCTTTTCTCTAGATTACTTTATTGTAAGAATATACTATGTGATACAGATAACTTACAAAATATGTGTTAATTGACTGTTTTGTTATCAGTATGGGTTCTGGTTAATAGTAGGCAATTAGTTAAGTTTTGGGGGAGTCAAAAGTTATACACAGATTTTTGACTGTGCAGGGAGGTCAGCAACCCTAATCCCCCCCCCCCCAACCATTGCTCAACTATCAACTGTATAAGAAAAAAAACTGCTGGATAACTTCTCATTTGTTTATTAATGAAAATATGTGCCATGGAAGATTTTTGTTTAGTGAATGATCACGGTATATACTGTGATGTAGGTTGTCTTGGAGTAAGTATTGAATGTTACACCAGTTATACGTGTAGAGAGGAAGGGATCACTAGAGAAAGGAAAAAGTTTGTCCCTGATCACAGAGTACTTTATTCACAGAATACAAGTGTTGGTCAGCCACATTACTGGTAACATTCGATCGGTTTTAAGGGAAATAGGGACATTTTAAATAAAGCCAAATTGTAGCTGTTGATTATCTTTTCAGCTTCTTTTGGCAAAGAAAATGGCAGCCATGTAAAATGTTGCTTTTTCATACACAAGAACACCTGCAGTCAGGGCAAGTGGCGCTTACATGAATTTTTATTAAATGATGAATGTGAGATTAAAATATTTGAATGAAGTTACTATTTCTGACCACAGTTGTTTCTCTGAGTGGCTTTCTTAGGTGTAATCCAGAATGAAAAGATAGTGGCTAAGACTTCAGTTAGTTCTGGAGTCAGGTTTTCTGGGTTCAAAACCCAGCTGGACCATTTACAAGCTATAGGATCTTAGACAAGTCATTTCAAACCTCTGTGACTCAATTTCATTATCAGTGAGTAAAGTTAATAGTACCTACCTTAAAGAATTTTCCTAAGGATCAAATGGGATAATCCATATAAAATGCTTATGCAGCCTGGCATGTAGTCATCATGCAATAAACATTAGGTATTTTTACACTTACTATTATAACCTGCATGTGTTATTTCAGGGCGAAATACTATGAACTTCAGTTAACTTATAAAATTTCTTAGGAAGTTATACTTGTGGTTAAAATAGCTCAATCACCATGACCCTTTCTCAACACTTAATGCTTTATTTTAATCATCTATGAAAAGAATCTGTAACCTATCATTGCATATATTTTAAACCCATATCCACAAGTGTCCATAGAATATGAAGAAATCCTTGGCTGAGCCCAGTGCAACTAAACGGTGGGTTAAGAATCTTTGATTCCACTCTCCCAATATAAATCGCTCACCTCTCCAGATTTACAGTTGGTGTGTTCATCAACTTAAAGGGAAGAGGAATCCTGTAATTAGTCTTTAGTGAGAAATCTACCCCAATTTCTGGTCTGTGTTCAAGTGTAATGTCCATAACTACCTATTAAAACCATAAACTGTGAACTAGAATTTTTCAACCTTAACAGTATTAGAGAATAAGGGGAAAATGATTGGAAGAGGAAATTGACCTTTGAATTGAGCTATTTGTGTTTAGCTGGCTGTAGATATTTTGATGAAATATTTCAACAATACTTTCCTTCCCTCGGGTATGAAATAACCATTATTTTTTATTTTTAAAATGTGTCTTTTAAGTTAAAGAACTATAAATCTTCAAAAAAAAAAGTCGTCTAAAATCGGTGCTTGTCTTTTTTTCATGAAATACCCTAATGGGCAAACACCCTCACTGTCAGGAAAGGTGAGCATTTGGGTGATCTCACTATAGTCAGAGAGGTACTACGGCTGCAGCACCCACTCAAGAGCCATAACACGAGACAGACAGTTCAAACGATAGAGATTTGACACAGGGAGAGAATCCTTCTAAGAGGAGGAGGCCAGTCTAGAACAGACTTCCAGAGCAGGTGGGATCTGGACCTTGAAGGAGGTAGGGAATTTTAGGCATATAAATGGGAGGAGAACTTTTTAAGCAAGGAAAACAATGTATCCAGTAGCATCACACTAGGCAGGTGTAGGGCATGTTTCAGGGACAGTGACTAGAATAGTTTGACCAGAAAGAAAAGGGGGTGAGGGATAAAAGAGACCTTGACTAGACCCACACTATGAGGTCCATCAAAAGCTTGGCACCAACTCAGTCCAGCTCTCATGTTAAGGCATCCTCTTATAAACCATATTTAGAAAGAATATGAAAAAGTAAGTGAGTGGGAGAAAGTAATCCTAAAAAGCATTAAGAGGGGGCAGCCCTATTTCTTTATTTCTGTACTTCTGTTTAATGTTCTGTATCACCACGGCACACATTTCTGCCCTTCTGGGAAAGAATCCATGAAGGATGTCTTTCTCTGTCAAAAAGAGAAACCTTTCTTTATATAATAAAAGTGGTGTGAGGGAATCATTAGTTAAATTGTCATGGTGTTGTTTTTGCTATGAAATGGCAGAATTACTGGCCTTCACTCTTGGTATTTATGACTGTGATGGGGCAGACAACCAAAGTGGATATATATCTCCATGACTTTGAGTAAAATTCAAAAGTCATTTCAGCAGTTTGAGTTAACAGGGTGCAATGCTATTCAAGAAATGTAAACAACGGCTTTATTCAGTCATCTTCTCTATGAAAAGTTTTATCTGTGACTTAACTTTCTGAATACAGAGAATACCGATTCCTATATGAAAAACTATTTCTCAGGCAGGTGCTCTCTCTGCTTCCTTCGTCTTTCATTGCCCAACTACTTGGCTTTATTCTCTGTAAAGAAAAAGACCCGACCTTACTGTTCTACTGCTACAGAGAAATTCATTCTTTCATTTCTGATGGGTTAACAACCATTAAAAGTACTGATTAACAACAAGCTTCTCCAATCCCCAGCCCTCAGAACACAGAATTAGGACAATGCTTGGTAAATGCTTATACTCTCTCTCTCTTTCACCTGTTTTCAGAAGAAAAAAAAATATTCTTGAGAAAAATGTGGCTCGGATGAAATGTAGACTTAGTAGTGGTGTACCGTTTTGAGTAGAGTGCTGGGACATGTCCGAGGACCCAGAGAGTATGCCTAGGTAGCAGTGTGGAAGAAAGGGCAACTGGATAGTTAGGAACCTGAGTCAGGGTAGCACGGATGAGAGAGTGACAGTTATTTCAGATTAGGCGCTTGAGGTTACCTTAAAAACATCAGGGTGCTTGGCCAATAAGACAGGGCAGGGACTTTGAGAAGAATTACTGTGACTTCCCTATCACGATGGCTAACTTTCCTCCCTCGCTTGCCCCCCCTCTCTCCTGGCACCCCCCCGTAAATCATGACGACGATTTCCTTAGAGTACGGTGGATAGGGATCATCGTCAGACATCGTGTTTCAACAGAATTCTCAAACGTGAAAAGCAAATGGAAAAGTGATCATGACTGAAAGCAGCAGAGAAAGCTCTACCCTAAGAGTCTTGTAGAGGGACATAGCTCAGGAGGCCATTTCCCTTCGCAGAAGAATCTCCACAAGACTGCCGACCTGGCAGATCATGGCAGAGCTAGAGACAGAGGAGTGGGACTGAAAACAAATGGGTCTTAACACAAAACATGTCCTCTCCGTCCCTGGCAGAGCCCGCAGCCAACTGAGTACTTGGCCCTAAACAAAACAACAACAAAACCCCAGAGCTCTCCTTTCTGAAGAAATTGAACAGACTGTACACCATCTAGTGAAAAATTAGGAAAGTTAGTATGGTTGCTGGTATTCCTAATAAAGACTTCTTTTTGGCTTCTGGAATGCCCCCCCCCACCACACACATGCTGCCCACAGGATGAGGGGCTGGCTCCCCACTCCTCACGCTGCAGCCATGGTGTCAGTCTGCAAGCCCCACTCCTGCCTCCACAGAGCTTGCACTCAGCATTCCTTCATTCATAACATCACCTGACAGCCCAGGGCTTTCAGTCATTTCATCCAAACCTCCAGCAGGAATGAAAAGACCAAATTAAACAAAAATAAAAACTGACTGAGAGGAAACAGAGATAATGTAGGGAACAAAAAAGAACGTAAAAAAAAAAAAAAAAACTACACAGACACCTCTTTTCCCAAGAGAAATTTGAGAAAATATTACATCCATAAACCAAGAACATGAGACTATGAAAAGAAGGGACCATCATCGAACAAGAAATAGCTCTCAGAAATTAAAACCATATATAATTACCAAAAACACATTGAAAGGAGAGAGTGGAAAATAAAGGGAAGATACCTTCCCAGAATATACCGGAAAGAGAGAAAGAGAAACAGAATCTGATTAGAAGTATTTCCAGAAAGAAAGAGAACTGAAAAAATGAAGAACAGCACATTTCTATAGAAATAGTAAGTTACATATTTTCTGACCTAAAGAGAGAGATGCAATTCTTCCAACCAAAATGGCTACCCTAGATGTATTCTCTTCCTCTCCCTCCCTCCCTCTCCCTCCCTCCCTCTCCCTCCCCCCACTCTTCCCCACCCCCCCCCATTAAATGGGTGAGGTAAGTTAAACCCTAACTTCTTGCAGGGGGAGGTTCATTAAATATATAAAGTAGAAAAATAATAGAAGTAAAACTGGTCAGGTTTTTCTCTTGGGAAGAGATGTTGACCGGATAGGGATAGGTTGGTAGGCAGGTGTTTTAGGTTTTGTGTTTGTTTTCTGTTAAGTTATGCTGTACTGTTTCATTTTTTGAAAATTGGGCATATGTTTCACTTTGATTTTTAAAAACGTAACACATACTTAAATAAGAATTGGAGACGATGCTCCTGCTAAGACAAACACTTGATTAAAATTGTAAAGTGGACGAAGAAAAACCTAAGAACCCCAGCCTCTGGTTTTCCAGCCCTTTCCCCAAACTGTTGGGGGTCACTTGCTTTCCTTCCTTCTGTCTCCATTCAGGTCCCTAGGATCTCTGTCTGCCTTCTGATCTCAAGACAAGGTTCAAAGTTTAGTTACCAAACTTTAGTCTTTGAACAGTGATCTCAGCCTTAAATTCAAGTTCTTGGGTATAGAAAGAACAAGCTCTCTGCTGGAGTCCTTAACATCACACTGGTCCTGTATGTTGACATCAGCCCTGACTAAGTATTCAGTTCAGAACAGAGCGGCAGACAGGGAGGTGACAGTTAACATCATTAATCACTTGTTTGGTGACAGGAGCTCTTATTCTGCTGATCCATTGTTATGTTCAGAAGGTCCATGAATTTCCTCAAGTTGAACCCCGAGTGTTCATTTTTCCCATCTTTATGGGTTCGTCCTTTCCCCAGGAGAAAGTCCATAGCCTTAATGAAAATCTCACTGGACTCCCTGACTTAATAATGTACAAGCACTATTGATATGCATGCCCCCGTTAATCCTCTCCACAACCTTTGAGGCAGTGGAAGAAGAAGAGAAATAACATTTATTGAGCATGTATGATGCTTACATATTTATCATTTAATTTTTCCAACACCCCCATGAGGTCAGTGTTATTATTCCCATTTTAATAAGGCCCAAAGGGCAAAGGATCAAGTTAGTATTTGAACTCATGTGTGTGTATTTGGAAGACCCATGCTCTTTCTAGGATATCGTGATGTCTCCTGGTCTGTTCCTTTAGTTAATAGATAGTTAATTTTTTCCCCACTGGGAGAAAAAAAAAAGGGGGTTTAATGGGGAAGGCCTGTGTTTTTGCTCTAACGATTTGCATAGCAAGAAAGATGACCTTATACTGTTCCCAGTGCTCCATGGGATTAAAGTGCAGTGATGTGAGAACTCAGAAATCTCCTGCATGAACAAGCAGCTGAGAGACCTGCAGACCAACAGTTCTCAAGCTACTGGCACCACTTGCTGTCTGTGGATAATAACATAAATGTTCACACTCTATAAAACTAGAGAAAGAAACAAGGAAGGAAAAAGCTATGAAACACTGAAGACACAGTTCACTTATTAAAAAAAAAAAAACACTGGAAAATCAAGACTCAAGACGTCTCTCTTCATCATTAAACACAATTAAAATGGAGTTGCCAAGGACAAAAGATGAAGTTGCCAAATGGACCTGAAATCACAATGGTGCCCACTTAGCAAACACAGCATCAGCTGCCCCAAATACATGGCTGGGCATCTGCTTTGTATTCAAAGTGCCTAGCCCCTCAATTGCACCATCTTAGTTAGTTTTTCTTACCACCTCTGTTCTTTAAGAAATTCTGAAAGTAATTAGTCTGATGACTTGGAAAACTTTTAAAATCCCTACAACATTTGGTAAAAAGAGCACGAGAAAACCTCTCCAACTGATAAATATCTAATTTACAACTGTTAACCCCATGTGTTCCTCCTCCTCTTGGCAAAGTGAATGGATTTATAGTCATAATAAGAATAGTTCTTTTTTAAAATATATATCCAGTTCTGAGAGTAGGTTTATTTTGTAGGTTCTCACGCCTTTAGACAATTTAGATGAGAATATGGAAATAGAACTTTCAGTTGGCTGGCAAATCTTACATTACCTGTAAACTTGGGCTCCTGATCAGTTTTAAAACTGTCTTGTCCATGCTATTATGCCAAGGAGCATGATATTTCTTCCTACAACTTTATATAGGTGGTTCTTGATTTTCGTACTTCCTGGGATGGGAAGCTCATCTTATAATTATTTGTAAAAGAGATCTTAGATGGAGGACAAAGGCTCTGTTTATGCTGGGAAGCAGTCATGGCCAAGCGCGTCTTGCAGAGACTGGTTGAGCAGCCCCACAGAAGTCTACGCACAGAGGGTCTTGTGGGAAAAACTCATTCAAAGGGAGGAAAGTAGAGGAACGCAAATTTGGTCCAAGGTTAGTGACATAAAGACCCCTTGTGATGCCTGCCCATCCCATGCCCCTAAGACAACCTTCTGCACAGAAAACACTGCTCATACTACTTCTTAGAAATTCTACTTCCATATCTGCTAAAAGGCACTGGACCATATGATCTATGACTACCACTAATTGGACTGGGGGTGACCACCTAACCCCCAATGGGCCCATTAGGTTCTCTCCCATGGGAAATTTTAAGTATCCCAGAGGCTCTGGTTAATCTTTGTTGAATAATTGGAAAGTTAGTGTTAACTGGGGCAGACATTCTCTCCCCTCTGCACCGAGAAGCAGTGAAAGCTGACTTCAAGATGCATGAAGCAAACTACTAATAGAAAAGTCTATGGCTCCAGAGAGTTTCTGCCTTGGCTCCTGACACTGTTGGAGTTCCTGCTTGTAATCCATTATAAAGCTTAGATATCTCCTCTTGAAATACCCCTGTATCTATACAAGAAATTTCTCATCTTCTCCTTAAGCTCACTGGAGTTAATTTTGGTCATTTGTTTAATTCCTGGGGAGAGGGACTGCAGAGTTCATGGAAGGAAAGAAGGGAGGGAGAAGGGAGGAAGGAGAGGAAGGTTGTCTATGAAGTATTTGAGAGCACAAGTCTGTGTCACAGAGAGTGGCATAAATTGACCATTAACCTTCCTAACTGGAGTAATTGTTAAACCACAGTTAGTCTCAAGGAGACCCGGCAGGCTGAGCATAAGAGAAAGCATAGTCGTCAGAAACCAGGAAGTAGCTGAAGAAAACATGGCAGGTCTCTGTGGTAGAGACTTCAGTGGGGTTTCTTTGGCTGATGAGGCTACAGTGGTACGTTTGGTGACGTGCAGTAGTCAGCCAGAGACAGAAAATGATAGATACGTTATGGAATCTTAGAGACCAGGGGCTGGTTTTCAAAGGCACATGTGATACTCCTTGGAGACTTCCAGAAACATCTGGGGGAGAGAGGCTTGGAGTCCCCACCTGCCAGGTTGGGATGTATCCATAGAAATACTGTTTTGTTACAGTTACTTGGACCCCTTTTTAACCTTCAGGCTGAAGTAGCCTGGGGTAACTGGAGATATATATATACATAAGTTCAGTTACTGAGAAGTACGTTCTGGCCTCTAACTTACACCCTTTGGTTTATTCTGCATAACTCCAGAGGATAGTCATTTGATAGCCCTTCAAATATTTGAAGACAATTATGAAGCCTTCCCTAAATCTGAGATTCCACAATCTGTACCGATGTTTTATCCCAGTGACTTCACCATTTTCTTCTCTGACCTAGAGTCCCATACATCAGACACATCCTACATATCAAAATCCCCTGGGGCACTTGCTCAATACACAAAGTACATATTCTTGGTCCCATCTTCAGAGATTCTGATTTAGTAGGCCAAGGATAGGGGACATAAATTATTTTTTTAACAGATGATTCTTACATCACTGGTCAGTCCTGGCATCCGTATCGAAGGTTTTGTCTTATTGGTCTCTCTGCTTTGCAAATAGACCATTAGTCAATTATGTGATGTTCCAGAAGGAAATGTGTATTCGCCTGTTAGAGTCCAACAAAACTGTTGATCATTTCTTTACCCAGATTCTATCAATGCAGACTGGGGATTGCATGGGCTGTTTATCAGTCTCTCTTGATTTATTATGACTTTGTAGCAAATTAAAATTCATCTGTTGTTTTTGCATGTACAACTTTTGGTCTACTCATTCCATACTTGTGCAATTTATATTTTTAACCTAAAAGGAAAAGTTCATATTTCCTTTTGATATTGTATCTTAATTTGATTCACAGAGACCTTTTAGATTCATCAGGAGTTTAAGGAGTAGACATGGTGTCCTTTGCAGTTTTGTATTACATGCAAATTATAGAAGCATGCTTTCTATGCCTTCATAGAAATTGTTAACAGGAACTTTATATAGGTTAGGACCAAGAGCACAGGATTCTGGAACTGTATGAGAGAAAGGCTGGCACAGAGGCATGGTATTAGTTTCATATTGCTACTGTAACAATTTACCACAAACTTGGTGGCTTCCTACAAAAAATTAATTATCTTATCATTCTGGAGGTCAAATGGGTCTAACTAAGGCTAAAATCAACGTGTTGTGGGGCTGCATTCTTTCTGGCGGCTTTAGGAGAGAACCCATTTCCTTGATTTTTCCAGTTTCTGGAGGCTGCCTGCATTCCTTGGCCTGTGACTCCTGCATTCCTTGACTTTTTGCTTCAAAGCCAGCAATAGCTGGTCAGGTCCCGATGCCATCTCTTTGGTCCTGATTCGTCTGCCTCCTCCTCCTTGTGGTTACATTGGATCCTGGATAATCCAGAATAATCCCCTTTAAAGTCATATGATTAGCAACCTTGGTTCCATCTGTAACCTTCATTCCCCCTTGCCGAGTCACATAACATACCTACAAGTTCTGGGGGTTAGGCATTCTGCCCACAACCAGCATCAGTGGTAACAGTTCCCTGATGTTATTAGACTTCTCAAATTGCGGAGCCTGTAACCATATAATGACTCACTCATCCCATGAGCCACAAACGGCAGCTGTGATTGAACCCATTTTAGAGATGAAGAGTCAAGCTCAGAGAGTATGAAAGCTCCCTTCGGGTTAGTTACTAAGTGATGGAATGGGACCAGCGCCTGTGTGTTTGATTGCTGGCCCACCGATCTTTATAATCATTTAAGCAGCTATGAGTCCACCTAATGTCCTATCATCTAACATTGCCCCGTGTTGGTCATAAAACATCATGAAAGACGTTGTCAGATACACATCTCTCTGTCACTGCCCTAATCAACAAGCCAAGTAACTTATCAGAAAAGGAAATAAAATTTAATTTTTCAACATGTCCCTAGAGAATTCCTGTTACATCCTTGTGACAACTCCTTTTCTTTTCCTTTCATTTATTGATTTTTTTTTAAGAATTTGAAGACAACTAAAGGCCAATCTCAGATGTTTTTAGAGCTCGATGACCATCCTACTGGCCTACTCATTCTGCGATGGACCTTTTATGCATTTGGACGATATTCCCTTCAGAATTCCTCCAACCCAGTAGAAACCAAATCTTCCTGACCATGGAATGATGGAACCGAAATACAACTGTTTCACGTTTAAAATCATCAAGGTTCCTCTCTATTGTCTCTGCCTAGAAATGCTGTCCTTCCCCCTGTTCTCTTTCTTTGTGTCACTGTTTTTTACTTGCGAACTTGTTGATAGCAATTTTAATTCCCTTCTGCCTCTTAAAAAACTCCCCTTTCTTGGCTTCCTTCCTGCGTTATTTCTTCCAACCTATCCCAGAGACCTTCAGCCGATTTAATAAGCTCCTCCATGGAGGCACATACTTAAAGTGCTTTTCTTTTCTCATCAAGCAAAGAGACCAGATTGCATTCACAGCGAGCAATATTGTGTGCTCAAGAGCCCCAGATAGGAAGACACAAAGAGCTGTAGCAGCATTGTGGTTCTTGCGTATTGCGGGCATGGGACTAGGGAGGTTGCATCCGCCCCATTTGGTAGCAATGTCTACTGCCAGCCATCCCTTTCCACGTTCCTTCATGTCGCAACCTGTATTTTGTTTCTCTTTTTTTGCTTCCCTTTTTCCTGTGCCTCCCCTCCATGGTCACATCCCCCAAGGCCCTCTGCCCTTTTTTTAAAAAATTTTTTAAGATATTTATGTATTTATGTATTTATTTATCTTTCAGAGAGAGAGAGAGAGAGCACGAGCAGGAAGAGGGGCAGAGGGAGAAGCAGGCTCCCCACCGAGCAAGGAGCCCGATGTGGGACTTGATCCCAGGATCTCAGGTCATGACCTGAGTCAGAGGCAGACGTTTACAGGATTGAGCCACTCAGGCATCCCTGCCCATCTGTGAGATCTCCTTTCTTCTCATGATGTCTCCTTCGATCTAGTCCCGAACATCAGACTCGCCGAAACATCCTGTTCTTGACAGAAACTTAACACACCTAAGATGGAAAACTTCGCTAGCCCTGCATGAGCCATTCTTCTGAATTCATTCTCTTATAATTTTGTCAGAGTTACTCCTGTAACGTCTTTGGTTGCCCCCTCCTCCGTACCTATGATGATTTCTCCCCAAATATAGCTATTACTTCCTCCCCTATCTCCACAGTGTCTGCTGCGTTCGGTCATTTCCCCTATCATCCTAGCTCAAAAACTTATTATATGCTGCATGATTGCAATAATCTAACTCAGTGAGTCTCACCCCTGGTTGCACATTAGAATCACCTGGGGGAGCTTTGACAAAAATTCTTGTCTGGTCCCAACCTCAGACATTCTGATTAAACTGGGCTGGGGCGGGGCCCAGCCTTGACATTTTAAAAAAACAAGTCCCCAGGGGATTCTAATATGCAGCCAGGACTGGGAACTACCAGCTAACCTTCAGTTTCATCCCCTCTTCAATCCATTTTGCATGTGAGATAATGATTCTAAATGGTTCTTTCTTCATATACACCCACTCAAAAGCTTTAATTCATGAGCACCTATGAGATAATTTTCAAATTCATTAGCTTAACTTCTGCCGACCCATAATCTGGTCCCAATCAACCCTATTAGCATGATTGCACGATCCACTACTAAGGCTTCATCTCCTGAACTGGCCTTGCGATTTCCTGCCTTCATTCACTGTTGACACTCCTTTTCTCTACCAATTCTGCCTTCTGAGAATATACCCAACGTTTCTGCATTTCCAGCCCGAAGCTTCTCCCTATTTTGCCACCCGATCACATTTCTTCCTTAAAATCCAAATCATTTTCAATTAATGCCAGACCCTAGTTACTTTTCCCCGGAGCCTAGCTGGTTGAAAGATCAGGCTTTTGCAATAGACAGAACAGGTTGAAATCCTAGATTCTCTGCTCCCTTCCGTGTGACTTTGGGGTGTCGTGGAATCTCCCTGAGTTCTGTTTCTACAGAATGTTAAATGAGGTTACCCACCTCTTAGACTTCGCTGAGAATTAGGTTAAGTGGAATCAAGTATGGAAAATGCCTCACACATGAGATGTGCTAGATAAATGTTAGCTATTTATTTATTATTATTAGTGTTTGTATATATGTGCCATTGCCCCAAATAGATTGTAGAGACTGGAGTAAAAGACTGACTCTTAGAAAATCCTTATACTCACAGTGTCTGTTGTTCCTTGAATGGAGTAAGTGTTGCTTGATAAAAACTTCTAATTATATCAAGTGCAATTTAGGCGACCATGACCTCTAGCCTGGCTGTGGTGCCTTTTGGTGGTGGATGGACAATATATTAAAAATTCTGATTGAAAACTTGTCTTTTTTATAGCATAGCTTTTGAAAGAGATACAAAAACACCTTGAAGTATTTTGAAATGTTTATAGTTCACGAGGTGTAATTCTAATGTCACTCTTTTAGAGTCCCTTAATATCATGAAATTCAGCTAAATGTATTTGGTCCATCCTCCAAGAAATGACTGTTTCTGTAATCCTAACAAAAATGGACCAGCAACACGAGGTTGCATTAATTCTTTTGAGGCCACTTTCCTGATTTTTATGTATTCCTGGTCCAGAAAAGCAGTGGCAAGTGACGCATTCCTTGTCTGAATACATCCTTGATTAAACTCTGTGCAAACAGATTCCCAATGGGATTACATAAGGAACACTCAGGTCACTTCAGAGATCAGCATATCTCACTTCACGAGGTTTTAAGTCATAGAAAGTCTAGTTTAAGGTATTTCTCTTTTCCAGTTTATTCTATTGGGATTTTCTCTCCTTATGCCCTTTTCTCCTAACCCCTATCAGTAGAGCTAATTCTGAAAGGCTAATCCAGAATCAATTTGCCTTTTCGGAAAATAAACATCAGAACGATTGACAGGAAAATTCTGCCCAAATGCCAGAAGCAATCAATCCTAACATCCTGCACACTATTATGGACTGAATTGTGTATCCCTTCCTTCCACCCAAATTGCTCTACTGACGCCCTAACCCCCACTGTAACTGCATTTGGGGATAAGGCCTTCAAGGAGTGATTCAGATTAAATGAGCTAATAAGGGTGGGGCCCTAATTCTATAGGATTGGTGTTTTATAAGAAGGGGACGAGACCCCAGAGATCTCTTCTTGTCACGGAGGAAAGGCCACAGGAAAACATAGTGAGTAGTCTGCCACCCGGAAGCCAGGAAGAGAGAACTCACCGGAAACCAACCCGGACAGCACCTTAATCTTGGACTTTCCAGCCTGCAGAAATGTGAGAAAATACATTTCTGCTGTTTAAGCCATTCAGTATGTTAATTTTGTTGTAGACTGATACACACATTTGCGGTCACATTGATACACACACAGCAAATGCAAAAATTTCAAAACCTTATTTTCTGAGAGGAAAATACCCAATTTCTTCTCCTCTCCCTTTCACTGCTGGTCAGCCTCTGCTCTTGGCCCTGGCCTCGCCTCCTTGACTCAATCACTGTGACCCTAAGATTTTACCATTGACCACAGTAAACTTTAACATCCCATATATAAAGTTTTCCTATTAAGCCTAGAGTACAGTGAGGACACAGCCATCCATAACCCTGGGGAAAGTTTTTCTGAATTGCTGCATTTTCCCCAATGAATCACTGTTAACCCTGTAAACACTGGCTCCTTATGATCCTTTGAGGGATTTCCAAACTTTAAAATCTTTCCAAATATGCTATAGACTTCCATGTTATCTTCAACATTAGATGAAACTTATTTCCATCTCTTGTTCACTTGGGGTCATTATCGTCATGTGCTCATAATGAAGCTATGGACATACGGAGGTAGATGTTGGAATTTCATTTTATTTAATTCCAGTATAATTAACATAGAGCATTATACTAGTTTCAGGTGTACAATATAGTGATTCAACAATTCTATACATTACTCAGGGCTCATCACGACAAATGTGCTCCTTAATCCCCATCGCCTTTTTCACCCATCCCCCTACCCTACCCCCCGCCCCTCTGGTAACCGACAGCTGGTTCTCCGTAGTTCAAAGCTTGTTTTTTTGTTGTCTCTTCTTTCCTTTGTTCGTTTTGTTCCTTAAATTCCACATATGATTGAAACTATATGGCATTTGTCTTTGACTGACTTATTTCACTTAGCATTATACCCTCCAGATCCATTGATGATGTGGCAAATGGCAAGATTTTATTCTTTTTTTATGGCTGAGTAATATGCCATTGTATATGTACCACATCTTCTTTATCCATTCATAAGTCAGTGGACACTTGGGTTGCTTCCAAAATCTGGCTATTGTAAATAATGCTGCAAAATGCATAGGGGTGCATGTATCTTTTCAAATTAGCATTTCCATATTCTTTCAGTAAATACCCAGTAGTGGAATTACTAGATTACATGGTAATTCTATTTTTAATTTTTTGAGGAAGCTTCAGACTCTTTTCCACAGTGGCTCCACCAGTTTGCATTCCTACCAACAGTACAAGAGGGTTCCTTTTCCACCACATCCTCACCAACACTTGGTGTTTCCTGAGTTTTTTATTTTAGCCATTCTGACAGGTATGAGGTATTATTGCATTGGGGTTTATTTGTATTTCTCTGATGATGAGTGATGTTGAGCATCTTTTCATGTGTCTGTTGGCCATCTGGATGTCTTCTTTGGAGAAATGTCTGTTCATGTCTTCTGCCCAGTTTTATTTATTTATTTATTTTTTTGGTGTTGAGTTGTGTAAGTTCCTTGTAGATTTTGGATACTAATCCCTTATCAGATATGTCATTTGCAAATATCTTCTCCCGTTCAGTAGGTTGCCTTCTAGTTTTGGTGACTGTCTCCTTTGCTGTGCAGAAGCTTTTATTTTGATGTAATCCCAATAGTTTATTATTTTATTTTGTTTTCCTTTTCCCAGGAGACATATCTAGAAAGAAGTTGCTACTGCTCGATGGCAGAGAAAGTACTGCCTGTGCTCTCTTCTAGGATTTTTGTGGTTTCTGGTTCTTTGAAGAATGCTGGATTTCTTCTCCTCTCCCCTTCACTGCTGGTCAGCCACCGCTCTTGGCCCTGGCCTGGCCTCCTTGACTCAGTCACTGTGACCCTAAGATTTTACCATCTTATGTATAGGTCTTTAATCCATTTTGAGTTTATTTTGGTGGGTGGTGTAAGAAAGTGGTCCAGTTTCATTCTTCTGCATATATCTGTCCGGTTTTCCCAACACCATATGTTGAAGAGATTGTCTTTTTCCCAGTGCATATTCTTGCCTTACAATCCTTTGTCAAAGATTTATTGCCCATATAATTGTGGGTTTATTTCTGGGCTCTCTATTCTGTTCCATCTGCTCTGTGTCTTTTTTTGTGCCAGCACCATACTGGTTTGATTACTACAGTTTTACAGTATATCTTGAAATCTGCAATTGTGATACCTCCAGCTTTGTTCTTTTTCAAGATTGCCTTGGCTATTCAGGGTCAGATGTTGGAACTTGAATGACATATTCTTACATATTAGCACTTATTATGTGTCAGTGACTGCTTTAATCCATTTGCATATGTTAGCCCATATAATCTTCGAAAGTACAGGTTTAAGGTAGGTGCTGTTATTGTCCTTGTTGTATAGACAAGGAGGTTGAAGCACAAAAATTTCCTTAAGGGTAGTAAGGGGAGAAACTGGTCTTTGAAATGAGACTGGATGGCTTCAGAGCCCATACACTCAACTGTGATTACTTTTACTGCCTCTACTGAGGACTGAATTGTGACTTCAACAGGGGCCAAACATGAGCCATTGCTCTAGCGTATACTTTCTTGCAAAATTCTTTGATGTCAGCTAATATTTAGATGGCTGACTCTTTTTCATAAATGCCATGCAAAGCTTATACACAGGTACAGCAGCTTCCAGGGTGTGTGATGGGAGGTGGATTTCTACAAAACACATGAGTGACTTAGAAGCTGGAGCAGCCCTCTCCCCAGTAGAGAGGACAGTCTCCAATATCATTGTCTTCTGAATTTTTATATGGATTCTTTGACCTGTCAGGGCAACTCGAATCTTATCTATAATTGCAGCATGCCTAATATGCTGGGCCACATTGATAGGTGTGCTGTACAGTGGGCAGCTCAGAACTTTAAAAATGCCGCACTGCCCAGTACTCAGATCTTGGTTTCTGAGGCCATTCTCCTGTAAAAGGAACAAAGGTTCTTTGGAGAAATGACTGAGTCTAGGACTGGGGCAGTAAATATACAGGATAAGCCTGAAGCATCCTGTAGTGCCAGAAAGTAGGAAAGTGCTGAAAACAAAACAAAGCAACAACTAAAAACCCACACACAACCAGTGGGGAATGTCAAAGAGATACAGGAAACATATAAAAGAGCTCCCAATAGCCAAAGCTGGAATAATTTGCACAACAAAATAAATAAGGTAGTATTAGATTATAACCATAAGTATAAAATAAATATCCATGAGTCCATACCGATGAAAATAAATGAGTGAGTAAATAAATAAATGGGGGAAAAGACGTAAATTTCCTATTTGGAAGAATACTAATTAAATTATACAGATAGTTCATCCTGAAAGAGATGGAGTATAACTCCTTACTTCTTAACTGTGGATTGTTCTCTCCAAAGAGTGCAGTATTGAAAGAATGACTTCACAGTGGGAAAACCAGACAAACACGACCTCATCCAGCTGATCAGGGTCAACACCAACAGTGGTAAGTCATAGTGATAGCCTATATCGTGGGTAGATGAGATGAAACTGACCTTTGTAATCTTCCCCCATTCCTCCATTCTAATCACGAGAAACATGTCAGACAAATCCCACTTGAGGGACATTCTGCAAATTATCCAACCAGTACTTCTCAAAACTGTCATCATTAAAAAGGCAAGTCCGAGAAATGGTCACAGCCAAGAGGAGACTAAGGAGACATGACAGCCAAGTGTAATATGGTATTGTGGATGGCATTCTGAAACAAAAAAAGGACATTATATAAAAACTAAGGAAATCCGAACAAAGTATGGACTTTAGGCAACAATAATGTATCAGTATTGGTTCAATGACAAATGTAGTATTCTAATGTAAGAGGTTAAATATAGAGTTGACTAGATGTGAGGTATATGGGATTTCTCCGTGCTGTCTTCATAATAGTTCTATAAATCTATAACTATTCTAAAATAGTTTTTTTTTTTTTAACTAAGTCACTTTGCAAGGCATCTAATGCCCAGGCAGTGTTGCCGAGATGCAGTCACATGACCAACCAAGCTCCAGCTCCTTGGATTCCGATGTAACCAGTCTTTTCCCACTCTTCTCCTTTGCTCTCCATCCAGGAGGCCATGACTTGAATATAGCCGGCCTCACAGTTCCTGGGACCCTTGGCTCCTACTTTGTGTTTTCCATAGTTCTGATGTATCCTCAACATTAATGATGTAATTAGACACTTAGGCCCAATAGAATTTGCATTTCCCATAAATACCTCCCCACATCATTCTTTATTTGTGGCTCTGATACCACAACATCTTCCTTTCCACCCAAACAAGATCCAGCTCCAACTGTTGACTACAATTTAATCTAGCTTTCTGCTGCCCTGTTTCAGTTGGAAGTGCCAGGAGCCACCTTTTACAACTCAGATAAGAATACTTAGTCATTCTGAAAAGCTTTGGGTCATGAAAGGTGCGTCCATATAACTTTTTTTGCCTCTCACATCCACTCACGTAATGGACAGTGTTCTAATTCAACAGTAAGAGGTGCTGTCTGCCCCACGGTATCCCATGATGCAGAGCGCACACGCGCACCTGTGTGCACACATGCATACAACCACACAGACAATTTCTGATCATTATGTTTTCTTAATTTTAATGCCATTCAGAGAAAATTACTCCATCTTAATCTGCCTAACTCAGTAGTATGACACCCCGAAAGTGTTCTCAGAGGTTGTGAGATGGGTCACAGGTAATGTAATTACAAAAACAAATGTTTGTGTTGATGATCTATTTTTCAAATAGGAAGTAGTGTAGGTTTAAGATTATCCCTCTGTAATCCAGCATTATGCGCATCATAGCAGAGGGGATGCCAAGTATAGTGGCAAGCAACCTTACTGTGAGCAAGTCAAACACACCATGATAATTCAGAGGAATTTTATATAAAGTCTTGTCTTCAACTTTGATCCATAGCTTCTAATTTATGAAAAATTCCAAAATGCATCAGGGGTTGTGCTTACCCACCTGCTCAACAGGCAGAGATGCTGCACTCTGGCCATTTGGGGCTTCCCCACATAGCTGCTCCTCTCATGATCACTATGAAAAAGCTCCCCCCAATAGAGAGCTCTCTCTCCTCTTCTGGCCAAATACCCACTAGACCCTCAGACTTTTGTCTTCCTCCTCTCTTCCCTTCAACCAGTCATCGTGTCCTTGTACTCACATCCATGGTGTGTGTGTGTGTGTGTGTGTGTGTGTGTGTGTGTGTGTGATGGAGGCTGGGTGGGTGACAGATTGGCTGTTTGTGCAGAGCGTGCATCTCACATACCTAAGCTGGGCCACTGTATGATGCTGAAAGAGTCTCTGGGACTTGCCTAGCCTTGAGTTACACCAGCAAATGCTGCCTTTTGTTGTCTCTACCTATGGTAAGTGCTGTCCCCCAGGAGGAAGGGGTCCTTCATGCCATATGTGGATGAACAGTGCTCTTGCTTGCATTCTAACATGCTTTTTGAAAAGGCAAAAAGGAAGTGGCAGGGCCCCAGCAATCTTGGTTCATTGCTGGCATCCCCATCAGAGCAGGCCTTGCCTGGGAGCATCATCCATCATGTATATCATAGAAAAAAAGTTTAAGAATTCATGTTCTAGACCCCTCTATTTAGATGCAATCTTTTTCCTTCTGCACGAACAGAACTGATCTATGCTTGAAGGGCTCCATTACTGAGATGGAGATACCTCATTCTTCCCTCTACCTCATCTTCTCTTCCTCACGGGCTTGCTTCTTCTCTATCCACAAAGAGTGGGGCACTCTGCACTGTCCTTGTCACTGAATATAATTTCTGTGACACCTCTACCCTGACCGTAGCCATCAGTGTTGCTGTTGATCTCTCTTGCTGAAGTTCTTCTCTTGATTTCCCTTTGTCTCATCACATCGCCTGCTTTCCCAGACTTTGCATTCAATGCTGCTTACTTCACATGGATAACTGACCCAACACAGTGCACGCAAAGCGTGGGTTGATTTTTATTTGCCACCCAACACATTTTCCTCCAGGTTGCTTCTGGGGCTGAAACAATTCCAAAAGCTTTAGGGTTACGTTGTCACCTCCCTTTCCAGATCTGACCTTCTATCTGGAAATTCAAAAATACTACCTTCTTTAGTTCAGGTATGGAAGGGAGGTCTTTTAATGGTACCTGAGAGGAGAGCCATTAAGTTTTTGTTAACCATTGGCATTATGTCCTAGGTGAGCATATCATATAGCCTAGGCATAGGGCAGGGCACAAAAGAAATAAGACATAAGGCAGTTAAGATTTTTAGAGGAAAGGGGGTAGTTGTGAGCACTTACAAAAATATTATTAGTCAAATGAACAAAACGGAGTGTGGCAAGTGCTCTAGAGTCCTGTGAAATTGGGCAAGAATTACAATGCCTCTAGTAGAATAGTCTGCAGGATACAAAATAGTCATGAAGATTCTTTCCTACACAGTGACAGCAAATACAACTCCAGAAACACATAACTGCAAGGATCCTTGGTCTAAGAACAAACCACGTTTCTGTACCATTGGCTAAGGATCACGTGCCTTGAAGGCTAACAAGATCGTAAAAATGGGTGAAGATGAGATTTTAGATTAATCGTGTACTTATTTAACTGTCTTTGTCTTCTAGCTTTCATTTTTCTTACCCTCATGGACTTGAGAAATGATCCCTGAGGTCCCTTCAGATTTTCAGACGTTGTGATTCTAAGAAACACCTTATCAGGGTTGCTCACAATTTGTGAAGATCATTAGTTACTCAACAACCAGAAGAATGATCTGATAGGAGTTTAGCCTCCACTCTCTGCCCTGATCAGTCATCATAGATGTGCCAGAGTGTAGTGAGTGGGTAGAAGGCCATCAGAAGGAAGGGAGAAGAAACAAACCAGACAGCCACCAAAAGCAAACTCAAGTCCAACCATAATACTTACCTGAACTGAGAACAGAAATAAGCCACAACCCGGGCACCTGGGTGGCTCAGTTGGTTAAGCGACTGCCGTCAGCTCAGGTCATGATCCTGGAGTCCCGGGATCGAGTCCCACATCGGGCTCCCCGCTCAGCAGGGAGTCTGCTTCTCCCTCTGACCCTCTTCCCTCTTGTGCTCTCTATCTCTCTTTCTCTCTCTCTCAAATAAATAAAATCTTAAAAAAAAGAAAGAAATAACCCACAGCCCAACCCCAGTTTTCTTCCCATTCCCCCCAACCTTGCTCTACCCTGCACGGTGAATAGCCTTTTGCACATGTGTGTGGACACACTGACTTGCACTTCCAAGCTCTGTCCACCATCCCTTCTTCCACGTACCCCTCCCCTTCGTCACTTCTCATACTTAGATTGATGCATGCCAGTGGCATTGTCTACCCTGAATCAGAGAGACCTGGTGGAGAAGGCCTAGCAAGAGACCTTCATATGCTGGAACCATGTGATCAGGGAACTCTAAGGTCCAGGTACTAGAAGTATGGTCAAAAAGGGCAGGCTAGGGCTCCAGTAACCTTACCTCTTAGCCCCTGGACTGCTCACCCCATTGAGCAATACAGCCAGAGGAGGACTGGAGAAGGGGCCTCCAAAATACTGGGCCCAGGTCTTGGGTTGAGTCTGTATACTCCTACTTATAATAAAAAAAAAAGTGGAAATGTAATTGTTCAAACATATCCTGGTTATGCCGTGTATTGTGCAATATAACAAAGGTGGCACACATATCAAATCTTAAAAAAAAAACCAAAAACCTAATGGCAGATAATACAGATTTTTTTTTACCTTAAAGCTAAAGAGAGGTGGACTGTTGAGCCTATGTGAATGATTATTACTAAACCATTATATATCTATATATACTACATATATTTATATATTATATAATTAGATGACTATATATTGTTAACATTTGATTGTATCTCCAAGTGTAGAATCACTTTATTTGAAATGAGATCACACAGCCAAACAATAAAAATCTCGCCCTGGAGCAACAGGGCAGCAGGCCAAACCTCCATATTGTGTCCCTCAGCTTAAATTTCGTGTGGCTTCCAGCTCTATTTCTGGGAAAGAACGGGCTAGATTATCTCTAAATTCCTTTCTAATGCTGTGATTCTCAGATTCAAATTCAGCCAACATTCAAGTAGCACTTGCTGTTTGCGCCATGCCAGGTCAATTCACGGATCTTCCATCAATTCAGCCTTTTCTGGGAAATACTGTTCACCCGCTTTAAAGGTGAGGAAGTGAAAACCCAGGAAAGGAAAAGGTCTGGGTGTAGATCTAACAGCTGTGAATACACAGAGGTATTCCTTGAGCACAGATCCTTTACCTCCAGGTCCAGAGGCCGTCCTGCTGCAGCATGGCCGTGTCCGAGGTCGCCCCGGGGAACCACAGCCTCCCGCAGAGCAGGCTCTTTGAGGAAGAGGGCCTGATCCACGGGTGTGTTGACAATGCCAAGAACAGGGCCTGGAATGTCGGCACTCAAACAACACTGTTAGTTGAACAAAGCAACAAATGCAGAGCTGTAGTAGATGGGTAGCTATCATCTACTAACGAGAGAGACATCCGCACTTTGTTTCTACGTTTACCTCTATTTTCCATAACATTCTGAGCCACAATCAACACAAATCCTGGCTTTGTGGGATGAGTTCCTCTCCTACTTTGAGTATCTGTCTTTTCAGTTAATATTTTTTTAAGGATATTTTCTCTCAACTTTCTCCTGTCAATATCCATCTGATGCTACCCTGGCCAATCTTTTTTCTGACTTAACAGTATCAGGCTTTAATACATCTATCTGGTAGAGAAGATAGATGTATTAAATGTATTTTTACACTGTTAGTGTAAAAAATTGATAGCCTCTCTGCTATAGACAGATCCAAATTTTATCAAAACCGTCAGCTACTCTTCTACTTGTTTGATATTTACTTTAATTTCTTTCAGAGGCTCATAGCTTTAGAAGAATCCTTCAAGATAATCCAGGCCAATTTTTTTCTTCCAAATTGGTAGAGATGCTAATATGATTCATAAGAGGACTTTTAGGTGGTATATAAGCGAAGAGTACTTTTTCC
Source organism: Callorhinus ursinus (assembly GCF_003265705.2). NCBI lineage: Eukaryota > Metazoa > Chordata > Mammalia > Carnivora > Otariidae > Callorhinus > Callorhinus ursinus. Next base: position 12,347,955 of record NW_027397090.1, read on the forward strand.
TAGTAATTACATTTTCTAATATTCGTATTTGTTTTAAATATGTTTTCTAGTAGTTAATAGTTTTCTAATAATTATATTTTCCTTTAATGAGTAATCAAAAACTATATACACACATGTGCCTATATATCTGTAGATCTGTATCTGTATATTTCTAACTGCATCTGTATATCCAGCACACTAAACCTGAAACATTATGAATATTATTGTTTAGGTCAGGGCTATAGTGGGCAGATTTCATTTGAATTTAAAAGATTAAGAGGGGTGCCTGGCTAGCTCAGTCCAGTAGAGCGTGCGACTCTTGGTATTGGGGTTATAAGTTCGAGCCCCACGTTGGGCATAGATATTACTTAAAAATAAAACCTTTAAAAAGATAAAAGATGAATGAATTTAAAGAAATAATGAAAAAATTAAAGAATGTTAAGTTCATAATAATACAGATGGTCCTTGGATATGTCAGAAGTCATGAAGAGAGCAACTGAGTTTGGAAAACTCTTTGCTAATCCAGCCACATCATTTTATGGCTAAGGCACAGGGAAGTGAAATGACTTGCCCAAGGCCCCGGGGTTAATTAGTGAAAAAACGAGGACCAGACTCTCAGTCTCCAGGTTCCAGGTAATTTGTTCACGTCCATAATGCCCCACTTTTAGACTCTGAGCATCATTAACCTGCTCTTATATGATTCATATTATGAATAAATTTTTATCCACCGCTGACTAATGCATAAGATTCTAACTTTCATAATTGAAGTTTCAAAGACAGAAAAGCCCTCTGGTTCCCTCCAAGGAAAAAGCACTCTCAGGTATAATTACAATTTGTGTTTATAATGCGCCTTTCATTAGGGAACCTGAATGAACTCTAGAAAATTGATCTGATGACTGCTATTATCTTGTTTTATACATTGGGAAACAATGACCCAGACAGGGTAAGTGAATTGTCCAGGGTCGGCCTGATGTCAATCACTGAGAATGAGACAGAATTAAGTCTTCAATCTCCCCTCCCCCCTTGCCTCTGTGGGCTTTGCTTTTCCCATTCATCCCCTAGTCACTTGCCAGATTTTGAATTAGAGGGAACCCCATTAAATGAGATTCTAGTCTAAGACTCTACTTTGTACCTTCGCACAATACGTGTGGTAAGTGTCCAACCTTAGGATTTCCTGTTTTAATAGCCTTGCCTTGTTTTTATTGAGCGTATAACTGGGCTTAAATCTGTCATTTGTTATTCTCTTGGTTGTTGAAAAATGATGTTTTTGTACTACGGAATTTTTTGTCCTGCCTGTTTATACACAGGTGGGGAAATAGCTACCACTACAAGTCAGACAGGACACACGCTGAGATGTTTACATTCTACTTGTTCGGAATTCCTAACTCAACCACTTGACTAGCTACTGGCCAAAAGAAATCAATAAATAAATTCATTGTTTGAGTCATTTATTTCCTACTTTCGCACAGTGGGTCATATAGTATGTGTGGCCTTTGGTTGACCACAGGAGGTCAGCTCCTATTGATCTGATGTCCTTCAAATGCCCTCTAGTGGTTGAAGGCCCACATGGGCTGTTCCATTTTCTCTTGTGTGAAACACCAAGGTGCCTGAATAAATAGAAGAGCTACCCTTTGAAAATGTGCACCGAAAGCATCCCATGTGCATATTAAGGAACTTAGCCTTCCCCTTTGCTCCTTTGGCCAATTAAGCAATCTCCTCAATAGCAAATGCAGGGCACAGTATTCACTGCTCCGTAGCCTTCAGAATACCCACTTTAGAGCACCCACCCTATCCCACACGCTGTTAGGAGTCCATGGTGTATATACAATCTCTGTATTAGTTTCTTAGGGTTGCGTAACAGAGTACCACAAACCGAATAACTTAAAAACAACAGAAATTTATTCTCTTACAGTTCTGGAGCCTAGAAATCCAAAATCAAGGTGCTGGCAAGGCCATGCTCTCTCTGAAGGCTGTAGGGGAGGATCCTCCCTTGTCTCTTCCAGCTTCTCTTGGCCCCAGGCACTTCTTGACTCGTGGAGCATAATGCCAGTCTCCGCCTCAGTCTTCCCATCGCTGTCTTCCTTCCATGTCTTTGTCTCCGCATGGTGTTTTCCTCTGTGTGTGTGTGTGTGTCCCAATGTCCCTCTTCTCAGAAGGACACCAGAGGTATTGGATTAAGGGCCACTCTAATGACCTTCTCTTAACTGATTACATCTACACCAACTCTATTTCTAAATAAGGTCACATCAGGTACTAGGGATTGGGATTTCAATACATCTTTTGGGGGTATACGATTCAGCTCGTAACAGTCCTTTCAGAGAGGAACTGTTTGTCCCCATTCCAGGTGAAAAACTTTGAGGTATGGAACAGTTTTCACCCTGTGGCCCAAGGTAAAACAGCTGACAAATGGTAGCATAGCTCTGTCCGATCCGAAGGCCAGCTCTGCTTCAGTGCCCGTTCGAGGTGGGAAAGAGTGCTAACAGGGGCTTTGACGACTGGGGGTGCTGTTCTGACATCTGATGAGGAACCTATAAAGGAAATCACAAGGTCTAGAAAGAACGTTTGGTGGTACAAAGTGATGAACAAAATGCTAAGTGCTAGCCTCCTTGGAGTTCTTACCTAGCTCCAGGCAGTGTGCTCAGCCCTTCCCGTGTCTGAAATCCTTTACCTTCCACAGGGACACTGACAGAGGTGCTCTCTACCCATCTTACACATGAGGAAACTGAGGCAGAGGGGTTATGTAAACCACTGCAGGTCACATGACTGAGTCAGAGGGCCAGGATTCACCCCCAGGACGTCTGATACCAGCGTCCAGTTATCATAATGCCTGGATTGGAGTTTCCTGACATTCTCTTTGTCCAGGCCTCCAAAATAATTGTTTCGTATGTATTGATTTTGTCTCCTGTTTTAAAATGTGAGCTTAAAATGCAACCTGTGGGGAGCAGCACTGAAACCTTTCTACTATGTACCCTTCACAACATCAGGTGCTATGCTGGTCGTATCATAGCTTCCGGAAGAAACTGAGTTCTGGGGTGCAACCTGGTGCATCCCAGCCATACTGTTAAAATGAATTAGGCTGAATGCTGGGGTCTCCCTGAGCATCCTGGGAAAAGACCCCTTCGCACTTCCCAGTCCAGCAAAGAAACATCCTATAGTCCTTAGAAATAAGTACAAGTCAAACACCAGCGCCCCTATAAGATTTGGTCGAACGACGTGTCCGAACAAATCTGCTACAAGGACATGCTCTCTCCCTAGTGAAAAGCTCTCCAGAAATGTGTGGCTGATCTGCTCCAAGGTGTGTGTCTTGAGTGCAGGGATCAGCCCTCACTTAATGCCATCACTTGCACAGAGCTGTGAATCCTAGAGCCATCATTACAACTAACTCTTAGGAGGAACCTGAGACTCATTTGATCAAGTGCCAAAAGAGGTGAGATGCTGCAGATTTATCCCTTGCCTCTCCCTTGCAAAAATTCTAAATAATCTAAGAAGTTCTTCCAGTTCCACTTTGGAGGTCTTAGAAACCATGCTGCTCGAGTCTTCCATTGGGCTGCCTCGGGCCTTGGAAAACAGCCAGCTTCTCTCTCGGCTGGAGTGTGTACGCAACTTCAACCCCGGGTGCCGTGGAAGAAGAGAGTGCCCTGCTCAGTGCTATATGTGGATGTGTAAATTACAGCAGATGATGCACTTAGCAATTATGTTCTTTGCATACATAAGCAGGAACAACAGCTCCCAAACTGCCAATATCCTTCTCAATTCTCACAGAATGACTATGTGTCACACGGTCACGCAGCAGGGGGCCTGGAAATGAGATGAAGGAATGGCACAGTATGAAGTTTCAATTTTGGAGAAGCACCCCTCCTGCGGTAGCGAACAACCAAACAAGAAAAGCCTCAGAAGGCACGGCAGCCTGGCTGCATGCCCCAACCCTCCTGAGGATAGAGATGGGACACGGACGAGACCGGATGAAGGGGGAATGGGGCCGGTGACTTAGATGCTCCTGCGTCTGGTGAGGCTCCGTGACTACCTGCAGGAGCCAGGCAGTGTGGTTGGAGGCTTTCATGAAAGAGCTGAAGCTACACCGCACATTTCAAGAGGCTGGAGGGGACAGACAGATTACCTAGAGGAGGAGAGTGAGTCTGATAGGAGCTCCGGGGAGCACCACAGGGTTCATGCGCCTCCTCCAAAGGGGAGCTCTCCTGCACCTTATGCAACTGTTGCTAAGCAGGAAGAGCTAATGCTTCTCACTCTTCAGGAAAAGCTGAAAATCCTTGGGTGGGGAGAGGTTGGTGTGGTGTGAGCCCTTTCTCAACTGTATTAACTATTGCCAGCAAATTTAAATTTAGCAAATATAACAAATGCAATTTAACAGATTAAATTATTTTAGAACGTTGTCAAGATTTGTATCAGTTATTTATGCTGAGTAACAAACAACCTCAAAACGGGTGGCTGATAGCTGCCTTTTTGCTCTCCTTGTGACTTCCTTGTTTGGGAATTTGAGGAGGCTCCCCTGAGCGATTTACGTCTGATCTGTGTGGCATCTGCTGAGGCATCTGGGGCTGGTGGGTCCACTTCCAAAACAATACGTTCTTCCCCCACGTATCTAGCACCGCTGCCTCTCTGCTCCTTGCTTCTCTCTGTCTCTCTCTGTCTCCATGTCTCTCTCTCTCTCTCTCTCTCTCTCTGAACAGTCTCTCACCCTCCAGGGCCTCTGCATGTGCTCGTGGCATGGCGGTCTCAAGAAGCTGTACATGTAAGTAGCAACCAACTTCCAAGAGGCAGACGAGAGAAGCTTCCAGGCCACTTAAGAACCACACTCAGAAATTTGACCGCATCACTCTCGTCTTGTCCTGTTTGTTAAAGCAGTCACAGCACTTACCTCATCTCATGGAAGCAGAGGCGGAGAAGTGGACTCCATCTCTTGATGGGAGGTGGCGGGTTCACGCCACATGAGAGCATGTGGGACAAGAAATGCAGTTTTATGCATCTTTGGAAAATGCATTCTGCCTCAAGGTCACACCAAACTCCTGTGAAGTGAATATGGTCTGAAGCCCACCTGTTTGCACTCTTTCGGATCCAAAGTGCCTACTGAGGCCGTGTGAGGTACTGAGTAAGAGCATGTATTCTGAAACCAGACTGCCTGGGTTCAAATCCTAGGCCTGTCACTTACTTACTGTCTGAGGCGTTGGGGCAACCGACTTCACTTCTCTGGGTATTAGTTTCTTCTGGTGTAACGATAGTACCGTGCCTATCTCACGGAGGTTTTCTTAGGCTGAGGGACTTAACACTTGTCAAATGGTTAGAACAGAGCTTTACACAGAATACATGCTCGGCAAGTAATAGTGCATTTGTTTGCTAGGGCTACCTTAACAAAGTACCACAAACCAGGTGGCTCAAACAAGAGAAATTTATTGTCTCACAGCTCTGGAGGCCAGAAGTCTGAGATCAAGATGTTTGCAGGGATGGTTCCTTCTGAGGGCTGTGAGGGAACCATCTGTTCCAGGCTTCTCTCCTTGGCTTACAGATGGCTGTCTTCCCCCTATGTCCCTTCACACTGTCCCCCCTCTATGTGTGACTGTGTCTGTGTCTAGATTTCCCAGAACATCAGTCATATTGGATTAGGGCCGCCCTAATTACTTTAACTTGGTTTCCTCTGTAAAGATCATATCTCCAAATAAGGTCACAGTCTGAGGTACTGGGGGTTAGGACTCTAACATATCTTTTTTTTTTTTTTTTTTTTTTTTTTTTGGTGCAAAATGGTGGCCAACATATCTTTTTTTGAGGAATGCAATTCAACCCATAACAGATAGGATTGCTGAGATTCATTCATGCAATAGATATCTCTGGCATGGCCAAATCAGATATACAGAGCACAATCCTGTGCACTAAAGAGACCTAAAATATGTATTTCATATACATATAATATTTATATATATCTATATCTTTTGTTCTCTCGAAGATTAGAGATTCAACATATAGGAAACATGTAATGGTATTATGAGGGTATAAATGATCAAATACCACGTAAATGACAGAGGAAGTATGCTGGTGAAATTTGGAGGCGAGAGAGATCCTGTATCTTGTGAGCCCGGGATGAGACCAATTATGTGGGCACAAGTAGGCTTAAGCAGATTGCTTCTGATAACTGCTCTTCTTGACCACACCTGACTGTTTGACCCTCTGGCTCTATCATGAGCATCCCTGGACTTTCCCAGAATGCACACTCAGCTCTGGAACAACTCCCAGAGCCTTTTCACAAACCACAGTGACTAAACCCATGGTCTGACCCAAGGCACCGCCTCCGGGACCACAGATAAGCCTTTATGGCTAATCACACATCCCCAGATGTGGGCCTTGACACTGTTCTGCCAAATTCCAGACATTTGTGAACCGTCTTAGAAGGGTGAGTACTTAGGGGCGCCTGGGTGGCTCAGTCGGTTAAGTGTCCAACTCTTGATTTCGGCTCAGGTCATGATCTCATTGTTGTGGTATTGGGCCCCATGTCTGGCTCATGTGCTAGGCGTGCTTGAGATTTTCTCTCTCTCTCCTCCTGCCTCTCCCTTTCCCCTTACTCTCTTCATGTGCTCTCTTCCCCCCCTCAAAAAAAGAGGAGGTGGAGTACTCAGGCAAGACTTTGAAGATGAGGTGGAATTCTAAGCAGGACCTAAAGACTGCAGAAGATTCCCTCAGAAACAGAGGCTAGAAAAGACGGCCTCAGTTTGGGGGGCAGGTGGTAAGTGAGCACTCAGAAGCAGGGTGGTACACACTCAGGCGACGTCGAAAGTGGGTTGGGCTGACTCACAGGAAGGCTGTGTTTGGGAACAGAGTCAGGGATAAGCTTAGAAGGGTCCACCTGGTTCCTGGAGGGCAAAATCTCATCTTATTCTCTTATGATGCCTCTCACTAACTGTTGGCCTCACTCTCCTCCCTTCCCACTTGCTCCCCATATACACCCCAACAGTGGCTACTGTAGAGTCATCCTTTGGTTTGATCTGTCCTTAATGACAAGAACCATCTCTAAAGACAGCAGTGCAAGCCGAGTGATGCCAGTTGAGAAGAACTACTCTAGGCATGACTCATGGAGCACCTCTGGGTGACAGAGGCAGTGTGTCTGGTTCTTCTGTTAGGTGTTGTGATGTCTATATGTCAGAATACCAAGTTTAGACTCCCTGCCTCTGTTGCAGCTGACATACTAGTATGATACAAGGCAGAAGGAAAGTGAGCTGAACACTCAAATGCTGCCTTTTTTTTCTAGTGCCATGACTTGCCATTCATAAGAGCACCTACTGTCAGTCTCTAAGGGGCCCCTTGCCCCTAGATACAAAATGAGAACATCATGGCAGAATGGTTATAAGCTTGCACCCCACACCAGACTATCAAATTCTGGGTCTACTTCTTACCAGTGGTGGGACTTTGGAATAGTTACTTAACCTTCTGTGCCTCTGTTTACATATCTGTAAAATGGACATAATTATTGTATATACTTAGTGAGTTAGCAGATAGAAATCCTTAAGGACAGTATAGAAGCATTTATGAAGCACTAGGTAAATATCAGCTCTCATTAATTTTGGCTTCAGGAATATGCAAACTAACATACAACTTAGTGCAAATCTCAAAATCCCAAGACTCTGAGAACTTTGTAGGGATAGGGAGCCTCTGACCATGTAGGAAATCAGGACTAAGAATACATTCTCATCAGCATCTCATTTCATTTCTTCAAAGGAATCCACTTTGGGGTGCCGCAAAGATGGAATGGTGTTTTCCTTGATTTCCAAGAAAGAATAGAATCTGGAATTTGTTGGGGGGACAACCAAAGGAAGGACCCCAATTTTAAGAACTTAAGATTCTGGGGGATAAATCAGTGTGCACTGAGCTACCTTAGTCATCAGATTTACACTTTATGTCCCTCTGCCTCAAGCCCACCCTAGCCTCTTCAAAAAAAAAAAAAAAAGAAAGAAAGAAAGAAAGAAAACCCAAAAAACCAAACTCAGCTTATAGTAAAGAGGCCCAAGCAATGCAGCGGTGGAATCTTACAACACCTGAGCGTCAACTTCTTACCATTGTCTCCCCTTCTGAGTTAGATATAGCACGTCTTTAAATAGATACAAAAAATTTACATTTCTCCACATATATTCTATTTATATATATGAGTGTATAGCCACATGTGTGCGTACACAGGTACTTGGTTGGGTGTGTTTCTTAACACCTCCGTTGTTTGTCCAGACTGTGCCTCTTGCCTTCCCAAATGGTGTTTTTAAAAACTATAATCCTGCAGAGAATTTAACATAGTCTAGAATTACTGCTAACCTAGATCTTAGATCAAGCCCTAGAAAGATGTTGAGATAGGGGGCGCCTGGGTGGCGCAGTTGGTTAAGCACCTGACTCTTGGTTTCAGCTCAGGTCCTGATCTTAGGGTCGTGGGATCGAGCCCTGCGTCGGGCTTTGTCCTGCGTTGGGCTCCACACTCAGCATGGAGTCTGCTTTAGATTCTCTCTCCCTCTCTGCCCCTCCTGCTCGTGCTCTCTCTCTTTCTCAAATAAATAAGTAAATCCAGGGGCGCCTGGGTGGCTCAGTGGGCTCACTGTCTGCCTTTGGCTCAGGTTGTGATCCCGGGGTCCTGGGATCGGGCCCCATGTCATGCTCCCTGCTCAGTGAGGAGCCTGCTTCTCCCTCTGCCTCTGCCCGTCCCCCTCTCCCCCCACTCGTGCTTGCTCTCTCTCTGAAGCGCCTCTCTCTCTCAAATAAATAAATAAAATCTGAAACAAAAAATTCTAAAAAAATAAATAAAAATAAATCTTCAAAAACATGTTGAGATAATATACACCATGTTCAAGAGAATACAAACAAATAGAAACCCACCAATAAAGCTTTATTTTTCAAATCCTGAGAATGGGTGTTGGGGGATGTTACAGCTGTTGTCTTGAGAGCCAAGGAAATCAGGGCTAGACAGGGCAGTTCAGTGCACAGGTACTACAAGTCTTGAGAAAAAGGGCACAGTTTTAACCTCCCAATCCAGGGGTTTGGCCTTTGGCATCCTATTTCTTTTCAGCACCACAGCAGGCTTGAGAAAAAGATCTTGGCCTAAATTGCATGTGAAAATGATTTTGTAGGTCTCAATCCAGCTCTCGTGGCTGAATGTAGCCCTGCCTAATGTGACACAATTTGGCCTGACTGACAGTGAGAAGCAGACTGCAGGATCTCCCAGGTCAAGACAGCAAAGGGGTTTGGCCCAGGGACCCCAGAGCATGCTGGGTAGCAGCCTGCACTCAACTGAGTTCTCCCCACAGCTGAGAGAGTCCAGCACGCTCGTCTGAGATGCCTTAGGTTGTCCACAGAGCACCAAGGGAAAAGTACACTCCAGCGCATCAAAGTGAGGTCTTTCAACTTAACCAAACACGAGGAGGGGGAGAATCCCCCAGGGAGGGAAAAGTCCGTGGAGAGACGGACCTTCACCTGCTGTCTGTTTGCAGGCAGGAAACCATGAGCATTCTGACAGCCCCAAAGATCTTTTCATCACCAGCCCATCTCCATTCTGATTGGAGCCATCTGTGCAGCCCTATCCCTACTTTCTCTAACCCTGTCATTCACCTCCAAAAGCCTAATGATTTTTAGGATAGATTGAATTTGTTGGCAGGCATCCTTGACTCTGAGCTTCCCGGAGTCATTATCACTTGACAGATACTGAATGCCCAGTTAGCAGATGCTGTTGGGTACCTGTCCCCTCAATTTGGTCATGCATCACCTTTCTCCACTATGACCATGTGTTCTGGGAGGGGACTGTGTCTTTGGCTCAAGAATAAACATTGACTATTCTGAACCACTCCTGTGATTACCATTCTCCTGGACAGCTGTTTGGGGGAAGACCTGGGACTCTGCCCTGAGCAGTGAGATGTGAGAGGAAGTCTTCTGGGAATAACGGAAAGGGGTTCCCAGACACAAAGGAGGGGTGTCTCCTGTTCTTCTGTTGGATGTTGTCATGTTTATGTCACTGGAGGTTAAGAGAAGTCTGTTCCTGCCTCATTTGTGACTGAGATACCAGTAGGATAAAGAGCACCTGAAGACCCCTAATGTGGCACTTCCAAACATCCTGTGGAAAACCAGCTTTATAACTCTAGAGGTAAGAATGTGAAGGAAAAGGAGGATTTTGAAGATTTTTTTTTTTTTTTTGGAGACAACTTTCTTTTAGAGAGAGTTGTTACCACACTGTGGTTTCCCGTCCCTCTAGGGGAATTCGGGTGGAGAATCAACTGTTTCACCTTAGGCTAGAGAGGCTCTGCTTCTTCCACCATCCCTGTGTTTGGGGGAAGCCCTGGAGTTAGGTTTGCCTCTTGCCTCTAGAGGTCATGAGAAGGGCTAACAGCCAGGAGCGAGCCAGCCCTTAGAGGTTGTCCTTCACTCAAACTGTTGGCCACAGCCAAAGATAGATCATTGCCAAGTGCTAGCTGTGGGCCACGCAGAGGAGAGGCATTAAGTAGCACATCCCCACAGAACCTCCTTTACGGGTAATGGGACCCCAACAGCAACACCCTGGAGGTGAACCTTAGTCTCCTGGGGGCTAAGGAAGGGTTTGTGACCATTCGTAAAAGAGATGCAGCCCACCCAAGAAAATTACAGAATGACCCCATTGATGGGGATGTCCTGTGAACCCATAAAAGCGTTGCAGGGAAGTCAGTGTTAGACAACAAAAATAAATATGTTAAAAAATTAGATATATATCCAAGCAGATGAATAGATGTAAGACCTTTCCTATGCTCCTACCACTCCTCTGTACCCTACTCCCCTGGTGAGCAAGTAGGGAGGCTGGAGGCACAGGGCTTCTCCAGCACTGTACCCAAGAGATGGGCAGTAGGAGCAGCGTGTACCAGACAGAGGAGCAGATGAATAAGGGATGCCTTGTGTATGGAGAATTTTAGAGCAGTAATAACACTGGCTAAAAATAAGCCTGTTTTTCATTATCACTGTGCATTGACAATGCTTGACAATGCCAGTGATAAAATACCCTTTGCAGGGGACAGACCACTGCCACCGCATTACTCCCCCCCAAGTACCCCAATTGCCCTTACTCATAGGACCCTTATTATGTGGGACAACAAGTTTCCCTCATTGTTTAAGCCATTTGGAGTTTTTTTTTTCTTTTTTTTTTTCCTGTTACTTGAGATAGAAGATACTGAGCTAGACATAGGATAAAGTAAGTTGCTTACCATCAAGAATTGTACATTTTAATTAAGCCAAATATGGACAGAAGTGGTTTCTGGGGTGAATGTCTCACCTAACTCAAATATTGATGCCAACCAACCATTTATTGTACAGACAGAAAAACATCTGGATCTGTTAACCCTACAAAATAGAAGCTTGTTGGAGAAGGGCAGGAAAGGTTCCTTCCCATTTATAAGTACATTGTAGTTGTTTTACCTGGATGGCTCAGTGTAGGAAATAAGAAACAAAACTTCCATCCCTGTATGGAAATGAGGCCGTCTTAAGTAAGTTAGCAAACAAGCAAGTGCAGGGGACATCTCGTCCTTTACCACCCCACTGCTTTTTTACTTTCTTCTTGTTCCTCTCCCAATGCCTCAGACCATTCCTAGTTACTGTCCAGTAAGTTGACCATCATTCCACATGCTCTTATGGAGGATCTAGTAGACTCCTGGCCCTGTGCTAACCACTGAGTCAGCTGTCTCGATACAGTGGTTTCACAGAAGCCCCCACACAGGAAGAAACTGAGCTTTAAAGTGGCTAAGTGGGACTCAAAGCAAGTTCAGTCCAACTTGGAGGTTCGTGATCTTTCTGCTTGGCTCCTCAGCTTCTTAGAAGCATAGAAATGTAAAATTTGATCCTTTCAATGAGCTCACAGCCAGAAGCCTATACAATGTGGGGGAAAAATGGAGACAAGAAATAAATGTGTCAGTGATGGGTATTGCTTAGACATGCCAGGAGATAAAGAAACTGGTTGCCACACGGAGAATGTGAGCATAGACAATAACAGAGAAACACGTTTTGTCCCTGGGCTGATGCTTCTGGATTTCAGCTCTTATGGCCTAATTCATTATTAGAACTTAATTTTAGCATAATAATAATATAGATATCATTGATTCCCTTATGAGTCCCTTTTCAAAGGGTCATTTACAGTTAAGCCCTAGGAATAGAGAGCTCCCTTAGGGTTCTAATTTTTTTTTTCTTCCAGTGATATTTTCCATTTGATGGGAATAAATTCTCATGAAGGAATTGGTAGACAATGGGAAAGATGAGCTACTTTCAATCTGCGGCCTTTCCTGGTATCCCTTTATTTATTTCTATGTGTAGCCCATTTCTTCCTAATGCTCTTTATCCTAAGAAAGCAGATATGCTAGAGAATACAGAAAGCCAACTGGGTATTTATCCAAATAATACAGAAACACTAATTTGAAGGATACATGCATCCCAATGTTTATAGCAGCATTATCAACAATAGCCAAATTATGGAAGCAGTCCAAGTGTCCACTGAGAGATGAACGGGTAGGGATTAAGACTAAGCACACGTACCCCAGTGAGCACTGCAATCGTTGAAGGGCTACGTTGTGTAACCAACGCGAATACAACACTGCATGTCAGCTGCGCTGGAACTAATTTTGTTTTAGTCTTTCCCTATATTTTTATTCTGGTTGTCTTATAATTTCACATCTTAACTATTTAATTCTGGAATTGAATTTTATGTGTGTCATGATATAAACATCTGTGTTCTTGTAAATTTATTTTTAGTTTTTTAAACATTTAAATTCAATTAATTACCATAATGTATTATTTGTTTCAAGGGTATAGGTCTGTGATTCATCAGTCTTTTTTAAAAGATTTTATTGGTTTATTTGACACAGAGAGAGAGAGCACAAGTAGGCAGAGTGGCAGGCAGAGGGAGAAGCAGGCTCTCCACTGAGCAGGGATCCCAGGGTGGGGCTCAATCCCAGGACCCCAGGATCGTGACCTGAGCCGGAGGTAGACACTTAATCGACTGAGCCACCCAGGTGCCCCTGTGCTTCATCAGTCATATCTAATACCTGGTGCTCATTATAGCACATACCCTCCCCAGTGTCCATCACCCAGTTACCCTACCCTCCCACCCACCCCTCTCCAGCAACCCTTGGTTTGTTTCCTATGATTAAGAGTCTTCTATGGTTTGTCTCCCTCTGTGGTTTCATCTTGTTTCATTTTTTCCTCTCTTCCCCTATCATCCTCTGTCTTGTTTCTTAAGTTCCACCTATCAGTGAGATCATATGATAATTTTCTTTCTCTGATTGACTTATTTCGCTTAGCATAAAACCCTCTAGTTCCATCCACATTGTTGGAAATGGCAAGATTTCATTTTTTGATGGCTGCATAATATTCCATTGTGTGTATATATATATATATATA
>NW_027397090.1:12361413-12516756 GCF_003265705.2 Callorhinus ursinus
TACCACATCTTCTTTATCCATTCATCTGTTGATGGACATCTGGCTCTATCCACAGTTTGGCTATTGTGGACATTGTGCTATAAACATTGGGGTGCATGTGCCCCTTCAGATCATTACATGTGTATCTTTGGGGTAAATACCCAGTAGTGCAATTGCTGGATCGTAGAGTAGCTCTATTTTCAACTGTTTGAGGAACCTCCATACTGTTTTCCAGGGTGGCTGCACCAGCTTGCATTCCCACCAACAGTGTAGGAGGGTTCCCCTTTCTCCGCATGCCCGCCAACATCTGTCGTTTCCTGACTTGTTAATTTTAGCCATTCTGACTGGTGTGAGGTGGTATCTCATTGTGGTTTTAATTTGTACTTCCCTGATACCAAGTGATGTTGAGCACTTTTTCATGTGTCTTTTGGCCATTTGGATGTCTTCTTTGCAGAAATGTCTGTTCATGTCTTCTGCCAAAACTCTTCACAGTGTAGGGCTAGAGGGTACATACCTCAATATCATAAAAGCCATCTGTGAAAAACCCACGACAGATATCATTCTCAATGGGCAAAAACTGAGAGCTTTTCCCCTAAGGTCAGTAACACAGCAGGGATGTCCACTATCACCACTGTTGTTCAACATAGTACTAGAAGTCCTAGCCACAGCAATCAGACCACAAAAAGAAATAAAAGACAACTGAACTGGCAAATAAGAAGTCAAACTCTCACTCTTTGCAGATGACATGATACTCTATGTGGAAAACCCAAAAGACTCTACCCCAAAATTACTAGAACTCATACAGGAATTCAGTAAAGTGGCAGGATACAAAAATCAGTGCACAGAAATCAGTTGCATTTCTATACACCAACAATGAAACAGAAGAAAGAGAAATTAAGGAGTTGATCCCATTTACAATTGAACACCAAACCATAAGATACCCAAGAATAAACCTATCCAAAGAGGCAAAGGATCTGTACTCAGAAAACTATAGAATCCTCATGAAAGAAGTTGAGGAAGACACAAAGAAATGAAAAAACGTTCCATACTAATGGATTGAAGAACAAATATTGTTAAAATGTCTGTGCTACCTAGAGCAATCTACACATTCAAAGCAATCCCTATCAAAATACCATCAACTTTTTTCACAGAACTGGAACAAATAATCCTAAAATTTGTACAGAAACACAGAAGATCCCGAATAGCCAAAGGAATGTTGAAAAAGAAAACCAAAGCTGGTGGTATCATAAGTCTGGGCTTCAAGCTCTATTACAAAGCTGTTATCATCAAGACAGTATGATGCTTGCACAAAAACAGACATATAGATAAATGGAACAGAAAAGAGAACCCAGAAATGGACCCTCAACTCTATGATCAACTAATCTTCAACAAAGCAGGAAAGAAGATCCAATGGAAAAAAGTCTCTTCAGCAAATGGTGTTGGAAAAATTGGACAGCCACATGCAGAAGAATGAAACTGGACCATTTCCTTACACTACACACAAAAGTAGACTCAAAGTTGATGAAAGACCTAAATGTGAGACAGGAATCCATCAAAATCCTTGAGGAGAACATGGGCAGCAACCACTTCAACCTCAGCCGCAGCAACTTCTTGCTAGACACATCTCCAAAGGCAAGGGAAACAAAGGCAAAAATGAACTTTGGGACTTCATCAAGATAAAAAGCTTTTGCACAGCAAAAGAAACAGTCCACAAAACCAAAAGACAACCGACAGAATGGGAGAAGATATTTGCAAATGACATATCAGGTAAAGGGCTAGTATCCAAAATCTATAAAGAACTTACCAACCTCAACACCCAAAGAAGAAATAATCCAATCAAGAAATGGGGTAAAAAAATTTTTTTAAATATAGTAAACCATTTAGGTATTTTTCTGGAGAGGGTGGATGAGTGAAATAGGAATGGTGTCTCTGTTTACATTTATTTTATGCTTACTTTTAGGTTGATTGTCAGAATG
The DNA here is from genome assembly GCF_003265705.2 of Callorhinus ursinus. Lineage (NCBI taxonomy): Eukaryota > Metazoa > Chordata > Mammalia > Carnivora > Otariidae > Callorhinus > Callorhinus ursinus. Next base: position 12,363,369 of record NW_027397090.1, read on the forward strand.
TGAATCACCCAGGATTCTTAGCTGGCCTTCTATTCTTGCCTGAGAGCATTTGTATTAAGAGAACAACATGATGGGATTTGAAGTTCCCATCATTTAATTGGATGGCATATGTATATAAATAAAAATTTGATAGGAAGATAGAAGAGGCCATTTTCTATTACCTAAGCTCTTCTCTTGTTATTCTTTTTCTGTGTTTCCATCATACAGAGGTTCAAGAGTTGTCTGTGCTTAGAACAATCTTTACCCATTCTACACAAAAGACGGATTCATATTGACTTGCATCATCCTTCAGAGAATCAAAGAATCTCAGAGTTTAGAAGGATCATAGGAAATTCTCCCAGATTCCACATAAATACCTACATACCTTCTGTAGATACCCCTAATATTTGCTTGAACACTTTCAGTGACTGAAGTAGACTTTTGTGCCGGGGGGCGGGGGGGGGCGCAAAATTACTCTAGTAGTGAGACTCAGCAAAATGTTTCCCTTTTTTGTTTGCTTTTGTGCATTAGACTGGACCTGCTCAGGCCTCTTTTCCATGACTGACCTTCAGATACTTACAGATAAACATCCTGTCTTCTTCCAAGTCTTCTCTTCCCCAAGATAAACATCTTCCATTGAGAAAACCACTTTCTCTATCCTCCATGATTCTGTCCTGGCCCTTAAAATAATAATTTCCACCTTCCAGAAGTATTAACCAAGACTTTTTGACTTGTTCCCTGTCCCTTTCATTTTTTTCCCCCCAAGAGCTGAGCAGAACCATGTCTTATTGGGGAGATTGATAACGAGTCTAGAACATGTGAGGCCAAGCCTCTGATTGGCCATCTTTTTGGCAAACCTGCTAGGGCTTTCACCCCTGCTCTTGCTTCCATATGGTATGAAGACCTGGATCAAAGCCCAGTACTGCCTTCTAGAGGCATGGCTAGAGGATCTTCTTCATCCTTGTTCTCTGTGTTTAACAAGTGTGAGGCTGTCCACAGATGCTCCTTGACATGGGCTGGGTCAGTGTCTCTTCCATTAGCTCAGTCCTTGCGAGTATAGCTCCTAAGGTCTAGTTGGTGCAGGTCCAAACCCTACCCGTGAATGCAGTTTTGCCAACAGTAAAGATGATAGTCTGAGCTCCTCAATATTTCTCACTTGCTTCCAGATTTGAATGGAGAAGGGTTCGGGTTATCACCCAGAGGAAAGCCCCCCCGCATATTACTTTATACTGCATATGTCTCAGTTTCTAGCCTTTAGAACATACTCCAGTTTGTCCAAGTCCTGTCTAAGTGGGATTCTCCAAACTGAACAAAATAACCAAGTGTGGACTGACCACATAGAAAGTTCCCTGTTCCAGGCACTAAAACTTGGTAACTAAATATGTGAGTCACAGAGTCTTTTACTGGAGTAGAGTCTCCCAAAGAATATTGCCCCTTTGGAAACCTACTGAGTCACCACCAACTTCCTTTCTGCCCCATCACTTTCAAATAGGCCCCCTTTCAATCATGAAAGTGAGGCATCAACAGGGCTTCAGGTTCCCTGCTGTAGAGACGTGCGCCCAGAAGAGCCGAGAATAGGATCACCCGCTAATGAAAACTACACAAGGGAACGAGCAGACCCTGACACATCCCTCACCTCCATGCTTTAGGGGCTGGGCTAGAGTCCTTCTGATTCCAGGCGGTTGGTTGAAGGAGTTTCGTTTAGTTTTTAAACCATGGACAACTAGAGCTTTGAGGATGTTTTCTACCCTGTGGGTTATCAGTCTCCTTGTTCTGTTTCTTGGACTCACTGTACAAGGACAGACATCTGTATTCAGGAGAGCTGCTCTTTTCTGTTACCCACCTGATTAAAATACATTTTGTGGGATTTCTCAGCCTTCGAATGGATTCCTTTAATAAGGCCAAAATAAAATGTGTGGGGCCAAAGGAGAGGAATGGCTGGCTCCCTTTGATGAAGGAAAACACCTTGACTTCTAAAACTCCCAGGCTCTAGAGGGAGAGTCCTGGAGGGAGGGGGAGGATTGTCATCTGATTTTCCCTGCTTCTGGGCCTCCCTGCTACCACCGCAGTCAACACCAGAGGTACGGGTGCCACCTTTTTCAAAGCTGTTCTGTGTTCCAGCCTGGAGTAAGGACCTGGGTGTGGTTAGTTCGTTCGGGAGGTGACACCCAAGAGCTTGTGGGAGGGATTGGGAAGTGAGACAGGGAAGTGAGAAAAGCCAAGCAAGGCTATGTTAATGAGTGAGCTACTGCTGAGGATACCTTGGGTTCAGACCTACTAGATACCCTCTGGAAAACTGAACCACACCTCTGAGTTCACCCACCAGAGGCTGGGGAGGCTGGGGGATTCATCCACTGACTCTCCTCTCCCATTGCTCCAAGCTACCCCTGGAAAATGTAAATCTTTTGGTCATCCAGGTTGTACTTAGTGGAGTGGAGAAAGCCCTGTTGATGTCAGAGAAAGGCCTCAGCAGAGAGGAAGGGAGGAGCAGGAAGCTGTGATGGGCAGCTGTCAGCATGCCAGGCCCCGTCTGTTCAAGTAGCAGGTGCGCCCAGGGGGTCTGGTAGATATGGGATGGAGCATCCATGGTGCCTGCTGTACGACTCCAGGAGCCCGAGAGCCAGGGTTGGGGGGAAGGCCCTTTTCTTTCTTTCCATTAGCCTCCCCCCCCCCCAAAAAAGGCTGTTATTTGAAAACATAATCCTTTGCTATACTAAGATGTAATTAGAAAGAAAGGAAATAAAAACAGATAATATAAAGAAACACACCAGATCAGGTCTCAAAATACAGGTTGCTGGTCCCCAGTAACTGCACACTGTCTGCAGGGATGGCCCATTTTTACAGAGCCTTGCCACACTGCTTCCCTGCCCCGAAGCACCAGTGTCTGTCCCCCTTGGTCAAAACGCCCTACCTCCTGCCACACAGGAATGGTCTGGCAGCTTCTTGTCATCTCCATTGCCAAGGTCAAAAGGACCACAGCAGCCTCTTCCTTGGCTGGTTTTCTTGTCTGAGAATAACTTGTGCATATTTTCCCTACAATGTTTTATAACAGTGTGTTCAGGAGCACCTCCAGAGCTGGACCCCTCAGTTTGAATCCTGGCTCTTGGCATGTTGTATGACCTTGGCAAGTTGCTTAATTGCTTTGTGCCTCAATTTCTTTATCTGTCAAACAGAGATAACAAGAGTCCTATCCACAGCATTGTGAGGGTTTAATGAGTTAATATAGAGACAATGACTGGCACATAAAAACACTACATGAATGTTCGGTGTTACTATCATAGGACAAAGTTTACACACAGGTAATTATCTTTCCTTTCAGCTTAGCATCATGAAGCGACCTTCTGTTTCAGAGCCACGCTGTAAAGCCACAACTACTCAGTAACCACCATCTGCAATGAGCATCAGTACAAGCACAGTAACAAGAAGGCCTTTCTAAAGGTAAGATCAGTACTGAGGCTGGAGTGAACTGCTAGGGTCCCATCTCCTTCTTTAACATACATGAATTTAGCCAGGTCAAACAGAATCTTGTCTGGCCTTTGCTAATACCCTTAAATTGGAAGGTAGATACTTGCCAATTCAGGTCTAGAATAACTCGCCATTGCCCGAACTTTCCGTCTTTGAACACATCTGTCTCTTCCGTGTTTCCAGGTGGCCCGGACCAGAAGCTTCTCAGAGAGATGCTGTCAGATCATTATCATACACTTTCTGATTAGACCACATCACCTCTCCTGTTTTCATTCTATCCATCCTATGGAAGTCAGCCTCTGCATTAGAAAAAAGAGAAGCGCAATCAACTTCATCATTTTGGCTACTTGCTGTAGCAAAAGTCTGCATGGGAGAGTTTCTGCGTGGCTGAAGAGCTTCCTCTATTCCTGTGTCCCTTACTATAGATGACTGGATATTTAATCTCTCTACAGCTAACAAGCTACCCCACCTCCTCCTTTCTGTCTAGACTTGTATTTCCAGAAAATTACCAGAAGCATAAGGTTGCAAAAAGTTTTTTCAGGTTCCTAATGAGAAGCCAAGTCGGGATCATTCTGTGTCAATGCCACCGATGAGGAGGATACTGTAAGTCAGACTAAGACACCTCACATTTGCATCGACCTGAGTCTGGCCCGCTCTGTCCTACCTCCTCTTAATTACAAAACACGAATTACTCTACCTCCTGTGGTACAGAACAACTTGACCTCCACCCGCACCCCCAGTGGATCATTACTGTATGCTGGGCCAGTCACTGAATTGCCACGTGGGCCCCTAGGACTTATTAAATCAGGGGTCACCTCTTAAGAGTCTTCTATGTCCTAATTCAATGTACCGATTATTGAGAGCTGAAAACTAATTTACCCCCAAATGGTGTTAGTATTTTTTGCCTGTGCATTTCAGGTCATTCCCCTACTATTCCAACATGGTGTTCTGTATTGTAATTGCCTGGTTACTCGCCCATCTCCCCACATAGACTGTAAGCAGTAGAAACCCAATAATCCTGAGTGATTGTCTCGGGGCCACATAATTGGGAAAGAATCCCAATAGAGAAATCAGGTTTCTCTGCTCAGGGTCCGTTGTGCTGTTCCCCAGCATCAGTGCGTGGGTTCTGAAAAGGGTCTTCCCAGAAGGAGCACTAGGGCAACAGCCCACTGGAGCTCAGAAGACAGACAGGCTCTCAGTCAGTCACTCACCTCGCCAAGCCCCTCGTGTCTCTAGTCTGAACAATGAGAGCAGTTTCTTCAGAAGGTTGTGAAGGTCCCACTCTCAATGTCTAGGATTCTACTTGAAAGGATTGCCATGCATTAACAGTCCTGAGAGAGAGCAGCTGTTTGATCAACAAATATGTATTCATTTAGCAAATATTTATTCAGCATCTACTATGTGCCAGACTGGATGCCAGGCACACAGGAGAACAAAAAATACAATGTCCTGGCCCACTGATGGTTAGCGTTTTGATCATAGTGGGGTCACCGGCCCACGTCTCTCACTGAGGATCTTGGATGATCAAGGAGCGCTAGGCCTGTCATCAGCATACTGGTTTTTGAGAAAGTCTCTCGTGGTTTTGTGTGGGTATGTGGGTGTGGGTGTGCACACACGCGTGTGTACGTGCCAGGGATAGGTGGGAGAGAGAACGTGGGTGAAATCACCACACTCACCATTGCCATGTCTCAGATTCCTGAAACAAACAAACAAAAAACCATCAGACAACAAGACAGATTGGGTGTGTCCGGCACCTATGTCCCCTTCCTGTTAACGTGCAGCTTCCTGATCAAGCCATTGTTGTTCCCTCCTGCCAAGATGCCAACAGGAGTGCCCAATTAGTGCCAATTTGTTTCTTATAACACGGACACCTGTCACCAAAGAGCTTGACAAAAACAACCAACTCAGTCACTGCAGATCCGAACTGGGCTCAGACTAATCACCTCGAGGGAAATAGGAAGCCTTCGAATTCCACTGCAAATCCTCCAAGGGACCCCATCCCTCTGCCTGTGGACAAATTTATGATGTATTTCTGACTGATGGCAAGACACCAACTGGCAATTGATACCTTTTTTTTCTTTAAATGCAAGTTATCAGCCTTCCCTTCCAGTCAGCTGCAGGCTTCCTCCTGGCAGTTCAAGACTCACAGTGATAATGGATTATCTTTTCTTTTAATAGCAAACCACCTTCCACTGAGACGGAATGAAAGTTGCAGGAGAATGAGAACAGATTGCACCAAGAAGTCCTTTAACTCTCTTCAGGAGACACCTCTAGTTCAAGCATTTTGCAAAAAAATAACCTTTAAAAACTAACCAGGTTTCCGCTGCGTGGTTGAGCCAGCCATGAGGGTTGCGCTGGTTACATCTGAATTAGGCCCGCTTGACAGTCGCTTTCAAACTCTGTTCTCCTTCACGCCAGCAGTTCTGCTCCCTGGGTGTGCAATCGTATGGGGCAGATGCCTTAGAAGGAGCTATCGGACCCAGATTAAGAACGCATAATATACAATAAGCAAATGAGCAGGCACGACATTTCCCCAAAATCAGCCAGCCAGGAAAATCAGCACGTCCTGCTCTTCAATAGAGGGCCCATCTAGCTCACTGCTTTATGAGGAGCAGAAATGCCTAGAATATAAATCTGCCACAGGAGGGGTTTCTTTGCCTTCCCTCAATGCTGTGAGCTGAATGGCAGATTTCATCACCTCCATTGTAAAGCACCTCTCATTATGAGAAACCAAACACAGATCCTGGCTCCTAACGGGAGTATTAATAATGAAAATGGATTATGTGCATCCTGTTTGCTAAGCAATTATCCCAAGGCAAGGATTGAGTCCAGATTTTTTGCCTCACTGCTTGAGTGGCAGAACATGAATAGATAGACAGGTATTTGCATGCAGTGTCTCTGACCTGGATAAAATGTCAGGAGCTTGGGGGACGACAGGGAGAGCTGTAGATGCATATTCTTTTGAAACAAGGTTGGGATTTTCAGTCTATTCTTGGAAAAGGCAAAGAAAGGGGGAAAGACTTTGGATTTGCTGTCACTGTTTAAAGATAGCCTCCTGAGTCGAGGTGAGACCGTTTTACTTTGCCCACCATAAGTTTTTCATTAACTGCAAGGGACTCCGGCTCCTACCGTCTCAAGGAGGTGAAATGAGTTTTATATCGTTGATGGCGAGTGGTGCTTTCCTGGAATCTTTTATCAAATCTAGATCTGATCTTCTTAACCTAGGCACTTTTTAATAAGAGTAGGCATTTCTCTGAGGCCTTGGAGCGAAATTTCCTTCTTCCCCTCTTTCAGTCGCTGTGCTCCTGCAAGGTGCCCGCTGACTTCCTCTTTCTGATACCCATGCGCTATTGGGGGCTGTGCATTCAGGCTAAAACGAATCTGTGCTCCGTGTCTGCTGGGCTTTCGGGTCCTTCAGAGGAACCACTGCCAACAGCTGAGTTACCTCCCATCTCCCCCAGCCCACCCTCCTGCCGCTCCTTTATGGGACACTTGTACATCAAGATGGCAGATGGAGACACTGCAGTGAAAGTTCCTATGGACAAGCCTCATTATTCCCACAGGACCAGAGAGAGTCACCTTCGAAGACAGAGGGAAATAACAAGGGCGGGACATCCCTGTGGCAGTCACTTGGCCCCCTAACAACAGTTTTACAATATTTTAAAATTGCCTGGAGAATGGATATACATCTATGGTACATCCGCACGGTGGACCGCTACTCGGCAATCAAAAGAAATAAAGTGCTGATACACACAACACCATGAGTGGATCTCTGATTCATTCTTTGACGTGAGAGAAGTCAAACGTAAAAAGCAACAGTTCCCAGAAATTGGGGGCAGAGGGAGGAGTGCACTGAAAAGTTTGAACAACAGTCCTGGTTTGCTCGAGACCGGCCCGGTTTTAACCTACAATGTCTCTATCCCTGGAAACACCTCAGTCCCAGGCACATTGGGACAGCTGGTCCCCCTGGAACTGGACAAAGGGACACAGGACAATTTTTAGGGGGATGGGACTGTGTTTTATAAATATCCCAGAACTGTACACTTGAAAGGTAACTTTTACCCTGTGTAAGTTACACCTTAGAAAATCCTGGAAAGAATTGCCTAGTCTCTCCTCAGTCCTTCCATTAGACAGTGAGTGCTCTCTGCATGCAGGATTTCCGTGTCCCATGTCATTGACCCCTAGCACCTAGCGTTGGGCCTGGCATGGCATAGTTTGCTAACAGAATGTATGGTGCTCTTTTTTTTTGAACTGCTACCCGTTGTATCACCACCAGTGGATTGTTTAAACAACCTGGTGGTCTGTTAACATGGAATTTTCTCCACAGAACTACAAAAAATTAAGGTTTTCTCCATTTCTTTTAGGTTGTGTGTTGATAGCTGTGGTCTTGAGTTGAGACAACTATAATTAATCAGTGCTTTCCAGATATCCTGAGCATAACAAATTCCTGGAGTACTTGTTAAAAAAAAAAAAAATACAAGTTCCTAGAACTCTCTCCAGACCTGCCAGATCTGAATTTCTGGGGGAAGGGCCTGGGAATCTGTATTTTTAACAGGTGTCGCCAAAGGTCCTTGAGACCCAGCATGGAAAGCAGAAAGACAGGAAACCTGGTCTCAGGAAACCTCAGCACCAGCTTTCAGGTGTGGACCTGTGCTGGCTACCATGTTTCCAGTGTGATGCTTCCACTAGAGTCTTTCTCCTGGGGCATCGTTTGTTCATTAATCCCATTTGGGAAATATTTATTGAGCACCTACTCTGCACTAGGGCTGCAGCTGTGAAAAGGCACACAAATAAATACACAAGATAAGCTTAGCCACTGTTGGGTGATGTGAAGGAAACGCAGCAGAGCAATGTGGTAGTGCCTGGGCTGGGTGCGACTTAAATACAACAGGAAGGATGTGGCCTTTGTGGATTTCTGGTTCTGACCTCAGGCAACCTCAGGCAGGTTTCTCATGGTGAGCATAGTTGGGAAGCCACAAACATATGTTCTGATCCCAGCATTTCCATCAACAGCTGCCACAGACTAGCCTCAGTGTCCCCATCCATAAAATGAGGACTTAGATCTAGATGTTCATCTCTAAGGTCCCTCCTAGGCCTGATGTTCTGTGTTTCTGGAGTTTATTATTTTAATCAAATAAGACTAATCTGATACATATTTAATGATACACATAATTGTTATTGGGCTGCATGATAATTAGCTATCAATGGTAAGCAGTTCACATAAATGACTGTAATTAGTATTTCTTATACACAGCCAAAAAGTTTTTGCTTTTTCTCTCTTCTCACTTTGTTATTCTGTAATTAGCATCCGGGTCCTCTGTCCTTCTATACCGTGCACCCTTCTCTGTCATGCACCCACATAACAATGTTGACACTTTAAAAATATCAGGATCCAGTATATTAATCCCTGAGATAATTTGGTGTTCCTGCCACCACTGAGGGCCTTTCAGATAATACCTGCTCTTGGCTCCTTCATCTCATGTCTTGTGTGCTAAAAGGACCAAAAGAAACCACAAAAAGTTTAGGCCATTCATGTACTGTCTTCCCTCTTGGTTTTCCAGAAGATTCCAATTTTCAGACAGCACATGAAGATAGACCTAATGTCTTTGGCTTCTGAGACTCTGGCAGCAGAAAGAAAAGTGTATTATTTTGGTTAGACTATCACAACAAAAGACCACAGACTAGGTGGCTTAAACAACAGAAATTTATTTTCTACAATTCTGGAGGCTAGAAGTCCAAGATCAAGGTGTCAGCAAGTTTGGTTTCTTCAGAGGCCTCTCCCATTGGTTTGCATATGGCCGCCATTTTTCTGGGTCCTCACATGGTCTTTCTTCAGTGAGTGCATGCTTCTGGTGTCTTTTTCTGTGTCTAAATCTCAGATTGATTTAGAGCCTACTCTAGAAACCTCACTTTAACTAAGTCATCACTTTAGAGACCTTATCACCAAACACTTATATTCTGAGGTACTTTCGGTTAGGACATCAGCATATGAATTTGAAAGGGAACACAATTCAACCATAACAGGAGGTAAACTGTGAGGAAGAGCACACTCTCTTATAAATATACAAAAATCAGGAAGGCAGTCTTTCCTCCAGGTCTAACAATCCCCAGACCTTCTCTTCTGAGATTCCTCGATAAAGTTGTCCGTGCCACCTGTTAATGACCAGAGCCTCCTGTACCATCAACAAAATCTCCCTTTCCAAAACAGGAATGAAAGTCTTAAAAGATGTAAACCTAAGAAAGCAAGCCTTGTGGATAAGGAAAACTTCCTGGCAACTCCTCAGAGTCCATCCCTCTTGTGATAAGGAGAGGGCAGGAAGCTGAGGGTGAACCTGGCCAGCTCTGCAGGCCCAGTGGATGTTCTGTGCATGCCCACTTGTGGCCAGGCGAAAAGGCTTGTGGTCAACTGAGTGAGCCCGGCATACAGCAGGGCCCCCACGGGCACACAGACACGCTCCCTTCTGCACTCTCTGCATTGCATCAGGGCCCCCGTGCCTCCCCAGAGGCAGATTAATTGTGAGATTTGAAAACAGAAACTCCAGAGTGAGAGATGCTTGCTTGCAAGCATTTAAAACAAAGCAGCAATGGAAGAAAGCCCCCAAACCCCCCAGGACCATTTTCAAAGGGCCAAGAGCAGCAACCTCTGCTCTTAACAGGCCACGTGGATTTCTCTTATTCGGCCTCACCCTTTGCACAGTGTGATAGCCCTGAGAGCACTTTGTCATGAACAAAAATAGAAATGTAAGCCAAGAAAAGTAGATCCAGGGACAGAATTGGAAAAATAGGAATATGCAACACTAGAAAAGGATTTTACTTTCATTTGGTCTTTGAATAGTATAGGCTTTTTTCTCTTCTTCTTCTTCCTCTCCTTTTTTTTTTTTTTTTTTTTTTTTTTAAATCACTGATCCAAAAACAGGAGGCCTAGGTTTCAACCTTCCTGCTCTGTTGCGGTCAGTGAAACTTAGTTGCAGAAACCTCTCTGGGCATGGCATCGACATCCTTGGCTTGAAGAAATTATAAAAAACACTATCTCGGAGATCCCACTCAGACATTTTCTTCTGCTAATGTTGACAAAATAAGAACTGATCCAAGTAATTAGTGGGGCAAAATTTAGTTACTGTTAGACTTTTTTTGGTTTGATGTGTCATCTAACTCACGTGTACTAAAGTCCCCTATTCTCTTTCTGACGAAACCCATGATTACTCATCTATAAAATGGGGATAATATCTGTCTTGCTAGGCTTTCTGATGATTAAATTAAATAAAGGATATAAATGAGACTATAGCTGTTGCACAGCAGATGCTGAGTAAGTGATAGTTCTTTTCTTATTAACCCTGGTAACCCCCTTGGTGCCTGGCTCGGTCATTGTGCAGTAAATAATAGACAGGCTGTGAATGTAGCATAGAGGCAAGCCCTCTGGTAAGAACCTAGAGCAAATACAGACCAAAGGGACTAAGGCCACCAAAGAAGGGGGTGATGGAGTTGTTGACCCTCTCGCTTCCTGTAACACAATACCCAGTGTCTAAGCACACATCCTCAGATTTGCCAGGAACTGAAATCTCCAGCTGTTGTATTTCGGTGCATTCTTGGCATGAACTGATGAACTGGTGAACTGCGGTAGGCCAGGATGGCCTGGGAAGGGCCAAGACCTAGAAAGGACACTCCAGGTGATTATGAGTAGTATTGGGCATCCAGCTATGTTCAAAGGGGCAGGCAGGAGAGTATGATCAGCAGCAGCATAATCGGTATTGAGTCCATGAGGACTTTACATGTTATTTATTGTCACAACTCTTCAAGGTGGCATGGATAGTCCCAATTTCCTGATAAAGGAATTGTTGCTGTAAGAAGTGAAGACTCATGTCCATGGTCACAGCTAGTGAATGGTAGATCTTGGATTTGAATGCAAGACTCCTTTTCTCCAAAGCCCTTGTAGGCTATGCTTCAGGGATGGATAATCCAGGAGCAGCTCTTTAGAACTAGATACTTGCATTAGGGATATTGATCAGGTGGTACCTGGTGATCAGGGCACTAGTGTAGGGTCAAGACAAAACTCCAGGGCTGTATGAGGGCCAGGCAAAAACAAGGAGGGGCCCCTGATGGACTACTAAGAGGGGATCTCAGACGTTAAGGGCAAGGTAGAGTTCCTGAGTTCAGAACAGGGCATAGGACAAATCTCAGGACAAACCAGAAACCTTATTGTAAGAATTAAGATAAAAGGTCTGAGGCAAATAAACAGCCAGAATGACTCCATGCTCTAACATACTGAACAGAAGCCCCTTATATTCTGACAGTGATAGCCCCTAGAACCTAGCATGGCACTAACTATACAAAAGCATGGGAGAAGCAGAAGGGGGCAAAGGAGCCCCTGTCAGAAAGAGAGAAATGTTCTGGAAGAATCCAGTTCTGGTTCACTGAAAGTTATGGTAATCGGACCAGACATATCTCCCAAGGGATTTGGGAGATGAGCTTTGGAGCCATCCACTGTCATCAGTTTATCCACAAGACCCAGAAAGTTTGTGTATGTGGAAGATAAGCCCAAGAAATAAGGACTCATGTCTCATTCTTTTTATGAGAGAGGCCTTTCTAGGGAGCCTCACAAGAACCCTCTACTTCCTGGAATAACACATGACTTAAACTGAGCCTTCCTAATGCTCATCTCAGCCTACTGTCCTACAAAAAATAAAAACTGACACTCAAATAAGCATTGAAAAGTAATTTAAATATTTACTCAAATCTCTCAGGGGCACCAGAGAAGCATATTACATTTATGGCACAGAAAGATCCTAATGATTCTCCTTACCCTTCTCCCCTAAGTCCCATTCATTACTGTTGCTGCTTACCCCTCCTAAATATTTCTTCTCTCTTCCTCCCCCAAATCTCAAAAAATCCCCACCCTGACAGGAGGCAGAAGGAGGAAAGTTATAAATAATATGCACCATTTTCTATTTCGTCCCATCTCAGACTCTGGATGAATTGTGAACAGAGAGCAAACCTACACTGGTTTGGCTATTGTTGATCATGGGGCTTTACTCCCCGTACCATCTGCCTTCCAAGTGTCTCCCTGCCACTGCCACCAAATAGATACACACATTCTATCAGCTGACCACCTAGTAAAGTGTTGATCCTGCACAGTGCATAGTGAAATGAGAGACCTGTAAGACACCAACCGTGCTCTCAAGGAACCCAGAATTAAATAAAGATGATAAGACACACACCCAAATTACTGCAATAAAATGTATTAAGCGATTGGTCCATTAGGTGTGGATTAAGATTCAGGATGCTCTGGAGAATCAACTGAAACAAATCCCACAGTATACTTCCTGCCTACTCCTCCTTCCATCCACAAGACGCACATGCAATCCTCTTGCTACTTTTCATATATTACAAGTATATTTCTCCAGTGATGTTACCTCAAAGGAACATGAAATTAGATCAAAATGGACATAAGCCCAGACTTGAAGGAGAAGAATGCACTTAAAGAGAAAAATGAGTGTTTGTAAAAGAAATAACAATCTGACCAATAGCCTTGTGAGGATAACCAGAAACCCTCAAGAATTTTCCGTTGTCGGTCGATCTCGCTGACCTAATCTCACAGTGACTATCATCAAGATAATTTCTAAGAAACACTCTGATCATGTCTCATCACTTTTGAGACTCCCTCTTGTACCCTGATTATGTCCAAATGCCTTAATATGAGGCACAAGTTCATCGTCGAGTAGACTCCCTCCTATCTCTCTAGCCACATACCATACCCCTCATCATGGCCTGCATATTCTCTGCTTCAATCCTACTTAATCATTTGCAGTAATAGGTAACCTGTGAACTTACTCCATGTGTGTCCTTACCACCTTGCACTCTGATGGCCTCTTCCCAGATAATTCACCTCCTAGACGGTAAGCCCCACACAGGCACGGGCTCGGCCTATCAGAGTCACCATTGTACCCCTCAGAGCCTATCTGATAACTACTTAATGAACACTGCATGAATGAATAGCTAAAAACATAAGGGAGTCACTACCTCTGTTTAGTTGGGTTCCCTGGAAACGTACTCTGAGATGGAAATTTTCAGGCAGGAGTTTGACCAGGGTAATGGAATTAGGACTACACAGAGGAGGAAGCTCAACTGTGATGTGGTTCCTATGAGCTCTGAAGCTGAGACAGCCTTCAGAGTTGTCCCTTATAGAAGCAGATGGGCCAGGTCTTTGTACTCCTGGATTGACTAGTCAGCAAATGCGAGCTGCCTCTAAGGAGGAGTTATCAACTTGGGTGATTCATCTCCCTTTGGACAGAAGTTATTCCTGGAAAAGAATTCATCTATGAGTCCTCAGCATCAAACCCTCACAGCAGCTGGAGGAATGATGGACTTGGTCTTGAGAGAGAATTTATTGGACACCTTGTGTCCTTACCACCACATGTAAATGTGTCCTTACAGGTGGTAAGGACACAAATGGAATAAACTCACAGGTTACCTATTACTGCAAATTACTACATTTCCCTTTGACCAACAGCACAAGGCATGGGTGCCTCAATTCGCTGAACTCTGAAAGTGTCCCTCTGCCTTGAAATACATCCAATAACATCCTCCAACGCTCAACTACTGGTGGAATTAGCAGCAGTGCCACCACCCTCACATTCACCTGTCCATTCGGTATTTGTAGAGCAGCTACTGTGTGTTGGGCATTATTCTAAGTATGGAGAATTTAGCAGTGCATAAAACAGACCAAAGATCCTGTATTCTTCTAGCTTTCATGCCTGAAGAGAGCCAAACAGAAAAGTAAAAAATGGATCAGAGGGTGATAAACCCTATGGAAAAAAGATAAAGGAAAATAGGAAGTGCTAAGATTTCAGGTGGGGGAGTTGTGGTTGTAATAGTAATAATAAATAGAGTAGTCAAGGAAAGCCTGACTAAGAAAGTGAATTCTGAGCAAAGTCATTTAGATATTTGGGGAAGAGCTTTCTAGGCAGAGAGAATAACATGTGCAAGGGCCCTGGGGTAAGAGCAAACCTAGATGTTAGAAAATAACCAGGAAGCCAATGTGCTTAGAAAGGAGTGAGAGAGGGAGAGTCTAGTAGGAAATGAGTTGAGAGAAGCGGAAGGGAGGGGTGGTTTATGGGACATTATAATGACTTTGTCCTGTACTCTTAGTGAGCCATGAGGTAACAAGTTTGGACTCACTTTTTAAAGGATCATCTGATGGCTCTCGGAAATGGGTATACAGGGAAAGGGTAGGGGCAGGAAGCCAGTTAAGAGAGTATAAATTTGTGCCAGGCACCAAATGATGGGGACTTGGGCCAAGGCAATAGCAAGAGAATGTGAAGTGGTCGATTCTAGAAATGTTTTTCAGGTAGAGCTAACAAGATTTGCTTGTGGAGGGGATATAGGTTATGAGAGGAAGCAAGGAACCAAGGAGTTCAGTCTGAGCAATGGAAAGGATAGGGCTTGCATTTACACAGATGAGGAAAAGAACCTTGATGAAGGGAGCTGCTCTGAGGGAAGAGATCAGGAGCTCAGGGTTGGCCATGTGAAGTTAGAAAGGCCCATTGGACATCCAAGTAGAGATGGCAAATATATGTGTAGTGCAAAGAGAAGTCCAGGCTCGAGATGATGATGACAGCCATCAGCACACAGATGACATTTAAAGCCTTGGGTCTGATGAGATCACCCAAAGAATGAGTATGGAGAGGTCAGGGCAGTTCTAAAGACAGCCCTGAGGCATTGCACACATGGCCTTTCAGTGCTGCCCACAGCCTCCTACATCATTCGCATCCTGTACCAGGAGAACTTGCATTAGACAGAAGTGCATGCCTCATCGTACCCAGCATGACCAAAAGAGCTTAGGCTTGAGAGGGAGATACACTATATTGGAATATGGTCTCTGATATTCAGTATGGTCATCGGATTATTGGTTCTAATTCTTCACTCATCTGTATTAGTGGCCCTGTGATGAGAGGGGTGTACTTCTTCATCCCCTTGGCCAAGTGACTTGCCTTTTCCTTTTTTATTTATTTTTTTAAATTTTTTTTTATTTTTTTAAAGATTTTATTTATTTATTTGAGAGAGAGAGAGAGAATGAGAGACAGAGAGCACGAGAGGGAAGAGGGTCAGAGGGAGAAGCAGACTCCCCGCTGAGCAGGGAGCCCGATGCGGGACTCGATCCCGGGACTCCAGGATCATGACCTGAGCCGAAGGCAGTCGCTTAACCAACTGAGCCACCCAGGCGCCCGTGACTTGCCTTTTCCAATGAGTTTTAGTGGTCGGGATGTAAACAGAGGCTTGAAATATGCTTGTGTGACTGGGTTTGCTCGCTTACACTTCTGCCATGAGCGTGAGAAGAAATGCCTTGGGTAACATCACCTCCAGCCCGGGATTCAGAATGAGGAGCATGGAACAGAGCCCCGCTAACTCCCTCCCAGACAAATAAGAAAGATGCCTATTGTGGTATGCCATTGTGGTTTCGTACTTGCTGGTCATGACTGATGCGATATTGATGTATTTGCTTTGTAGCTTTATAGCTGTGGTTTGTTCATCTGCCCAAAGAGGATTGAATATGCTCCCTCTCTGAGTGTTAATGAAGATTAGGTAAAGTAACATATGCACAAATCCTGGCGTAGTGCCTGGCACAATATGGGTGCACATTAAAAGTTAGTATCCTCCGATTTCTTCCCTTTAGAGTGATGGTCAACAGTGACTTTCTACACTAGCATAGGTTCCAAGAATCATAAGATTTTTGTCAAAAACAGGGTCACCCTAGCCAAAGAGAAGGGGCAGGTATCCAAGCTGATTTGGCAATCGGCTACATCATTTAGAATTTTAACACATGCTACAGCAACGTAATGCCTTAGGTTCGCTGATAAACAACCAGAGCCAAAAACACCGGCAAATCTAGTTCCATTGTTTCTTCACAGAACCCACTGTCTTTAGAAATATAAGCCTATTTCAGCAGTGCACTTAGGATACCCTATGTCCCTCGAGAAATAACTGGCTTTTGTTTATGACGAGCTGGAATGCAAGCACGCGTGCACACACTACACCATACACACTGCCCTTCGTCAAACCAGGCTTTTGTTCATCAAAATAATAGCAAGTGGTGGCATAAAGCCATTCTCTGAGGAATAATTCATTGCAAACAAAATCAACCAAATGCCAGTTCTTCTGCCCAGAATGACCTTCAACGGGATAGCCTCCGAAAACTCACCTGCAGCCGTCAGTGGCGGCAGCACAACATTAACTCCAGCAATGTTCATTGCCTCTCTGGGCTGTCAGTAGCTTTGGCTAATCTTTTTCGTACCTTTACTTTCTGAAGCTGACCTTTAATCCTTGCCATCAGAATGCAAACAGTTTAATAGCTCAAGTAGCTTTTTCTGAGGCTGTGGTGATGAGCTGGGTAACACTTCATGAGATCCCCCCACCTTCTCCAATAAAGCTAGAGGGAGAGTTTGACCAAGGCCTTTGTATAAACCTGGGGCAGCTAGTCCATGGAAAACTGAACCAACTATAGAAAAAAAAAGTTTGTTGCAGGCATGAATGCCAGTCCACAGAAACCAGATGTGTGATTAATGTCCATTTCTTTACTTTCTTAAATCCACATGTTGTGGCAAGAAATGTAGTGCAGTCACTCTTGGAATGTGCCTGAGGATTGCTCCAAAGTATTAAGGTCTTACATAAGGCCAAGATAGCAGGAAGATTTTTCCTGGTTTGGGTCCATGCTAGGTACCACCAGGATGCCCATTGACCCAGTTTGCATGCCCTTAAAGCCTTTGGTCTCAGCTACTGTACATACAGGAGATATCAGAGTCTTTGCCAATGGCCGCCACCCCAGTGCCAGAGGACCAGCCCTCCAGTGCACATCACTGCCTTGTAGCCTGATCTGAGGTAGGCCACGAAGAGCATGAGTCCTGGTCTCCTCTCAAATTATTCCTCCTGGTGCTTCTGACTCAGTCTGACCTCTCTTTTTAGATGTCTCTCTCTCCTTCCTATTATCCTCAAACAATGGGTCTCTCCTCCAACTGTCCTAAGAGCATTTAGCATCTGTCCAAAGTATTTTGACTTTTGCAAATAAATGACAGAAAAGGAAAAAGTCCTGCAAGTATCTTCTTCTCTTGGTAGAAAATTCTGTATGCAGATTTGGGTTGGGAGTGGGGGAAGAAGAACACGAATTAACATCTCGGAATAGTGCCCTGCCTCAGGTTGATTATTTTATTATTTCTGGAACACCTGATTATTTTAAGGAAAGAATAGAGTGGATGGTTGAGTTCCAGACATATGGGAGTGGGGGAAAAAGAATGGATATAGAATCTGCTTCCTGAATCAAACCATAGGAATTACCTTAGCCTGGGTGTTCCAGAAAGCAGAGCCTGAGGCAGAAGCTTGTGCAGCCAATAGGAGGAAGGGTGCTCCCAGGCAGCTAGAGTGAGGGACGGGGGAAGTAGAGCAGAGAAGCGGGAGGGCCAGTACAAGCTGCTGCAGAGCCAGACACCTCTAAATGTGACCGATCGCCCACTTGCACTGGACCATCCCCTTCGAAGCTGAATACACTGTATCTCGGCACCTTCCATCTTGTGCGGGAGAGCAGGAGAAATGTATTCACCACTTCTCATCTCTCACAGATCAAAACTGGCCCCGTGGGGGTGTAACGCCTCCCCCACAATTCCACCTATATACTGGGTGCCAAGCACAATACTTCAGGGGTCCCCACCTGGATGTCGACCAGGAAGCCCTGGGGCTGGAGCCAAGAGGCTCTCAGATAGCATCTGTGTGCAGCTGGTTGGAACCTATGAAACTGGTCACCTCAGAGACATCTGGAACCTCTAACAGATGAGGCCAAGAGAGAACATCTAAAGAGTACTGAACAGGTGCAGTATATGGTGATGAGTGGGGGTGCACTAAAAAGAACTATGAATGAGTTTTTTACAAACATACTAGGATAGCTTCCTTAAATACATGCAAACATTTTATAGAAATTAAATACACAACACAATATATATATATAAATAATATGTAACTAATATAATGTATAAATAAATAATATATGTGAAAATAGATAGAAATCTATAACAAATATATAATACATAAACAGTATATTTGTTATATATTTTATGTATATGTATTATACCCTGAATCTAAATGAACGTTGTCTCTATCAAAGTTCTTATTCCTTCCTTCATCCGGTCATTCATTTCCACCCACTGGTTGGGTTCCTAGTCTAGGTGCAAACAGAGTAGGTGACGTCTCTGTTCATGGATGATATCATTTGAAGAAACGTTTGTCAAACTTTTAAAATTGCCTTAAGGATTGACATTGAATTCCTTTAAGACCTAATCATTTCAAATCTTTCCTTTTATGGATCCGTTTGACTTTTTGGAATTACCAGGAGCAAAAACATTCAGATCAAGAAACAGTGGGAAGTCAACCTGAGTAATAAAGTTATTGGTCAAAACAGAGATGTCAGTATAAAAACACGAGACTAACTTCCTTGTAGGATCTGAGAGTAGGCTCTTCTAGAAAATGCCAGAATTATTAAATGGAGTATGTGCATTTTAAAAAGTAGAATTTGCTTATATTTTCTGCGACTCACCTCCTTTTAATGTAAGAAGCATTACTTTGGAAGTGACAGCAAGATAAGTGCTAAGTAGCTTTCTTTGTAATCCTCCCTCCTCTATGACATATCAGGAAGCTATGACAATCCTAACAATGCTGACATTCTCCTAACTTAAGAATGAGGATAGAAATACAAGGTGAATCTTAGCTAAAGCTCTATTAATTAGTGAGCATGGATAGTCTATAAGGTGAGGGTTTAACTCCTGGTCCAGAGATTTTTCTTATATGAAATCCCTCATGGCAGGGAACATTAAAAATAAACATATATGACCTCTCTCCTTCTTTGTCATATAAAACCAGTTCTATTTTATAGAGCAATTCAGCTCTGCCTCAGAGTTTGCATATATATACCCATTATTTTGTTGCTCAGCCAAACAGAAAAGCATCCAGTTAACCAGGCTCCTTAGATAGTAACTTACCCATCATAAATTTTTAGTCCAGCATAGCATCTGGGGTCTCAACTTCTACCCTTATACTAACCTCCACCCCAACACATTCCTGAAACACAGAGTATTTATGAGAAATATTATCTCAAATATGGATTTCTCCATCTCACTACATATCTGGATATATTAATATTTTATTTTTTGAATAGAATATACTTTTCTGAATCTTCATTCACCCATTTATTCATCAAATACATGTCAGGCTCTATTCTAATCAAAATATCATAAAACATCTTTTCCAAGTTACAAAATATAGTTCTACAGCACTGTTTCAAATGGCTGCGTGATATTCCCTTATGTAATTTTACCAGTGTATTTACCAGGTTCCCTATTATTGAAGTATAGCGATTCTCTTAGTCTACTACTGGGTGTCTTTGTGAAGATGACGGTGTCTCTGAGCATTCTTGTCTAATAGGTCAAAATGCTCCAGCCACTCCTGTCTTATATCCTCTAAAGGAATTGGACCAAATCTGGAAGGAGGATATGGAACAGCAGTGAGTCCTCATCTTCTTTTAAGGGAGGAATCAGAAGCATTCATTCTTCCTTCAGTGAGTCATTCAACCAGAATTTGTCCCATCCTTCTTCAGGTCATGTGCTGTGATGTAGCTAGCAGTGGAAGGAGGAGTAAAGTACGGACATTTTACCAGGGAGTGTCACAGTCAGAGAACAGGCATTTGCTGAGGTTAGACAGTTATTCTCCCACTGAACCAGAGCAAAGACTAAGCTGACTTTAACACTTCCTGGTCCAGAATGTAACTCCAGCATGTGGACCTTCCTTCTGCAGAGTTCTTTTGTTCAGTTTCAGGATTTGTACTAGTTATCCATTGCTGCCTAACAAATTACCCTAAAACTTAACAGTTTAAAACAACGAACATTTACTATCTCACAGTTTCTGGGGGTCAGGTAGATGGGAGCTGCTTAGCTGATAGTTCAAGGCTCTCTGCAGCTAGGGCTGCATCATCTGAAGGATCAACTGGGACTGGAAAACCCACTTCCAGGAGGGCTTGCTCACATGACCGTTGGTGGGAAGTCTCATTTCCTTTATGGTTTTTGGCAGGAGGTCTCCATTTCTTGCCATGTGGATTCTCCACAGAGCTGCTTGAGTATCCTCATGTCATGGCAGCTGGCTTCCCCCAGAGTGAGTGATCAACAAAGAGCAAAGTGAAATTCGTAAGGTTTTCCATGATCTAGCCTTGGAACTACCATCATTTTGCTGTAGGTTATTGGTCACACTCACCAACCCTAATACATTATGGTGGGAGACAACAACACAATGATGTGAACACTAAGAGCAGGAATCATAGGGATTCATCAATGGAGGCTTTAGCAATTTAAAAATCCCATGGAGGGGTGCCTAGGTGGCTCAGTCATTAAGTGTCTGTCTTTGGCTCAGGTCATGATCCCAGGGTCCTGGGATCAAGCCCCGCATCGGGCTCCCTGCTCCGCGGGAAGCCTGCTTCTCCCTCTCCCGCTCCCCCAGCTTGTGTTCCCTCTCTCGCTGTCTCTCTCTCTTTGTCAGATAAATAAATAAAATCTTTAAAAAAAAAGATTAAAAAAATAAAAATCCCATGGAGCCCAAAACCTTGGAAAAATGCTAAGGATACATATATTTTTTTTTTAATTTTGGTACCAAATATGAAGTTTGCATAATAGGTACAAATTACCTACAGTTTCATGAGAGAAAACAGAATAACCTGTAAAGTGGAGAAGAACTTTGAGATTATTTTCCTGGTCTTATAATTTGACCTGTATTTCAGGTACCTGATGGAGGCAAACTTTATAAAAAATAATTACACCAGCCACTAGACAGAATACCACTGTAAGAAAGATTTACTTGATTACAGAAAAAGGTTGCTGCAAGGCCCACCTTGTTTCATAAATGTAAGGCAGGTAGGTAACCACAGTCCCAGGAAAAAATGTGTATTTCGTATGTGTTTCCTCAGAGACCTCCTATCCCACTATCTCTTGCTGTGCAGAGCTCAAGGAGGGTAATATCCATATTGCCTAGAAATTCCAAAGGAAATCTGGAGAAGAGATAACAAAACCATAACCCTTATTCCCAAAAGTGAAGGAAACCTGTCTAGATAGACCAAGTGATTCTGACAAAGGCCCCAAAGTGGGCAGGACAGTGATGCTGTAGAGTTGCAGTGTGTCTGAGGGTGGGCACTGGCACAAGGCTGGTGAGAAGCTGTGTGGGGACTGAGGCTCTGTGCCTGGGCGCTGGCAGTCCTGCACATTGCCTGTTCTCTGCCCTCCAGGGGATAAGCTCTCACCCTGGGAAAATGAAACTGAATCAATGAGCAGAGTGTTGAGAACCCTGACTAGTCCTCTGAGTAAACATAACCTTGGGGAGGACGATCGTCTCCCGTGGAGAAGCACTGATGGGGCCCAGCCACATGGTGCCTGAGAATTATGGCCGAGCACCAGTCAGAGGTGACAGGAGACTAGATTTTAACAGAGTTTGAAACTCTGGATCCGGTCATGCCTTGTGCCCAGGACGTGTTGTTAAGAATGACTCTGATCTGTTTGAGTTGGTTTTCTTTCTTGTTTTTTCTTACGGAACTCAAGTCCACAGAGTTGGATTAACCGTGATGCTTGGTTCATGACAACTTCATTCCAAGCATCCTCTTCTAATTATTTTTAAAATATAACGAATACTCATCATCCTTCACCTCAAACAGGAATTATAACCTAATATCAGTGTCACAGGTTGAATGGTGTCCTCTCTTCACGTCTTGAAGTCCTCACCACCACTACCTCAGAACATGACCTTCTTTGGAAATAGGACCATTCCAGATGTAATGAGTAAGTGAAGATGGGGTCATTCGGGTGGGCTCTAATCCTGTATGACCGGTGTCCTTACAGAAAGGGGAGATCTGCACCCAGAGGCAGACACACATAGAGGGTAGAGGATGTGAAGGGACAGGGGGAAAATGACAACGTGCAAGCCAGGGGCAGAGTTTCCCCGCAGCCTGCACAGGAACCAGCCTTCACGTTGGACTTCCAGCCTCCAGATCTGTGCGACGGTGAACTGCTGTTGTTTAAGGCCCCTGGTTTGTGGTCTTACGTTACGGTAGCCCCGGCAAGCCAACAGGATCAGTAACTTCTTTTTACCAACATGCAGTTCCCCATTCCACCCGCCTGCCAGGGTTCCCTTTGAATTAACAGGTCCTGAACTTTGCATTTATCATAACGTACCCTTGCCTTCGTTGATTAGTATTAGTGGTGGTTTTCCTCTGTATGACTTCTTTATTATTATCTTTATTATATATACATACATAAATACACACACACACACACACACACACACATAGGGAAACTTAATGGGACATTATGACAGATACTGTGAATAAGGTAACTTTAATCTTAATATCTTAATAATCTCAGTTTTAATAATCTTAATATCCCTTCCCTTCTCCCGTAACTTGCCTCCACAGTGAAGCTAAACTCTGTAGAGTAAAATCCTGTGGTACCAAGACACAGCCCACAGTAACACAGTCACAGCCGGGAACTGGCTCCCGTGTTCTGCCCAGCCTCCATCCATGGATCAAAGTTCTTTTCTTCTTCAGGAGAAAGGGATGGGGCTGGGAAGTGACCGAGATTTTCTCAGGTCATCGGAGGGTCAGTTAAGTACGGTAAATGTTTCACTGTTGTTGCATAATAGTACAGCTAGACTAAAAAGTTCTTATTTTGTTAACCTGAATTTTATGCAATTACATTTTGGCCCTCACTAATCATATTATGGCTGAGCTCTACTACACTCACTTCCCCAGCTTCTCTTGAGCCTGGGATTGGTATTGTGACACAGTTCTGACCAATCAGACCTAAGCATGAATCTGCTGGGGAGGTTGAGAGAAAGCTTTTGTTCTTCTGAAAAAGGGACAGATATGGCTGCTGCCACCTATGCCCTCTCCCTCCCTCTCCCCATCCCCTGCTTTTATTGCCGCCTTAAAAGAGGATTTGCTGCCATAGCTGTGATGGCCAACTCAACACCAAAGGCAAAAAGATAGGCAAACCGCCAAGGCAGCAGTCCTGACATAGCTGAGCTGCTGAATGAAAGTCAGCAGCTGCCTAGCCCTAGATTTCAAATTCTGCAAGAAAATGGACACTTAGGTCTTTAAGTCACTCGTAGAGCTTCTGTTACTTGCAGCCAAAATCATCAGTGATGAGTACACAGGTGGACCGGATTTCCTGCTGAAGCGGGTGGGCACTAGGGTCTGGAACCCTGCCCATAGAGGAGAAGAGATCTGAATATTCAGATCACTAAGTATAAAGTCTGACATCACAACTGCTTAAAGATGAGTAAACTGAGGCTCAGGGAAGGAA
Source organism: Callorhinus ursinus (assembly GCF_003265705.2). Lineage (NCBI taxonomy): Eukaryota > Metazoa > Chordata > Mammalia > Carnivora > Otariidae > Callorhinus > Callorhinus ursinus. The sequence continues at coordinate 12,387,182 of NW_027397090.1, forward strand.
AGTGACTTGCTCCATATCTGTAAAGAAGGAGCTACAGGTACAGGACTAATAGGTGCCCACGTTTTTAAGATTGAAACAGAGGCTGGGAGTGGTAAATACAGACTTCTCCCAGTTCCCAACTTTGATCGTCTTATTCCCAACTTAGCTTTCTATTCACCAGGCTTAGTTTTATCTCAATTTGTCTCCCACTTAGCCAAAAGCATCTGGCACAACCAAAGCTATATATCACTTTCATTACTCTTTCCAGTCATGAAGCAACACTGACATTCCTGGACGAGAACCCTGTGAAACAGATGTTTCAATTAAGTCCTTCTAGGGTGTTTGGAGAGAATTCTAACTTTTGGTCATCGTTAGGTGCTGTGTATGAGCTCTGCCTCCCCGTTCTGTGCTTTTCTTTTTTTCTTTTCTATTAACAAATACCCTTCACCCCAAGAGTAAGCTCACACTATTCTGGAGAGCGTTTTCATGGAAAATCATCCATGGAAAAAGATTACCAAGAAATGGCACTTGGTAAAAAAAAAAAAAAATGATCTAATCACTAAAAGGATACATGTGGAGTGCTTGGCTTGTTTAGTGGGAGGGGGAGAAAGCATCACCCCTCTCTTGGTGCAGCCCGTAGCTGTACGTTTTTCTAATTAAGTTCCCATTGAGTGGCCTCAACAAAGCTACATTCTGTTGTCTCTTAACTTGGTCCCCAAAGTGCTGGAGAAAACTTTATGCTACTAAATTGCCACAACAAAAGTGATGGAAATCATTAATAGCTCTGATAATGCAGACATTAAGGTTTGGATTACTGCTCTGGGATATTGTTTCTAATGAAACAATGGTTTGCTAAACTGCAACCATTCACCATATCACAAAGAACAAATTTCTGCATGTGGACACTGTTGCTGGTACCTACTTTGGGAGTGGAGTTGGCAGTGTTATGCCTCAAAAACTTGGAAGTGATGACATTGTATCCCAGAGTACAAAGTCTACACTGTGGATTAGAGCCAGTAGAGGCAAAGGCACCTTAAAAAGGAAATGGTTCCACGCTGATAAAACTAAACTATTAGGAGAATAAAGATACTAACAAATCCTGAGAAATGATGTCAGTCAAGAGAGGAGATGGTCTGAAATGAAAGCATAGACCAAAAGAGTAACAACGGCAAGTGTTGCATTGCCTAACAAGATTTGACCAGGGGAGGAGTCTTATCCAGTGGGGCTTCAATATGAGGCTTGTGCTGGCATATTCCTGTATAGAGGTGGAGACATCAAGCTAATGTACCCTATGCCATTTCTGTTAAAAATCCCCTCCCCTCCCTTTTCTTGGTTCTATCCCCAACAGCCAACTTCTTGATTATATGGCTGCCCATGGATATCTTCAAACAGGGGCGAAATGGGCTAATATAAATTTTAGAGCCCACAACACAGAAAATTTTCCAAATGTAAATTAATAAGTAAAGATTACAATTTTCTGGTTTTAAATATCAGTATCTGCTAGCTTGGCTAGGGTGAGTCTGCCCCTGAACAATGTACCCGCTTTCAGTGGATAGAAGCCCAGTTTTGTAGCCCTATGAGACCGAAGACTGACAAACTCAGCGTGGTAGTGTCCCCACGAACGGCATCCTCATGTGGCGAGGCCCAACCCTTGCCAGGTGTCTTCAGTCTATATTCAATAGGTAGGGACCAGGGGGAACCAAAGTCGTAGAGCTGGATCCTCGGGCTCTTATATTTCCTGCTCAAGTCTTACAGGAGGCCAACATTCCCATCTTCACTAAGGGCTTACTCTCCTATCAGAATGACCCAGTGGCAAACACGATGATTAGGCTGGAGCTTACACAAACATCTAGTTTGTCTGCTTTCCTTCAGGTAAACCATCAACTTGTTTTTGTCAAATACCCACAGAAAAGAAGGATGTCCGTCAAGGATCCCCTGAAGGCAGGTGCCATTTTTGCATTTCAGTTTGAAGTGGCCAAATGAGAAGCTTTCTATAAAAGTACAAAAATTAGCTAATTTTTTAAATAGAGATTCCTTTACGGAAGCTACCCATTCCCCTGTTCATTGTGAAAAGAGAGAAGGACTTGTCCTCCTTTGGAAATGGATCATTTATTGCTCCCCACACTGAGGGCTAGGAAAGAACAGGGAGAGAGGCATGGTGCTGTAGAGACAGCTGTGCTGTGGGAGCCCCAAGGCCTGAGTTTGAGTTTTTGCTCAGTGGCTCCAGAAGGGCATGACTTCTGTCCCCTCTCTTCACCTTACTCCCCTCTGGCAAAGCAGAGCACTGACCTATGTGAGATCTAAAGTCCCTTCCAGGGCTAACATTCTGTGAGGCCAGGAGGAAGGGGAGGAAAATTCTCCTAGAAAGAGCACTTGGCTTTGGCCTTTTCTGCTACATAATTCTTCAAAGCACCCAGAAAGTTTGCACGTGAGTCTTGAGGTGGCTTGAGGACCTCAATGGACAAGGCCCCCCTAATTCATACCCCAGCCATCCCTCCATGCCAGAGTTGGGTTTGCGTTCACATTGCAAAACCAGTAGGTAAGGGAAGTGATGACTAATTTGTATTATTTGGGAACTGCAGATCGTGTCACCTTGATACTTGCCTTGAGCTGAAGGAGTCTCACCTCTAGCTGAAGGTGTCTGCAGGCTTTTCATTCTTGGATGTTGCTATTTATGCTCATCACCCACTGAGGATGTGGAGACTTCAGGTGCCTGCATGATCACTGAACAGCGTGGATCTGGGGATGCTCATGGCAGCTGGGTGAGGACCTGAAGCAGCAGCAGAGATGCCGGGAAAGGGAAAGAAAACTGAGACATATGTAGAATGTGGGAGGTTAGGATGGACCACGAAGCCTCAACAGGGATCTTGAGCAGAAATACCTCAGTGACAGAACCTATGGAGTTAAGTGCCTACTCCCCGAGTTGCCCCTGCAGGGTTCACCTGCAAAGTTAATAGCAACATTTTCTGTAGCAGTCTTGTTGTAAGAAACACACCAACCCCAAACTGCAAATGTGACACCTAAGAAGCTTTGTAGACTGAGAATTACCAACCAGTTACTAACTTATCTTGCTCTACATGGGCAAATGAAAAATTAAGCCAAGTCCAGGGATCAATTCATCTTCCAGCAAAGCCATACATTAGAAATTCATTTTCTTCTCAGCGCTCAGAAACTAAAAGAGGGTGTTGAAAAGGAGGCCTTGCATGAGACATGCACAACCCCAAGGTACAGTGCACTTGACCCAGACAAATGCTGCCCTGCATTTGCAGAATAACAATCACATGTGTAGATGCACAAACATATGTGCGTATATATATATATATATATATATATATATATATATATATATATATATAGAGAGAGAGAGAGAGAGAGAGAGAGAGGATAACACATACTTTAAGAAAAAGCAATTCTCCCAGCATGGAAAGAAATAATTTCTCAGCGTGGAGAGTAAACAACACTATGGTGAGAGTCCCTTGCAGAAAAACAGATTCTTGTAAGGATCAGATAATAAGTACCACCACCTACCACATTTTAAGTCAAAAACGATTTTAAGATGAGTGGAGTTTGGAGTTCTCTGGGATAGTGCAAGCAAGCCTTCAGTGGGCCATCTGGTCAGTGGATGCCTGCTGGCCCAAGCTGACTGCACCTAAGTTGATAGGAAATCCTTTCATAGGCTTTGCGGCTGTTCCATGTTGTATCTGTTAAGCGTCTGTGATGGCGAGAGCATGTATTATGGAAAAGGGCATAATGACGACCTACAGATTGAAGGGGGGTGGTTTTCATTTTGGAAGGGATGGTTACTACCCACCAGATTCAAAGTGGATGTGGCAGATGGAAGAAACGGAAATAGGTTCTTGGCCTGCAGGATTCAATGAGTGGGCAAAGCTGCCGTGCCGATGAGCCGAATGACTCCAGGTAAGTTGGCAGGCCTTTACCAGAATCATCTCTAAGAGGGCATGGAAAAAATAATAGAGTGCAGATTTTAATTTGGGGGGAGAATTTTATGTCTAGTAAACTTGAAAAAATCGATTGGGTTGTGGACATCAGTGCTTTTTAGTATTTTATATATGCGTCGCTTTTTAACAAAATACACAATTAGACCTCATCGGTGCTTCCCTACAGAGGCATTTGAGGGGGGGAAAAATTATTTATTTCTGTCACTCCGAACTCCAAGAAGCAAAAGTCCACTCAAGATACTTTATTTTGTTTTAATATGGCCATGTCAGTATAGACTTGCTCTTTTTAAAGTGCATACTTGGGCTTTGCCTATCTCTAATTATATGTTATGAATCATTATGATGCTTATTTGGATTTTTTCTAATCTAGCAAATGACAGTTCTGGAGCCTAGTATTCTCAGAGGTCTATCATAAATAGCTGTTGAATTAACTATACTCTTCCTGCCTGCCCGTGATTAAAACTCAGTATTTTGAACGGCTGTCTCTAAGTGTGGTCCTCAGAGAGGATAAAAGATGTAGGGATGTAAAGGAACTTTCCAGTATCATCCCAGGAGGAGGGGTGCATTCCATTCTTCAAAGATACTCAGTGTTTTACAGTTGGAGACACTGCAAATGATCTGACCTAACTCCTTCATCCTACAGATGAAGACAAGCACAGTTATAAGATATATAAATAGGAATATCATCCTTCACTGATGCAGTGTTCTTTAAAAAAAGGTATTTTTTCAAAGTAATATTTGGACATTTAAATAGTATAGAATAAAATTTAATAAATATTAATAAAAGACAATAGAATACCCATTCCACCCTTGCCCGGCCCAGTTCTGTTACTGAGAAGATCATTTCCCTAAATACATAACCCTAAACAGTAGTAAATAACTGGATTCCTTGATTTTAGAAATTATTCATTAACTTCTTCATTAAGGCAAGGATTTAGCTCACTTCAACTACCCTTTTTGCACATCAAAATTTTACAGCATTGTTACTACTACTTCCAGTAGTACTTTGTAGCATTAAATTATGTGTTAGGACATCTTATGTCATATTTCATCAATTTTCTGCAGTTTTTCTTGATTCTCTACATATAAGATCAAGATGTCCCCACCCAAATCTCTGTCCTTCCAAACCCTATTCCTGTCCTCAGATCCTTAAATTTGCATTATGGTCTATAACCATAATTTTTTGATGGATTGATTTTTAGAGCTGAAATGAACAATGTTGATTATTATTTGCCCACGTAAAGCCAGGTATGTTCTAGGATTGCATTGCCTTTCTCTGTGAGTCTAAGGAGATGACCACTGTACCACATGAAGAAGGATGATCCTAGAATCTAGATCAAACAGAATCTCTTCTATGTTACATTTTAGTTTGCTTCATATTTTGACCACGACTTTCCTATTAGGATTTTGTTTCTCCTGGAGTTATCATATTTTCTTTTTCAGAGAAGTGCATGATTTCTTTATCATTTTCCTCAGACTTTCCTTACTTTTTTTTTTAAGATTTTATTTCTTTATTGGAGAGAGAGAGTGCATGCACATGTGCATGAGTGGGGGAGGAGCAGGCAGGGGCGGTTAGAGGGAGGGGAAAAGAATCCCAAGCAGACTCCCTGTGAGCCGGGAGCCCAGTGTGAGACCAATCATGGGAGACCATAAGTCAAAACCAAGAGTCTGATGCTTAGTGGACTGAGCCACCCAGGAACCCCAGACTTTCCTTTCTAATGCTTAGAAATCATTCCATTCTTCTTCTTGAAGACATCCTTGGAGTTTGTTGACTTCCTATATAAAATAGATCAGTTGCTTTCAAAGTGTAATGAAATGTCTCAGCCCATGATTTCATTTCATTGGACTCTGTATCATTCAGTACCCAGGCCAAAAAAACAGAAACCATTCTAGATAATTAATGCAGGGAGAGATGAATTAGACCTTGAGGGAATTCATTACTAAAGTGTGGGAAAGAGTGGAAGAGAAAAAGAGAAAAGATGCTGTTACACAGGAACAGTGACTCTAGTGAGCCTCTACCACCCTTGCAGGAACTCCTGAGACCAACAGCCTCCAATCCCTTGGTGCTCTAGGAACACTTACTCCATGGGTGTTGTTGGAAGTCCTATCAGTGAGACTAGTGCAGCTGTGTTACTGGTACTGAAGCCACTTCCTCAATCAAAAGTTTTTTCACCTCCCTCCCACCTTTTAATTTCATTCACAATTCGACCATTGGCCAAAAAACATAAAGTGAAATAAAGCAGAACCCAATGGTTGGCAATGGAGTCTCAAAAAGGTAGTTTTCAGGCTTGCAGAACTAGAAGGAGAGAGGAGAATACAGAAGACCATTATGGAGCTGAGTGCCAACAGACAATATCTTGAACAGGCTTGGATTAGCCCTACCATTTTTACGGCTGATATTTTCTACTTTTTTGTTTGCTTGTTTGTTTAAAACCTTTAATCCATCCACTAATTCTTCAGAAGATATGACTGGAATGGTAAACTTTCTGAATCTTTGCATGTTGAAAATGTTTGGATTTTGTCCTCACATTTTATAGATAGTTTGGTTAAGTACAGAATTCATAGTTTGAAATCGTTTTCACTTAAAATTGGAAGGCCTGGCTCTGTTGTCTTCTAGAATCCTTTATACCTCTTGAGAAGTCCATTACAAGTCTGGTTTTCATTCTAGAGTTTTTAACTGCCTTTCTCTTTGGAAAAAAAAAAAAAAACAAACTAGCCCTTAAAATCAATTCTTCCTCAAACTCTATCCTAAGTGTATTCCCTTCTCTCACCCTAGAGAGATCTGCCATCACCCTAGAACAGACCCACTAAGTCTTTCAAATGGGTTATTGCAGTTGAAATGCAGTTATGGCCTCCCCAAGCGCTGTGTTTCCACTCTTGGCTCCACCTCCCAGAACAGCTGGAGTTATCTTTTAAAAATGGAAGTCAGCAAGCAACCACCACCACCCACATAATCCTTTTCATCGACCCCAGCTGAAGCTCCATCCCATTCAACACTCACACTCCAGTGCACCCCTCCCAGCCCTTAGCAACCACGGTTTACTTTCTTTGTGATAGTTTAATGGCTCCAGGTACCTCGTACACGTGGAATCCTACAGTATCTGTCCTTCTGCATCTGGCTCTTGTCATGCAGCATAATGTCTTTAAGATTCATGTTATGGTACCTGTCAAAAGTTCTTTCCTTTTTAAGGTTGAAGAGTATTCCATTGTATGTATAGACCACATTTTGCTTAGCCATTCATCCAAGGTTTTCTTTTTTGCAGTAATTTGCTAAAAGTAGAAAATAAAAGCCAACATATTCCATTACTTGGACTTTGGACAACTACTTCCCCTCAAGCCACAGTGTCAGTAACACATAGTCTGTCTTCTAGCCCCCGTGGAAAACAGTTCTACCATGTGTTTTTTCACTCTATAATGTCTTTTCTTCAGTCTCCGATACCCGTTTCCCTCCCCTGACCTCTGCATCAGTGCCCCATGTTTCACTGTTATTTATAACTCAACATCCCACTAAATGATATTATATGTTCTATTTAAGGAACTCTGGTAGTTGTAATTGATAACCCTGAAATATCAATGGCTGTCTAAGGTTTGTGTTTCCCCAAAAGGAGAAGCCATCTAGAAACTGCATGCTGGGAGTTCATGTGCAAAGTGATCCTAGGAGGCAAGAATGGAGGAATAAGCAGAGTGAGGGAGGGAAGAGGGAGAACACCATAGAAAATGTGTTCCTGAGGCCTCTGCTGCAGGCTCAGCTCTGGAGTGAAGCGTGAGGATAGTAGGTGAAGGGGGCTATTTTAGATGAGGCTATTGAGAGAAAGTGCCTCTGTGGAGTAACATTTGGACGGAGACCCAAGGAGGTCACATTTGAGAGATGAATATGGTGAGGGAGCAGGCCACGAAACAGCAAGGACATGAGAGTGAGGCGAGCGTGTAGATCATGTTGTCACAAATGGCAGCATTTCCTTCTTTTCTGAAGGCTGAATAGTGTTCTGGTACATATATGCAAATATATATAATACACATATTCGTCTGTTGATGTACACACATATACAATTACATATTTATGTATATATACATATGTAATCATTCATCTGTTGATGTACACTCATGTATGTGCAAATATAAGTATGTGTGCACATCAATAGATGGGTGAATATATATATATATTATACACACACACACACACATATATATATGTATATATCAGTTGATGGACACTTAGGTTGTTTCCATATCTTGGTTACTGTGAATAAGGCTGCAGTGAATGTGGAGTGCAAGTATATCTTCAAGATAGCTATTTTATTTCCCTTGGGTAAATACCCAGAAGTCGGATTGCGGGATCATATGAAGTTTCTATTTTTCCTCTTTTGAGGGGCCTCCATATTGTTTTCCACGACGGCTGTGCCAATTTACATCCCCACCAGTAGGGTGCATGGGTTCCCATTTTTCCCCATCCTTGCCATGCTTTGTATCTCTTGACTTTTTGATAATATTCATCCTGACAGGTGTGAGGTGATATCTCATTGGGTTTTGATTTCCATTTCCCTGATGATGAGTGATATTGAGCATCTTTTCGTATATATATCTGTTGGTCACTTATAGGTCATCTTTGGAAAAATGTCTATTTGAGTCCTTTGTCCATTTTTTAATCTTGTTATTCATGTTTTTGCTAGTGAGTTGCACAAATTCCTTATATATCTGGGATAGCAACCCCTTATCAGATATTTGCGACAACCTGGATAGATTTGAAGGACATTGTGCTAAATGAAATGAGCCAGACACAGAAAGACAAATATTGCACGATCTCCTATGAGTGTGGAATCTTAAAAGAAACAAACTCTTTAAAAAAAAAAAAATCAAACCCATAGTAATAGAAAATAGAATTGTGGTTACTGGAGGCTAGGCGTGAGGAAAAGGGGAGATGCTGATCAAAGGGCATAAACTTTCATTGTAAGATAAGTAAGTTCTGGAGACCTAATACACAGCATTAGGTGTGACTAAAGTTAATAATACTGTAACACATGAGAGTAGAGCTCAGGTTTTCTCACGACACCCGAACAAGATGATGGCAACCATGGGAAGAGATGGATGTGTTGACTGTGCATTTCACAGTGCATACATACATCAAAATATCACGTGGTATACCTTAAATATATACACTTTCTATTTGTCAAAAAAAAAAAAAAAGAGCAAATGGGATAGACTTGACAATCAGCAAGAGGCCAAGCTTGCTGGAGCTCAATGAGGGAGGGGAAAGCAGACAGGATGCAGTCAGGCGGATAGCAGGGGGCCGGTCAGAGTTGGAGACCACAATAGGAACTTTGGATTATATTCCAAACATAAGGGGATGCCACTGAATGGTTTGGAAGAGGGGATCATTTGCTAATGCTCCACATTTTAAATGGCTTCTTGTGTGGAGAATATTGGTAACCTCTTGGTTACAAGTTTTGGAGAGTTTTTTGTGTGTATTTCAGTTTTACAAGCAAAAAAAAATACAGCATAGTTTGTAAAGACAAAAAAAAGGCATTTGTATTAGTTCTTTATTGCTACATGAAAAACTACTCCAACCTCAGCAGCTGAAAACCACAAATATTTACTGTCTCACAGTTTCTGTGTGTTAGGAGTCCTGGGGCAGCTTAGCTGAGCACCTCTGGCTAGGAGTCTCCCAAAAGATGGGGTCAAAGTGTCTACAGGGCCACAGTCAGTCTCTGGCTTGACTGGAGGAAGATCTGCTTTAAAACTCTGGCATATGGCTGTTTGGCCAGATTTGGATCCTCACTGGCCTGTTGACCGGAGGCATCAGTTCTTCACCAAAACGGCAACTTACTTTCTCTAGAATGAGAATATCCAAGAAGGAGAGAGAACAATAGCGAGTCCCTAAGACAGAAGCCCCAGTCTTTTTATAACCTGATCTCAGAAGTGACATCCCGTCACTTCTGTCGTATTCCAGTTACTAGGAGTCACTAGATCCAGCACACCATCAAGGAGGGGGGGGTGAATACCGCCAAGGGAATGAACGTTGGAGGCCATCTTGGAGGTGCTACCAAAATAGCCATTTCTTCCAAACTCCTTATTTTCAGAAGCAGAAGCCCCTCTGAATATAAACCTGGATTCTACTACTCACCTCAGGGCCCTCATAGGATGGTTGTGCTGGTACATCTGAAAGGGTTTTAGAAACTACCCAGCACGAGTAAATGTGGGAGCTTACTTTGCTTTTCTCACGGACCTGGTCCTTTGGTGTTCACTCCAGATCTGGTCTGCATTCTTCTTCCTCACTTGAATTAATGATTTGTGTCTCATGCATGAGTTATGTTTTTTGTTTTTTGTTTTTTTTTCTTAAGTGAAAGTCCTGTTTGAACAGAGAAGTAACACCAGTAAGAAAACAGAGTGCCAGTTCCTCCAGATTCAGGAAGGGCTTTCTATGTAATTGTGTACATCCCGGTAACAGAAGTTCGGGTAACCCGGTCCCCAAAGACCTGCCCATCCAGCAGAGGGGAGGGCAACAGAATGGGTGTGTCATGTGGGGAGGGGACAGTATTTCTATTCTTGTCTTATCTCATTGCACATTTATCCAAATTTGATTATAAGCTCCTCTAAGGCAGAGACCTTCATCTCGTAACTCTGGATTCAAACTCCACCATGAAACAGCTCCCTGGGGAAAATGCTCATCTATTGAAGGATAGATGGTTTAAAAACAACAACAACAACAACAAAATAGCAGTGACAAAACAACCTTAAACTTCAACCTTGCCTAAATTGTGTCATGCTACTCCACAAAAAAAGAAAAAAAATATTTCCTCAGAAAATAGCTCCTGTTTCAAGATACAGACATCTGACTCTGGGCACTTTTCCAGCCTCTTCGTGATGGCCTGTTTCACCCTGGCTTCCCTTTCTGGGTCCTGCTCTCACCCCAAGCGACTCCTCCTTCATTTTCAGCCTCCTCTTCAAGTACTACCACTTTACTCTTCTACCTACTTCTGTCTGAGTCTCTGAGACCGAGATTCATTCATACTCAAGTAGTACTGCAGCCTTGTCTCTGCGCAGACACCATCTCTCCCTTCATCTCATTACAATATATGGAAGCCTTTCCCACTAGTGGGAGGAAATCTTAGATAGCCAGCAGGTGGCCATAGGGGGTGCGGAAGAAAGGGAGCCCCCAAATCACAATAGACCTATTTGTTTGAGCCTAAAATTAAACAAGATTCAGTCTCTTTAGGGTGAATGAATTAGGAGGGAGGTGTCAGAATGGACTGCCCATTATCTGAATCTCTTGTGAATACATTAGCATTAATTAATACATACATGAATATGTTTTACATTAATTTGTGTTGTTCAAATATGAAATATATGTGGGCCAGCCATCTGCCTGAGGGCATGCAGGAAGCGTTCCCAGAATTCTCTCAGTAGCCATGAACTAAAGAGTTCACCTCTAGGTTCTCCGTCCATGCTTAGACAAGAGACGTTTCAGCTACTCACACAATTAGGTAGAGATGTTTACAGGATAGAAAGTGAAGACAGGAAAATGCTGACATCAGGAAGCCTTCTATTTAAATCCGTGGCAAATGAAGCACACTAAACATCTGAGGGCTACTCTCTGCTAGGCATTTACGGCTCTGACCTTATTCGGTAAAGCTAGCGGGGAGAGGAGGCTACAGGTCTCAGACACCTGACACACGTTATCTTGCTTGGCCCTCCACTAGGGGGCCTGCAGGTGAGTGAGTCAGACCAGTGGTCCAGAGCCGAGGAGCGAGGCCCAGAGAGCTCAGGCTGTCCAAAGTCAGAGAACCAGGATCAGGGTTCACATACATCTCACTCCAGAAACTGCTCGTAGAGACTGCGGATCAGCCCTCACATGGAGAGACCCAGAGACTGAAAAGGTCCCAGAGACCTCAGGAGTCCTTTCCTAGAGCAAGAGGCCCAGGAGAGCAAAGAAAGGAAAGGGGGCGCAAGGGGGAGGCTGGAGGAGAAGCCCGAGAACAAGAAAACAAAGAATAGAGAGGGAAGGAAATGAACTTCAGGAAAGGGATGGGGAAAAGAAGTGACCACAAAATGCGGGGGGGGGGGGGTTGACTGCTTTTCACAGAGGAGTAAATATTAACGATATTGTTGAATCCTATGGCTGAGCAAAAAGAATTGCTCTTCTCTTTTAACCATCAGCACTCCCTCCTGAAGGGAAGAAGAAGGGACTGATGTTTGTTCAGTGTCTTCTGTCCGGGCCTCTGCTAGCCCACGGGCATGGAGAGAACGAGAAGCAGACGTCCTGTCTCCCTGGAGGCAGCTGTCTCAGCACAGGGCTTGGTGAATGAACTCTACCTGCAGTCCCTACTTCAGTCATCCTCAGAGGATGAGGAGCAACCTGCAGACAGTGCAGGATGGTTCTACCTGCTGTGAGCTAGGACCTGGGCATTATCACATTATTGCAATACAATACTTATTCCCGTATTGTGGATTGGGAATCCCAGGCCCAAAGGAATTAAACCTCACGCTACACAGACACAGACACACACCAATATCCCAAAGTCACACAGGGAGTGAATTCACTAAAATGGCGTTGATTGTGAGCAATTTGAAAGCTCAATAAATAATAAGGTCATTTAATAGCTGACTTAACTAGAAATTTCTTAAATAGTGCGAGCTTCAGGTTAGGATTGATCAAGGGGTAGACTGCTTTTCCTACAGTGCTCTCACCTATGTTCTCTGGGTGCCAGCTTCCCCATCACACCTCAGCAGTTGCAAAAGGCACAGCTCCACACCATGCAACTTCGAGCATATATCCTAGGAGTTCTCACAGCATAACACAAAATCTCCTTTTCTAGGTGTTCCCACCAAATCTCTCTTTCATTCTCAGTGGTCCAAACTGGATCACATGTCTCTTTGTAAACCAGTACTTGTGGCCAGCAGATAGGATTAGGCTGGTAACATAAGGCTGATCTGTATACCCAGTCTCTCTAGAACCTGGTGGGGCATCAGTTTCTCTAAAAGGTCTAATTGCTGAGGAATTAGGTACCTGCTACCTGACAAAAATCAGATTACTGTAAGACGGAATGGGTGGGAACTTGGGAGGACAGCCATATGTCCAGCACAGCAAGTATGATAGATTTTATGATACTGCTTCATTATTTTCACCCCATTCCTGTCTCCATGGGAGGAGTATACTTTCTGATCTCCGTTGAGCCTGGGCATAAGCATGTGACTTATTCTTCCCCTCCCTGGACCTTGAGTGTGGTCACGTGACCTGCGTTGGCCATGGAATGTCAGCATATGGGCCAGAAGCCCAGCTGGATCTGTCCTCTTGCACTCCTGCCATCACCATGCATACATAAGCCAGGTGGTCAGTCCACTGACCCAAGAGGACGACAGACACGTAGAGTCGACCTGGGCCCATGAGTGCTTTCATACGTACCCTTACTCTGGCCCTGGCCCAAGTCTGCTGTGTGCTGTCGTCTTACATGAGAACTAGCACATTGCTCTGTCCATCTCTTCTCTTCCTCTTGGCTGCAGTCTGGCCTGGGTCTCAGCTGAAAGTGAAGGCGGCGGCTTTATTCCCCGTTTTCAATCTCACAAAAGCATCAGCGAGAGTCGGCAGCCACTTTTGAAGGTCTTTCCAGAGGGCTAGCTAGCTCTCGCACCATGTTCTCTGGTCAGCTTCCTCAGGCAGAACCGCACAGCCCTCCCTTCCAAATCCTGCCAAGCGAAACCTCGCAATATTGAAATGGCTGCACCTCAAACTGTCATGTGACTTCTGTATCATAGGAATTTTAGAAACAGATGGTGAGCACAGACGACAGTGACGGTTGTACGATGCGTATGGGGCAAAGGGGAACGAGTGAGCAAGGGGCGAGAAGCAAGCGAATTCTGGAGGAGCCCTGGAAGAGAAGAGGATTGCTGAGCACTTGTCTTCTGTCTGAAAATGCAGCCACAGGCTGCAAGAAGTTGAGAAGCAAAAACACCTGGCAGGCAGTCGCAGAGGCGAAGAGAAGAGGCAGAAAGAGATGTTCTGCTTCTAAAGCAAGGAGGAGTATATGTTCAAACAGTTTTTAAAAAATCACGCCAGGAAAAATAGGCAGCAAAAATAATCAATGCACCTGCACTCGACCTTTGGGCGGGTGGGTTTGTTGCTTGAGGAGATACGCGGTGTCAGAAGAGTTGGAGGTTCAGCGAATGCACAGGAAGCCGATGCGGATGAATGACCTGGTACACCCCACATTCCCCACGCCACCAGTACCCCGCTCCCCAGAAACCCCCTTGCATCTCAGAGGGGTGGGGGCGATTTCTGCGGACGTCTCAGATGGCTGATCTCCTAATTCTATCATGAAATGTATTTCCCCCGAAGCTGGCATTTATCGCTGAGTTCTGGCACGGCTCCTGAAATGTTGCATCTGCACCACTAAACGGAGGTTACGTGTAGTTCATTAATATGCAAGAGGGGCCGTGAAATCATTCCTGTCTCTGACAGGAGTTCCTACATGCCTTTCTGGAATGCTTCATTTCTGAAGTGGTCTGGCACCAAGACTTTCCTTGTCTTGTTTTAATCAGCTCCATCTTGTCACTACATAAAGAGTTAAAAAAAAAAAAGGCTTTCTGAAAAGCTCAAGGAAGATGCAGTGCATCTTCTTTCTCTTTTCTTTCCCCTCTCTCTCTCTCTTTCATTCCCCCACCCCCCTCCATGAACACATCAAAGTAAGAAGTGACATGCAGTGCCCTGGAGCTCTTAGCAACATGCTTTTAGGTTTGGGAAATTTCATTTCCTACCTTATGATGATTACATGAGGAAAGATGAAATGCTCGCTTTGAGGTTTATTTGAGAAAGAGATGTAATAAATGTTGTGGCTTCCCACTGAATGGAACAAATCCATTCTGGTCATGTGGGGGACATTAAAAATTACATATGTGTGTGTGCTTACAACAGCCTGTATGACTTCAGTGGCGTTTGTGGTCTTAGATTCTGAGGAGGGAGACCTCGGATGGCTTCTTTCAGAAAATGCTGAATAAAGTTTTTCATTTTATCTAGCTCTGAATGCATTTGATTCCAAATGAAAATGAGTTCCCACCCTGTTTGAGCTACAGCAGTCCCCTTTAAAGCACCCTCACGAACACACACAGAGACGCACGCACGCGTGTGCACACACAAGTGCACGTGAACACACGTAAGCGTGCATACACACACATATACACACAAAGGATTGTAAGAGTCACACAGATTAACAGAGTCTAGATTCCCCCTGGCTAAAACCCACAAGTGTGCTGCCTGTTGAAGAATTAATTCAGCATCCCTTTTGCAGATAGTTCATTTTTCTAAAACCTAGAGCAGGGCAGAGAACATTTGTGTTTTGTTCTGACTACCATGTTTTTCCTTCCTTCCTTCCTTCCTTCCTTCCTTCCTTCCTTCCTTCCTTCCTTCCTTCTTTCCTTCCTTCCTTCTTTCTTTCCTTCCTTTCTTCCGTCCTTCCTTCCTTCCTTCCTCCTTTTTCTTCCTTCCCAATGTGTGTTTGGTTTTGCTTCAGGAACTTCTCTATTAGCTGGGAGCTGAATGGAAAGTGATAAGCTCATCTTGCCCAGGAAACAGAGCCAGCACACAAGCTGCACCTCAAACCGTCATGTGCTCATGGTTTCAGACCTCTATGCTCCTTAGGAGGAATGGATGCTGGAAAGGAATCGAGTATTCACTGAGCAGACCATTTTCCCGCACACGGAAGCTGGCATTCCGGGCTCCATTCAGAGCTCTCCCACTACATTCGCCGCTCTTTGTTCAGCCCACAGCTGGACCACACAGGTTGTGAGATGCAGGATTTGCGCAGGCTTCGCTCATCCCCTGCGCTCCGGCACGCCACGCTCCAGATACAGTCGATCATCAACCACCCCCAGGGCCTGTTCTTCAGCCTCTCCTGATCATGGTAACCATTCGGGTTTGGAGCAGCACCACGAGGTTTTTGCTTTGGCTGCAGAAAGAGGAAAGATCCTGATCCTTTTTCATCAATGATTTCAACCCCGGCTATTCAGTAATGAGTAATCTGTTTACTCTCCCTCTTAAGGAAATAAGAAATAGCTTTGACTGAATGTTTTGTGCTCCCGCATGGATTCCAGCTCTTGTTCTAATCAGCTCTGTATTTAAAGGGAGATGACAACTTGTAAACATTGTTAAATATTTAATTTTTAAAAGTTTTCTCAGTGAAGTCCCACCTTCCCTCTGAGGCAGGTACTATCAGGATTCCTCCTTTACAAAGGAGGAATATACAATTCGCCTTTGAGTCTGTACAGTTCCCCCAAGGGCACGAATGGAAGGAGTGGAGATTCACATCCCGGGCCAGGGACTCCAGAGCTGGTGAGCGATACTGCTTGTTATGGGTGGGAGATGCGTGGGGTCCCATGGTCTTCTGTTCCCCTCTTGAGCACAGGCACTGTAATTCCTGTTGGCAGATTCATCCCCTCCAGAGGTTGTGAGCCCCTCGGGTTTATCTTAAACATTTGTTCTCCAGAGCCTGACACCTCTAAAATGCCTGGTAAATGTTTGCTGAGTGAGTTAAAAAATAAAGTAACCAAGGGGCACCTGGATGACTCAGTCGGTGAAGCGGCTGCCTTCGGCTCGGGTCATGATCCCCAGGTCCTGGGATCGAGCCCCACGTCCAGCTCCCTGCTCAGTGGAGAGCCTGCTTCTCCCTCTCCCTTTACCTGCCGCTCTGCCTACTTGTGCTCTCTCTCTATCTCTCTGTCAAATAAATAAATGAAATCTTTAAAAAAAAAAAAATAACCAAAAGGCAGAGAATGTCACAGCACTTGAAGGAAGATGAGCCGAGAATAAGATTCAAGACAGGAAAGAATTAAGCCTCTGGTATGAAAACAGGAGATGGAAAGAGGCAGGGAGTCAATGAAAGAAAGGAGAAAGATTTGTCTTGATGCGTTCGGCCCCTCTTGTTGGGCACGTGGCCGTAAAGGGGGTGGGCGGGGCGCCTGTGTCGTCTGTTGACCTTCCTGGTTATGCTAAAAGGGCCATGTCACGGGGATCACAGTTCTGGGTGTCCTCCTCACTAGCTGTCTAGTTTGGCTGTCCCCTTTGGGCTTCAGGATCTCAGTCTGTATAGTGAGAAAACCTGATCGACGCGTCCCTGTAGCCTCGGAGAAAACCAGGGGCCTATGAGAGTATTATAAAGTGGCTGTGAGCATTTTACAGATATGACCATGTGAATAACGGCTATTACATAAAAATGGTGCATCACTGAGTGCTTTCTGTGAACCATATGTATATTCCTGCCCATTTTTATGAGGGCAGAGGTAGTGGTTCAAAACATTGCATAACATGCCCAAGCTCACGCAGCTAGTAAGTGGCTGAGCAGGGATTTGAATTCAGGTCGGTCTGTCTCTAAAGTTCGCACAAAGGCACGTCAGGGACTCTGTGCCACTCCATTCTCCTCAGCAAATATCCCTCACAGGAACCTGCTATCATTTGGACTCAGAAAGACCTAATGACCACCCAGCTCCTGTGTGCCGTCCTGGCCTGCCCGGTGATGACTAGTCCCCAGGGAGGAGGTCCTCAGCACCGCCCCCAGCCCGGGACCATTGCGAAACACTGGGCAACGCCCCCGCCGCCAGGCCTCCCCAGCCGCAGCCGAGCCTGCTGGTGTTTTAGACCAGTAGCAGACCGAGGCAGGATGAGCAAACTGTTCCCTAGAAACCAACTCTTCTGCTCCTCTCCCTTGTACATCTTGAAGCCAAATCCCCTCGTTAATTCAGAGGAAGCGTCATGTGATGCCACCATCTCTGCGGCTGTCATTTGCCCATTCACTCACTACATATTGGCAAAAAAAAATATCCTTCTGTCTGGATGCCATCAGATCTTTTTTTCTGCTGTGTCTCTGTCTCCTCCCTTCCAAATTTAAAATTTGCTTCCATTATGGTATCAAAGACATCAATAGAAATTCAATATAAAACGTAAGAGCTTTTAAATGAATCCTCCTTTGGCTTTGATCATTACCTTCTAAGTGTCTTTAAATAAACTCCCTGAAGACCATGCATAACCGTAGTCCTTTAAAAATGGTTGTACCATATATATGTGTACATATGTATGTATAAATTTATAAATGCTAAATGTATGTGTAAATGTATGTATACCTGCATGAAGATATATATGTTAGTCACACACACAAAAAGTTTATCCTATTTTTTGAGGGAGGGAACCTGGGCCAATCACTTGCCCATTTGCTGTCACATAAATTCCACCCATCTTGTTCTGCTCTGCTATGTTTTTTAAGGAGATGAGAACTTGTAAATATTTTTAAATATTTATTTTGTAAATACTTAAAATGTTCATTTGTACCCACACTGTTCTATCTGTTGGGCCTAGAACAAAAAGCTAAGGGCCTCATCTTGGGATATCTTGGGATATGAGGTTTAGAGGAGCTTAGCCACATTTTCTGAAGTATCCACAGCCGACTCTATTAAATTTACCTTTGGAGTGAAGATGACTGAAGCTTCTAGCCACTAGACAGGTTTGAGAAGGGTAACTAATTTGTAGAACAGAACGGAGTCTGAATTATGCAGGGTTCAATCAGGCAAACAGAATCCACACCGGGTCATTCAGTGGAGGGGATTTAATATGAGGAACTGTTTACAAAGGCGTTTAAAGAGTCAAGGGAGCAAACAGTGAGGCGACTGGAAATCGGGGACTGTAAGAAACCACTCTCATCCCTGGGGCTGGAAGGACAAAGAGAGGAGCCTGCCGGTGGAAGCCGGCCTTTCACTCACTACTTATTGGCAAAAAAAAAAAAGTGGGGACCAACAGAGAGGGTGGCCTGCAGGTTGCTGGAGCTACAAAGTGGGCACAGCCATGCCCATAGATGCTACCAGAAGCTGAGAGAGAGAAGGGGAGAAATACCCTGTCTTCTCCCCTCCTCGCAATCTCCAGTCTCCTGCCAGAACCTTCCCTTGAGCAAACCTAGACAAAAATCAAGGAAGCCTGCGAAGCCTATTTTGCAAGGATCAGAACCTTGATCAGAGCAGGGCTGGCAAGTTGAGGGAATGTAGCCAAGAGGAAGTGGAAAATGACTAGCCCCTGATTTCAGTGCTCAAACACTAGTTAAGACCTATCTTAATACATGTGGTATGTATCTAGATATGGATACCGGTGTATATATTGCAGAAGCATACGGTCTCTCTGTGTCGGCTGCTTGTCCATGTGACTTCCAGCACCTTCCCTCAGGAGGAAGCATACTGAACTCAGAATGCAAGCGCACGACTTGCTTCGACCGATGGGACACGAGCGGAAGAGATGTGTGCTGTGTCCAAGCAGAAGCAAAGGGGCCGTCCTTGGTGCCCCCATGTTTTCTCTTCCTCTGCCACAAGATCTGTGATAGCTCAGCTGAGATCATGAGACAGTATCATTTATCACCCAAGCCCAGGACACTTTATTTATTAGACTTTGTTTCAAATTCTGAATTGAACCAATTGAAATTCAATTGAAATTCACGTTGTTTTACATACAGAGGTACTTCACCTGAAGAGGTGTTGGAGTTTGAAGGAAAACATCATTTGAATCATACTGTTTAAAAATAAGTAGATTCTAGGTTTCCCAACTTTTTGGATACCAGAGGCAAAGAGAGGAAGAGCTCAACAATGGGGTAAAGGCAAAATGGTGAAGGCCTCAAAACACAGAGTTCCCAAGGTCACACAGTCAGCTCTAGCTTTGAGATGAATAATAGTAGTTGGGAATTTTCTAGAAACAATCTTAAAAAAGAATTTCTTTTTGAAGAATAAGCCTGGTCATGTCACCCTCTTGCTTATAAACCTCCCCTGACTCCCTTTTTTAACCCAAGCTTCCCAGAAGATAAAGAACAGACTCCTTGGCTTGGCATAAAATCTAATCCCAGTTTATCTGTCCGGCTCTGTTTCTGCCCAACACACCATATACTCCAGAAGCTTAACTTCTCACTGTGATTCTCTTGTTGTTCCTGAGTTTCATGCCTGTTACATGCTCTTTGGTTACATCCAGAATTTCCTCTCTCTGTCTACTCCTCTACCTTCCTTTTGGCAAAATCTTACTCATCTTTCAAGTCTGGGCTCAAATGTCTCCTTTTCTGTGAAGCCTTCCAAAATGAGCACTCCCTGGGGCACCTGGCTGGCTCAGTAGGTAGAGCATATGACTCTTAATCTCAGGGTCATGAGTTTAAGCTCCACATTGGGCCTAGAGCTTACTTTAAACAACAACAACAAAAAAATGAGCACTCCCCATCCTGCCCACTGTAGCCTTTGTCATGGCGCATTATAATTAATCTGTCAACTATCTCCTCCACTTGACCATAGCTCCCCTAGGACTACGTCTTCTTCATTTTTATAGGCCAGTCATCTATTATGGAGTCCAGTGTATTCTAGGCCCTCTCTAAATATCTGTTGAATAAATGAGTAAATGAATGAAGAATTTCCCTATTTACCTTCACCGGCTGCTTAAAAACCATGGACATCCCTAGAATCCGTTGGGATTTCTAGATACTCCCATGTTAAATTCCAGACATTTACCTAAGCTAACTATAGATATAATACTGTGTGATACTACACATAGTTGAGTTTCATCTGTTTCATGTAGAGTACTTAGAACCATTTAAATTGAGAGTTAGAAGACGCTCACCCCCTTCAGAGAAAGAGGTGTGCTGGAGAGAAAGAAGTTAAGCTAGAACACCATGCTGTTAGCAGTCCTGCACCTAACCTTGTACTCATTTTTTCCACTACACTTGGCTGTGCCTGGGGAGAAGGTTGATTATGTGAATATTCACAAAAAAGAGAATAGAGAAAATAAAACATAGGAAAATAATCATGCTTGATAATAATCAAATAAATGCAAATTAACTTTCATTTGTATCATTTTACACCTGTTAAATTAAAAAAAACAAAAAACAAAAAACAGTGAACCAGTCCAAGGCTACAGTCGAACTAGATCCTTGTATACTTCTAAAGGCATTGTAAATTGGTACAGCCTTTTTGGAAAGTAATAAGAAAATATAGAGCAAGAATCATAATGTTCACACTGTGTTGACTCTGTATCTAAAGTACTAGGAATTAATTCTGTGAGATATTTTAGCAGTACTAAAAACTCTTTGTAAGTGTTTATTGCAGCACTACTTTGAGGACAGCCTCCGTACCCAGTGAGATGGGATGGCGTATTAAGGCAATGAAAAATTTTGCTGCCATCAGACAAAATAATTACACATCCTACATATAAATGTTGAATATATACAATACAAATTGGATATAGTAGAAATCAAAATACTATGTGCATAATGATAGCAACTCCATAAAAGCATTCTTACAGAAAAGCATCGGAAGGCAATTTTTAAAAAGTTGTGATGGGTTAGGTTTATGGTTTTTCTATTTTTATCAACATTTTTTAATGTTGCTATGACATATGTTCTCTAATAAGAAACAGGTGGAAAGTAAATACACTCACCAGTGGGAATTGGAAGGGTACAAAGGGACTGAGCAAAGCAGGCGAATCATAGATGTTTTTGCGCCGAGCATCCCTTACCCTGCCGTGGTGGGAATGGAAAGGGAAGTCAAGAAGCGTGTCCTCTGCGGGAAATCTGTTTAATTTGCAGGAAATAGAGGATGAGGGGAGATTTGCTGAAGAAATCTCACTTGATTTTGTTAAGATTTTGATCAGCTGCCTCATGTCTCAGTGAGACCGCCGCTTTTCTTGGATCTCTTCTGTCCACTCGTCATGTCAACTTGTTTATCAAGAGACCACGACGTGCCAGGCGCCAGTCCTTTGAAACTTTACATATTCATGTCGCTGAATCCTCCTAACAATCCGGCAGTGTGCCTACCTTAATACTTTCTACATTTCACAAGGGCAGATTCTGGGACACAAGGCCTGCCTGCAAATCCCTTTCTGTTGAGTCATACCGTAGGCCAGACTGATCCACTGACAAGCAAGCGTTCTCATTACCCAAAGACAGCTGGAAAGGAGCCAGACCACTTGTCCTCCTGCTACCGGCCCAGTACTCAACTGGGCACTTTGCATATGTGATCTCAGTAATCCATAACATGGGTTGGGTAGATAGCATAGCCCCCATTTGAACTTCAAAGCTCCAGTAGCAGGGTCAAAGGTAACTAAGGTGTTCCTAGGCTAAGCCCAAAGCCTGGAGAGGCCTTGTATTTCAGCTCCCTTGCAGTTGCTCTCAACAAAGGAGCGATTAGCATTTGGGGCAGAATCCATCTTTGTGCGGGACTGCTTGACAGATTGTAAGACATTCCGTATTCCTGGCCCTGGTCACTACAGGCTAGGAGCATCACTACCCAGTGTTGTGACAACCACAAATGCTCCCACACTTCCAAACACTCTCTGGGCTGGGAGGATGCACCTCCACTTGAGAAACATTAAGAGACTCATACTCACTCCATCAAGAAATGTTCATCAAGTGCCTTCTCCATGCCAGGCACTCTGCTGACACAAGAGGCATTTAGTGGGGAAGAATGACATGTAAAGTGGTGCCATAAGATGCAATAAATGTGACAACAGACCAGTGTGCTGTGAGCACAGACAGGAAAATGTGTCTGACTGCCTGGAGCATCCAGGCCAAGCTTGGTGACCTGTCATTAAGAAGTGACTCCAAGGAGAGTTCCAGATCGGCTATTCAAAGACCTCCATTGAAATGGTCAATCTGAATCTTTTTTTTTTTTTTTTTTAAAATGGGCGCCCAACCCAGCATGGAGCCCAAAGCTGGGCCTGAACTCTAGACTCTGACATCAAGACCTGAGCTGAGATCAAGAGTCCAATGCTTAACCGACTGAGCCACACAGGCGCCCTCCCCCCCAACAAATGTTCAACCTGAATCTTTATTATTATTTCACTTCAGGCTCCTTGCTTATTCCCACTAAGAAGTAATTTCTTCATATGAAAAATGAAAGCCAGGAACACATGGGGGGCTCCATCGATTAAGTGCCAGGCTCCTGGTTTCAGCTCAGGTTATGATCTCATGGGTTGTGGGATCGAGCCCCAGCTCAGGCTCTGCGCTCAGCAGGGAGTCTGCTTGAGATTCTCCCTCTCCCTCTGCCCCTCCCCCCACTCGTGCATGCATACACGCTCTCTCTCTGTAAAATAAATAAATAAAAATACAGTCTTAAAAAAGAAAGAAGAGAAAAATGAAAACCCTAATAATATCTACCCTCTGTACCTCACAGAGTCAGTTCGAGAGAAAGCACTGTGGTGTGCTATGCACGTCAAGTGACGTAGGAGGGATTCAAGTTTGAGCCTAATTTGTATTCTCAGCTGGGAATCAGGCATGTCTGGAAATGTCCACTGACTTGGGGGAGGGGGTGGGCAGGCAGCCTACTGGCATCTATTTTTGAGAAGTTGGTTTCCCTGGATTCTCATCTGAGCCCTGTGGAGAGAGGTTGTCTGCAGACGTTGAGGAGACTGTTGTCATGAGGGGGCTCGGTGAGGCGCAAGGATTCCAGAGCGAGGCTACGAGTTGGGGACTGGGGCAGGAAACCCTCTCTCTCTCTCTGCCCTAAACACAGCCTGTCTTAGCTCCATGAGGACTGCTGAGTCCCCCGGTTCTGCCCTAGCCCTGGCAGCAGCAACAGTGAGGAGATGCCTGCCTTTGAATGACTTCACAGGCAGGAAACATGCACCAGAAGGGCCTGGAGCAAAAGCTGAAAAGGCAGCCGACACAGGAGATAAGCCCTGCGTTACCCCCCAAATGCTCACTGAGATGAGATACCAGGAGAGGGTATTAACCAGTGAAATGTGATTCATGAACCGGGACTGTGGCCTCATTTGCATCCACAGGCTGGAGAACTTGGGTCACTGTTATGTACCGCAGTAGTAACACACGTGTCCCTGGCAGGAGGAGAGACCGTGGCCATCCCAGTGAGCACTGCCTGCCTCCCTAGGCCCTCGGGCTGCCAGGACAGGGGGGGGCCCTGAGATGGAGGCCCACTGCCCTGGAAACCCGTGTTTGCAATTGTCCTTCCTCTCGGTGGGCAGAGTCTAGAAGAGCACAGTTTCCCCCCAAACCACCTCATTCTTAGTGGAAGTACAATGACTGTGGGGTGTTTCTTGAAAGTGGCAGTGCCTGGAAATTCATTTGTGACTCTCTGAGTTTTGTAGTTCCGTGCACCCAGCGACTCCTGGACAGCTCGTGGTGCTAACAGGCCGTGGTGGTGGAACCTCATCTCCCTCCGGGCTCTTCCCAGATGTTGTAAGAGCTGGTGCGGGATAAATTAGCTTTCAAGCTGACTGGGTGATGGAAGAACTCCCACTTTCCCTGCTGTGAACCTGCTTTTCCTCTTGCAGCAGTCTGCATTTTCCCAAGATGGAGACCACAGTCTCTCCAGATACTCCACTTGTTCTTCTTACAGTGTGGCCTTGCCGTTTCTCTCGCGGAATTGGTGGGGTCTGGGCCACCTTCTCTTGAGTCGCGGTGGATCTCTGTGAATGTGTTAAATAGAGAGTATGGTAAGTGGAGAGCTACATGACTTCTGAGGCCAGGGCATCAAAATGCCATGCATTTCTGCTTCTCCCCCTTGGAACACCAGGTCCTGATAGCCAGTCTCTATGTTCTGAAGCAGCCGTGGGGAGTCCCTTGTGGAGAGAAACTAAAGCTTCCAGGCTCCAGTCCAGTTGAACTTCTAGACAAAGGCCAGCCCTGATTAGCCAGCCATGAGAGGGGAGCATCCAGAAAGTGAGTCCTCCAGATTTTGTCGCCGTCATTTCTTCCTGATGTTAACATACTGTTGTGTCTGCGTCCTGGCTGCTTATGCTAAGGTCTGCCTTTGGTCTGCGCCATTTTGTTTTATTATAAAACAGGCCTATTGGCTTCCTAAATCATACTGGTTTGAACTTTAGAATTGGCATCCGCAAAAGATTCGATTTGGTTCATTCGTTGTGGCCCTTCTCGAGGGAAAGTAGCAGAACTTGAGAAATGCAAGATGATACTTCGATGCCCATATTCTGAACACCTTTTTGAAATTATCAAAGACTGAAAGAGTTGGGCATTTCTCTAAAAGTCCTGCAGCCCAGGACTGCAAAAAGGTCCCTTGTGTTGGGGGAGACAGAAGCCAGTGGGATTTTTTTATTAATCCTCTGAGTCCTCTTCTCTTTCCACTTCATTTAGTGCGATCCTCAGAAAGATACGTCCTTGGCTTGCACTCATGTAAAACAAACACTCCTCTCAATGATTTCCCCAATTTTAAGTTTGTGAAGAAGGGGGAGAAAAAGGAAAGTCTGCTGTTACATTAATTTCACTTATTCTCACCTCATCTCTAAACCAAGTTATTCCTGCTGCATCTCTACCAGCCATTTTCCTCTGCAACCTCTGGGTTTCCTGCAGAGAGAGGACAATGGGCAAGTTAAGTGAGAGAAATGATTTACAAGGCTTTTTTCCCTTTGCTCTAATTTACGGGAAAATCGTCCTTGTGTGGAAAGACAAGCTAAAGCCCCACATCACTGAGGGATTCATCATGATGGGGGAGAAATGAATAAAAGGGATATATTTTATATTAGTAATACCAAATACATCTGATGATAATAGTTCACTTGTTTCTTGGATATGAGTAAAAATTCCCTGTTTTTAAAAACTGAAAGAATATTCGCCTTTATTTCAGATGGTACTTCCCTCCAATTCTTTTGCAAGTGTTAATTTGTCTCTGTTTCAGCGAGGGTTGTATTCCACTGCATAAAATAGAAAACCAAAATAAGAAGAGCTTTAAAACCACAAAGTTCTATTCTTTCATGTGAAAGACGCCTAGAAATGAGCTGTCCAGGGCTGGTAGGGCAGCAGCACAAAGACGCAAGACCCCTTCTATCTTTCTGCTTTACCATTCCTAGCATGTAGTTTCCGTCCTCAAGCTGGCTGCTGGGGCTCCGGCATCCCGTGTGGGATCCTGGCAATCAGAAAAGGGAAGGGGAAAGTAAAACCCATACAGCACCCAGCTGAGTCACCTCCCTTTAAAAGGCATCCCTGGAAATGCCACACGATGGTCTGTCTGCATTTCAGTGGCCAGCACATATTCGTGGGATCACCCCTAGCTGCAAAGGAAGCTGGAAAAACATTAGCACCAGAGCATACAGAGGTCCCCCCCTTGCCCAGTTCCCTCCAGTGTTTCTTGTCTGCACGACATGATTGAAGACCGAACGATAGCTTCCCTCTGTTGTCCTGGTCCCATGAGCAAGCAGAGTTCTGTGCTAGAATTTTAAACTCTGTGGAGTGATGACCCCCACACCACGTTCACCGTCCCTTTCCCAGGCCCCAATATGCGGCCAGAACACATTGCCACAGCCACACATTTTAGGAGTCCTCTTTCTCATTAAAGAGGACAGTGAGTTTGGGATCCATAACCAGCAATCTGACAAATATCATTAATGTCTGATAACTCATTCATCATATATATTATACTTCAATCTAATCCAATTGAATAATTATTTTTGGAGTACCTCCTCTGTTCCAACTCCAAGGCAAGCACGATGAAGAGTGTGGGAAAATGGTGTCATGTAGTAATTAGTTACCCTCAAGGAGCTTGCAACGTTAGTAAAGAATTCTTTTTTTTTTTTAAGAATTTATTTGTTTAGGGTGCCTGGGTGGCTCAGAGGGTTAAGCATCTGCCTTCAGCTCAGGTCATGATCCCGGGATCCTGGGATCGAGTCCCGCATCGGGCTCCCTGCTCCTTGGGAGCCTGCTTCTCCCTCTGCTTCTCTCTCTCTCTCTCCCTCTGTCTCTCATGAATAAATAAATAAAATCTTTAAAAAAAAAGAATTTATTTGTTTATTTGACAGAGAGATAGAGAGCACAAGTAGGCAGAGCGGCAGGCAGAGGGAGAGGGAGAAGCAGACTCCCCGCGGAGCAGGGAGCCCGATGTGGGGCTCGATCCCAGGACCCTGAGATCATGACCTGAGCCGAAGGCAGATACTTAACCGACTGAGCCACCCAGGTGCCCCGTTAGTAAAGAATTCTAATAAAAAATGCATGAGACAGGGAACAATAGATGAGAGCCAGAATCAGGTCCTTCCATCACATAGTGCAGAGAATAAGTGTTGGAGGAAACAGAAGGGAGGGTTTCCTAGGAGCTGTGATGCTAATGTTTTCCTGAAGGAGATAGAACCTATCGTGGGAGTTGAATATGGTGGACACGTGTGATAGTTCATTTTATGTGTCAGCTTGACTGGACCCCAGGATGCCCAGGTATTTGCTAAACCTTCTAGGTGTGTCTCTGAGAGTTTTTCTACTGATTCAGCAGTTGAATCGCAGCCCGAGTAAAGCAGAGTGACCTCCCCCATGTGAGCGGGCCCCATCCAGTCCTCTGAAGGCCTGAACAGAGCGAAAAGGCTGAGTAGGAGAAAACTCTCTCTCTCTCTCTCTCTCTCTCTCTCTCTGCCTGACTGTTTCCAAGCTGGGACATTGATCTTCTCCTGCCTCTGGACTCAGACTTGGTCTGGAACCTACACCATCAGCTATCCTGGTTCTCAGGCCCCTGGTCTTGGACTAGAACCGTATCAGCCTCTCCCGACTCTCCAGCTTGCTCACTGTAACCTCAGGACTCCTCAGTCTCCACAACTGCATCTTGTGCAGAATCCTGATGCAACAAGTATGCAACAAAACTTGTAGCACCTTGAGCACATCCAAGTCCCAGGCATAGCAACAGGCACAGGAATGCAAAGACGAAAAATGCATCCCTATTCCGGAAGTGACTCATGGACTGTCACCGAAAGAGAGGAGGGAGGGCGGGCTGGGACAATACCCTGTGGAAATGCCATGATAGGCAGATGCAGAGTGCGGAGGGAACACAGGGAGGGAAGGAGAGGGGCTGCGGGGGGGAGAGTCTCAGGAGGACAGGGAATGGGTGTCTCAGAAGGCTCCCCAACAAGGGCTGGTGGCCATGTGGGGGTGTTAGGGTAGACTTGACGGAGGGTGTTTTCGGTTTGGTTTGGGTTTGGGGGGCAGTGCTGATAGAGACATTGAAAGTACTGGCGAGAGGGAGGGTAGTGGGTGAAAAGAGAAGGCAGGAGAAGGAACTCGGAGCTCATGGGAGGAGCTTAGCCCACATTCAGAATAAGCAGTGTAGACAGGCTCTTGGGCACGGGACTAAAAGGGGCCCTCCAGATTCCACCAGTTTAGCAATTCTAGATTCCCAGTGTGGAAAAGGAGGCATAGAATCCAGGGAGTGAAGGCTGTGGGTGTCTCACCAGAGTCCCTGAGCCACATTGTACAGGTAGCTGGTCATGACCTGCATAAACTCCCCCAGTCACAGGACCCAGCGGAGGTCCCTCAGGAACCCACATTGCCTCCTTTTCCTCTCTACTCTTCCCTGTGATGTCTGTCTGTCCATCCACTCTCTGCTCCATGCCTCTCTCCTCCCTCCTCTCTTACACACAGGCACTGCTTGTAGTCTCACAGACCCAGTGGGTTTCCTTCTGTCATCCAGTTGTGTGGGTTAGCCATTTGTCCACACTGACCTGATAGATACAATTCCTTCTGGAACCCTGAATGCCGAGCCCAGCTCCCTGGGGTCTCCAGCTCCCACACTGCAAGTACAAGGATGCCAGCGCCCTTGGAAGTTGCAGAGCAGAGCTGGAGGTTCCTCCTTGCTCTTAACCCCACGCCAGGCAGCTTCTCTGCACCATGCACTGCCTCAGGTCCAGAGGAGGCTGAGAACAGTCGCACAGGGATTCAAAATATGCAAATGATTACAACATTTCAGGTTAAGCTAGTTTGATTTGTGTGATTTGTAATAAATGCAATAGGAGCACCATTTATTTCCAACTCTCCAGTAAGATTATTAACTTTTTCTTCCAAAGATAAACTTGATTACATTACTTATTTATACTATGTACATTGCATTAGAGGTAAAAATGCATCAGCGTAAAAAAAAAATCGTATAGTTTTTTTTTAAATTAGTGTTTTCTTATCCACTGATAATAACAGCTTAGATTATTAAAAAGGAAGAATTTTAAATATGCAACCCACCTTCAGGTCTTGGTACTGCTTGTTTACTTTTATACATTTTGCTAAACTTGACAGACAATCTAGAAATATCATCTCTACTCACTTTCAATTCCTCATTTTTATACCAGTGCTGCGCTTTTGTGTTGGGGTCTATGACGTATCGGGAGAGGTAGCATGATATACGTGAAAAAATAGGAGCCTTGGAGCCGTATATATTTTAAGTTTAAAATCCAAGTGTGCCTTTTACTAGGTAGGGATCAGGGGTACATAATTCACTAGCAATTTGAATTTCAGGTTTTTTAAATTTTTACAAATTTACAGACGATGACAGATTTACTAGGTGCTCATTATGAACAAGGCACTATGCTGAGCACTTTACTGTGTTACCACATTTAATCTTGAAAACAATCTCACGAAATGAATATTATTATTATTTACTCCACTTTACAGATAGGCAATTTAGATTAGCTAAATTGTGAAGGATATTAAAAAAATGAGCTAGGGTTTAAAACGACACATCTGACCCTAAAGACTGCCTTCTTGGCAGTTGTCCAATGCTGCTTGGGATGTAAATTGTCTCCCCACCTCCTAACAGCGCCTACATGGTAGGTGTCATCTCTAAATAAAGGTGAAAGAATCGAAGTTAGAGAAAATCTCACCTCCCCAGAAGGCAAGACCATTAAGTTTTAAAGTCCTTCAGCTTTTTCCCTGTCCTGGCCCCATTTCCTTTCTGCTGAAGGGTACTAAGCCTTGGCCCTCCTCATCCCCTAGAGGATGCAGCACTTTGTTTGGCAGGCTGGTAGGAGGGGCTGTGACACTCAGTTGAATTTATGCCTTCTTCGATCCAAAAGAATTTAAAATGGACTTATCATTTAATATGGCATGGTTCCCTGTTGCTTTAAATCCCACAAAGTACTAACATATATTATCTCATTCAAACCTCCCAACAACCCTGATGAAAATGAGCTTCAGAGACGTGAAGCAATTGGCTCAAGGCAACAGGATAATTATCAGTAATACAAGGGGAATTTGACTGCAAATTAACCATGTCTGTGTTAGTTATAATTCTTAGTCATTATGATTTCTCCCTGAGTGTTAAACATGAATGCAATAAGAAATGAGTGCTTCATTACATGATCATGGCATCCCTTGGCTTGGGTGCCTCTTACGGAAGCCCATCGATGATCTTGAGCATGACCTGTGCAAGCTTTGCCACCTGTCCTCAGCCTAAACTTTCTGGCTCTATCTTTCATCACTGCCCTAAACCCCCTGCCTCTTCTCAAGCCATGTCCAAGGGGCTTCCACCAGGCTTCCCTCACGCCATTCCTTCTGTATGGAACCACTCTTGCCCTGTGCCCCCTTTTCTGCCGAGAAACGCCCATTGCTCCCTGAAAGCCCAGCTTACCCTCTCTGTAAAGTTGCCCCATATTCCTTTGTAAATACAGACCCTACTCCACCATAATTGTCTGCTTACATATCTTTCCTCCTACTGGAACGAGGGTTCCAAGACCAGCAAACTCTCATTCATTTTAAACCTGCCACCCAAATGCATGTATCAAATAAACTGAGGTTTTGGGGCTTTTGTTGCTGCTTTTTAGCCAAATATATCAAGTGTCTACGGTGTGCCAGGACATTTATCACAATGTCTTTCCTGTAATAAAATGTTCAATACTCACAACAACCCTATGAAGTGGGTTCTGTCATTTTCCCTACTCTCTAAATGAGGAAACCATAAAACAACTTTGAAAGGTAAAACAGCTTTCCCCCAGGTCACCCAGTGAGCAAGTGACAGAGGCAAAACGCAGACCAGGCCCAAGCTCCAGAGCCCTTTGTCTAGGCACCTCTGCGATAGTGATCCTCATTTGTTGGTTAAAGGTGTGTTAAAGGAGGGAATGAGCCACCCAAAGCTCTCACAGTGTTCAAAGTTTATTTAGTTTGATCCTATCCCCGAAAGGAGGGTGGCTGGGCAGCCTCCAGGGTCCGACAGCCTGATTTCCCAGTTTCACCAAAAGCGAAAACTGCAGTCATTCTCGTCCTCTACGAAAAGAGCGTGGCTGCGCCATTCTATCTTCGTAGTCGCTCTACAAAGGTGTTTGAAAGAACACAATCTGATTGTGTCATATCTTCACCATAGTTTGTGATGGCACCTGCTTTTCCTTACCAGACCTTCAAAGACTACATATGAATCTTATAAAACCTATAATTAGATGGGGAACCATAGCTTCATCTTTTTTCTGGTGGTACTAAAAGTAGTGTTTAGAGTGGGAAGGAAGGAATCAGGAAGCACATCCCCTCTGGCATCCTCAAAGAGGTGGATAAGTAGAGAAACCCAGGGAATTTCCAGGAGGTGCCTCCTGATGTGAGCAGATGTGGCCCATTTTTTCTTAAAGTTGCATAATGAAGATTGTATCTTGGGATTGATTTTCCAACTGAATAATGAACTGGAGGGCGCAAGAGGATGAATTTACTCTTCCAAGTCCACCAGAGCACCTTATTGCGTTCTCTATCCAAGCCAATAAATATTTGGGGGACCCCAAACATGGTGGTATTGTGTATGGGAGAGAAAAAAACTGGGCCTCCCTCAGGGTGCTTCAGATGCCCTGGAGAGTGCCATCCAATCTGCAGACTGTATTTACTTAAAATATTTACTTAAGTATTATGTATTTACTTAAAATATGACTCAAATAGGGGGGCGGAGCAAGATGGCGGAGGAGTAGGAGACCTGGATTTTGTCTGGTCTCAGGAATTCAGCTGAATAGGGATCAAACCATTCTGAACACCTACGAACTCAACAGGAGACCAAAGAGGAGAGTAGCAACAACTCTCTGAACAGAGAAGCGACAACTCTCTGGAAGGTAGGACGTGCGGAGAAGTGAATCCGAGGCGATATTCGGGAGGATAGACGGCGGGGGAGGGGGCCTCCGCCGGCCGCTTCTGGCAAGTGCTAGAGCCGCGGAGCACAGAATCGGACCTTTTAGAAGTCGGCACCGTGGAGGGACGTCGCTCCAGTGGCTAAGCGGGGGTTGGAATCCTCGCGGGACAGTGTGGTCTCAGGACCCTCGGGGTCACAGAAAGACCGGGGGTGCCTGAGTGCGGCAGAGCTCCCAGGGATCGGAGCGGGGAAGCCGGCTGCAGAGACGGAGCCGAGGCGCGGGCTCGCAGCTTGGGGTGGCCATAAACTGTGATCCGCGGCCCAGTCGGGCCACTGCTCCTCCAGCAGGGACCCAACAAGCGGCAGATCCGGGGAGACTCCCCTTCCTCCCCCGGGAGGAGCGGCGCAGAAACACACCGCAGGGATCTGCTGGGTTTGGAGACTCCACACGGGGTCGGGTGCCAGAGATAGAAATGCTCGGTCACAGGCCGGGTGAGCATGGAGTGCGGCCGGAGACCGGGGACACGGGAGGGACTGCTTTTCTCTGGGGGCGCACTGAGGAGCGGGGCCCCGAGTTCTCAGCTCCTCCAGGCGGAGATTGGGAGGCCACCATGTTCACTCTCGTCCTCCAAAGCTGTACCGAGAACTTGCAGGGAACAAAAGCTCCTGAGAGCAAACCGGAGCGGCTTGCTTAGCCTGGACTCACAAGGGCGGGGCAATTCCGCCTCCGGCAAAGACATTTGGGAACCACGGCAACAGGCCCCTCCCCCAGAAGATCAGCTCAAACAGCCAGCAAGCCAAGACCAAGTTTACCGATCACGGAGAACGGGAGAACTCCAGCGCTAGGGGAATACTGCACATAGAATTCATGGCTTTTTTACCATAATTCATTAGTTTTTCAAAGTTAATTTTTTGAACTGTTTTTTTTGAATTTTTCTTTTCCCTTTTTCAAACAACATCTTATCAATCCCTTTTTTAAAAAAACATTTTTTATTTTTCATTTTTAGAATCATATTTTTATCCCTTCATAGTAGTTATCCTTATTTTTGGCATATATATAAGTTGTTCTCTCTTTAAAATTTTGAGATACAATTTCTTCTAACAGATCAAAATATACCCTAAATCACTAGTGTATGGCTTTGTTCTATTCTCCTGCCTGATCACATTCCTCTCTTTTTTTTCTTTTTTTCTTTTTTCTTTTTCTTTTTAAATCTTCTTCTTTCTTTTTAAAAACAACTTCTTATCTTATCAAGTCCTTTTATAAATTCTTTTATAATTTTCATCTTTACAGTCATCTGCCATCCCTTCATTTGTATCAACCCTTATTTTATACATATATAAGTCTTTCTTCCTTTAAAATTTTAGCAGGCACTTTCTTCTAACAGACCAAAATATGCCCAAAAGCTAGTGTGTGGCACTGATCTATACACTAGCCTGATCATAGTTGATCATATTCTGGTTTTTTTGCTTTTATCTTTTTCTTTTTCCTTCTTTTTTTTCTCTTCTTCCTTTCCCTTTCTTGTTCCCTGGTTTCAGGTCTTTTCTGATTTGTATAGAGTATATTGCTGGAGACATTGTTAACCTGTTAGCATTCTGTTCTCTCATTCATCTGCTCTCCTCTGGACAAAATGACAAGACGAAAAAAATCACCTCAGCAAAAAGAACAAGAGGTAGTACCCACTGCCAGGGACCTACTCAATACTGACATTAGTACGATGTCGGACCTAGAGTTCAGAATCATGACTTTAAAGATACTAGCTGGGCTTGAAAAAACTGTGGAAGTTATTAGAGAAACCCTTTCTGGAGAAATAAAAGAACTAAAATCTAACCAAGTCGAAATCAAAAAGGCTATTGATGAGGTGCAATCAAAAATGGGGGTACTAACTGCTAGGATAAATGAGGCAGAAGAGAGAATCGGCGATATAGAAGACCAAATGATGGAAAATAAAGAGGCTGAGAAAAAGAGAGAGAAACAACTACAGGATCACAAGGGCAGAATTCGAGAGATAAGCGATACGATAAGACGAAACAACATTAGAATAATTGGGATCCCAGAAGAAGAAGAAAGAGAGAGAGGGGCAGAAGGTATATTGGAGCAAATAATAGCAGAGAACTTCCCTAATGTGGGGAAGAAAACAGGCATCAAAATCCAGGAGGCACAGAGAACCTCTCACAATCAATAAAAATAGGTAAACACCCCGGCATCTAATAGTAAAACTTACGAGTCTCAGAGACAAAGAGAAAATCCTGAAAGCAGATCGGGAGAAGAGATATGTAACCTACAACGGTAGAAACATTAGATTGGCAACAGACCTATCCACAGAGACCTGGCAGGCCAGAAAGGACTGGCATGATATCTTCAGAGCAGAAACGAGAAAAATATGCAGCCAAGAATACTATATCTAGCTAGGTTATCACTGAAAATTGAAGGAGAGATAAAAAGCTTCCAGGACAAACAAAAACTAAAGGAATTTGCAAACACAAAACCAGCCCTACAAGAAATATTGGAAGAGGTCCTCTAAGCAAAAAGAGAGCCTACAAGCAGCATAGATCAGAAAGGAACACAGACAATATGCAGTAACAGTCACCTTACAGGCAATACAGTGGCACTAAATTCATACTTTTCAATAGTTACCCTGAATGTAAATGGGCTCAATGCCCCAGTCAAAAGACACAGGCTATCAGATTGGATTAAAAAACAAGACCCATCGATATGCTGTCTGCAAGAGGCTCATTTTAGACACAAAGACACCCCCAAATTGAAAGTGAGGGAGTGGAAAACCATTTACCATGCTAATGGACACCAAAAGAAAGCTGGGGCGGCAATCCTTATAACAGACAAATTAGATTTTAAAACAAAGACTGTAATAAGAGATGAAGAAGGACACTCTATCCTACTTAAAGGGTCTATCCAACCAGAAGATCTAACAATTGTAAATATCTATGCCCCTTACGTGGGAGCAGCCAATTATATAAGGCAATTAATAACAAAAGCAAAGAAATACATTGAAAACAATACAATAATAGTGGGGGACTTTAACATCCCCCTGACTGAAATGGACAGATCATCTGAGCAAAAGATCAACAAGGAAATAAAGACTTTAAATGAAACACTGGACCAAATGGACTTCACAGACATATTCAGAACATTCCATCCCAAAGCAACGGAATACACATTCTTCTCTAGGGCCCATGGAACATTCTCCAGAATAGATCACATCCTAGGTCACAAATCAGGTCTCAACTGGTACCAAAAGATTGGGATTATTCCCTGCCTATTTTCGGACCACAATGCTTTGAAACTAGAATTCAATCACAAGAGGAAAGTCGGAAAGAAGTCAAATACATGGAGGCTAAAGAGCATCCTACTAAAGAATGAATGGGTCAACCAGGAAATTAAAGAAGAATTAAAAAATTCATGGAAACCAATGAAAATGAAAACACAACTGTTCAAAATCTTTGGGATACAGCAAAGGCAGTCCTGAGAGGAAAGTATATAGCAATACAAGCCTTTCTCAAGAAACAAGAAAGGTCTCAAATACACAACCTAACCCTACACCTAAAGGAGCTGGAGAAAGAACAGCAAATAAAGCCTAAACCCAGCAGGAGAAGAGAAATCATAAAGGTCAGAGCAGAAATCAATGAAATAGAAACCAAAAGAACAGTAGAACAGATCAACGAAACTAGGAGCTGGTTCTTTGAAAGAATTAACAAGATTGATAAACCCCTGGCCAGACTTATCAAAAAGAAAAGAGAAAGGACCCAAATCCACAAAATCATGAATGAAAGAGGAGAGAGCACAACCAACACCAAAGCAATACAAACAATTATAAGAACATATTATGAGCAACTCTATGCCAGCAAATTAGATAACCTGGAAGAAATGGGTGCATTCCTAGAGTTGTATCAACTACCAAAATTGAATTAGGAAGAAATAGAAAACCTGAACAGACCTATAACCACTAAGGAAATTGAAGCAGTCATCAAAAATCTCCCAACAAACAAAAGCCCAGGGCCAGATGGCTTCCCAGGGGAATTCTATCAGACATTTAAAGAAGAATTAATATCTACTCTCCTGAAATGGTTCCAAAAAATAGAAATGGAAGGAAAACTTCCAAACTCATTTTATGAGGCCACCATTACCTTGATCCCCAAACCAGACAAAGACCCCATCAAAAAGGAGAATTACAGACCAATATCCTTGATGAACATGGATGCAAAAATTCTCACCAAAATACTAGCCAATAGGATCCAACGGTACATTAAAAGGATTAATCACCACGACCAAGTGGGATTTATCCCTGGGCTGCAAGACTGGTTCAACATCCGCAAATCAATCAACGTGATACAATACATTAACAAAAGAAAGAACAAGAATCCTATGATCCTCTCAATAGATGCAGAAAAAGCATTTGACAAAGTACAGCATCCTTTCTTGATCAAAACTCTTCAGAGTATCGGGATAGAGGGTACACACCTCAATATCATAAAAGCCATCTATGAAAAACCTACAGCCAATATCATTCTCAATGGGGAAAAGCTGAGAGCCTTTCCCCTAAGGTCAGGAACGTGGCAGGGATGTCCACTCTCACCACTGCTATTCAACATAGTATTAGAAGTCCTAGCCACAGCAATCAGACAACAAAAAGAAATCAAAGGCATCCAAATCGGCAAAGAGGAAGTCAAACTCGCACTCTTTGCAGATGATATGATACTGTATGTGGAAAACCCAAAAGACTCCACCCCAAAACTGCTAGAACTCATACAGGAATTCAGTCAAGTAGCAGGCTATAAAATCCATGCACAGAAATCAGTGGAATTCCTATACACCAACAACAAGACAGAAGAGAGACAAATCAAGGAGTCGATCCCATTTACAATTGAACCCAAAACCATAAGATACCTGGGAATAAATTTAACCAAAGAGGTAAAGGATCTGTACTCAGAAAACTATACAATACTCATGAAAGAAATTGAAGAAGACACAAAGAAATGGAAAAACGTTCCATGCTCATGGATTGGAAGAACAAACATTGTGAAGATGTCAGTGCTACCTAGAGCAATCTACACATTCAATGCAATCCCCATCAAAATACCATCCACCTTTTTCAAAGAAATGGAACAAATAATCCTAAAATTTGTATGGAACCAGAAGAGACCCCGAATAGCCAGAGGAATCTTGAAAAAGAAAAGCAAAGCTGGCGGCATCACAATTCCAGAC
The DNA here is from genome assembly GCF_003265705.2 of Callorhinus ursinus. Taxonomy (NCBI): domain Eukaryota; kingdom Metazoa; phylum Chordata; class Mammalia; order Carnivora; family Otariidae; genus Callorhinus; species Callorhinus ursinus. The sequence goes on from NW_027397090.1 coordinate 12,424,136, forward strand.
GTCCAGCTCTATTACAAAGCTGTCATCATCAAGACAGTATGGTACTGGCACAAAAACAGACACATAGATCAATGGAACAGAATCGAGAGCCCAGAAATGGACCCTCAACTCTATGGTCAACTCATCTTTGACAAAGCAGGAAAGAATGTCCATTGGAAAAGACAGTCTTTTCAACAAATGGTGTTGGGAAAATTGGACAGCCACATGCAGAAGAATGAAACTGGAAGATTTCCTTACACCACACACAAAAATAGACTCCAAATGGTTGAAAGACCTAAACGTGAGACAGGTGTCCATCAAAATCCTAAAGGAGAACACAGGCAGCAACCTCTTCCACCTCAGCCACAGCAGCTTCTTCCTAGAAACATCGCCAAAGGCAAGGGAAGCCAGGGCAAAAATGAACTATTGGGATTTCATCAAGATAAAAAGCTTTTGCACAGCAAAAGAAACAGTCCACAAAACCAAAAGACAACCGACAGAATGGGAGAAAATATTTGCCAATGACATATCAGATAAAGGGCTAGTATCCAAAATCTATAAAGAACTTATCAAACTCAACACCTAAAGAACAAATAATCCAATCAAGAAATGGGCAGAAGACATGAACAGACATTTTTCCAAAGAAGACATCCAAATGGCCAACAGGCACATGAAAAAGTGCTCAACATCGCTTGGCATCACGGAAAGCCAAATCAAAACCTCAATGAGATACCACCTCACACCAGTCAGAATGGCTAAAATTAACAGGTCAGGAAACGACAGATGTTGGCGGGGATGTGGAGAAAGGGGAACCCTCCTACACTGTTGGTGGGAATGCAAGCTGGTGCAACCCCTCTGGAAAACAGTATGGAGGTTCCTCAAACAGTTGAAAATAGAGCTACCATCCGATCCAGCAATTGCACTACTGGGTATTTACCCCAAAGATACAAATGTAGGGATCCGAAGGGGTATGTGCACCCCAATGTTTATAGCAGCAATGTCCACAATAGCCAAACTGTGGAAAGAGCCAAGATGTCCATCGACAGATGAATCGATAAAGAAGAAGTGGTATATATACACAATGGAATATTATGCAGCCATCAAAAGGAATGAGATCTTGCCATTTGCAAAGACGTGGATGGAACTGGAGGGTGTTATGCTGAGTGAAATAAGTCAATCAGAGAAAGACATGTATCATATGACCTCACTGATATGAGGAATTCTTAATCTCAGGAACAAACTGAGGGTTGCTGGAGTGGTGGGGGGTGGGAGAGATGGGGTGGCTGGGTGATAGACATTGGGGAGGTTATGTGCTATGGTGAGCGCTGTGAATTGTACAAGACTGATGAATCACGGATCTGTACTTCTGAAACACATAATGCAATATATGTTAAGAAAAAATAAAAGAAGAAGAAGATAGTAGGAGGGGAAGAATGAAAGGGAGTAAGTCGGAGGGGGAGACAAACCATGAGAGACGATGGACTCTGAAAAACAAACTGAGGGTTCTAGAGTGGAGGGGGTGTGGGGATGGTTTAGCCTGGTGATGGGTATTGAAGAGGGCACATTCTGCGTGGAGCACTGGGTGTTATGCACAAACAATGACTCATGGAACACTACATCAAAAACTAATGATGTAATGCATGGTGATTAACATAACAATAAAAATTATTAAAATATGACTCAAATAGAGAAAGAAGCAAAGCACTAGAATGGGTTATGGGAGGAGGGATTTTCATGGAGAAATGGAAAATGCTTCGTGGATGGGGCATCCTTGCACCATTGCCTGAGTAAAAAGAAAGTGAGCTCACTGATTTTGTGATTTTCATAACTTCTCATCACCTAACTTAGGGCCTGGAAGAATCCCATTCCTTCAGAGAGGGGTATATAATATTGAAGAACATAGAAATGTAGAAGGAAAGCAGAGAAGAGAAAATAATGATCTACAACATGAAACACATGCCTACAAATCCAATGCTTTCCATGTATCATTTAATTTAATCCACAGGATCCCTGCAAGGCTGACGTTATGGCCCATTGCACAGCTGAAGAAACCAAGACTCAACAGTGCTAAGTAATTTGCCCAAGTTCACAAAGTTCCTAATTGCCAGAGCCAGGATTTGAAACGAAGGCCTCTCTTTTATAGTGTTAGCTTTCTCTCTTTCACTAGGCTGCCTTTAAAAACTCATATAAAAGGCAAATAAGTGATTGATGGTGTTCTTCCTCAAGGACATGAAAGGAATGTACAAACAGCACAGTCCTTTTCTGTAGTAAAATCTTTTAATTATGACCCACATCACAGCGCTGCAGTGATAAGCTGATTGTGAGCTCACCTGGTCAAAGCACTTCACAGCAAGTCCAGTGGCAACAATTCAGCGCTTTTTCTATTAGCAAATAGAGAACCCTGGGAAGGTATGTTTTATCCAACTCAGACCAAAATGTTATAGAGTGAGACATTTATAAGGATGCCAGCAGGAGGGGAAACCAAAGGACAAGGTAGAGTTTGCAACTTATTATCCTTAAAACTTCATTCCAAGATCTACTGATATTACCTTTCTGGAATAAAGTACATCCCATGTGAGGAATGTTTTAGGTAATATGTTCAGGGAACATTGGGACCCTTCTGGTGGCTGGAAGTATCCATCTAACATGATGGGTGTAGAACCAATTCTGCAGCCCCATGGAGAGTCTGTGTTTTAGGTGATACTCAGGATTCAGCAATGGTTGCTTTTCATAAATAACGAGATAACTCATGTCATTCATTTCCCAAGGTAGGTGGTACTTCCTATAATTGCCTTCAATGATTTATTTACCCTTCATCATTTTTAATCTTCGAATGTTGTCAATAGCTATAAAACACTTTGGAATTATCTGGCCCAAAATATTTTAAGATTTTCTCCTCTTAAAAGGCTCTGGGGGGTGCCTGGCTGGCTCGGTAGGTTGGACATCTGACTTGATTTCGTCTTAGGTCACGATCTCAGGGTCATGGGATTGAGCCCCACGTTAGGCTCTGTGCTCAGTGCGGAGTCTGCTTGCCCCTCTCCCTCTGCTCCTCCCCCTGCTTGCAATGTCTCTCTTTTCTTTAAAATAAACAAAACCTTAGAAAAAGGCTCTGAATCAGGCAACAGCTTCATAGAACTTCAATTTATTACCTTGTTTATTCTTTTTCTATCTGAGATATATGTATATGTATGGATATATAAAATATATATAATACACACATACATTAAAAAAATTTCTGAAAAATACCATTGCAACTGAGCAAAGACTTCCCCAGTTTTAACTGCGTTCATGAGTAGATGATAGAGAAAAATATGCTTGAAGATGCCAAGTAAAAGAATCGTCTGGCATTTAGAGAAGGAAGGCACAGAATGTTTAAAAAAAAAAAAGGGATGTCCTAGAGGAAAGTATACTTCCAGGAGACCCAATAAGACACTGTGTTTTAGGGTACCTGGGTGGCTCAGTCGGTTAAGTGTCTGCCTTTGGTTGAAGTCATGATCCCAAGGTCCTGGGATCAAGTCCCACATCGGGCTCCCTGCTCAGCGGAGAGTCTGCTTCTCCCTCTCCCTCTGCTCCCCCTGCTTGTGTGCTCTCTCTCTTGCTGTCTCTCAAATAAATAAATAAAATCTTTAAAAAAAAAAAAGACATTCTGTTTTAATTAAGTTCAGCATTCCTTCTAAGCCGCTCTTGACTTAATTTCTTTTTAACAGCATGACAGCTGACGTCATCGTCCCATGTAGAAGCAAGAAAAATTCACTAGGACCTTGAAAGTCATTGACTCACTTCTTCAACACTTACTGAGAATGTACTATTGTTACCTTTTGTGCATCACTATACTCCCGGTTGTGAGCCATTGAAATAGAGGATTGAGCAAAGAGTAAAAACAATTTATATTTAAAAAATCAATTTATACTTACTCGGTTGTGCATTTTGTCACCAGTCTGGGTATAACGTCTGACTCTCTGTAATGGATTTATTCACTCAAAAAGTTTTGTCATTGTGTGGGAAAGAAGTATGTCCCATAAGTCTAATAAGAACTAAGAGCAGGTGGAATCATTTTCATCAAAAGCCTAATATATAACTGAAAGAAATGTGGCTTACTGTGTTGTTTTGTTAAGAAACATGGCAGGGGGTGCCTGGGTGACTCAGTCATGAAACATCTGCCTTCAGCTCAGGTCATGATCCCAGGGTCCTGGGATCAAGCCCTGCATCGGGCTCCCTGCTCCGCGGGAAGCCTGCTTCTCCCTCTCCCTCTGCTCTTCCCTCTGCTTGTGCACTCTCTCTCTCTCTCTCTCTCTGTCAAATAAATAAATAAAATCTTAAAAAAAAAAGTAACATGGCAGAGATGGTGACATACCATGACAGGTAAATAATAAAAGATAAATGCTAAAATTTTAATGAGAATCATTCACACGCACCCTGTAGGAAGATTAGCAGGTGTATTCTGATTATGGGGTTCATATTTTAGGGGCAAGTTGACAGCTAATTGATTTTGTTCATTTCAAAAGTGGGGGGGTGTGGGGAACTGGGTCCCAGTGATGGACGGGGCGCTGGCGAGTATGGAAGACATGGGGGAAATGCCAAGATGACTTGGTGGTTTTCATGGAGCATTGCCCATTACTATAGTTTCATCTGGGCCAAGGGCACTCTAAGCGCCCAGCGCACGTGTGATCTAAGCCCTCGGTGAAGGTGGGAGGGACTCAGCCCTGCCAGGAGGACTTAGCAGAAGCTCTGATGTGTGGCCGGCCAGCTGTGCCTGTGAAATCTGGGACAAGATAAACAAGAGTTGAGGCTGGGTCTCAAATGGAGGCACAGATCGAGAGCCGGAATGTTTGAGATCCTCTCTGAAGCAGAATGGTGTGGCTGTTTATCTGCTTCTCCCAGGTTTCACTCTGCAGTTCTGCATCCCTCCCAATGAGAGCTCGATCACAGTCAGCCGGGGCAAGAGCCAGAGTGACCCCGGGCCCCTCTGTCCTGAGCAGGGAAGCCACCAAGCTCGGAACACAGCATTGTGGGTGTAGGGGTCAGGTGGGCCAAGATTTTTCTGGAAAGGTAATTCTCTGTGCGAAGTAATAACCACCGCATTTTTCTTGGGAGCAGATGGTCTGTACCAGCGCCCCCGAGCAACCCCAAGCTGGGAGAATAATGTGGGTATTTGTATGGAGCTGGGTGCTGACATGCGTCATTTTCGTAATTACTGTATTTCTCATCTCCTCCATTTCCATGGGCCAAGCATAAAGTGTGCGGGGAAGCAACCACCTAGATGTGCTTCTATTTCCTCGAGTTTACAGCGATCATATGATGCTGATTAATCCTCCCTTTTCCATGACACTGAGGCGGTAGCATCCTAATGTTATCTTTATTATTGTTCGGCAGATCCCATACTACTACATACAGAAATAGTGTAAATCATGGAACCAGTGTTTGAGGTCCATAAAATGCAAGGTTATGAATATTTCATTACTATACATTTTATTTCCCTGTCTATTCTGCATCTCCCAAAATGTTGTTTGTTTATTTATTGGCTCACTCTTCACCAGGAATACTTAATTCTTAATATAAGGTATGGACTGGATCACCAACCCCAGCCTCGCGGTCTGAGCAACACTGGAAAGTAATGATGGATGTTTTGGTTCGGGTTCTGGTTTTCCGTTTTACACCCTTTTTCAACACACACACACACACACACACACACACACTTGGCTGCGAGGTGACCTTGCAGAAGTTTCGGCTTCTTCCGTCATAATTGCATTGATTGGCAAGCCCCACAAATTGACCCCCAAACGTTTCTCCTGTGAGCTCCGGCTACGTATTTAAATTTTTCTCAACGCCCCATTGTATCCATCTTTGGCTGAAGTAAGCAGACTTCTTCGGCTGCAGATCTTGGCAGTGAAAGACACATTGTCCAAGTGCAATTAGCTTCACTCCCTGCACCGGGACGAATGATTTGTATGAATCAGCTGGTCCTGCAAAAGATGCAGCCATTATCACCTGCTTGTGAATTTCCCTTTAACCACAAAATTCATATTAGTAAATAGCCCGGGGGATTCAATCTGAGCAAAATCAGAACCCGAGTGCCCTGAATTAAGGTGCTAACTTCTCTCCTGCTATAGGGCATAGTAGATATTAATACAACTCTTTGGTACAGGCTGCAAAATATATAAAATGTCATAATTATATCTGCAATTCAGCAACAAAACAATTTTCCCCCTTTCTTCACTGTCATCAGCATAATAGCAGCCTATGGGATTTGTACTTTCTGGCTGTGAGCCCTTTTATCGGGCTGTAGAAAAAAAATACAAGCAGGTTAGTTTCACAGCTCTGAGAAGGCCTCATGACAGAAATATTGCTTTTAATGTTATTGTCTCTAGCTTGTAACCACTGTCTTTGGGTGGAGAGGCCACTGTGCTGAGGCAGCGCCACTTAGGTTCTTCTGATAAACCTGTACGTCTCTTCCCTGCTCCTCTCACCCTCCTGGGTGGGGAAATAATTAACCAGCTTTCAGGACCAGGCTCCGTTGTGGATTGGGAGGGGGTTAGGCAGAGGGGAAGGAAGTCAGAAGGAGGCCTGTCTCCCGGGTTTCTCGTGGAGACATAAAAGAACCTAAGAAAGACGCATTTGGAGTGAATCCTCACATCCCGTGTATTTTGCTAGCCAAGACAAATATCACCCTCGTATCTAACGTTTGAAAAGCAGGGCCAAATAAAATGATGGATTAATAAGTCCAAGAACAGAATAATAGAAGGAAAATATAGAGAATGATGCCCGTGTCAGTCTGAAAGGGGCGGGGGAAAAAAGCTGAAATGGGAATGAAAAAAAAAAAAAAGCGTGCCATAGCAACCTTAAGTAAAAACCCTGCTGTAGTTATGCTAAATATTAATTAATGTTACCCAAGACCCCTATGGTACTATTACTTGAGAAACAGGTATCTTCAGACCACTTAAGATTCTTTTTGTTATAACCTATAGTACGGGCATCACGGATTGAACACCAGGCTAAGTGTTCCCTCTGTAATTATTGGTAATAATATTCCGTGCACATTTATATCCCCCATCATCATCTATGATGAGGCTAACCCAGTACTTTCTGCATGAACTGTTATAATACCCAAAACAGCAGGGCAAAATATTGTCAAGCATGGGTTTACCCGCAGAAAGCCTGGTGTAACAGAGTTCATTTCTAGAAATTACACTGGGGATGGAATTTGTTTGAATGGGCCATACAGACAGACACCTCTGACGCTCTCGGAGGTGACTCGCTCGGTGACCATTGCTCAGAACAGCATCATGTCAGTCATGGGAAGCCGTCCTGAATACACTTCCACAGAACTAAGAAAATGTCCTTTAGTCAAGAGGCAACTCTTTAATGAGAAATGAGATGATCTGAATTCTCTTGACATTTCTGCCACAGACACTTACGTGGTAATGTTCTGTGGGCCATTCTGGGACTGTTTCATCAATGATAAAGGTTGGGAGACAGCCTTTCTCTAGGAAAGAAAACCCTCTAGGAATGAATAGCATTTTAAAATCTGCGTCGAGCAGCCCAGAGACCCCCAGCGACAAAGAGTTTCTCGATTGTTTTTTAAGACGATGGGAATGGGGCGCCTGGGTGGCTCGGTTGGTTAGGCGACTGCCTTCGGCTCGGGTCATGGTCCTGGAGTCCCGGGATCGAGTCCCGCATCGGGCTCCCTGCTCGGCGGGGAGTCTGCTTCTCCCTCTGACCCTCTTCCCTCTCGTGCTCTCTATCTCTCATTCTCTCTCTTTCAAATAAATAAAATCTTAAAAAAAAAAAAAGACGATGGGAATGGACCAATAGTTTCACAAGCAACAAGTCATTATTTAAATAGACTTGTTCCAGATGTCCTATAAAAGAAGTTAATAGAAGGGAAAGCCTGGAAGTTACTAGAAAGGACTCAGTTGTGAAACAGAAAAACTGTCGGACACGTTAGACCCTTCTTGAACTCTGAGTTTATACTAAGGAGACGGTACGTAGCTGTGTCCACACTTAAGGGGAAAAAAATGCAGCATATGAAAATTCAGATTTACAAACCAGATCAATTAATGGGTGATTATCCACACTATAAAAGGATTTATCTCTTTACAAATGGATTCCCTGCAGGGTTCCATTTTAATAACTGAGCTTTCTCAGTGCTAGGAGCTACTGCCAATTAAGAGTCAATCAGAAGTCGAGATAAAGCGCCTCTGAAATTAAAATGTATGTCAATGGGAAGTCACTGGTAGAGCCACAAAAATTCGCATCACATACAATTTTGTAGGGACACGGAACTTCTTTTCACAAGCCTTTATTGAACACCTATTACAAACCCAGCTGGTCCCGAAGAGTCACTGTCAAGGGATCTCAGGAAACGACAAATGCTACTTGTCTTGGGGACCCGCACAACATGCTTGCAGCCATATGGTATGGAGGAGGAACCGTCCCCGTTTGTGAGGGGAGGACACTGCTTTCTTGTCAATTCCCATCCACTAAATGCCGAGGAAGCCCCCCTGTCATTGTTGTCAACCACGAAATGCCCTCACATCCGTTTCCAATTTCTTCTGTCCCACTCACCCAGTACCCCACTAATTGAGAACCTTTCTCACATTCAGAAGCTCTGCTTGAATCTTAAGACATTGGTGCTAGAGACATCTTAGGGTTCGACTCCCTCTTCCGAGTGAGGAGGGAATTAAGGCGGGAAGAAATGGAGTGGTGGATCTTTTGATGCCTAATCCGGGTATCTCTCTATTCAATAAATCTCTCTGGAGACAGTGAGAGCACTTGATGTCTATGCTGTCAACCCCGCTTTTTTCTACCCTTGACGTTTTCCCTGTTTCCCTCTTTATCTCCGCCCTTCACCCTCACTTTCAAGAAAGGAGCATGCTCATTCTTTGTCGAGTCCAGCTTCCATCTGTTCCCCGGGATCTCTCTCCCCAAGGGCTCTGCTTCTTCCACTAGTAGGGTTTTGGAACAGGAAGGGTGGTGAGAAGGCAACCCAATGATTCCCATGGCTCTGTGGGAAGTCTTCTCTAACTCGCTAAAGGGAGTTCTCCTCTGGGGGCTTAAGGAGAGAAGGTTCGGACGCCGCCGTGGAGGGCTTGACAGGGCATCAACAACAAGGTGAATAAAAGAGATTATTTTTTATTGTACTTGGTTTCACTAGGGTTCAGCTGATGCGGCTGCACAAAACCTTAACTGACCCAATCCAGCACATTTTTCACTATTTTTTTTCAGCAGCTTTCAGCGGTCTGAGAATGTAAGAAGAGAAAGCCCTCTTGGAAATCATTCATCCCCGACAAGTGGTTAAATGTGAAGACATCGAGGGATCTGGATATGACGGTAGACACATCATCAGAACGGCCGGCCTCGAGATCCATACCAGAGAGGCGAAGTGACACAGCAGGTGATCTGGACCCCCACACTGGGAAGCTTCAAGAAGCCAGAAGGTGTTTGACATGCTGACCCTGATGGCGAGAGAACAGGAGGATGGGAACCCGCGTTTCCCAGGCGAAGGTCAGAGTCTCGGATGCGAACGTGCAACGGTTCTGTGTAACTGCATTGTCTCTGGTCTGGCCACAGCCAGTGTGGTTGAGGCCAAGTGGAAATGAAGTTATTAGGAGGAATGTTATAGCCCCCAAAAATGGAACAGAGAAAGAGAGACTGAGACAGGTGCTGAAGTCACTTTGTAAAGTAAATGGAAGTGAATTTGAAAAGAATGACTCGAATTTCCATTAAAATGCCTCTGGGACAAAAGATTACAAGAAGATACGCAACAATTCTCAGCTGCCTTCATATTAGTATAATGCATCAGGGACCTCAAATAAGGCTTCATTGCCCACTGAATTTCCACTGATACCATTATTATTCAATCGACAGGTAGGTATTTTGGATACAGTGTACATAGCATAAACAATCTGAGTATCAGCCCTCTGTCAGATAGTGTACTAAGCACAGTTTTGCAACTGAAAATGAACAGGTTTGTGCCCTTCAGGTGATAAAGCCAGTGAAGGAGGAAAAAACTTCAATTTCAGCAGACTATAGCAAGGACTAATGTAGTAGATGCTCATAGAAGGAACGCCTAACCCAGTCTCTAGAATCACGGAAGGCTTCTTGGAGGAGGCAACATCTAAACTGGGATTTGAAAAGCAATCTGAATTAAAGAAGTGGAAGGTGATGAGCGGTAGATGTTGGCAAGGAAGCAGCACGTGTGAAGGCTCAGAAGCAGAAAGGAGCAGCGTCGGCTGAAGGAATTGCAAGTGTGGAGGTGACAGGAAACTAGACTGGGAGGGAGGGAGGGAGAAGTGCTACGTGGGCAAGGACCTCTTGAGTCACTCCAAGGAGCTGCCATTTTATCCTGAGAGCATGGAAAGCAATTAAGAGTTTTTTACACTGGAGGAATGATGTGATCACATCTGCATTTTCGAAAGCTCGTTCTCATTGCCATTTAGAGAGTTCATTAGTCTGAAGAGGGCTGGCATGGCTATATCACGTCCAGTTATATCAACTTATTATACCAGTGAGAGAGGGGGAAGAAGGGAAGCTAACACCCAACACTTCTGGCTTGTGCAAATAGGAAGGTCTTGGCACAAATCTTGGACATCTGAGAGCGTTCGGTTTGTGCAGGGGCAGTAGGAAGCTGTTGGTCCTGGTTTAGGCACATTGAGTTTGAGGTGCCAGTGGGATAAGCAAGTGACCAGACCAGTGAACAGATGGGAAGTCAGGTCAGGTGAGGGATGCACTTGGGAATGGTGGCGTCCTTTGAGTCACCGAAGCCCTGAGGAAGGAGGAGATCCACCATAGATAATGAATAAGAGTGTGTGTAACAGCTTTGGTAGAAATTCAGGCAAAAGATTATGCCAGTCTGGCAATCAACAAGACCACAGCAGTGGGGTGAAAGGATATGGGTGGGTTTTTGGAAATGTTACAGAGGTGATTCCAAATTCTCCATTTGGGGAGCTTCAGGACATCTGTAATTATAATAAATGCTCGCTAGACCCAGATGCTTTAGAAAGTAATCTTATTGTTGTGTTTTATGCTCAGGGTATGATGAAGCTAGTTTGCGTATCCCTAGAACAGGAGACACACCCATCAGGAGCAGAATTCAAGGCTGCCAAGATGCAAGGGAATTTGATGTAACATATAGTCACTTAGGGCCTGAGGCTAAAATCAGGTAGTGTAAGCAAGTCTTGAAGGTATGGGCTGAAAACAGGTGGATAATTTTATAGCAAAGACAAATATTCATTGACCTCCAGTATATCTCAGTAACACAGTAACTAGCTCTTCCTCATTGTCCTCTATTTGACCAAAAGTCCAGTACTCCCGATATCTTGGAGGCCCTAGGGGAGAGCCTCTGCCTTTTGGAAAACCAAGGTAGACTCTCCATGGTTGAGGACAGGCACCATCCACATCGCTTCCCAAAGTCCAGCTTACTGAATCTCTGTCCTCCATGATGTCCGTCCTATCTCTTTGGCCATTACGCCTTTTCTCAGTTATCTTCCCAGTCTCCAGTCCTAACTGGCCTGCCTCCGGTTGGTAATGTATCTCTAGAACCTTCTATCCCTGCTTCAGCTAACTCCCCTTGGTCTTCTGCCCGCAGGCCCCATGCATCGAGCTTCCTGTACTCTCCAGACCTCCCCCCGCTGTCAGCTACTGACTGGCTCACAGCTCCACCACTAAGCGGGGAGCCCCCTGCGGGGCTCGATCCCAGGACCCTGGGATCATGTCCTGAGCTGAAGGCAGACGCTCAACCGACTGAGCCACCAGGACGCCCCCCCCCACCACCTCCCATATTCTGCGAGGTAGGGCATGAACTCTCCAAGCTTCAGTGTTCCCATGTGAAACATGGGGATGATAATGCCCACCCATCTCCGAGCATAAAGAGGCTCCAGTGGGAGACCGTAAACAAAGAACCTTGCTTATTACAGAAATTCATGGCAATGTTACTTTCTCGAAGTTTTCCTTGAAGATAGTACCTTGTGTAAGTAATATCACCAGAAAACCAACAAAAATGACATGGGATGCTGGCTGGGGCTATGGAAGAGGTGACAAATGGGAAACTGGACTTCAATTTTGTCACACAGCTGCCTTCGATACCTGATATTTGAAGGATACTCAAAGATTGTCTGACTTTTATTCAGGTTAAATTCTCAAAAAGCTACATAGTTGAAGCATGAATACTTAGCTGCCAGAAAAATGTCTTCTCTGAATTATTTAATAATTTGAGGCTTTTGCAGTTAAGGATGAATCTAAGAAATGACCAAGTGAAGCATGTTCTCAGTCATTTATAAAATTCCCGCGGAAAACATCTGTCCATTCTTCCGTTCAGCATTTTCGGGAGACACACAGCGAATACCGGCAAAACAAAAGCAAAAACCAGCACTAGGACGAAGTTCAGTTCCATTTTCTGTAAAATTACGATTCTACCTGTGATACGGTAAGCGCTGTACCACATATTCTCTCCCTCCCCCTTTCTTTTCCCCTTGGTTTATTAAAAAGATTACACGTGGTCCGGAACAGGCCAGCTGACAGGGATTTAAATTGATTGGCGACAAGCTCCTCATTTTTCCCTCTCGTAGAACGTCTCCTCCTTCCCTTGGCACCTTGCTCCACCTCTGCTGGCTCATAACTTCTACTTACAACTCACTACCTGGCCCAGGTGCTGCCTCGTGACCTTGTTTCAGCTTCAGCTCCTATCACTGACTGGACCAATTCTTTCTTGTTCCGCAGTCCGAATTCCAGAGGGAAGGGCTGTGATTGCCTCGCCAAGCACTTGCACATCTGTTTGGGCAGAGCCTGCCCTGCCAGGACCATCATGTCTGCGGGCAACCTGGATATGGGCCACCTGGAGCAGGGGACCTGGGCCAGCCAGGCCAGGCTGGGGCGGAGCCGCAGACGCAGAACATGCAGTCCAGGCAACTTACCTGCCCGAGGGGCGCTCTTTTACCTTTCCTTGTAATTTTGTTCGGTGGTTTGTCTTTTTATGCAATGTAGGAAGTTGATGATAGCAAACCTGTAAGCCTTTTCCAGAATAGAGATTTTTTTTTTTAAAGAAATGAATAAATATATTGACTTAGAAACCTTTTGGAGCCAACACGAAATAAAAAATAATAATAAAAAATTAAAATTAAAAATTAAAATCTAGGCAACTGAGAGGTTTTCTTGAGGGTTCTAATGCATTGGGTTTTTATTTTGACAAAGCCCACTGCGATATCATCCACAAATGATGGAGAACCTGTCTTTGTCAGTGTCATGGTACAGAACGTTCGTGTCCGGTTTCCAAAGTGGGATCTTACAAGTTCTGAGTAAGAGGGTGTATGTGCTAAGGCACTGGGGTCAGCTCCTATAGGTTCTCAAGGGTTGATTGTTAAACTTTCACACATTTTGTTAATGTGGCTTGTTAAACACAGCCATTATTAAAATTAAGGTAAGCCAACTCAGAACTAAATAACTTACATTAAAAACAAAGGTAACAAATATTTAAAACCCATCACTATCTTTTTAGTTTGCGACATTTTACCCTTATCTCTGCTTCTGAGGTTGCTGACCTCATTGTGTTTACGTGGTTGAAATACTCTAGAACTGTGTGCTCCTGGTGCATCTCTTCCCAAGTTCATGTTCAGTGACATCATGTTGACATCTTGAAATCCCAGATGATGGAAGTATTTACATCATGGAGGGAGATGCCTGCACTATAAATCAGCCCTTCCCTGCTGACGACCCCTCCCTGGAGAGCCAGTTGTTAAACATTTATCAGCACCCCACTGAGCATCTGTTTCACTCATCGAAAGTAAAACTTTCAAATTTGCAACAGTTTGGGGGGTTAGACAAAAAGTACTTTTGAAAGGGAACCATGGATCTAACCCTGAGTTACCTATCAATCCATGAAATTTATTCACCAACAGCATCCGCATCTTTATACATTGCCTCCTGCCCTGGAAAGTCCTACCTGTAAAAAAAAAAAAAAAAAAAAAAAATCTCAGAATGCATTATTTGTGGGAGGAGGAGGTGGTTAAGGGTCCCCAAAGCTCATACACAGAAACCCATACACATCCACCTGTACAAAATGCCCAACCGAGAATAGTGGTACAGTCACCTGATGATGGAATTTTTTTTTCACCTAATGATGGGATTTAAGCTGCTTGAAACAATTACAACTTACATTTAAATTCAGGTGTTTTTCTGTCTCTACCGCTACATATATTCTTGAATACCAATGAAAAAGTATACTAACTTTTTACTCCACATTTTTGATTCATGATGACCTCATTAGCTGCCAAACAAATTCATCCTCATTATAACCTTTTGAAACATTACTCCATTAATAGAATGTGGAAGAAGATGACTGATTGAATCTCTGGTTAATATATTTTGTCACTTGAGATATTGTCAAATTGGTTGAGTGTTTCAAATGTTCTTATAAAACACATGGACAAGAGTGATGGCAAATAGAAAAATATATGACCTAATTGCACTTGGAAAATATATGTAGGGGAGGGGTGAGGGACTAAGGAGCCTTGTGAGTCTGGCAAACAGGCAAGGTGGGCCTGCCATAAGTCAATTTGTATGATGAGCTAAGGAGCCTCCCAGGCAGGTCTCATCAGAATGGAAAAGAGAACCAAGCACAAGCTCGGTCAGGAACAAAGCCAGGGAGAGGTGATTATGAATACATCAGAGCATCTGTCACTTGGATGAGCTCCTGGCCCTATCCTCCACCCTATGTCTGAGTCCTGAGGCGAGCTGGAATAATAGAAGTAAAAATGATAGAGCTGCTCAGGAGATCCATTCTGAGATTTTAGAGCACATTATTGCTTTGGGAACCCTCTAGTGTTAACAAAAGGCCAAAGAGAAGGAGTGTGCCCCCTGTTTCACAACAGGATTCTGAACAGCTGTGGTATCTCATGGGTAGTGGGCCATTCGTAGCTGAGGAGCTGGGGGTGGGGGGGCAGTGGCCTGCCAAAGCAGCAGCTGGGCCCATCGGAGGCCACAGTCCCCCTGGTAAGGTGATCGGGATGGACAGATGCATCAATATCTAGTGGTAGAGGTAGACGTGGACCCCACGCCAAGCACAGGACACAGGGGGCAGTATCAGAAGACCAAAAACAAAGATGATGCATCGTAACTAACTTGAATTTTTCTTTGGATTCACTGGAGATACTACCAAAGGATTTCTGAGAAATCTGGGGGAAGGGAAGAACTTGCAGAGACCTACAGTTTTGCATTAGTGGGTGGTGACAAGAACTTTTAAAAAAAGAGTTGACTCTTTTCCTGTTGGAAGATTCCCAGGACAGATCTGACTCACAAAGAACCAAGAGCACTTTCTCACCCCGACTGCCGATGCTAGTCAACTGATGCCTTGGAGGTGCCTATGAGTGGTCAGAGGTTGTGCTGGTCATTGGGTGGCTGCCCCCAAACAAGAGGAGAGCCATTTTGCTAAAACTTCAGGAGAGTTTTTGGAGGCACGTGAAAATGTTCACCACGCTACTTGCAGTCCCGTAAGAATGCCCACTTCCTGCTTTGAGGTCCCCGCCTGAGGTTCCTTTCATTGGGGCATTTGGAGAGCACCTTGAGTCCTTGAAGCAGGAGCCACCTGAGTTCCTTCCTGAGAAGCTCTGTGAGGAGACCTAGGGCTGGTCTGTGTTCTCTCCGTGAAGTGGAAAGACTGTTGGAAGGGCAGAGACAATGAGAAATCTAGGCTGGCTCCCAGAGAATGTCATTAGGATGGAGAAATGAACCACTCCTACCAGCACCTGTCAGGACAGCACAGACAGCGTCTTTGTGCAAATTACAAAAAAGCAGCCTCTCTGGGTGGCCAAGTCACAAGGAGATACACCTTTTTCAGGCTGACAACCCCTGATGGGGGCACAGCTTGGCAAACAGGGACCCAGCCCCCAGGATCTCAAGGCATTTCTCCATGGCAGCCCACCCAATGCAATGGGCTAGGAGAGGGGGAGTCCATTGGAGGCACCCCATGTTAAGAACCAGGAGTAAACCTAGAAGGCTGTGCCCTTGGAGATATGAGCCAGAGGCTTTGCTTGACCTGAAACAGGAAGAGTGTGTGGCTAGAGTCGCCGCCTGGGGAATTAGCATTTCCATCTGGCCAGACAGTATATGCGGGGCTCTGCTTCGCAGCCCCAAGCAGCTGCCTGTCGTAAAGGACACAAAAGGCCAGGAAAATAACATTTTAAAAACCAGAAAGTGCCCAATCCATACCTGGAAAAAAAAAAAAATCATTGCAGGTCTGGAACAGATCCTGGAACTGATGGAGGTCCTCTTCTCACAGGAAAGGCTAAGAAATCCACCGGTGCCCTGGCTGCCGGAAGCGCTCTGGGCGCCTCAGTGAGGGCAGCCTCGTGCATTGCTGGGCTCCCCTGTAGCGGTGACCCTGGCAGGTGCGTCCCCAAGGAGATGGACACCGACAGAGAGGACACAGACACGCAGGGGGCTAGCAAATGGAGAGAAAATTACGTCCACTACCGGGGCTCAGCCGTGTCTGGGCAGATGGGGAAATGAGAAAGAAGGGGCTTATTAGACTTCTTTTTGTGTGACTCCAAAGACCAAGATATATTTAGGGGAACAGAGAGCTAGACACCAAGCAAGCTGCTTGTTAGAGGAGAGGAGTACTTTTGAGAAGAGAATAGTGCTTCCCCTTGCGTTTTATCTCCTGGTTAGACCTCCATGCACCTGTGTGTGCATCCAAAGGTGGGGAGGGCCAGGGTGGGGGGCTAGGAGAAGACAAGTTGGTGGCACTGTCAATCGAACCTGCAAGGACTGTCACCAAACTGTAAGACAGTGGTCATAAGTAGTCACATTTTTAAGCCCCATTGTAGAGGGCAGTGTCACAAAAGAGGGCATTCTCCCCTACTTTATAGAAATCCCTTGAGGTGTGAGCACCTCAGGGACTTGTGGGGGCGCAGGGCTTTGGTCCCTTCTGAGGTGCTGGCGCTGTCTCCAGGCAGTGAAAGGAGCCATACCTGGCCGAGGTGACCGTAGGCGCAGGGGCCCAGCAGGGCCAGCAGATGGGAGGTACCCAGAGAAACAGTGCAGCTGAAGAAGAATGATCCCAGAGTCACATGGTGAGGGATGGATCTACACATGAGCAGATGTGACCTGCCCGTTGGGACCTAAAGATGACCCGAGGAAAACGTAGGGACTTTGTAGAGGCCTGGGGTGCAGCATTCAGAAACACAGTAAGAGCCAGCAAAGCCCAAGTGCTCACAGAGTCTCCCTTCTGAGGGCACACAGGTGTTCTGACAGTTGGAAACACAGGTGAAAACTAAGATGATATCCATAATCAAAAATGATTTTTGGTATCCTAAAAGTGCTTCTTGCCTTTCTGAACTCAACTGTAAACTGTAAAGATATTTAGGCTGCTGACACAGAAGTGCATTGCTCCTTGCCTGTTAGGCTCAGGCCTCACTCCTCACCAGCCTTGTCTGTCCTGGGAACTTGCAAAGCTCAATCTCACCCGAGGGTCTTTGCATTTGCTATTCCCTTTCTCTGGAATATTCTCCCTCCAAGCTTTGCAAAGTGGGCTCCTTCTTGTCATCCAGATCTCTCTGCCTAAATGCCATTTCCCCAGAGAGTCTTTCTCTGACTATACAATTTCTTAGCCCATCTTTCCACCCACAGTCCCTCCCGCACATTATGTAGTTTTATGGCTTTAATGACACTTATCATTAGCCTGAAATTATCTTGTTTGATTTTTTTTTTTTTTTGGTTACTTATCTATTGCCTGTCTATCTCCAACAAAATGTAAGTACTAAAAAAGCCAGGGCATTTGTGTCTTATTCCCGGCCGTATTCCCCAGCATATTACTGCCTGGCACATAGTAAGTGCTCTTTAAGAATTAGTTGAATCAATTAATCTTAAACATTCATTTTCGGTTTCTCTGCAGTTGGGGAAAATACTCACCATAGGTCAACATAGGAAAGGGTGTCTCTAGACCCTTTGTCTTACTCATTTTCTAGGTAAATGAGAATGAGGACTCCTGCCTCAAAATTAGCATGGAATCGTGATTTGTTCATATTTGCTGACAGATCACTTTCTAGTTTGTGTCTCTAACACCTTTGTACACTCGCCCTTTGCACATATCAATACTTTAACATTCATTTTGCTGGAACATCGGCTATCTCTACTGTTCTGACTGCGCCTCTTCTAACCCAGTGCTGTTGAAACAACACATCGCTAATTGAAAGTTGTGATCTATCAGCAATGTATAGCACAGGCTTTTATTCCATTAACAACACTCAAACCATCTGCATACTTTGTGGCGATTCCCATCCTCAAAATTGAGCCTGCTTTAAAAATATTAGTAGCCAAAGACTCTGAAACAGACTTCAGGTCCCTCCCTGTGTTTTAGTAGTTTTGCATACCCACTGGGATTATGTCTGATGTCTTCCAAGTCCTTTTAGGTGACTGGTTTGACACCAAATGAGCTAAGACACACTGCTGAATCATCTTCATTGGAAAGTTTTAAGAATAGAATAGGTAACTGCCTATACTAGATGAGATGTCACAGCACTTAGAAGCTAGGGATAGAAACAAATTCACCTCTTGAGATTTGCTCTAGCAAGGTGATTTTTCTACGTTTGGATAATAATTAGTCCTCTAAAACTGGCAAATTTTGCTCTTAGCAAACAAAATTATCTTGGAGGGGAAAAAACTTTATTAATCAATATTGGGGAAAGTATATATATTTTATATATTTTTAGATTTACATATTATATATTTTATATTTATATAATATATGCTTATATATAATATATATTTTACATTTGTATATATTTTGTATTTATATATGTATATTCCTCCCCCCCGCCCATTAGGAATACAGCAGAGTATTGAAGGGATGTTTAAGACCAAAAAAAAAAAAAAAAAACCAGTGAGTTTGGGGGATATTTCCTGATGTGTTTGGCACTTTTAAAATTTTTGTTGTTTTTCTTTTTTCATGTAAATCATCCCCTAGTAACTAGCATGGGGTATTTCAGAAATTCATTTACTGCCATTTTGCTGTATTGTCCAACAGATTGTTTCTAGTACCTTCTGATGTGTGGCAGCTGTGTTTTAACAATTCCAAGTGTACCATATGAAAGTAATCAAAGACATTAACACACTAGTGTCTGCAGCTCGGGAGGTATTTCCTGAATGGGGTACTGCTGGGCCAGGCAAAGTTGTACGTAAATTACTTTTTCTGTTTTTTGCATGCTGAAGTTTTTTCTAAATATATGTAGAATCATCACATGTTTGTGTTTGTGGATCCCTGCCTTCGTGGACAGAGCCCTCTGCAAAGGGCAGGCGTACTCAAATCTGCATTCAAGGGCCATTTTTACAGAGCGTTGAATACATAACACATTAATCTGCACAAAGTGATCTCTCAGATTCCCAAAGGAGGAAATAGTTAAAGTTTAGTGTTTTCTCTGATACAGTGTGCCCTGGGTAGAGTAGTAATCGCTCACGGCATAACATCCTAATGTAAGCGGTTATTGGGAAATGTTTCACAAACAGTATTTTATTATAGTAAGATTGCACTGTACTCAAAGTAAATATCCCTGGATCCCCTCCAAAGCCAAAAGAATGTAGTCAGATTACAGAATCTGCTCATTCAGCCTTTGTATCATGATAAATTAGGAATTTGAAAAAAAAGCGTTCTTTGTGTATCATAAAAGGTGCGGAGAGGTGGACTAACCTGAAGAAAGGACACTTTCAGAGTACTGTTGGTCAATAAAATGATGTGTTGTGCAATCTTGAAAGGAGGTATAAAAATATGCACATTGTATTACCTCACTGATTGTCAAGTCACATGTCATGCAAGCTAGGTATCCAAGGATAAAGCTGAAAAAGGAAGGCCCCACATGTGGCAGATGCTGTCATAAGTTATATTTCAAGATTTTAAGTTTAGCTTTCCACACATCCAATTTTACAACACTTTTGCAATCTTTAGCAAAAAATGTAAACTCTCGTTAGCTGACTCTGGATTCCGTATTTCAGCGGACATACATGTTATAGGTATAGATCTGGATAGAGATCTGGAGAGAACGCCTAGCATTGCACTTTACTTGTACCAACTGCACTTTCCTTGCTACAGGGAGTACGCTTTCCAAACATGCTTCAAATGAGGGGTTCTAGGACTCTGTGGTAGAAGCGAAAGCCTGCGTTTATTTGACATTCCACTTCTCCCCTATGACTACTACTGACAGAGCCTTGGCGTGTCTGGCCCTTGTAGAACTTTCACTCTTAATTAAAATAGTGACACCAAACGCTTTTAATGATTCCCCAAGTGCTACTATAAGGTACAGGGTAAATGTTAGAGCTCGGGCCCATCTTCAGGGAATAAAACGATTTGGAAGTAACATTTTCCGTACTGCTTTGTCCACTGCCTTCCTTTGGCCTTCCCACAGGACTTCACTAGGCACTGGGCCACATCTAACCTTAACTCCTTGCTGAAGGAAACTTTTTGCAACATCAAACAGCAGAATAGGACGTTTTTCCAATCAGAAAGAAAAATTGTTAAGACGCTCAACTCTGTCTTTTCAATTCCTGACTTTCTTCTGGATTCCATTGTCTTACTTCTTTACCTGGATAAATACGGAGGAACCATGAAAGAAATTGTCCCCTCCTCCACAGCACCTTGAAAAATTTACACATTATCAGTCCTCATTGGAGTTTGTATTTATGGGGAACTTACTACTGGCAAATGATGATATTGAAGATTTCTTTTAATTTCTTTTTCATCCCTGTCCTTATAGTTGTGCATGAATGTGGTCTAGTAGATCAACATGGATCTGTTGATAGACAGACAAATAGATGTTGCTTTGAAAAGGAAGAGTTAAGGATTATCCTCTAGTACAGAACTCTTGCTGTCTACCTCTCTCATTTCTGAACCTCAGCTTTGCCTGTTTTTCTCAGGCAAAGAAAATTAGGAACAGTTCCTGAAAAATTGCCATTTGGATCAGCTACTTTAATTTACTCCACAAATTCTTTTGATGATACTTAGAACGTGCAAGGTACTGTGCTATGCAGAAGAGATGTACAAAATGGGAAATCAAGCACCCTTTCCTCCCATAGCTCCCTGCCCAGTGGGAGGCTGGGTGTTTTAAGGAAAGCACTTCCAGCTGGCAGAGAAGCAGAGTGAAGGCCCTGGGCGGGGGTGGCGGGGGGGGGTGCTACATAAGGGGGAGGGTCTCGTATAGCATGCTTAGAAATGAAGTTGATTTGGCTGAAGATTAATCTGCATGGAGAAATAAAGAGAGAAGAGGTAGGAGAGGGGCTAGGAATTGGAGTGAGGCCGAGAAGAAAGCCTTGATCCAGATTACAGGACTTGGAACATCAGGCTTAAGGTTTGGGTGTTGCGTCCTAAGCAATGGAGGGCCACTGGGGGCTTTGCAGGGACAATGGCAGTTGTGATCAAGTATCTCTCTTTCATATTTACTGCTGAGGAGGTCTTCGGCTTAGAAATACAGAGATTATTCAGGAGACCTTTAACAGCATCCTCAGTATCACCTAAATTTTGTGAGAACACAGTGGTTTTAAAACTAACAAAATCCCAGCAGAAAAGGTGGGAATTACATTGAAAACCTGTATTTTCCACTTCAAGAAGCTACGTGCTTAGTCATGGTTCCTCTTAGCACAATCGCAGTGTAGAAGAGGTTTGTCTTGGTGTGTCCCCGCACCCGCTGTACCACCAGCTCCCCCTCACCCCCCTGCATCCCCATGTATTCATCTTCCATCCCAGCCCCACCAGGAAGAAGAAAACTAGCTCTCCACCCTCACCTAGCCCTTAGTTACTTAACTAACACTTTCATGGAGGTGAGGGGTAGGGTATAATATAAAATTAACGTCAGAATAAGTGGAAGACTCCTTCGGTTGTGATTCATGAGGGGCAGATTTTGATCTTCTTACCCTTTCCTCCCACACCAGTGCAAACTCCACCTGATTGTTTCTCCATGAAATTCCTGGGAACCAAAAATCTTTTAGTGCCACAGTTGGACTGAAAATCACAAATAGCCAAGGAAAGAAAAAAAAAAAAAACCAACCTTGAACTAAATTAATATTGAGATGTAATGGCCAATGGTGTAGAATAGTGTATCCATCAGGTTCTAGCAGGAAAGAGATGGCATACTCAAATTAGGATCATTCCATGCGAATTTAAATAAATTTAATAAAAAGACTATTTACAGAGTTGTAGGGAAGCCATAAGGGTTACTGCAGCACCCTGAGCTAATAAAAGCACAGCTGTTACCATTTCTAGGCCCCAGAGAGGAGGGGAGGAAGTGGTTACCGAACTCAAAATGAGAGAGTCCTGCAGAGAGGGGTGTCATGAGAGGAGCTCATACCTTCAGACAAGGGACCCCGCTGGTCCAAGGTGACTGAGAGGAAGCCAGAGGAATAAATACAGTGATCTCACTTTTATCCTTCCCTTCACTCTTTTCTCCGGGGCTCCCCATTGGCTGAACTCAGCCAGAACTGGAGGGCAAGTTGGGGGGGGGTTCATCGATGAAGTTGTTGTAAGTCAGCTTTCCTGTGCAGAGCCGGGGAGAAATGAGTGCAGAGCCGATTTGGAGGGGTGGGTAGCATACCCAGCACTAGAGAGAGGGGGAGAAAGAGAAAGTAGAAGCAACAAGCTTGGGGGAGCGGTTAAGAGATGTTGGAGAAGGAAGGACTAAAACTTACTGTTTCAGAGCATTGACCTTGTTGAATACACACACACACACACACACACACACACACACACACACACCTTTCAAAACTAGAGAAACACAATGTTGGGACTTCTTGTTTTAAAGTTGAAGGGAGACATTTTCAGGCACCCCTTACTCCACAAGATGATCACCCTTCTCTCCGTGAGGAAAATAAGCTCATTGAAATCCAGACACTAATGAGATCTTAAAACATGAAAAGAATTCACTGTGAGGTGCATAGACAGTTTATTTTATTAGCCAGCTGAGAGTACCCATGAGGAGCAGCAGATAGAGCAAAGCATGTCTTCTCTTTTCCCATAGGATTACCTTACAGGGATACAAAGTCAGCCTCAGATGGAAACCCAGGGGTTTCTGGAGTGTCTCCAGCATTCCTCTTCTCTCTTCTACTTGTTTGTCCTTCCTCCAACCAGGGCCCTCCTTCTCTAGGTCAAAGCTTTGGAAATCCTCATTCCTGGATTTATCCTGGGAAGGTACTGAGGAATTTCTATTCTGTACCTCCTTAATTTTCACCAGGAGTTAGATTCTTATGCCTGAATCATCTAGAGGGGAAGCTTTCTGTTGCTAACAGTGAACAATTTTGAGGCATGATTATGCTGTAGAAACCTCTTCCCACCTGTACACATCTCACCTCTACCTCTTCTTCAAAAGGAGTAAAAGTCAAAAGAAATCTGAAACCTTGTTTTGCCACACTAACTTTAGGGGATTACCTTCTTCTGTTTATAACGGGGCAATGGTCTTCTTTTTAATTTGACCTGTTCCACAAAATATGTTCATCTTGTATATAATTAAATTGCCTTTTCATTTTGAAACTTTTATTTGGTTATCTGTAGCTACATAAAACTATGCTAAAATGTGGTGGCTCGAAACAATAGTGTATTAACTTTCACCAACTTATGGGTTGTCTGGGTGCTTGCTTCTTGCTTAGGATTTCTCATGCAGTCGCCTTCAAGGCTCCATTGGGCTGGCTGTCCAAGATGCACTCTCACATGGCCGTTGGTTGAGATGAGCTGGAGTCTTTGACTAGAACACCTGTCTGACCTCTCTATGAGACTTTCATTTCTTGCAGCACAGCAGGGTGTTTCTGAGAAGGAGCTTCCCAGGGTGAGCCTTCCAAGAGACCCAGGTAGAGGTTGACAAATTCTTAGAACCTAATGTCAGACGTCCCACCTCAAACCTGCCCCAGGATCACCCAGATTCAAGGGGAAAGGAATTAGACTCTACCACCCACTGGAGGTGAGCAGTAACACGTACCTACAAAGAGGTAAGGAATTGATGATGGCCACATTTGGAATCCAACACAAAGTTTCATCTCTTCTTTTGTGTTTTCCTAATGAAATCATGGTCATTCATCTGTGCTGCCATTATTCAACAGTCTGCTTAATATAGTGGAAAGAGCACTGAATTCAGAGTGAGAAGGCCAAGCCAACAGTCCCAACCAGAGGCAAAGTGTAGCCAAAGCAGCAGCTGGGCTCTGAGGTACCTATGCATCCATGGTGGCTTTTGGTCTCTGGGGCATTTCCATGCCCTCTAATCCTGTTCCAGGGAGTGAAGAATTCAGAAGAACTGATCTGCAGTTGTTTCTTCTCCATTTGAACATCTTTTACCTCCTGACACATTCAGGGAGGGGAACCAAACAGGCAGATTTACCTCAAGAATTCAGAGTAAACAGAATAGAGCATCCTGTAGAGTACGCCAACACATCAGTTTATACTAATCAGTCCCAGAGCTGTCAGGTACTACCTCTGTGGTCTTGGGTTAGTCACTTCCTAATTTTCCTGTTGTTTTTTTTTTTTTTAACAGGAAATTCCTATTGAGCTTTAATTATCTGAATTAAGAGATTAGGGGAGAAACTACACATCAATGTACTTCCATTATTACCACCTTGACCCCATCCCATCTTTAATTCTGTCCCTGTACACTTTGGATTTTTTATTTTATCTTATTTTATTTTATTTCGTTTTATTTTATTTTATTTTTTAATTGAAGTATCATTGACATTCAATGTTATATTCGATTCAGGCGTACAGCGTAGCAACCTAACCATTCTATACATTACATTATGCTCACCCCAATAAGTGTTGTCACCATATGTTATTACAATATTATTGACTATATTCTCTATGCTCTACTTTTCATCCCCATGACTTATTTATTTTATAACTGGGAGTTTGTACCTCTTAATCCCCTTCACCCATTTTGCTCATCCCCCAGGCGCCTCCCCTCCGGCAACCACCAGTTTGTTTTCTGTATTTACGAATCTTTCTGTTTTTGTTTGTTCATTCATTTTGATTTTTAGTTTCCACATATTAGTGGAATCATATGGTCTTTGTCTTTCTCTAATTTTTTTCCTGTGAAATGGGGAGAATAGGCATTTCAGAGGCGCCAGAGGACCAAGATAAAGAAGATATGTAAAAATGTTGTCAGTGGGGGGCACCTGGGTGGCTCAATCAGTTAAGCAGCTGCCTTCAGCTCAGGTCGTGATCCCAGGACCTGAGCCCCGTGTGGGGCTCCCTGCTCGGCGGGGAGCCTGCTTCTCCCTCTCCCTCTCCCTCTGCCTGCCGCTCAGCCTACTTGTGCTCTCTGTCTCTCTGTCAAATAAACAAAAACCTTAAAAAAAATAAAATATTGTCAGCGATAAAGCCCTAGGTACAAGTAAAGTATTTTCAAGAACGTCGCCTAAATCAGGGCAAAGTTTCTCTCTAAGGGGCCGGTTTGTTAGTCTTTTCAGCTTAGGAGACCACATGGTCTCTGTCACAAATGCTCAGCTCCATGTTGTGGAGTGTGAGTGTGAAACCAACCTTAGACAAAAATCAGTAACAAACAGGTGTAGCCAGGCTTGGCCATCATGCCTCAGTCGCCAATCTCTGATCCAATTTATGATTTCACCTGTGAAAAGAACGGGGAGAAAAGTCTGGACAAGTAAACTTGTAATAATGTCTTTTATTTATACTTACAGTGGTTTAGACACTGGACAGGTGAACTAGAAATGCAGAGAAGTAGGAAAATACTGTTTGATACTATGAGTTGACACCGATTTCCTCCTAAAAAGAGAATAGTAAGAGAAAATAACCTGACAATGGAGAACATAGGGCCTTGGGGAGAGCAGAGCTGGTGTAGTTGAGAGAAAAAGAGTAATATTCCATTTATTCCAGATAGGAATTGAAATGACAGGAAAAGTCTAAATGATTCTCAATGTAGCCATACCCCATGAACCTCCATTTCCCTACCAGGGCTGTTTAACTCAAGAAATGATTTGAGCAAGTGGTTTGTCTGTTTTAAAAACCAGTGAAGAGATTGGGGCCTCATACCTGTCTCATTTACAGCAGATCCTCGATCTCCTACCGGGATCTTGGAGTGCAGATGCAAAGAAAAACATAAAAGAGAAAGTCCTAGAAACACCTAGAAATCACAGGGAGGCCTCTGCACCCTCACAAGCCATAGAAATTAGGCGCAGAGGGAGTTAACCAGATGTCCAGAGGGCAAGGGCCCCAGCTGCAGTCTCTGACAGACACTTCGAGCATACCATGATGTAAATAACACTGATTATAGCACTCTTATAAAGCATGTCAAACACTTTCTATTAAAATGGTAATTAAAGTTTTTTAAAGGTCACTAACTATCCCATTCCACTGAATATGACAATTTATTTGAAAAAGAAGAAACATATATAACTGGCCGTTTCACATGGTTTTTAATGGAGATTTATCCAAATTTTGCCTCTCTGGGATGCGACTTTTTTTTAAATGAACAATTCTTTTGGTGAAGAGGTTTCTCATATTATGATATTCTCTGCAATCACATTTCCAAATGGCCCATTGCCAATTTTGGTTTTACAAAAAAATAAATAAATAAATAGGAGTTAGCAGTTAACACTGGGCACTTGAAGAAAGAATGTTCATAATAATAAAAGACTCCAGATAACCCTTCCATAGAATAGTGACACGTAAATGTGTGAGTTCGCTTCTCTGGGAATGAATGGTGCTAAGAATGTCATGGTCGGTTTTGTGCTCACATATTCTGGCATGTACTTGGCACATTGTATTTGATTCTTGGCCGTGAGATTGCAGTGAGCTAATGATGGCCTAAGAAAACATTTCAGAATGTCTTTATTTTACAGGCAAGCCACTGGGCTTGAGAAGAAAAATCTTACTCAGAGATGGGTGATCTGAATTGGAGTTGGAAATCTGCTACTTCTTAACTCTATATCCAAAGTTACTACTAGAGATCTAAGAACATCGGTAGCATCTGCAAATGGTAATAATACTTACCCCTCGTCTATCACCTGGTGGTTGTGAGAATTAAGGAAGGAAAGTAGGCAGAAAAATGTTTGCAAATTGATGTAGAAATAGAAGTTCTTTTATTTTAGAAGTTCTTTTAAACTGGTGTTTGAGATGATATTGTAATGAATTGTTCGGTATTTTAACTATATTTTCAGGTTTCACTTAGTAGGATTCAAGCATGAATCTAGTTAGAATATGAGTATTAGCAACTTATTGCCAGTATAATCGGCTCTTGAATAACTTGGGTTTGAATTCCGGGGATCCGCCAATACACAGACTATATATATATATATATATATATATATATATATACCTACAGCACTATCCCTGGATGTTCTCTTCCTTATGATTTTCTTAACATTTCCTTTTCTCTAGCTTACTCTATTGCTAGAATACATTATATAATACATATAATGCACAAAATATGTGTTAATTGACTCTTTATGTTATCGTTAAGGCTTCTGGATGACAGAAGGCTATTAGTAGTTTTTTGGGGAGTCAGAAGTTACAGGTGGATTTTTGACTGGGAGTGAGGGGTGGGTATCAGTGCTCCTGGCCCCCACCTTGTTTGAGTCTCAGCTGTTTATGTGAAGCATGATATTGTCTTTGCCTCCAGCTTCTTCTCCCAAAATCACCACTGTCGGCCAACTAGAGTGAATAGAGTGAAAGTAATTGGCAAGTTGTGCAATGTGTGGTCATTGCTGCTGGTTGCCTCCCCAAGAGCAATCTATCCCTTCTCCCTTTCCTGTTAACAGAGTCTAGGTTTTATTCATAATCCACATATAAATCCACAATTTTAGCCCCCATTTCAAGGACACATACTGAGTTCTCAAAGCCACTCAAGGTAACCCCCTTCCCATTGCCAGTGACTGATTAAGAGCTGGACACATTGCTCAATTAGGTTTGTTGAATGCATGATAATGGACACTTATGGAGCATTTATTCCATGCCAGGCACTTTCCCTAATACCTTATATATATTTATGCTGATCCTTACATCAACCCTGTGAGGCAGGTTGTAGGACTATCTAAGTTTTGCAGCTGTGAGGAAATTCAGAGCTAGGGACACTAAAAATACTTGTCCAAGGGAGTGTGTAAGTAGAACTAGAATATAAACCCAGGTGGTGTAGCTTGTTGCCCACACTCATTGCCAGTACGTAACACTAAGGTGGAAGTCTCCTGAAGGCTTTTGGAAAGGGTCTCCTCACTAATAAAAAAGAGTCAAGCAGGATATGCCCTATTCCTTCTGCCGGATGTCTGATGATTGCATGTGATGCAGCCATCTTGTGACAATGAGGAGCACTAGGCTGATACCCTGAGTATAGCTCAGTGAAAAGACAGAAAAATCCTGGGTCTTGGACGTTGTGTTGAAACTGACTTTGCAAACTGTGAAACTTGCCTACTGCAATGCTTCTAATTAGATGAAATACTCTATTTTCATCTTTGTGTAAACAGTTTTGAATTGGAATCATCTAATACTTGCAGCTAAACACATCCCCGCTGAACGAACATGGATATGCTCTTAAGTATGGTATGTCCAAACTAAGTGATTGGCTCCCTTCTGAAGTAGCAATTTATTATCACTGGAAATATGTCAAGGATGGTAAAAGGGGATTACAATGTGGGGAGAGCAGGTTAGACAAAATAATCCAAGATGCCTTCCACTTCTAGTTGCTGATTTCGGTGAGATTATGATTTTCTCTATCAAATAGGATCATTAAGATGGAAGGTATTAAAATACAACTGAACAGTCTTCTGGAGGGAAAAAAAAACCAAATATTTGGAAGATAAAGGAAGAAAAGATAAATTAGCATAAATGTAGGCAGATCCTGTGGTTCAGTCAAGGAACTGAAACCAAAAATAACTTGGAGACCCAGGATAAGCCAAGCTTAATTTGGGGACTTGCTTCCTCAGTTCTATCCTTAAACAGCAATTAAACAAAAATCTTAGCCTCTACATCAACTACCTATATACTTTTCTTTTCCCTTTACCTCTAGCTTCTAGAAGATCACACGGCCTCCTTCCTAATTTCTCTCAAAATCAGTTTCTATTTACTTGGTTTCTGTTCCACAACTGAATGGGAACTCCTCAAGCAGCCACGACTCACTTCTGTACTTGCAAATCCTATAGCATATTTCAGTCCTTGACCCTTCCAATCTCTTCATCGTGTTTGGCCTCAACTTTCAGCTCTCTTGCTCCACATTTCATCATCTCTCTCTGAAAAACCACACTTCCTCCCACTTATGCATGCGCAATTCTATTTCACCAGCTCAGAGCGTTCTCCCAGCCTCCGACCCCTGTTTACAGCTCTTTCCTGAATAGCTTCTGTACACTCTGGGAAAACAGCAGTCAGCTTGGCCCCTCTGTCTGTCTCTGCCTCTCCCTCCCTTACATCTCTTGTCAGTTCAGACCCTAAAACATGTCTTTCATTTGTCCCTGATCCATTTCCATTTCCAGTTACAGATCTTCATCTCTCTCCTAGGCTCCCAAGTGGCCCACCCTCAAATTCCATGCTGACCACCAGCGTAGTAAGTCTGAACATGAGTCAGCAAAGTAAGTCTGAACTTTTTTACTTTAGGTGATTCCTCATTGGTTTGACCGGTGATTGCCTTCAGAATAACACCCATTTTTCTTTGGGTGTTGCTCCAATTGGCCCCATCCTACCTGCTAGCTTCAGCTACAGCTATTCCCTTCATGCACCCTGTGGTTTTCCTATGTGAAATTGCCTGCTTTTCTATCTCTGTACTATGGATGCATGCTGGTTCTTTGATTGAATTGTTCCCATCTACCATTGCATGGCCTGGCAAACTCATCATATCTCAAGGCACAGCTCAGATTGTGTCTTTTCCCTTTATCTTGCCTGCCACCAGGCAGACTGTTAGCTTCCCATCTGTTTCTGTAAACATGCCTCCATTCAAGCATGCACTGGAAAAGCAGGAGCTGCCTGGATAATGCAATGTATCACCACCCCCAGATCCATAGACATGCCCAAGGCCTGAGGAGATAACCACAGCTGAGCTAATGTGTCCCTTTCTGGACATCTTTTGGTTTGAGACCAGAGAGAACTGGCAATGAATCTCTGACATTCAGTCAGGGAAGAAAATGATTTCCTTACACAAAACAAACTCAGCCTTAACCTAAAACTGCTATAAAGAGCAAACTGTTAAAGGTTTTTTATAAGAAGAAATTGTAGCCCGATAGTTTTAACCTAAACCATTTTTTTATATGTGTGTAAAAATCTCAGCAATCTGAGGACTAAAATTAAAATGCCACCCAGATGTTTATTTTGAAAAATTCAAGAGAAGAAGCAAAACTAGAACTCAAGACTTGAAAGGTTGGGTCATCAAGGACTAATGGTAATCTGGGATTATTATTTTTAGTCAAAATTAAACACAAATATCAAATTAGTTTTGATAAAAGAAGATAAATAAAACAATGATTCAGTAATATTGATATGGATATAAAATCACAAAATGTAAAACAAAATAGAAAACAAAGGTATTCCTATAATTAAACATTATAATTCAGCATTTTTGAAGTCCTGGCCTATGCAGTAAGGTAAGAAAAATAAATGGAGTACAAACAAGAACATTATTATCATGATCTTGAGATGTTATTATTTACGTGAAAAACTCAAAAGACTCATTTGAACATAATAAAGTTAGTAAGGTTATTATATGTGAAAAGAATGTGCATGTTATGTATACAAACTTCAGGAGTTTTTCCTATGTATCTGCAATAACTGAATAGAAAATATAATAGGGAAATAAACTGTGATTTTGATGTGTTGGGGTAGAAGTTGAAGAAGAAATACTTCTTAACTAAAGAGAATATTTTCCAAAGTAAAAGTTACTAAAATATCATTAATAAGAGTAACCAAAACATACATATAATACCTGAGAAAAAAATCTACCTTAAAAAAGATACTATTCCCAGAAGACTAAAATTTTTTGAGGAGCATAATGACTGTAATAAATGGAAAAACATAGCAACAGGAAGACAACATTAAAGAAATGTCAATGCCTCATCAAATAATCCTTCAACTTGATGAAATCCAAACAATCTCAATATATTTTTCTTGAAACTTAATGACGATCCATGAAATCAAAACAAAAAAAAAACAGTTCCATGAAATCAAAACAAAAAAAACAAACAAAAAAATTTGAGAGATTAATGAGAGGACCTTTGCATTAAGATGTCAAAATGTGTTACAACTCTACAATAATCAAAATAATATGCCCCTGATGTCATTTTGTAACCCCAATTTTTCTTTCTCTCTTTCTTTGTCTACTATGATCCTGGCCCACTCAAAAGCTTCCCTTTCTCTGAAACTTCCTTGGACCACCCAATCTGGAAGTGTTTCCCCATAATATGCCCTTCTCTTTGGTCATTGATCCATATTCTTGGTTACATAACAAAATTTGTACATGCCTTTTTTCCCCACAGTTGAATTTCCTCCTTTTATCATCTTTGTCTTAATAGTTTCACACCTCCAAGATAAAAACAGTTGTTTTCAGTATCATCATTGACAGAGGGCAGTGTAAGATATAGTAACATCCTGGCGACAAGACTTCAAAGTTAGCTCTGAGGACCACCAGTAGCAGCAGTACCTGAGAGCTTAGAAGTGCAGAATTGCTGGCTTCATCCCAGATATACAAAATCAGAAGCCGCATTTTAACATGATTCTCAAGTGATTTGTGTGCACATTAAATTTTGAGAAGCACTGCCCTAAAGAATTTCATGGAATAAAAATATTTCATACCACTCCTGAAGCAATCAGACATAGTCGGATATCTTCCTGTGCTGCAAACGAATAGAATTATTCAAATCTTGTTTCCTTGATAGGCAAAAATTTAGTGACGCCAAAAGAGCACTAAAGAGATGTGGGTTCAGGGCATGGTATAGATCAAATGATAAAAACGGACTGAGAGGGTGTGTACATGGGGAATGCAAAGGTAATAGGTTGTAATTTGGAAATGATTTGATACCTGGTTACTTCTATAGGGCTTGTTAATTTCTCCTTCTAATGCTGGTCTCCCTACTAAGACACTATTCTCTACTGTTGCTCTACATTTTAACATGGGCTGCCATAATCTCACCTCCCACTCACTGTCTTCTAACAAAAGCAGTCCTCCCTCATGAGTCCACCCGTTCCTATCAGCCTAAGCCACAGTCCCCAGAGCATCCATTAGAATGTAAGTTCACTAGCAGCACAAAGTGGCACTGTAGCACCAAGTAGTCAACATTCAACATAGTAGGCATTCAACAACTGAGTAGTTGACAGATGAATCTAAGGAAAACAGTTTAGACAACCTTTATTATACCAGGTCCCTCCAGGGAATAATATCTGGATTGATTTGCAATCAATCCCACGTCTCCTTAGAACAGTGCTTATTTCACCCTGTAAATTCCTTTAAGTCTGTTTTCACTGTATCACTACCATCACTACCTCATGACTGGACTGTCATAGGAAAATCTGAACTATGCTCCTTTCTCTGGTTCCCTAATCTAGCTACAAGGAACTTTTTATAGCCGCTCTTATCCAAAGTATTACACTCAGACCCTTTACCCTGACACTGAAGTTTTTAGAGTCCAGACCTCAGCTTCCTTTCTAGCCTTGTTTCATGACTTCTCAAAGGAAACCTTCCTTTCTATCTAAGACGATCTGCTCATGTTTCTTTACCATGCTTTCTCTGCTAGGATTGATGTCCCCAAAGTAAAAATGTTTTTCCCTATCATATTTGCTTATCGAAACCTACCCATTCCTCAAGACTTGGCTCATCCACTTTCTCTATGAAACATGGTAGCCAAGCACTCTAACCTAGCAGGATTCACCACTGATTCATTCCAGGAATATCCAGTGATTTCTCCTCTGAATTCTCCTATCACTTACTATCTATAATGCCTGTCACTTACTATGCATGGTCTTTTGAACATATATCCTTCTGCATATGTGTTGTACATAAAGTAAACAAAGAAGTCAAGACAGGGTGGCCTGATATTAAAACATCTCTCTACCACATAGTAATGGTATAACATTAGGCAATTTTCTTCCCCTCCCTAGGTCCCAGTGTCTTTGTCTATGAAAAAGTACCTACCTTGGAGGATTATTATAATTAAAATAAGTCACATACTTTTAAAAGCTCTTAACAGGCATCTGGAACATAAAGAATACTCAACAATATTGGTACTCCTTCCCCAAAGCACCTCACTTACAGTTGGTGCTACTTTATATTCTTACGTATTTCGGTACATCAAAATATTTATTTATTCATTTGTGAATTGACAAAGATCAGTGTTGGCTATCAATACTGACTTTCCACTGAAAGATGTTAAGAGCAATATTTCCTACTCCTTTTGGATCAAAGAGTAGGCATTCCTCTCTAAAAGAAAGGTATTTGGAAGAGTGTATGAAAGAGAGACCTGCAGACAGATAATGTGATTAGAGTCCTATCTTAGATTATTTACTCTATCTTTGATAACATAACTTGTAAGGGAGTCTGGCTTTGTCATTAAAACAATGACAAGAAATGGAATATGTTGTAAAGAAACTTCTCTGTTGTAGCTATGGACAAGGGGCTTAACCTCTCTAAGCCTATCTCCCCATTTGTCAGTGAGATTAGACCAGATGACCCCTATTGTCCCTTGGATTGCTGTGAGAGTACAGTTACTTTGCTGTGGAATACCAAGATTGCATTACCTCCTCCATCTTTCATCTTTGTAGCAGCCCTAAGAAATATCCTTCATCTAAGTAACAAATCATTACAAGATTGATTTCAGATTATAGAAGAACAGTTCTACCAATTGTTAAGGTATTAGGTTGTCACTCAGTTATGACTAAACCCCCAGGTCTTCATACTCACTCTGAAAAAGTATGATGGTCTCATATTATTTAACAGTAAATGATAACAATGCTTAGTCTTACTTTACTTTGGAAAAAAAGACAAATTATTATATACATGTTGGATTTCCTCAAAATTAACTAATAGCTTATTGGCCAAAGTAAAGATGGCCCATAGGTTTCCTATTTTCTACGTGATTGTACCAAATACTACACATGGCCTTTGAGTCTGAATTAGAATTATGTTTAAGTATGGCAAAGTTCAAGTAGGATACTATCACTTTTTATTCAGTAATACAAAAAATATTTGCTACTGGGTCTCATGCATGCCCTGACTTGACAGGTGATGTTGTGTTTAAAACTCACACACGCATATTTCCAGCAAATCAACATCCATGCTCTGAGTGACATGGGATGGGAGGGCATGTCTGTACTTGCTTCTGACATAGATTTGTTGATATGTTGGGGAGCAGAGCCATTCATTGATATTTATTTCCCATCAGCCTTATTTTAGGGTTCTCTTTAAGAGTCTGTCCAGCTTCAGGCCATACTGTGGCGGTCTGTGGCTACCCATTCAGTGGCCCATGGGATGGGAGCCACAGATAGTCTCCAGCCTGAGTCCCCAGGCTTTAGTGGGGAACTGCTGAATGAGTAGCATGTGTTACGTGGGCCTTCTACGAGTCTGCAGCCCGGAGTTCATTAGCACTGCATTCAGGAGCTGGGCATCCCATTTACCCAGGAACTTTGGTCACTATCTTTTCAGCAAAGGCTGGATCTGCCTTCTGCATCTCATCTCTCTCTCTGTAAAAGAAAAGTTCAGGTACAACTTTCCATGGAACCTCGTGGGGGAGATGCTGTCCTTACTGAGGACCTCCTGAGCTGGCATTCCCCCACATCAGACCCCCTGGTGGCTCCCTCATTGTTGCACAGGGTGGCAGTGTCCATATAACACAGGAACACAGCAGGGAACCTATGCCGCAGAGCCAGGGCTGTGGTCTGTCTGGTGGTCTGTCCTGAGATTGCTCTTCCCCCAAGACTGAGGCTTTCAGCACACTGCTTCAAATTGGGTAGACAGGGCTCCACATGTTGATCATTCAGCAGTGGACATGCCTCCTGGGGGCAACAAGCAAACCTCAGACAGCACACTGGCTGGTGTTCCTGGGGAACAAGATAAGACATCAGCTGGGTTTTCAATGGTAATAACAAGGGCCCCAAACTGCCATCACAAGCATCTCCCAAGTATCCTATATCTCTGCAAGAGGTAGGAGGTTGCCTTTTATAGGTACACTGTTCCATCTAAGAGTCAAGCCTGGTACCACCCAAATGGGTTCTGCAGCAAGGAACTTGAGGATATTCTTGTCCTTGATCTGTAGGATGAGAAGGCCCTGGGCATTGTGAAGATTTTCCTTTAATTTCCTTTGAGAATAAAGGACCATACCCTATGAACCCTTCTGGGCAGCATGGAAAGGCTTTAATTTTATTCTTACTGACTTGACTTGTATGATGCTCTCAGCAGTTCTGAGTGAAACTTGAGCTCTGACTAAGGTAAGGGACAAGCCAAATCAATGTGACTTGGATCATGTACCCTCCCTCCATGATAGAAAATTTTTGGTTATAGAGCCTAGAAGCACTCCCACAGTCATGAGACCCTTACCTACCAGCATGTATCTTAGAACCAACCAGGATCATTTTTGAATAGATAAAAACACTGTCTCTGTCCCTAGAGAATCCTGGATCAGAATGCAGGAAGCAGGGGTGCTGTCCTCCCATGATTTCCCCCTGCGATTAATGGTCAGATCATTGTTTTACCTGGGGAAACAGTGACTTAGCCAACCCCTCTCTCCTTTCCTACCAGGCCCTGGGCATGGGGGCCAGTGATGAGAGAAGCATGGGCGGGGATGGGGGGGAGCTTCGCCACCATCATAGATGTTGGCCCATCCCAGGTCAGCCTTCTCTCTCCCTCATCATCCCCTTCCTTCTGCCAGAGTTAGTGTGCTGGATCAGTAGGACACAAAGCTGTGTGTGACCCTTCCTTAAGCTGGACTCCGTCATCTGGGCAGATAAACTAACAAGCTAGGAAATCCAGCTGGGGCTGGTTGTACTTTGCCCACGTCTGTTACAGCCTATGGTACACCCTCTTGAAGTGACTGACAGAGCTATTTAATTTTACAGTTTGTCTGATGCCCTCACCCAGATACCACGCATACTGTCATGGGCTGATACAAAACAGGCATTTGTGAGCGGTCTCAGCTTGGTTACAATCACGGATTTCACGAAAGGAGCACTTTAACATTGAATCTGAGCTCCACAGTTCCCAGGATGACAGAGCTGGATGGAAACATTGGGGGACTTACCCGTTACTAGGCCTGGTCGTGTTCCTCAAAGAAATTGAGGCAGAAATATTGATTGACCCCAAGGTCTCACCCAGCCAGTTAGTACAAGGACTAGAACCCTCAGCTGCTGACTTCCAACCAATGCTCTTTCCAGCCCATGCTATCATCACATGGTCAGTTTTGCTTCATCTTCGAAATCTGGCCCCTAGAACCTTTCCCGGAACTGGACCTCTGGGCCTAAAATAGTTTAATGCACACTTTTGGGAAGGGAGAGCCACAAGGCCCCTAAGTGGTTTTGATCAAGTTTGCCAGTATTTACACCATAGGGTAATCTGCATAAACTTGATAAATAATATAAAATTCCTCCAAAGTGAGTTAACCATGAGCTACAGCAGTCTTTTGAAAAAATCCATGTTATGCAATCATCCCGACAAAGTTAACAACTCGATGGAGCACCGAAGGTAACCACTGATTGCAGTGACTGCTATTGACCATTTTAAGTGTGACTATTTTTAAAATACTGTATGCCTCATTAAGCTGTGCTCTGAAAATGAGAAATTTGCTTTAACTGCATTGTTTTGAATTGCTGAGAGAAGAATCTATCAACCACAAGGTGCCCTGCTGCTGAACTCAGCCAAAAAGCTGTTAATAACCCCAGCAGATGTTTCAGCTTTTTAGGCCAATAGACTCCCTCTCTCCCTGCCCTCCCCTTTCTAGAATCTGATGCCAAGACGACTGAACTCCAGTTTCTGTGGCTGCTGCCGTGGCCGCCACCACCAGGGCCAGTGGTACTAGTGCTGCTGAGGAATTGAGTCTTTGAACAATCAGTGGTGACCTGGCCTCAGCCCTTTAAGGTCAGAACATGATTGCTTTTACCATCTGAAGTTTAAATTTTCTGGGGGAAAATGAAGGTGGGGCCACAGAATTGCTGTTTCTGTTTTGTTGTTGGCCTTCATTGCCAGCCATTTTGTTCCATTTGTCGTGGTTTCTCCCTGCACTCGAAGTCCATTTCTCAGACCCATCAGGGGGTTGGGCTTGAGGGGTGGAGGTCATTCATATGCTAGTGTCCCCATAGGTTGCCGAGAGATGTTGGGTTGGCAGCTTTATAGAGGGGTCCTCTGTGTGATGTACCGTTTTGGGGTGGTTGTCTGCCCAATACCACGAGGCTCAGAATGCCCTGACCTTAGCAGGTCTGCAATATTAGAAGTGTGTATTATAAACATAGAGACATCCCTGTGAGGTCGGTAGGATATGAGGGCATCTGGGGCCACTGCAGTCCCACATGGGGATTTGTCAACATCTCTGGGATAAACTTTACACCATAACCTGAAATTAAATCTACATTCCAAGGCTTTCCAAACGAGGAGAAATGTTTTTAAAAAGGAGATCCTTCCCCTTCTCTCGCACTCCTGCCCTTCTCCCTCCCTTCCAGTACTCACTTATTTTTGAGAGAGCACTTTAAGGCACCCCAGTGACAGCAGGGTGACCGAGAAAACACAGGTGCACCGCATTTATGGAATATCACATTGGCTAGGAACACATCCGAACCGCACATCTATACATACTATTGTGCAGAGAATTGCCATTTCAATGGGGGAAAAAATTGAAAAGCAGAATTAAGTTCATAAATACTTCGCTTCCTTATTTTGATGCAACACAAAGGCAGAATATCCAAGACTCTGTGGACCTCTATTGTCAGCTTCAACATTTGCCAACCATAGTAATTCAATCCCAAGATCTCTGCTCTATACCATAGTGGCTATAAAAAGTAAGTACCTTCTCCCTGGTGCCACCTCCGCCATATTGTTTACATACGCTCAACACTGTGTGTTTCTCTTTATCAGGAAAAGCTCAGGAGTGTGATGCAAGTTTTGTCTTTTTTTTTTAACTGGATAAGGTAATAGATTCCATCGTAACTTTAGGTCCACATCCTTTTCAGTACACACGCAGAGGCACTCGTTAATGCTAATGGAATTTGCATGTATGTATCGAAGGGAAAATACAGTTGCCCACACCTGCGTACTCTATTTTCTTATCAGACCAAGCACAACACGATACACTCGGGAGTTCAGTGGCATCTATCTTCTAATTCTGAGATTTAAGTAACTTGGATTAAAAATTATTCCAATCATTGTGAAATGGGGTGTTCCCACTAGCAAATGGGATGGACATTTCTGCTTAGATTACTATGATTCCAAAAAGTCAGTGTCAGATGCTGAGTCTTTAGTGGAATAAACAACCAATGTCGTAATAATAAAATAGGCTAAAAAAAAAAAAAAAAACAGAAACTCCCTACTGAATCAGTAGAGACTATACCCTCATTATTAAAAAATTCTGTATTAAATTACCTATACGCATCTCCAGAGGAGTGAAAACACACAAGATGAGGGAAAGAGAATTGAAAATAATCATTGTTTCGTTGAGATTCCAGACCTGCCGGCAGTGAATATTGGTACTAGGCATTAATAAAGTATGTGGAGGTGTCTGGGGCCCATGGAAATCCAGACCAGACACTTCATTAGGTCCTGAACTTTACCTGGAATCTTCTACTACAAGTGATGATTTCCATGCTAGTTTGCTCTTGATTATTTCCAGTCCAAGTGAAATGGACAATAAAGAAAAGATACTTCCATGATGGATGTTCAGGACCAAAATAACTCCACCATCTGATGTATTTCACAGTTTTAAGTTAAAACAGACCTAGTATAATATGCTTGTACATCTGGCTCAGGTGCTTCGTTTGCCATATGTTTGTGAAATAATCCAAGGAGATGTTACAATTGTACCGCTCCCCTTGGGACCTGAATAAAATGTGCCCACAAAGAGTTACCTAATTATTCATTCCTGCCAACAACATCCTCGCCTCATAATAAGGGGGTGCTTACAATGAGACAATAGTGCTTTCAATCTTGAGAGATGTCAGTGCCACTTATG
Organism: Callorhinus ursinus; assembly: GCF_003265705.2. NCBI lineage: Eukaryota > Metazoa > Chordata > Mammalia > Carnivora > Otariidae > Callorhinus > Callorhinus ursinus. Next base: position 12,463,190 of record NW_027397090.1, read on the forward strand.
TTTCAAAAACAGAAAGTCTTTTGCATTTTTTTAAATAAGAAAAAGATCTGTGGCCTTTAAAGCAAATAAAGTACTCTCAGGTGATGTATCTGATATTCTTTTGGGGGGCAAATGCTGTGCTCCTGTTAAGGCCAATGCTCCCTGGAACTCAACCGATGAAAGCCCGCTTTCATCGTAGTCACATAGTCACGTGGAAATGAGTGACCCCAAAACCCATAGTAGCTGCGAAGTGGCTCCTCTGGTAACTGTACACGGGAGTGCAGAATTTTACAGTTGGCAAATTGCTTTCCTATATGTCGACCACATTTAATTCTTATAAATACCTTGTACAGCAGACAAAGAAGGCGCACCTTATTTAGCCTTGCCAGTTGTGCGGATATTTTATAGCACTAATTAGCCAGAAATGTGAGAATCTTTTTTAAATGTAAAAGTATTTTTTAGTCTTGACCCATAAGCACTGGTTGCCACGAGGAGTTCTCACTCTGAGTCATTGACAGTCTGCTTTTTCCTTGCTCCTGAACTTGCATCCTTTGTCCCAGGACTCATTTACACTCTCTCTCTCTCTCTAGATTCTCTTTTGATTCAAAAGGCATAATTTGATTTTCTATCAATGGTGGAAAAAAAAAAAAACAAAAAAGAACAGCAAGGAAATTAACTTAATGATCAAAATACAGGCCTACCACAAAAATACAGATTTTTAATGAGGCTCCAGGTCAGGTTGAAGTTCAAACGGATAAATCCTGCTCTTGGCCTAGCTTTATCCACCGCTAAATCAATGCAAAAGAAATGTGGCAAAGATGAAGATATCAGCCAATAAATCTCTCTGAGTGTGTTAATTGTATTTACAGAAGTGCCGAAAGCCAGGAGAGCTGTGTCTCCATAAGGATTAGGCTGACATGACCCTAAAGAGCCAGATTAGTGTAGGGGTTGTTTTTCCCTGGAATTCAAATCTCAGGGTCAAACAGCACACAAAGGATGAGAGAAGGACAGGAGATTCACCTCAGGTTACCTAGTTTGGGTAAATGGGTGCCAGTGTCTATTCACCTCCAAGGTGCTTGTTCAAAACAACTAGGAGCTACAAAGCATCTCTTAGTTCTGCTTTGCCAGTTAACCTTAATGGTTTCGGATTGCTCAATATACAATATATTCTGGATATATATTCCCCGTAGGACAGAGAGTGAGTTATTACAAAGAAGTAATTGAATATTGGTCTCTTGTTAGGGTAAGAGATTCCCCAGACAAAAGTTTTTCACTCATTGCAATTATATACTTTCTGGATACATATACATTTCCTTCATTTACTTAATGTTTACTGAGTGCCTACTAGTAGACCACATGCTGTGGATACAAAGTGGAGAAAGCCAGGTCCTACTCTCAGGGCATTTAGACAAGTGGAGACTCAGACTTGCAAACAGGTAAATACAATGAGATTTATAAAATTGGATGATCCGCAAAGTTGATTGACACATTAGGATAACATATTTCAGTCTGTCCTGGAAAACTTCCCAGAGGAAGGAAAAATATGAATAGGTGTTTCCAGGCAGACAAAAGATTTCAAATTGTGAGCTATGAGTCATGAGATGCTAATGATCAATTGTAAGCAAGGCAGTAACGTAATCAAATTTTTGTATTTGAACTCTGGGCCTCCAGTGAAAGTGGTTGGAAATGAAAATTCCCGGAGAGAAATGTCAAGGGTTATATGGCAGTACTTAAGGGAGTGGATGGACCTAATCAAGTAAAAAGGTAGCCCTCTTAGATAAGAGAGATAAAAGAGAGAATAAATAAGATATGTTGCTTGGAACATGAGAAAGCGGGCCAAGGCTCCAAGGATGCAGGCTTGGGAAACTGGGCGGAAGGGTCTAACGTTCACTAATAAAAAGAGTATAGGAGGGAGAGCCGGTTTTGTGTAGTAAAGAGGGATGGGCACAGAATCAGAGATGAGCATGCTCAATTCCGGACATACTGAGTTTGCAGTGCCTGTGGGATACCCAGGTGGAACTATTTAGAAAACAGCGGGAGATAGGGGCTCAGAACAGAGATTTAGAGGGAAAACCCCCCTGGGAACAAGATCCCCCAAACATGAATAAAATGGGAAAGAAAACACTGACATTTAAGGAGAGGAGAGAGAAATAGAACCCAGTCAAGGCACAGAAAAGGAGTAACCAGTGCAGACGTAAACCAGGAGAGAGACAGAGAGAAATGTCGTGAAAGACAAAGCCAGAACTGCAAGAAGGGGAGAAGAGTAAGCAGCACAAGTCATACAAGATGAGAATTAAAAATGCTTCTTCCGCTGGGTCAGGAAGTGAAGGAGGGCAGTCTCAGTGTGGTGACATGCCTAGAGCAAGGTTAGAATGGATCAAAGAGCCAGTGGGTGATGTGGAGTCAGAGTGAGTAAATCTCGTACTTTGTAAAGGAATAGCTATCAAAGAAACATGAAGGCGCTAAAAAAAATTAGTTATTTAAATCGTTTCTGTTTGTTTTTTTAAAGGAGAGGGATGAACATATTGGTCTGCTGAGGGAGATAGCCAATAGGACATCGAAGGTAAGGAAAGGATGTTATTTTTTTTAAATTTTTATTGTTATGTTAATCACCATACATTACATCATTAGTTTTTGATGTACTGTTCTATGGTTCATTGTTTGTGCATAACACCCAGTGCTCCACGCAGAACGTGCCCTCCTCAACACTCATCACCAGGCTAACCCATCCCCCCACCCCCTCCCCTCAAGAACCCTCAGTTTGTTTTTCAGAGTCCATCGTCTCTCATGGTTCGTCTCCCCCTCCGATTTCCCCCCCTTCATTCTTCCCCTCCTGCTATCTTCTTCTTCTTTTCTTTTTTCTTAACACATAATGTACTATTTGTTTCAGAGGTACTGATCTGTGATTCAACAGTCTTGCACACTTCACAGCGCTCACCATAGCACATACCCTCCCCAGTGTCCATCACCCAGCCACCCCATCCCTCCCACCCCCCCATCACTCCAGCAACCCTCAGTTTGTTTCCTGAGATTAAGAATTCCTCATATCAGTGAGGTCATAGGATACATGTCTTTCTCTGATTGACTTATTTCACTCAGAATAACACCCTCCTATATATATATATATATACCACATCTTCTTTATCCATTCATCTGTCGATGGACATCTTGACTGTTTCCACAGTTTGGCTATTGTGGACATTGCTGCTATAAACATCGGGGTGCACGTACCCCTTCGGATCCCTACATTTGTATCTTTGGGGTAAATACCCAGTAGTGCAATTGCTGGATTGTATGGTAGCTCTATTTTCCACTATTTGAGGAACCTCCATACTGTTTTCCAGAGGGGTTGCACCAGCTTGCATTCCCACCAACAGCGTAGGAGGGTTCCCCTTTCTCCACATCCCCACCCCAACGTCTGTCATTCCCTGACTTGTTAATTTTAGCCATTCTGACGGGTGTGAGGTGGTATCTCATTGAGGTTTTGACTTGGATTTCCCTGATGCCGAGCGATGTTGAGCACTTTTTCATGTGTCTGTTGGCCATTTGGATGTCTTCTTTGGAAAAATGTCTGTTCGTGTCTTCTGTCCACTTCTTGATTGGATCGTTTGTTCTTTGGGTGTTGAGTTTGATAAGTTCTTTATAGATTTTGGATACTAGCCCTTTACCTGATATGTCATTTGCAAATATCGTCTCCTATTCTGTCAGTTGTCTTTTGGTTTTATTGACTGTTTCTTTTGCTGTGCAAAAGCTAGAAAAGGATGTTATTGATAAAGCACATTTTCGAAGGAGGCAAGGTGGAATAATGTCCATTGCACCAGCGATGGAGTTGCCTTTGACAGGAAAACTGTCTTTTGCTAGAGATGAGGACAGGGAAAGAATGGGTGCAGATGCAGATGGGCTTGTGGGTGAATGGGTGGGAAAATGAAAGAAGCCATTTTGATGGCTGCTGGTCCCTAACTTAGAAACAAGGTCATCTGAAAGAGAAAAGATTGAAAGCTTTGAAGAGTGGTAAAGGTTTTGGAATAGCAGCTGAGGGAAATTGGGGAAGCACATGTAATAGGCCTGCCAAGTAGCAGTGAAAGCACAACTGAGATTAGTTTCACTCCAGATTTATGGTCTCCATTCTCTATGGTTGTGATTTTTCTTTTTCCTCCAGGAGAGCAGGGCTCAAGGAATGTTTACGGCTAGGGAGGCTCCATGGAGGATTGCTTGAGAGACATGAAGTCCATCCATCTCTCCAGATAGTTTAGATTATATCTCAAGATCAAGGTAAACCATCCAAGCTAAATACTTGAACCATATTGTTTTGGTTCCTTTTACTTTTACTCACGTTTAGTGAATTGCATTTTGGCATAGGGCCTTGGCCTGCATCGAAAGACCCCACAGGAAACAGCCATTGGCCTGTCAGCATTGTTAGCATCATGGAGGATGTTGAGAAAGCCACTAGCCTCTGAACCATGCATGTTCCACTCATGAGGGCACACAGAGCCCTTTCCCTTAGACCCAAGTGCCAGGAAACAATTGGTTTTTCATTAGCAACCCCAGTGTGCTTATGTGGTGTAGAGTGCTGCATGGTCTTGAAACCACAATGCTTGGGTTCCAATCCAGCATCCATCACCTGGTAGCTGGTTGAACTTGAGCCTCTTAAGTTCTCTGGGACACAGTTTTCTCATCTGCAAAGTAACAAAAATCATCCTACCTACTTCGGAAGGCTGCAGTAAGACACAGTCAATGTTCAAGTGTTTAGCCCTGTTGTGTGGCAAATCATAAGGCCACCAAACATATTTCCCATTATTGTTCTTGTTATAAATATTATCTTACAACTGCTCTTCTTTGGTTTTGTGTTTATGTATCGCCTTCATCCTCATTGTGGCATGCATTTGCGTGTATTAAGTCATTTCTGGTCGCCAGTTAATATTATTTTTTTCCTTTTGTTCTTTTCCTGTGCCTCGCTTATTTGTTATCTGCTATCCAGCTACCATCATTTTGGAATGAAGCAGAATACAAAAAAAGTATACTAAAAGAAACCTTATACCAGTCAACAGCTATAAAGATGCATCTCTCTATTTTTGCTCTTGCTTTAGGAAAAGTTTCAAAGTTGGTGAAAAGGACTGGGAACTTCTTTATCCCACACTTGTATCTAGAAATGCAAGTTTCCTTGAAGTCTGTTTCACCTGTTACTTTTCTTATGATCATTCTTGATTGGCCCCTACAGGGACTTAGTCCTAACTCAATATTTACTCACACACTTCTCATGGTGAATAAACCGCATGTTAATTTTTTTTAAGATTTTTTATTTATTTGAGAGAGAGAATGAGATAGAGAGAGAGCATGAGAGGGTCAGAGGGAGGAGCAGACTCCCTGCTGAGCAGGGAGCCCAATGCGGGACTCGATCCCGGGACTCCAGGACCATGACCTGAGCCGAAGGCAGTCGCTTAACCAACTGAGCCACCCAGGCGCCCCCCACATGTTAATTTAATGGTGGAGAGGGATGGATTATTGTCATTGGAGAAGCAGGTGCAATTTCATGGTGGGATGAGGGCTGGATTTGGTAGTCAGAGGGCCTGGGTTTGGCTGCCAGTTCTGCCACTCGTAGCTCTTTGTCACTGAGGTCCTCTGGCTTCATTTCTTCTGTTGGCTGAGTAGGGTTAACACCAGGGATCTCACAGTGTGGTTGCGAGAAGTAAAGAAGGCACTCGGCAAAAATTAGCTAATCTGCATCTAGTGCAAGAGGTATCATTCAAGTTGCCATTCAAACTTGCACTTGAAAAATTGGACCAAATAATTGAGGCTTCTTTTAGGCCTATGTAAAGGCAACCTGAACATAGGTATCTTATCCAGCTTCATGACTTGAAATATATATCTTAGCCATTTAAGAGTATTTAGTCAAAAGTCAAAACTTTTAAAAATACCTTTTAAAATATCCAAAAATAAAAAAAACCTTTTAAAAATGTTCAAGAAACATTGTCTTAGAATCCGAATATCAACTTGGCCTGTAATGTCATGGGAGAAACATGAAAGATATCCCAGATTGTATTCTTTGCTTTCAACTAAATAAATAATCTGCAAAAACCCCTGATACACAAATACATCTGGGTTACCTCCTGGCAGGTAATAGCTTTTTGTTTGTGTTTTGTGTCTCTTACTGTTATTGCTGCTGGGTTTTTGCTGCATAGACCAGTAAGTGCATGCAGATGAAAGGCAGTTTTTCGTTTTGTTTTGTTTTGTTTCAAATCAAGGTATGTGGGTGTGGGATGGCTTATCCCACATGTTGATATCAAAGGGATAGCAAAAGATGAGGGCCACTTCTTTAAGGAAATCAGAGGACTGACTCCTCTGGCCTCCCTCCCCCATTCCGGCCCGAAGTGGGGAACCAGAGGGCGTGTGCTGGTGGGCCACTCCCACCACCACAGAATGTCCCTGAGAAATCTGTGTCGGATAGCACAAAAAGAGCCCAACTACAATGGTTGGTCTTCAAAGGGGCTCATTTATTATATTGCTCAGTGCCCCACAGAGTTGCTCCAAGCTCATAACTGCCACTGATTTCAAAGAGAGCTCTGAACTTGCATACGCTTCACAAGGCACGGCGCGGGATGAGAAATAGGCTGAGTGGCTTGAAGCCATGTTCAGACATTTTTTAATGTTCGTAAATGTCTTTGGCACCATCACTTTCACATAGAAACCCACTTACCTCCTGCCGCAAAGTGTGAAATAAAGCCATTTTCAAGCCTGGGTAGGGGATGGTCTGGAAATTGGGCTAAATCTTAAAACTGCATGAAGACTGAAAATAGGATTCACAGGCTGGGGCTCAGCTCTCACTCAGTCACTTCTAAAGTCAGGTCACCACAGCCCCCTGCCCTGCTAGATACTGTCAGTGTTTCCTTTAAAGGGTTAAGACAATAAGTGCGGTCACCTTAGTAGCTCCCAGACTGAGGGTCCCCAGCTCCAAGGCATCCCCAAATCAGTGATCTATATAGGAAGGGAGCACTATTTCAACTGGGGTTTGATGGGCACTCAAACTGCCACAGCCCTAGGGAACCTCACGTTAGGGACTGGCATTTCCTACCACCCTCCTGTCTCAAGAGATGCTGTGGGTCCCCACTTGATCCTGGAGGTTTGTGGGAGTCCGACTGAGATCCATCAAAGGCTTTCTTATTGACCACCTGCAAAAAGATCAGACATCTGCCCCAATTCTGTTTCCGTGGCTCTCCAGCCACCGATACAAGGAGAAAGGGTTTCCTTAGGGACTCAGAAGTGATTTCTGTAGGCCAGGAAGCTTTTGGGTAGGTAATTCTGGAACCCTCTGGATGGCTTTATGAGCACCTTTCTTTTAGAAGGATGCAGGAGAAAGAGGTGTCCGGTCCATATTCACTATTTAATAAACATTCACTAAATTTTGGGCAATGTGTTATATTGGGTACCATCTTTAGTTGGAAACAGAAAGGGAGAAAATTAAATCATGAGACATTAGGTGTGCTTTTCAGAAATCCAGAAATTCCCTCCACAAGTTTAGAAGCACACAGCCTCTTCTCTAAAGTTCTTCAAGAAAATACTGCTGAGCATTTATCTATTACAAATCCTCACTATTTCTTTTTTCCCTTAACCAATGCTTGCTGAGCACCTGCTGTGTGCCGATGTCATTGAACTTGCTGGGATTCAGCAGTGGACAAAGCACACAAAAGTCCCCACCCTCGGTGAGATTGTGCCTTAGTGGCGAAGACACATGATGACAAAGTAAGTCTGAAAGCTCTCGAGAATCTGAGATGTGGTAAGCGCTGTGAAGAAACAGAGCAGGAGAGAGCAGGGAACCGGCAGGGTGAGAAGGGGGTGCAATTTGAAATGGGGTGGCATTGGGAGGTGTCCTTCGAGTAAAAAGTTTTTAGGGAGCCTTACTTCTAAATGCTTGCCTTTTTTTCTGTTAGTTCAAATGTTAGTGGAAAGTAACTCTGAATTACCTGTGACGTCTTTTTACAACTTAAGAAGTAAAGACATCTTGCCTAAAATGAAAAGGCAAAGCAGCCCTGCTCTCAGGTGGCCCCCATTTGGCCATGCTGTGGTTTGGAGCACTTTCCATGGAAACGGGCCTACCGCCTGGAATCCTGTTCTGCACATGGCGAGTGCTCAGTAAATGCTCTTCCATGGTCTTAGCTCAGCTCTAAAAATAACGTGGTTTTGTTTGTTTGTTTGTTTTTGTTTTTGTTTTTTGACAAAAAGAATGTCTCCATGTTTTTCTCTCTCTTTCAGGGGCCTATGGATAGACATAGCCATAGAAATAGATGAGGCATCACAAGTAGTTTCTGGAAATTTATCAAGCCATGTTTATTCACAGTAGCATCCCTAAATTTCCCCATCGTCAATACAAGTACCCTGACCAATCCGTCTTCACTTACTGCCACCCTTAAATATTTGAGGAAAAATGCCAACGGCCTGCCTCCCTTCTTTCTGGAACATCTCCTTATTTCCAAGATGAGACAGCCACCACTACTCCTAAAACACAACGTATTTCTTTACTTTCTCCCTTCCTTCTGCCTTCCCTTGATGTCGCCTATTCTTTCCTCAGCATCCGTGGTGTGCCAAGCGTGTTGAACTCCCACAGGCTCCATCCTAACCACACTAAAAAAAATTAATTCTTCATATAGGTATTGTTAGAAGCACTGAAAAGAACAGTGTAGAATGGAAAGACATGAAAGTCAGTAATATTTTTTATCAGAGAGCGTTTCTCAGTGGAATATTTGAATACTGTTGCTGTTCATGTTACTCACTTGTACCCAGCAGTTTGCAAGTCCTTTGACTTGTGCATCTCATACAGTCCTCTAAAGTTTGGCTTCTCAAAGTGTGGTCCATGACCAGCAGTGTCAGCCTCTCTTGGAAGTTGCTAGAAATGCAGACTCCCAGGCTCCGCCCCAAACCTACTGAACCAGACCACAATTGAACAAGATCTTCAGGCGCTTGGTAGTTTGAGGAGCTCTCCTCTCAGTAGTCCTGTGAGGCAATCTGAAATTCTCTTGCCTATCTGACAGATAAGAAATAAACAAAACTCGAGTTCAGAGATGTTCATTGGGCTCATAGGTAACGAGACAAGACTCAGCGTCAAAGACCAGTATTCTTTCCACACAACTCTGTCCCCTCTTTGGATGCTCTTGGAAGAAACTGTCGCATACCCCTTTTTGGATCTGATATCGCCCAGCCCAGTATTTTATAAGGAGCATCTGAACAGTAATTATAGCCTGATATTGTCCCCTGGTGGTAAGTCGGCAGATGTTAATCTTGTACTTGATTATATATTCCTTAGGTGGGCTGGTCTTGCTGCCTCTTGTCTAAAAGGTCTAAGGTTAGTGACAGGAAAGAAATCTCAGATTTAGAAATTTCTCTGATTTTCCCCCATTTCCTTACCAAAGAAGATTGTGTTCCCTGGTTAACCTAATTCTTGAAGTTTCTATTGCAATCTTGTTTTCCTGAAGCAGGTTCTTAAGTGTTTCATCTGATCATCTTGGAGGAAAAGGGCACAGCCAGTAACACATAGCAAGCACTGCTTTGTGCCCCATGCTCCAGGCTCTGTCTGCGTTACCTCGTGGTTCTTAGAGACCTGCGGGAGGGGCTCCGTTACCCTGTTCTATAGTTGTGGAAGCTGAGAGGCAAAGGTGACCCGTGTGGCAATGCTGGGAACCAAGGCCGATTCTGTCCTACCATGCTGGCCTCTTCCTAAAAGGAAGTCTTGCCTGAATCCGCAAGGAAGGTGACCCAAGGCAGGAGAAGGAATCATCATTACCTTCTGTCTTCTGTCACCATTGATGAGGTGACACGTACGACCCACCATACTTTCTAAAAGAGAAAAATGACTACCAAACTCCTCCTGGTTTTAAGGGTGAAGTCACAGGGGTGAAATCAAAACAAAGAGGAACCAACTAGAAGGATACAAGTTAAATATGCAGAACCTCCCCCAAATGGACCTAAAAATCGGCACAGCGGCTGTTGCTGGGAACACCCATTTCTACACCAATTTCTACAAATTGGCTAAAATCCAGACATACGATCGAAGCCAGGCCCTCTAAACTGGTTAGCTTTAAATTCCTCATGGTCAACAGAGAGGCAGAGAAATGTCACCTTACTCTTTAAGAAAGAAGAAGGATGAATAGATTTCTCACTGGGAAAGGCATCCAGCAGACTCTCTCATATCCGTGTTCTCAAAACTCCAGCTTTGTCAGCTCAGTCCCAGCTGAGACCCTGGACTGAAATGTCCTCCTGGGTGACTCTGGGAGTCTGTAGATAGTCTGCGTGGCATTCACTCCACTAGTCTTAAGGATTTAAATAGAGTTATAGCTACTCAGATTTTAATATATGCTACAACTGTTTTGCTGGCTTGGCATTTAAGGATGCAAACTTTCCAATCTCTTCTAGAAGCATGACACCATAAAAGGGACTACTGTAATTAGGAATAAAGCTGTGCAGTCCTCATTAACCAGAAAGGCACTTTCTAAACCCAGGGAGGCTCTACTTTTATTCCAAGAAAAGTCAAGAAAATGGTGCCTCCAGAACCCACTAAAGATTTTGGGTCAACTTGTCCTTGCTGGAATTGACTGGGGTTGATATGAAATGCCTTTAAAAGGCACAGAACAGCAAGTAATCTTGCAGAGGTGATCTGAGCAGAGAAAAGGCTGAAGAGTCGTGGTAAGCTCAATCTTGCTTCAGGTTGCGTTCTTATTTAAGTCTTGACTGGCCAACATTCAGTTTTAATGCATTGCGATAGGGCCTGCCTTTATTAGCCACGGACGTTATGGTAACTGGTTGTAGGTCTTCTGAGCTCATGGTTATAACACGTGACCAGAAGAATGCTTTCTGAATTGAGCCTGGGAGTGATAAGTCCCCGGTGACTCAAAATAGCTAAGGAGTATATATAAAACCAGGCACAAGCTAGTCTCAAAGATAATTGCAGGCTTTACTTTAGTTCTTTAATCTCCACATCCTTTTCTGTCCTGCCAGAACTGTCTACACAGGGGCCTCGCTATGGCATTAGGCACAGTAAGAATCAAGCGTTTTGTGAGCCGGTGCCTTCTTATACCTGTCTAAGGGGATTTGGTCACTCAAATCACAAATGAGTCATGTTAGAAGGGGTACCACTGTAAGGCAGTCCCATGTGTAGGAGGAAGACGAGAACATTCTGAAGGAACTTGATTTATTTATGTTTTCTGCATAGATACTTGTGATGTGTCTGCTTCCTGGAAAAGCTACATTGATATATTGCAGATAGCAGAATAGCTAGCTCTTATTCTCTCTTTTAGCTGACATTCTTATCACCCATGTTTTAAAACCTAATTAAGCTATGGTTCATTTATAACAAAAGGACACCGGACAGGATCCAGGCTCCGATCTCTGCTTTGTCACTAACCAGCTCTGTGGCTCTAGGCAAATTAGCTCTCCACCGGAACTCTGTTGCTCTGTCTTATAATCCTAACAGCTCTATTTATTAAACATTTTCTCCAAAGTAGGGGTTCTGCCAAGCACTTCAACTAGATTATCTCATTTAAACCTCACATACTCTCCACGGGTAGGTTCTGTTATTACCTCCATTTTGCAGATGAGGAAGCTGAGGCATAGATGCTTATCAGCTTGTCCAAAGTGACACAACTTGCCTGCCAAAGAGCCAGGAATTCATCAAGTTTCCTTAGCCTGTGCTCTAAACCCCTGGCTGCATGTTTCTCTGATCGCCCCGGTCGCCCAAGGAGGCGTTCTTGCTCTAGAAATCCTTAATTGTACTTAGAGATGATTTGGTTTTAACCCTTGTGGCTCATCTCAGCCGCTGTGTCTTGTTTCCTTTATTAATTTTTAAAATTATTTTGGTTTTTAAAATCTTGTTTCCCCAACTGAGTAAAATGTCTGAATGAGTCTGTGAAAAGATCGCCTCCTTGAGGATGATGAGTGAGGTTTCCTGCCCTTTTTGGATTCCTCCCTTTATAAATGGAAATAATAATGCCTGGCTTAAGGGTTGTTTTGAGGCTCCAGGCAAAATGGCTATAAGGTGAAAAGCACCGTATGAATAGAATTTGCTACTAGTATTTTAAAATATCAGCCCTTTCAGGGAGGACTTTCTTACACGACGTAGTCTTCAAAGTGTGGCACGCGGTGCCCTCAAAGTTGTGAGATGCTGAAGTGGTTGTGTTGATCATTACTTTGTGGTTTTCAATTCAAAAAAAGAATTCTTAAATACATTCTTATTTACCTTCGCACCATAAATTGATGTAGCAGGAGGAACAGTTTAATGGAGATGCTGAAGCAAAAGAAGAGAACTAACATTGGCTGAGGACCTAAATTTGTCCTAGGCGCTACTTCACTGAATGCCCACCATCTGTCGATGAGAAAGTTAAGCGAAAACTGAGTACAGAGATGTTAGGTAGCTTCCACAGAACACACAGCTTTTCACTAAGAGCTAAGATTGAAACGGTGATCGCGGTTTTGCCACGCCATGCTAAAGACGAATTTTCTTTAAGATTTTTGAGCTGAAAAATCTATGTGCATAGTGTCCATGTATCATTACATCAAAATATCCAAATTAATAGTCAACATTTTCATAATAAAAACAATAATCAACCGTTAAAGCATCAACCGAAGAGTCCTAAAAGTATACATTGGAAATGACCTTGAAATCAGCAAGTTCAAGAACCAGTCCTCGGCTTTTCCAGCTTCTCCTTGAACACCTCCCGAAGTGTGGAATTTACTGTCTCCAATGACCAACATTTTCATCTTTGAACACTTAGAAAGCATTGGCACTAGGCTCTCCCCCAGGCATTTCAAACTTAAGATGCTTAAAACTTAGTTCATAAAGTAGTTTCATAATTTTGTTTAAAGTTAATGGGGGAGTTGGGCTCACCAGAGGAGAGTGAGTACTACAGAAGGGAACATTATCCCATCAATAATTAACCACAGATTACATTCTAAACAACCCTTCACTTTTTCATTACTGAGGCCAAAGGAAAAAGTCAGTAAAAATTGTTACCGTGTCTCCTTGGGATTTTCCAAGATCCTCTTGTCAGAGCTTCAGTGCTGTATTTGCCTTAGAAGACAATTGTATCCATCAGGGTTCCTAGCAAGAAGCTGATGGTGCATTCAAATGGAACTTGCTGGCAGGTTAATGAAGGGACATTTAGAAAAGTATGGGCAGGGTTCAGGGAAATCAGCAGAGTATGGTGAAGCGGCCCCAGACTGGCAATAGTGGAGAATGGAGTACCTGTGGGCCTGAGAGGGTGAGGGGAAGGAGCAGATCCCAGAACACAAGAAAGTCGCCATGGAAGATGCACACCCCCACCCACCCACCTAGAAGAACTGTGGCCTAAGGTGGAGGTTTGCTGATGATCAGAAGTTCAGCAGAGGAATAGGCACCCTGACCTCACTACCCCCCACCCCCAGAGTCCTTGCCCACGGCTCAGAGTTTTCCCTGGCACCAGTTGGAAGACAGAAGACAAGGTAGCATACTAATCCAGTTCAGGAACTCAGCTGCCTTCAGGACACAGAGCAAGACACAGAAGAGCAGAGAATTCTAACACCATAATGTTCCACGCAACCCCAAATACTCCCCAAGCCTTGTTTTTCCTTCTTACTCCTCTCTTGCCATTTATCTACACCTTTTTCTCCCATCTCCATCTACTAAATCAGGAAGGAACAGCAAGTTTGAAAACAGCCTTGGGTTGGGGCACCTGGATGGCTCAGTCAGGTGAGCATCCAACTCTTGATTTCCGCTCAGGTCATGATCTTAGGGTCCTGGGATCCAGCCCATCAACAGGCTCTGTGTTCAGTGGGGAGTCTGCTTGAGGTTCTCTCTCTCCCTCTCCCCATCTCCCTGTTCTCTCTCTCTCTCTCTAAAATAAATAAATCTTAAAAAAAAAAAAAGAAAGTAGCCTTGGGTCATGGATGGAAATGATGATGCTAGAGCTTTACTAGATTTTGCTGTCCGAAGAGGTTAGCATTTGTCTCTTAAATTACACAAATTAATTCTAAATGAAATTGTGTGACCCTGCTTCCACAGTTTTGTGTCGTAATCAGAAGACCAAACCTGCTAAGAAATATATATAAATATACCCACACGTGCATTCACACACACACACACACACACACACACACACACACACACATTTAGAGGCCATTTAGTGTTCACACATCAAATAAACTTTTTTTTCTCTGATTTCTCTCTGAGACTTTGTCTAATTGTTCTTTGTTAAAGCCTTTATTAAGCTTTAAATACTGCCAATGGAAGTTCTAAGCTCTGAATTACTAGTCTAATTGCTTTCTCCCTCTCCCCAATATGTTCAAAGCCTTGCCTTTTGGGAATTATGTCTTAACTAAAGTTTTCTGAGACTAAAGTTTTCTGAGTAAGGGGTCTCAGAACCAGATTTTCCAAGGGGGTCTGCTTATGTGCTTGAAGATAGAGCGAGTTGACAAATAGCATTCATTTCCGACAAGCCAGGTCCATTGGAAGGACCATTTGTTGCAGAATCCCTGAGACGGAGGTGACACAGTTTGAACAAGTTCAAAGAAATTTTTGCATCCATATTATTTGGACGCTGGTGTGAGAGCCTGTTCACAGGTATTTTGAGCCTGAGAGAGTTTTTTTCAGACTCCAGTAAATCCCATACTAGTCTACTCCCCCATGCTACGGAACACCAATCAAGAGCAATACTCCTCGGTGATAAGGAGCAATAGTCCTCATTCTTATGCAGCATGAGCAGAATAAGGGCAACATTTTGTCTTAAAAGGTAGCTGATACGTTAGTAAGCTCACTGGTGGGGGCTTCAGAGTCCTAGAATCATTTTTTTTAAAGATTTATTTATTTATTTGAGAGAACGAGAATGAGAGAGAGAGAGAGAGTACATGAGAGGTGGGAGGGTTAGAGGGAGAAGCAGGCTCCTAGAATCATTTAAGGTGTGTGTATTTTTCCCCTTAATGTTAGTAATAGGGCAAGGACACTGAGAAATAAGACTTTTTAATTCAGGTACTCATTCAAGTATTGATTAAGCCCCTTCTTTGAGGCAAGTATGGCAGTAGGGGTGGGACATGACATGGCAAGTAAGATGTGATCCCTCTCCTTAAAGAACTTGTAGTTCAGCTGAGTTACCTTATCACATCAGAATGCGGGCAAATTCTCAAAGCAAAACATTGTCAGAAACTCTGCTCCAATGGGACTTTTCATCTGTAAAACTGACAAAGATCCGTGAGGCCATCTGAGTGACATTGTTCTGGTTGTTTATGTGCCATGGGCTCAACAAATCATGACTACTGTGGTTATCAATTCATTCTTACAGCCGTCCCATCCCCCAACCTCATGATGCTGTGTAGTCCAGCCACGCGTTAGTTCTCATGTTAAGCAGTTGCACCAACCTCCTAATCGGTTTCCCTGTTTATACTTGAGTATCTTCGCTTTATTCCCGCAAGATCCGTTCTCTAGCACCTCTGTAACGATCGTGCTAAAACAGGCATCTGGTGGTCCCATTTCCCTCCTTTAACGCTTCGCAGTTTCCCATGTCCGCCAAAGTCCAGACTCGCCAGTGAGCGCCACTGTGATTCTGATCTCTGCAGACTTCTCAACACCTTCCCATGGCTCCTGCAGCTACGCCTTTTCATGGATGCTGCCATAGTGACCTACGCTGGTAAGCCTCCTCTAGCTTCGGCTTCAGGCTTTCACGCCTCCCGCCTTGGTGCCCGGCATCAGTCAGCATGGGCCAGCCTTCTCCTTCCCTTCCTAACTCCGCCTCTGCTTTATTGGTCTGGCTCCATGTCTGTCCATCTCTCCTTCCACCTCGCAAGCACCATCATCTATTCCCTGAACAACTGCAGTAGCTTCCTAACTGGTCTCCCCTCTGCATCTACTCTTGCCCCCTTCCAGTCCATTCTTAACTGCCAGGATGGTTGTCACCATCACACAAGCCCTCTTCATCCTTTTCCTATCACGTTGGAGGGAAAGAACAGCATCTTTCCTAGGGCCAATACAGAAGGGCCCTTTCAGGCCCTGCTTGTGTCTCCGGCCTCATGCTCCTTATGCAGCTTGTTCCAGCGACCATGACCTTCTTTCACACCTGCAAATGCCTTTCCATGTCAGGTCTCCTCCTGCCACAGCTTTTGCACATGCTGGTCCCTCTGAGCTTGTTCACCTTTCCTACCCATTTCACAGATTGACTCAGCTCAAGAACTCCTGTCAGAAGGAAGCCTTCCTTGATCGCTAGTCTAGGCTAAGTTTCTTTATTCTGCATTCTCATGGAAGAGTGTTCCTTTTCTTCATAGTGCCTACCTCAGTCTGCAGGTGCTTGTAATCAGTGTCTGACTGCCCCAAAAGCAAGCTTCATGAGATAGGGATGACATCTGATTTTGTCTGTCATTGCATTCCTAGCCTAGCACAGTATCAGGCACAAAAGGGATACTCAAAAGCATTCTAATCCATCAACCAGTCAATCCTCTAAGACTCTTACTTCATTTGGAAAGCCCTACTGTGATTACCATTAGCATCCCACTGGGACTGGCCTCCAGCAGCCTGTGAATGCGTTGGAGCGCAGACCTTTATTCTGTATTATTTTACTTGCCAGTCAGTCCCTTAAAGACCTCAGCGTCCAGAGAGAGAAGCGATATCTTAATCAACACTACATCCACTATGCCTGACACATAGACGGTGAACGATACATTCATCAGTAAGTTTTTTTAAATTGGGGTAAAATTTACATAACATAGAATTTTAACCATTTTAAAGTGTCTAACTCAGTGGCATTTATCGCATTCACGATGTCGTACAATCATCACTGTTTGGTTTCAGAACATTTTCATCACCCCAAAAGGAAACCCCTTACCTGTTGAGGAGTCATTCCCCACTCCACCCCTCCCCACCCAGCTCCTGGCAACCATTAATCTGCTCTTTGCCTCTTTAGACTCTTCCCTACTGGGACATGTTGTACCAAGGGAACATAAATATGTGGCCTTTTGTGTTTGGCTTCTTTCACTTAACCTAATACTCTCAGGGTTTCTCCATGTGGTAATATGTATCAGTACTTCATTTTCATGGCTGAATAAACTCCATTGTGTAGAGACATCACATTTTGCATAGTCGTTCATCTGATAGATATTTGGGTTGCTTCCACCTTTTGGTCGTTGTGAATAGTGCTATGAGCTTCCATACATGCTTTTGTTTGAATACCTGCTTTCAGTTCTTCTGCTCTATACCTGAGAACGGAATTGTGTAACATAACTATATGGTTAGCTGATTGAGCAACCACCGAACTGTCTTCCACAGAAGCTGTGCCATTTTACATTCTCACCAGCAGTGTGTGAAGGCTCCAGTCATTTCTCAACATCTTCACTGATACATGTTGTTTTCTGTAGTTGTCATTTTTTTAAAAGATCCTTATTTACTTGAGAGAGCAGAGTGGGAGAGAGAGCATGAGTGGGGGTGAGAGGCAGAGGGAGAGGGACAAGCAGACTCCCCACTGAGCAGGGAGCCTGATGCGGGGCTCGTTCCCACGACCCTGAGATCATGACCCAAGCTGAAGGTAGATGGGCCACCCAAGGCACCACTGTAGTTGTCATTTTTTGAAGCAATCAGTATTATAGCCATCCTAGTCGGTCTAAAGTGGTATCTTATTGTAGCAATACCACTTCCTATCCATTAGGATGACTACTGTTAAAAAAATTAAAAACAAAAAAAATCTGAAAAGAACAAGTGTTGGCAAGGATGTGGAGAAACTGGAATCCTTGTGCATGGTTGGAGGGAGTGTAAACTGGTACACAAAGGAAAACCTCCTGTTAGGGAAGACAGTATGGTTGTTCCTCAAAAAATTAAGAACAGAATTGCTGTATGATCCAAGCAATTCCACTTCTGAGTACATGCCCCAAAGAACTTAAAACAGGGACTGGAACAGATTTTGCATGTCCATGTTCATAGCAGAATTACTTGCAATAACCGAAAAGCGGAAACAACTCAAGTGCCCTTCGGCAGACGAATGGACAAACAAAACGTGGTAGGTGCATATCAGGGCATATTACTCATCTTTGAAAAGGAAGGAAATCCTGTTAAATGCCACAACATGGATAAAGCTTGAGGACATTATGTCAAGGGAAATAAGCCATTCGCAAAAAGACAAAATATTGTCTGATTCCACTGATGTGAGTAGTCATGATCCTGGAGACAGATAGTAGAAGGCAGGTGGCTGGGGGCTGTGGGGGAGGTGGAGAAACGGTAGGCCAAAGGTTGAGAGAGGCTTTCATTTTCTCCAAAGAGGCAGAATGCAAGCAGGCACTCACATGGGATTGTGGCCTGGATGTTTCACTGTCTCCAATGTTCCTCCAATAGCAAAAGGAGGCTCTTCCTAAAGGCTCCCTAACAGTTGGCGATGATGTTAGGCATGGCACATAGAAAAGAAGTCCCAAATTGATAGCAACGGGAGGAAAGGAACCCTGGAGAAAATAACCAACAAGGGACTACAATTCGCAAAAGTACCATTAGAAACCATTTTGCAAATGGAACAAGCAAATGAAAAATTCAGAATTTGTGACAAGACAGCTGATCAAGAAAGAGGAAGACATTCTGGAGAAAAATGCCGAGGCCTGGGGTTCCGGCTGATGAGCAGAATTGCTGGCTGATCAACTTCTGGTTTCAAGATAGAAAACCACCTTGTTTTCTGTAGGTCGCAAATATTTATTGCCTGAGTGTTAGTTCTGATGAAACAGCCAGCAAAGTCTATTTGTAAGCAGGTGTTTTAAAAGTGGCCATCACGGTAGCACCCACTGAAACCAAAAAGCAGAAAGTCCTGTTTGGAGTCCTATATTTTGGGATTCTTTTTAATAAAAATTCCTATTTATTTTGTATCAGGAAGAAGACCAAGGAATAAAATTATTTTGAAAAGAGGCTAGATGAAGTACAATTCATATCCCCCCCACCCCGCAAAATGGGCAATAAGTAATTGTATCCGAATAAACTTTCGTGTCTAGCCATTTGAGGGAGTCCTTAGGCTTTTCTTAAAATGATTATTCAGGAAAAAATTTTCAGTTGGGATTATCCTTACTTTTTATAACCCCTTTTCTTTCCTGGTATGTGGCGTTTAGCCAGTCCTCTGATTCTTAGAATGCTTCCGAAAAAGATGAATTAAGGAAAAGGAAAGGAAATTCAAGTAAGTCAACGGGGGTTGCTTGGCAATAGTGAACATAAAACATGTGGTTAGGAAGAGGTTGAAATGAACTAAAATCAAGGCAACTGCTTTTCTCAATAGTACTTGCTATTTCCATCCTCCATTTCCATAGAGGGAGGGAAACTAAAATGGTATAATAAAAACAGCTAATATTTATCCAACGAAGCATATGATGTGCCAGCGCCCATTCTAAACGCTTCACACATATTAACTCACTTAATCTTCGCATCAACCCTGTAAGGACAGAACCGTGGAAGCGTCCATTGCTAAATTTTCAGGAATTCTGTGAGCCTGTCGGTAGCTTGAAATCAGTCATTGTGGGAGTATTTATTTATACCATGGAAATCGACATATGTTACAAATCGGGGCTTTTTGGGGGGAGAGCCATTTGCTAAACGTTTTCTAGAATACCCCTGCTGTTGTCCTTCTTTCACAGATGGGGAAACTGGGACACAGAAAAGTTAGGTAGATTCTCCATGATCATGCAACTAGTAGTTAAAATTGGTAGCATTAAAACCCGTATGCGAGGCAGCACGACTTAAGAGCCCGAGCTTTTCACCATCATACCATCCTGCTTCTGATGTGACTAACTTGCATTGGCTGGATTTAGAAAGCCTAGGGCTCTAATTTGGATTCTTCTACTATCCACTGTTAAAGCTTTCTGGGTCTCAAGACATTTTATAATAGAGATGTTACAATCTAAGAATGCTTTACATTGCTCTCTGCTCTATCACAAATGAAATAGATTATTTGAAAATGCAAAATAGTCCTTGATTATCTCTTTCCTTCCTTCCTTCCTTCCTTCCTTCCTTCCTTCCTTCCTTCTTTCCTTCCTTCCTTCCTTCCTTTCTTCCTAATTTTGATTGTGTCTTTGCTATGAAAGTAGGATATATATAAATCTTTTCGGACTTTTGGCAGCATTTAAGGAGGGCTATAGTGAATTTTCTCCCTGATGCTCCCACACTGCTTTCCTCATTATCGTAGAAAGTGGAACAGCTGTGCTGACAGTGGGTATCATCATCATCATTAATAAATATTTATTGAGCATGCCCTTTGTGCTGAGCTCTGAGGACACAGAGAGGTAGAAGATTGGGTCCTAGGAGTTTGCCCAACAAGTGGCCCAGAGAGAGAGGAGAGGAACCACAGTATGTGGGGAAGCCTTTCTGGGGGAGGGAGTAGCACCTGAGCTAAAGGAAGCGTCAACCAGCAAGTGGGCATCATATGTAGGCAGAACGGGTTTGAAGGAAGGCACCTGGACAATGATGATTTCTGTGTTTGGAATAATAAGTGATGGTGATTTGGCCTAAGGAGAAGTTCTGTAATAGGAGATGGGCTGGAAAGGATGGACTGCTGTTTGAAGAGGGCCTCTGAGCTTGACTCAGGAGCCTGGGCTTCATTGTTTGAACAGTAAGGAATCCCCCAGGGTGCTGAGCACACCAAGGCTGCGTAAAGCTGTGCTATGAATAAGATGAAACTTAGCCAGGTGTGTAGAATGAACTGAAGGAGAGAGTTGCTGGAAACAGAGATAACAGGAAAACCATAATCTATTATGAAAGCTTCTCCAACATGGAAAAATCCTCATGGAATAATTAGAATTGTAAGCAAGATACAATTAGAATTGCAGACTGTGGTTACAACAGTCCAGATGCCTACACGGTGGGAAGGACAGGAAGAACCACAACTGCATTGTCACGGTGACTGGATTGGGCTGAAGAATTATGGGGGATTTTTTTTTTCTCGAATCGAATTTTTGGTTCTGGGGTCATAGTTTATCAATGTGAAAAATGCATGTAAATAATTTTAAAAAGGGACAGAAGAAGAGGTGCTCGAAGGGGACATGTATTTTAGGAAAAATGACAAACTCTGCTTTAGGCAGAACAAAATAAAGGAAAACCGTCCAAACGCCATGGCTTTGGGAGAGCTGGAGATACACGAGGCTCAAAGTGTGGAGAGCAATCAACCCTTGACACCGAGTTTTGTGAGCCAGGGGCACGGCTGAGGGTTGGAGGGAGCTCACAGCAGGAAGCACCGAGCAAGACCTGAAACCTGGACTTGGCTGGAGAAGGTGCAGAAGAGGAGGAAGAAGGGGAATCCGTAGACGGGACTGAACATAATTTACCCAAGAAGGAGGAGGAGTGTTGAGACCTGTTGGGACAAAGAGGCTAACAGAATTTAGTTTATAAAATCAGGTCATTTACTGAGTGTTTTCCTCTGTGTCGGCGCCATGATGTGTACACCACCTCTACTGGATTTTATAAGTCTCCTAACGGTGCTTTGTGTTGGGTGCCATTATTATCTTCTCCCCATTTTCTACAGATGGAAAACCGGGGCAGAAACTACAAGACGGCACAAATCCTTCCATTTTGTAAGTGAAGGGAAAATGGCTCACAGGTCAATGTCACATGACTTCTCCAGAGTCGTTGAACCTCATTTGAAGAATGGAGCTTTCGTGGGAGGGAGGTTATGGCAAACTCCCCCTCAGTGGTGGCCAGACCACCGCTAGTGTTGCTGAGCCTCGCCACAATTGGTTAGGGGTTTTCACAATTGATATCGAAAGGACTTGGGTGGGATTTCCTCACACCTACTTTCCACGTTCCCTCAATACGTAAATTGTCTAAACGGACAAATTTTGGTGCTTACGTCACTCGGTGTTCTCTGGCTGCTCCAAGTAGCTTTCCTAGTTCATGATCAGCACTGTATCCCATGTCATATACAGCAAAGCTTTTAAAGCCTGGTAACGAATCCATCAATAAAGTGAGAACCTGGAGAGGGGGCAGGGTGGATAGTATTTAGAAGAGAGGAGGAATTGTGATCATTTAGCGGAATGCTGATTACAAATTTAATTTGAGTTATATGCATTGGTGATCCAGTCCTACAAAACAAGGTGTTTAGGTTATTAAATGCCTAAGTGACCTTCTCTTTCAGTGTTTATGTTAATAGATAGTGTCTTTGATGCAGAGAGTTACTAGATAGTTTTGCTCAGTTTTCAAAAAAGACCCTGAATACACAAATCAGCAGAGGCCAGATACCATGCCCTTGATAATGACTAGCGACCAACAAATCCATCATGAATCTAGTAAAACCTTAGGCCCTGGAAGCATTACTAGCAAATTTCACAGTCTAAATTCTTACCAAGGTGGGAAATTTTATAGATTTTGCTGTTAACATAATATGCAACCTGATATTCACATGAAAATATAATCATGAACTTCAGTTTTCTTGTTATTAGTTCAAATTAGGATATTGTATCTATTTTACTAGATTTCCAAAAAGCTAAAACTGTTGCATCTGCAGTTTTAGATGTATTTATATGTTATTAATTGGCTTTAAACACTAGTTAAATTTTACATTTAATATCTTACTACAGTTGTGGGGGGATGCTCATGCATACTAACCCTGGTTTGTGTACTACCAGTATCTTTGTAAAAATGACTTACAAAGAATGATTCTATATAAAAATATAACTATTATTACTATACTCTGAAGTCTCTACAGAAAAAGAATATAAAAGGACTTGATAAATCTCTATTGTCTCTGGCTATTTGCTGATTATGTAGAAAAATTAAACCTGGAACTGACTTGTCTTGTTGTCATCCGTCATTATTTACTTGGTGTCCACACACCAGGAAAAAAAAAAAAAAAGATGGTCCAAGTATAGGAGCCTGGTGGAAATTTTTATTTTACTATGTTTCATATGATACAATCCATAAAGTCTTGATCATGAGACCCGTGTTGTAATAACCTGACCTGAAAGAATATTTAGATGAAGGCAAAAGGTTCCTGAAATGTGTATCCCCTATGGGTTCAAGGAGTGTTTTTCAACTCACTGTGCATTCTGAGTCATAGTGGGGTGTGAGCTGCAGTGACAAAAAGAAATAGAATAGAAACCGTTCCCTTCAGAGAGCATTGCTGTTCATAGGGGTGCGTGCGGTTGGAGGAGACTTTGCTGTCCTGACTGTGTCTGTTGGCCCTACATCCATTATTCGCTTGTCTGCTGGGTCTCTGAGGCCAGTGGGGCTGAGTCTTGTGGGCTGCATCTCCCAGGCGTCCGTGCCTGCTGCAGTCAGCCCCTGGGAGGCACCGGCAAGAGACAGGACGGCTGGGAGACAGGAAGGATGGGGAGGACAGGGTGCTTTTCCCCTCCTCTCTTTCTGCTTCTAGCTGCATCTCCAGCAACAGCTCTACCTCTGCAGTGGCTCAGAGAACCATCATGGTTTCCCGTCTCTCTAGGAGACAGCAGTCTCTGGGCTCTGTGAGTTCTGCCTCATCCCTTGGCTCCCTCAGCTTCGGGGCGAGTGTGACTTCTTACTGTTGGTGCTCTCAGTTCCAAATCTGACTTCTCAGCTCTTCCCTCGCCTGTGTAAACAATTTCCTGAATTAAATTCCTCTGTTTTCCTGGTTGGACCCTGACTGGCATAATTCACTATATACCTAAGTATGTGTATATCAGGTCATGATGGAGAATACATTTTGTACTGAGAGTAGTTGTTAAAACAGTTTGAAAGCCACAGTCTATGAAAATAAATTTGACAGCATGCGGTGGAGAGCGCTGGGCCCACTTCTTCACTTGGGCGTTGATGGCTATTACTGAGCTGAAGAGCATGAACTTAGAGACTTTTTTCCCCCTCTCTTTTAAAAAGGGAAAACAGTGTGGTATAATAGAAGGTGTACTGACTGGGAGCGAGGAGACCAAGATTCTAATCTTGGTGGGTGGCCATGGGTAATCCATGTAACCATGTGTTCTAGTATATTATGCTTCCTTTGTGCATGGAAACAGAGGCTCTGAGATTGGTATGTCTTTTTTTTTTTAAGATTTCTTATTTATTTGAGAGAGAGAGAGAGAGAGAGAGAGCAAGCAGTGCATGACCAGCGGGAAGGCGCAGAGGGAGAGGGAGAAGCAGACTCCCTGCTCAGCAGGGAGCTCGATGCGGGACTCGATCCCAGGACCCTGGGATCATGACCTGAGCCGAAGGCAGACGCTTAACCAACTGAGCCACCCAGGCGCCCCTGGCATGTCTTTTTTAAAGGGACTCCTATCAGAAGTTAAGAGTGTTAACCATTTGAAAGAAGACCTTGATACATAGCCTGTGACAGCTGAAAGACCAGTGAGACTAGCATTTGTACAAAAGAATAGTCACCTACCTAGATCATTTCATTATGCTTGCATTATTTAATTATTTTTCTCAATTGGTATTTATCACGCTAGTACTAGAAATAATAGCTCAGCATTCTGGTCGTAAGTTCTTAGGGAATAAACATTGATATGGGCCGTGGGACCTGCAGAATATCAGGTAACAGTGGTTACAGTCATTAACGTCAGTAAATAAATCACACCATAAGACTGAGGCATCGCATAAAGACAAATGCTCCCATAGGTAGATATATTTTTTAAGTAGATCAATAAAATATAGGTAAAGTGTGAGGTGTCAATCTCTTTAAGATGCAGACATAACCACCCCATGCCCTAAGTCCTATTAAACAAACAAAACATGTTGCACGCTATGATGTTCTTTGACCTTATCAGCAATTCCCTTACTTTCCTCCATATTTAAGAAAAGTCCATGACCAAAAGGCCCCAGATAGTCTTCAAAATAGTAAAATTCCAACAGATATCACAATGTCTCTGGTGAGATAAGCAATTGAATATGCACAATTCCAGACCAGATGTGAGCTTTTCCTTTACGCCCAGCATTCAGTGAAGTCAGGGACTGTTCAGCTGAGTTTATCTGAAGGGGAGATAAAAGATAGAAGCTTTCTGCCTGGCATTAAACCTTGCCCCATGCAGAATGCAGACGCTTGCAACCCTTTTCCTCAAACTTTCGTATTCTTCTTGTTTTTTTTTTTTTAATATATTCATCACTTTCTGGTAACACCATTGAAGACTAAAATAAAGTCATATTGTTGTGGAATGTATTTTATCCCCACCTGTGGAGAGACTGATTTTTTTTTTTTTGGTCCCCAAAGCAGATTATTATCTCAATTTCTTTAAAGAGTCATCTAAGGTAATTTTCATGGTTATTTCTGTTTTCATATGTTCCTGGTTTATTTTCTACTCTTCCCTTGAATTTACATAGAACGACTTTAAGCGCAGAAAAAAATGGCTGGAATAAAACAACAGCAGATTGCGCTTTTGTGTGCTGAACTTGAAGCAAGAATCTGGTGGGTAATGTGTTGGAAGTCAAGCTGGAAAAGGGTCGCACACACATAAAATGCAGTGAACGGCAACGGAAGAGATAAGTCCAGTAACAGCCAAAGGTGGTCTAAAAGCAAAATGCTGCCATAAAATCTAATAAAACAGTGTGGGAAAGGGATACGGTATATTCTGCCACCATGGCATTTGGTTGAGGGGCTTGGAGATGAGCTACAGCGTCCCACTGGTACAGAGCATATTATCTATCATTCAGAGGAACAGGGCAGTCGGTACAATGGCCTGCCAAAGAAAAGTTAAAATATTTGAACAGTTGATGACAATAAAAAATTTTAGGCTCTGAATTCTTGTTCCAATCCCTAAAATGCACCTGCCCAAAGATGTGTTGGTTGGTGTTGAAGCCTCAGAGATATGCTGATGACAACATTTGTAAAATCCTTTCTTGTCTGGTCAACAATATATAACAGAGTATCATTGAGAAAATCCTTCAGGATGAACTTATCCTCAGAAAACCCATTTCCAGAGACAAATGAAGACTTCCTTTGGGCAGTTAGAATACATTTGAATTATCTAGAGAAATATTAAGTTCTAAATGGTTTTTCTAAGGATAGACATGATTGGATGTATAAAGTGTGCAAAGTTAAGGGAAAGATTTATTTCTTATCAGAAAAGTATCCTAGGTCATTAATGCTGCTGATACCTCGATAGCAGTACTTCTTACCCCCTGTGATGAAGATCCCTTTGAGAATCTGATTGAATGTATGGACTCCCTTTGCAGAAAGTGTATCTTAACATGATCACGGAATTTCAAACACAGTTTCAAGGGATTGTCAAATGCGCCAAAGATCATTTATATTCCACCTTCCCTCTGTCCCTTAATGGGTTAAGAACCCTGTATTGATGACAAATGATTGAACAGTTTTTACATGAGCCACATGGATCACGCTGAGTCTGGAGCTTTACCAAGCTGGGTTAAAAATTCTGACTTCATCACTTACTTATCTCCAAGTTGTTTGATCACATTCCCCTTACAGTTATAAAGGAAAAGAATAAAATAAGAAGGATAGAGTATGACTTATGTATATTTATTCGTAATACATGTATTCAGTATTAATATATCAAGTGCATCATAAAACATACACAAAATAGAAGTTATAAAAGAATGAGAAGATGAGAGAAGAAAATATCTTGCTAATAACGATGATATCATACTCTATCAATAGCTAATATCTCATAGCAAAATATATGCTTAGATCAGAATTCATCATTAATGATAGTTCATAGAAATCCAAATTGCAAGTAGTCTTGAATAATTGTGAATGTTTTTGACCTGTTTCTTGTCAGATCCAATTAGACTGTCATTGTTTTCATGTCTCGGTATGGCTGGCAAAAAACTCTTAGAACTGAAAGTGGCAGATTTGATCTTGATTTTCACCTGTGAGTGCATTGTTGGATTTATCTCAATCTTCAATTTCTTTGAAGGAATCTTTGAAGCCACTTGTTTTCCAAATAAGAGAGTTAATTGGTTAAAACCAGGCAAGACACTTTGTGGAAGGTGTAAACTTCAGGCAATGTCAACACCTTGAAATCAGTGAAAGAACCAGAGGGGGGCGCCACCGTCACCCCGCTGCCCGAGGCTCTTCAGCGAGTACTCCTCAGGTCCAATACTGGGCACCTGAGCACTTTACTCCGCACCATGTAAAGGTGCTAGGTCAGTGAATATAATGAACATTTGTAAAGCTCTTCTCTCTTTGGTCATTACATTTTCTAATCATTAAAGGAAAAAGAAATAGAATCTCTAATGCTCTTCCCTAATGTTCTTGCTCACTCCACTTTGGAGACCCCTGCCTTAGGCTAATTATTTACTGCCTCTCAGTTTCTTCACCTGTAAAATGGGGATAATGTCACATAACTCATAGGGTCAAGCGCATACGTGGCATGTGTAAAGGTGTGTGCACAAACACCGGCATGGGATTTAAAGGAGAAGTAACAGAAGATGCTATTATAATGATTACTACTCTATCACGCGGTTGCCAAGTGTACACTCAACATTACTCCTAGCCTAATTTAAAAACCAAACAGGGCGCCTAGGTGGCTCAGTCGGTTAAGCGACTGCCTTCGGCTCAGGTCATGATCCTGGAGTCCTGGGATCGAGTCCCGCATCAGGCTCCCCACTCAGCGGGGAGTCTGCTTCTCCTTCCAACCCTCCCCCCTGTCATGTGCTCTCTCTCTCTCTCTCATTCTCGCTCTCTCAAATAAATAAATAAAAATCTTTAAAAATAAATAAAAAATAAAAATAAAAACCAAACAAAACCTCCTCTCAGTGCTCTCTATATGGGACTGCAAGAGCTGTAGTTTCTCACTTCCCACCTTACTCCCCAAAACAAAACAAACACAACAAAAGCATATTAACCTTTCCAGCTTGGGAAAGCAACGGATTCTGAACACTTAGGAATCCTGTTCATTAACATGAGAATACTAATTGGAAAGACCCATTAAATCCTATCAGATAATTTTAATATCAGTCTCTAAAGTTGTGGGGTTTCTTATTTGCTTTTGTTTTTTTTTGTTTGTTTTGTTTTTAAACAACATACAGTGTACTAGACATCCAGCTAAGTGCTGAGGTTTCAAAGATGAATTGAACTTGCTCTACGCCCTCCAGGCACTAACCATCTAGTGCAGGATACCAAACAAATAATAGCATCAAAGTGGTAAGTGCTATAATGGAGGTACACCCTGGTTGCTATGGGAGCAGAGTAGGATAAGCAGCTTCCTTTGCCTGGGGAAGGCAAGAAGGGCCCCTGGAAGGGTGCTGGGCCATAGCTGAGTCTTGGAGGATGTGACTGGGAACCTGCATTTTGGTCAGAGGGAAGTATATCCAGTATGGCCCCTTAGGAACCCGCAGGTAGACCAGGTTTCTGGAGCCCAGGGGTTTGAGGAAGTCAATGAGGCTGGCAGGAATCTCCATGCTCAGCCTTGGATGACATGCTACCACTGAAATTTATCATAGAATGGATTAGAAGTAGACAAAGGCTCTTAAGGTAGAGGGTGATACCATCACAAGGAACTGGGGTGGTATTTTGGAGGAATGACTGGTGAAACGAAATCTCTTGAGACTGTTGGTTGGGAAAAAGGAGAGAGAGGAGTGTTTACCTCTGTAGTAAATTTACTTGCTAATTCTGAACTCGTCACTAAAGTAAATGTCGGCTAATTCACTTTGTCCAAGTTTAGGTTCCATTACTGTAGATGTATTCATTCCCTAAGTGTCTGACTTGCTCCTGTTTGAGGCCAGGCAGCATTTCAGCCAGCATTCCCAGTTTGCCCGGTGGGATTACAATCTTCCTAACGTTGTGCATGGAATTTTTCTTTATGAGGATGTTATAACCAGATATCAATTTTCAAACCCAATATCCACTCCAAACAGAACATTAAGCACAGCCGACTTACATAACAAGTGAATGTGGCCACACAGACATGAAAAAGCGACTTCTATCTCTTGATGCCAAACTAGAAAGAGAAAAGCAAGTTCAGAGAACACATTATGACTCATCAAAGTCCAAAGGGAAAAGCCTCATGTGAATATAGCATCCTGTGCAGCCTCTTGGGGTCCTTTTAGCCTGCAACCATATTGGCTTTTGTGTGGATCTTCTGCGAAACAAAAGAACCCCATCATTTTCCTCCTTAACATCAATTGTTAAGTGTTGTTTTACCTCAGAGATGAAGCTTATCCTCTACATTCTACGGTCTTCCCGCCCCCCGTACTGAGTGAACGAATACCTTTTCATTTCTCCTGAGTGTAGGCCTTATTTTCCAACATTTCTACTTGCTGCAGTGCAAGCTACAAATGAGATGATTCTTCAGAGAGAAGACTTGAAGGGAGAAGGTGGTGCTTTCTTAGACCAATACGAAGGGAAAAGGAGATGCAATATCTATATTTAATCTCTGCTCCCAGAGATAGATTTTATTTTTCAATTCCCATAGCTGAGCATATAATGCATTGATACCAATCCCTCCAAGTACTGCATCAAAATTATATGTGAGCCAAAGAATATACACATGTAGCAAAGCGAGTGTTTTCTTCTCTACTCTTCCTCTGACAAAACACCAGGAGGAATGGCCCTTCTCCTCCTTCAGTGTCTTACTGATTGTTCTCTCTTTGAAATTTGGCATGGCAGGTAAAGGTGGAACCGTAAACGGATCAAAGGTACTTATGCACAACGACAGAAAGGTGTGAGGTTGGCATGCCGGAGAAACAAATTGGGCCTGAAAAAAAAATTAAAACCTAATATTAGCTAATGTAATAAGCATTGCCATTAGGTGACGGCCCTTTTACAGACAACTAGGTTATCTGGCTATATTATTAGTTGCAATTTATGAGGCAGTTAGATGTTATACTTTTACTACATTACTAATTTTAAGGTTTCTCACTGTTTATTTTCCAGGGAAAAGTTATCCTGGCATATCCTCAGGAAGAAAAACAATTTCTTACAGCTGATTCTTCAGGGCATACTATATTCTATTTCTCTTCTATGCATTTTCTTTTGTTGTCCTGAGGTTCACTTTGGGATAGACAGGAAATTATAACACTGAAGTTATGAAGCAAGTAACAAAGCCTTAGAAACTACGGGGTGGCTGGCATTGACACTCCTAACCGCCTGAACTTGGTGCCCTTGCAAACTTGCAAACTCTACTTCCCCTAGCAGTGGACCAGCCACATAAACAGTTTTTGCCATTCCATGGCCCTGTGCAGCACTGGATGCACTTTCCATTGCTTCTTGTCTTCAACTTCTTCAGTGCCTAGTTCCAAGCATCCTAGAACTGCATTTCAGACCCCGTTGCTCAAAGAGTCAATTTTGCAACAGCAAAATGGTCTTAAAAATAGGATTTTACTCTAGGGGGAGAATCCTCAACCAAATAGTCACAGTGTACTTTGAATGACTAATTGAAGCCATTACATTACAAAATAAGGGATACATCATTCTTTTCATAACACTACCATATAGGAACAGTTTTAATTTTAAGAGTCAAGCACTTACATTAATCTGAGTCTGAAATAATAGGCCCCTGATTTAAAATCTCCTAACATTCTTTCACACTTCATAAAACTAAAAATAAAATTGTCTCAGCAAACACTGACCTATTCCGCCAGCCAAAGAACTGTATTTCAAGGAGAATTGGAACAAGAGGTCTCAAAACTGCCAAGTGCCTGCAGTCTACTGTGTGTAGCCTTAATCGGTCTTAAATGCGAGGTGGGAGAGGAGAGCCTATGGACTGTACAGGATAAGAGATTTATTCCCCTTCTTAAATCAAAAGCAGATTCCATGCTTCAGCTGTGCCCTAACCCGCTCACCCCGCCCCCCATGGGGTTGTTTTCCCATATTTTCGTATATATTTTACTCCAAGATGACAGGTGAGGGAAGCTTCAAGCGCCGTATCTGGTCCACAAAGTAAACAGAGGGGTTAGGGTGGGCTTATTTATTTACAAGGCATTCAGCCTCTCAGCTGTTTTTCCCTCATTGGCATTTGGAAGCTTGCCGTCCTTTAGAAAAGAGACAGATTTGGCAGGAATGTTCTTTGTGCCCGCCTCCCTTTTTACCGGGGAGGAAAAAGGGACAGATTTACAATAACAACCTTGCGCGGTGGGTGGGGGGCGGCGGTGGGGAGAAAAAGTTTCAGCCGGCACGACAATGCCTGTTTCTTCTTTCATGGTCAACACCGTGCCACGAACAGTTTTGGTGCCACTCGGAGCCCTCCCCCTGTCCCCTCCCTCTCCCTCTGCAGGCTCGCTGTGGCAGGCAGAGGCACCGTTAAATTCCAGCACCTTCTCCACATACCCCCAAACTACTACGCGCTATTACTACGGCTGCCCTCCCTCTCGCTGTGCCTCCTCTGTTTCCCCAGCCTCCCCGGGGGAGCCCGGCAGCGCCCCCCGCAGGACGACGGCCTGGAGAGGGATAACGGGCGCCTAACTCCTCCAGGGCTTGGGGCTCTCTGCGTCCTGCGCAGTTTCTCCGCTCCAGGCACGAGCACGGCCCGAGAGCCGGCGCCTCGCAGACACACACGGATCCACGCATACAGTAGAGCTGTCTCGATCCACATTCTTGCACACCGCCCTCTCCTTCCCCCGAGCTCCCGGAGTCGCTGAGCGGGGCGAGTGACAGGCGCGTCCCGCCAACCCGCGCCCGGGCGGGCAGGGAGGAGCGGCGCGCGGGGCCAACTGCGGCGCGTCTTCCGGCGCCCGTGGAGGCGGCGAGGGTGGGACGCGGGGCGGAGCCCGAGTTTAGGAAGAGGAGGGGATGGCTGTCATCAATGAAGTCATATTCATAATCTAGTCCTCTCTCCCTCTGTTTCTGTACTCTGGGTGACTCAGAGAGGGAAGAGATTCAGCCAGCACACTCCTCGCGAGCAAGGTAAATATAACTTACAACTCCTTTCTCCTCTTTCCCCTCCCTCCGGCCTCCCGGCTGCAGCCGCCGCACAAACCCCTCCGGCACCGCGCCGCCTTCGCCGGGGATTATTCATTATTATCCTAATTATTATTTATTGTGCATGCACGGAGACCAAAACAAACAGGCGGGCCAACCGCCACAACAACAACAAAAAGAAAAGCCCGCCTCCTCCCCGCGGGCCTCAGGTGGAATGCTCTAACGACAGCTCCCGGGCGGCCGTGGAAGAAACGGGAAAGTTTCAACCGAACCTTGCTGTTCTAATAATAACAGTAATAATTACTACTTCGGGGAGGCGAGAGGCGGGGGGAATCCCAACAAACCACAGCCTTGACCCTAGGTAGGCAGTCAGCGATGCGCTGCCAACTCAAGGTTGCAACACACACACACACACACACACACACACACACACACACACACACTCGGCAAGGTTGCAATCCCCCCATCCCCTTAAAGCTGGGGGAGGGGGGCGGTGGAGCGGGGGAAGGCGACAGTTCACCCCGAGCAGTCCTCCCCGGAAGAGTTGGAAGGGGAGCGGGAGAGGAGGGCGAGGAGCCCGGGCCGGCGGCCGGGCGCCAACGAACGCGGCTGCCACCCGCTTCCCGGGGACTTGTTTAAAGGGCTCCCGTTGCCGAGACGCGAGCGGATCGCGGCGGGAGAAGCCGGAGCTGGCGCGCCGTAGAGGCGGCAGCCACCGCTGCGGGGCCGGTGCGTGCCGGATCGGAGGTGTCACCTCCACTTTGCGCGTTCCCTCGGGCGGGGATGAGGACGCTGACCGGTA
This sequence comes from Callorhinus ursinus, assembly GCF_003265705.2. Lineage (NCBI taxonomy): Eukaryota > Metazoa > Chordata > Mammalia > Carnivora > Otariidae > Callorhinus > Callorhinus ursinus. Next base: position 12,495,701 of record NW_027397090.1, read on the forward strand.
GGCAGGCCTTTAGGCAAAGGGGTTACCGGGGCGCTGCGCCCGGGGCTCTGCGGACGTCGCTGCCTCTGGTACCTGGCGGCCGCGCGGACTCGGGTGTTGAAGTTCGGGGTGTCCGGCCCGGGCCGCACTGCCGGGAGGGAGGGAGGAGGCCCCAAAGAAAGAGGTCGGAGGTGCCCGCCGGGCTCAGTTACCCTGCTCTCCCCCTCCCCCCGGGGTTTGTTTTCTTTTGCTTGGCGTCTTCCCCCAGCTTGAGCCGCGGGAACCTCGGGCGTGGGTCGCCCGCGATCGTCCGGGTGCTAGGGGCTCGCAGGGGCCCGGAAGAGCCACCGTGGCTGCGGGCCGGGAGGCCATGATCCGGATAATCCTCTCTGCCTGACTGTCACAAACAGGACCCGCGCGCACCAGGGCAGCAGTGGTGGCGTTCGCCGGAGAAGGGGAAGGGCTGCTGGGGGGGGGGGGAGCGGGAGCGGGCGGGGGAAGGAGGGAGGGGGTGGCCAGGGCGGGAGGCGGGGAGACCGGGTGGGAGCCTCCTCCCAACGATGACACGCACCCCTTCCTTCTCGCTCCCTGCTTTCGAGTTTGCTTTATTCCCATCCCAACCTGATTTACCCCTTCCTCTGCTCTCCCCCTCCATCCGGCCGTCTTCCCTCCTCCCGTTTGCGTTGCAAAACAGGGCCATGCCATCTGCAAAGGTGTCGCGATGCACTTCCCCAAATAACCGGTCCAGCGTGCCAGTCCCTAGGCGCCCTCCGGCTGCGGGCGCACACCGAGCCGGGTCCTCCGGGTGCCCCGCACCAGGCCTCGCAGCCTGGGCGCAGTTGCACCGCGCGGGGCGAGGCGCAGCAGTGCGGGCTCCAGGGGACACCCGTGCCCTAGTCCCGGCACTCGGCCGGTTTCCGGTACACGCGGGGAAATCGCCTCCTGCCAGTGTCTTCGCGCTCGCCCCTGCCTCCGCCGCCTGGATTGCATTATTATTTTTATCCGGGTTGCAGCTTGCGGCGGATCCTGGTGAGCGCGGGGCAGGCCGGACTGCTGGGGGTGGGGGGTGGGGGTGGAGGGAAGTTGGACGTGGATCAGGCAGGGAAAAAAAAAAAAAAAAAAAAAAGTTTGGCAGGGCGGCTAAGTAGGGAGGGGGGTGGGAGGGGGCGGCGAGCTCCCGCGGCTCGCGTCTCCGCGCCTCGGGGCCGGCGCGAGTGTGTCTGCGCGTGAGTGTGAGTGTGTGTTGTGCGCGCCGGGGCCAGCGCGACGCGAGCAGAGGCGCCGGCAGCCGCCGGGAGCCCGGGGAGGACCAGGCGAGGTTTGGTGGCGGGGGCCGGTGGGGGTGGCGTGTGCGTGTGGCTGTGAGTGTGAGTGTGAGTGCGCGCGCGAGCGGCAGAGAATCAGGAAGTCACAGCAGCGAAGCGCACACAGACATGTTTGATCGCCGTGACATGACGCGCGCGAGGGAGGAAGCGGCGGCGGCGGCGGGGGCCGGGCCGCGGGCTCGGGCGCGGGCCTAGGGCTCGGGTGGGGAGACCCGCTCCGACAGCCGGCCGCGCCGCCGCCACAGGCTCGGCGAGCCCCGCGCCTCTTTTTGTTCCGCGTCCCCCAGGTAAGGAGCCTGCGCCGGCGCCGCCCGCTGAGTGCGGAGCTTTCCGGCTCTCTCCCTGCCGGCCCCCTCCGGTCTCCCGGCTCGCCTTTCCTGCAAAGTCAGGCAGGCGGGGGAAGCGGGCTCCTCGCCCTCCGATCGATCGCGTGGAAAACTTTCCAGCGGGAAGCACCGCGAGGGGAAAGGAGAAGGCCTTGCTGGTTGCTGTCGCTTGTCAGTTCTTTCTCCTCCGGGTCCGGAGAGTGGAGTCGCTGCGCCCTGGAGCTATTGCACATTCAAAACTTCGGGCCTAAACGTGCCTCCAACTCTCGCAGGATTTACTCCAGCAATAAAATAAATATTCCAAGTCGTCCATTTGGTCTTGCCAGGCATTAGGATTTTTTAAGAGAAGGAGACGGGCTTGGGGAGTCGAGGAAAGTGGGGGGGGGTGTGCAGAATCCATTCCTTCTCTAATGTCTGCGCCGGGTGTTATGTAATTTTAGTAGCACATGGGTGCAAAGCCCACACTGGGCTTCTCCCCTCCTTTGTTTATATAACTTCTGGGAGAGTTTTGCAAGGTTTCGCCTTTTATCCTTCCTCCCCAATCTGATGGACGTTGGTGCTTTTGAAACAACAAAGCGACCGGGGTTAATATTTTATGGAGAGGTGTCATCATTGTCTCCTGGTCATTAGATAGACTGTATTCCTAAATACGTGTAATGTTAGAGCCTAAGGGAGGCATTAAAGACACACGTTTGTCTCCTGCATGGAGTGGTTATTTTTAACGTCTGTGCGTCATGAATAGCAGAGTTAAATTTTAAACTCTCATTGCAAAGGACTTTTTTATTTACACCTGGTTGTGCCATGCTCCTAGGAGCAGGATGCTTGTATGAACAGAAAGATTGTTGCTGGCGTATGGAGTGGCAGAGAATTTCTGTCTAACCATCTAAGACTCAGACGGCCCTGAGAGCTGGACTAAAATAAAAGCCATACCCAATATTATGTGTATGTATAGACACTTAGATGTGCACATTCAAATATTTCGGTAATATTTTCCATCGGTTACTTGGGGGGCCACTGCCCCAGGCTTGTTTGCCAACACTAGACTTGGTAGGCATCCAGCCGACTTTGAGCACACTGGTTAAGTGCAAAGAGGTGTGGCAGGTTTGAATCCAAGTTGGTGCATTGTTATGCAAATCCAGACACACTTTCTCTGTTAAGGATCTAATTGCGCTTTTATTCTCCTGGACTTTTTTTTTTTTTTTTTTTTTTTAAAGCTCCTTGACGGTTCAAATGTTTGCCACTGGGAAGAAGGGATTTGGAGATACCTGTTAGGTACCCAAGATACTTCTTCCAGTGGACTAAGGAAAAAATCCAAACCTGGAGACGGGGGTCCATTTACCTGATTGGAGGCATTAAGCAGAGGTGTCTTGTGGGTAAAGAACATAGTGAAAATAAATTAGGAGTTTGGGGTATCAGAATCCTTGAAGAATGGTCAGAGGTGCGCGAGTGCCCCCTTCAATGCAGCCTTTCTCTTATGAGTGACAGCAGTGACATCCCAGCTCCGGGACTAGCTGCACTGTGGCGTCTTAAGAAAAAATTCACCGCAAGAGTGTGTTCAAAGCAGCTTTAGATCTTTTCTTTTGTTCGGTTTTAAAGTGGTTTTTGAGCATTTCTTGTCAAGTTTTCTTGAAAGGTGCTTTGACCAACACCTGAGGCTTGGAATTGACCAAAAAAAAAAAAAAAAAAAAAAAAAGGAAAGAAAAAGTGCCCCTGCTTGTATTTTATCACTAATGCTTGAATTCTCTTTAAGATATTTCTGACAGTATAACTGGAAAGTGACACTTTGGCAAATAATTATTCAAAACTTTCTGTCTTTGATTAGGATAAGACATTTACAGGCCAGTGTAAAAGCGTATTCCATTCTCTCTAGGAGACCATTGTGACGCCCCTTATATTACTATAATATTTTGACATTTCATTTTAAAGGCTTATTATGTATTAGAGCAAGATCAGAAAAGAAAAAACTTTCATAAGCTATAAAAGTGGTGGTGTCCTCCAGTGTTTTGGTGGCTTTTTCCTTTTTTTTTTTCTTTAGAAGTCTTCCTTTGTAAACAAGGCCTTTGTCAAACTCCCCTAGGTCAGCAGCTTTTTGATACTCCAGAGAAATAATAAATCACGATTTGTGACATCTTGACATGCTGCCATGAGAACAACTGAATTATCACAACTATAATGCCGGGCAGTGTGTGTCAGTGCTGGCCCTATTGAGCGAGTGTTGATAGGACCTGATTTCAACCAGCACAAGTTTGATTCCCACTGTTTGTGGTCAAGATGATTTCAAGGGGAGTCACGGACAATTTGTTGCTTAACATGAGTGGACTTGGAGAACTCCCTATAAGTGAGTCACTTGTCTCTTCTGCAGTATTTCTGGGGAACAGATGAGAAAATTTCCCTAATGGGAATATAGGAGCTACTTGTGATTTTTCTCTTGTCGCTTTATGTGAAAGAATGATCTTCTGAATCACTCCTTGTTCTTAAATGTGTTCTGTAGATTGGTTTAGACCAACAGAGGATGTTGACTTTTCTGTCATCTTGGTAAGAGTTTGCATTATGGGACTTTAATCTCTAGCCATTTGAAAAAGTCTTGGGTCATTCCCTAAGTAGTTGGGAGCAGAAGATCCGGATGGTGGTAAAAGTTATTTGGTAGAGTATTTAGGAAGGCCTGAGATGTTTTTTCTACATAGGAAGTCATGACTTTATATTTACCAGGGAATACAGAAGTCTAAAACTTAGTTCTGCCCCAATCGTTATGAAAGACAGCATATTTATTTTGAGATTATTTATCAGCAAGTTAAATGGGATCTTGCAACGTGGGTTTGGAAAACTTTAAGACCTCATTACTGCTTATTATGATTTTTTTTCTCATGTTAATATAGCACTTTTCCTTGAAAGTATTCAGGATACATTAGAGACTTTAAGTAATACAGGTTTTAAAGATACAAAGATGCTTGAATAATTATACCTTAGCAAAACATATAATAGAGCTGATGAAATTCAGGAGCCACCTAGCTGGGTCTTTAGGATGTTGGATAGAAGCACCATTTAATTTTAATTATGAGTGAATAAATCATTAATTCACTCATTTGGAATGATGGTTTAGATATGGAATACAGGATTTTGACTGAAATATTGACATAAGTGGTGCCCTTCTGGACTTCTGGATTTATAACACATTATTATGTAATTGAAGCTGTGAATTGTGATAGTTTTTTCGTTATGTAAGACTTCCAGAACATTCATACAGTTATAATCAAGCTGTATGCCTGTATCATGTAAAACCTTTAAAAATCGCAATATTCTATTGTATTTTCAGGCACGTAAGCGTCAACTTAGGCATCGGTCTTACACCAAGATGTTATCTACGGCTATGCAAGCACTAATATTTCAGAAACTTTTTAGAAACTGATCTAATCTAAATATGGGCTGACCCTTTTGTGAATTGTCGAGTGGAACCTCTAGGAGTTGAAATAAGTTTGAAGTTTAAAAACCATTAAATATATTTATAACTCCCCCTTCCTCCCTTTTTTAAAGAACTGAATTCACAATTTGGAAATTTACATTACTTAAAAATAGAAAACACATATCTGACCAAAAAAGATCAGGATATATTGTTTTGTAGGTTCACAGTAGTCCAAGAGAAATTCTCTATCAGTTTGTGTTTGTGTTTTTCTTATTTAGGATGATTACATATTTCTTCACCTACTTGATGTTGTGTATTTCAGTTGTTACCATCCCACTGAAAGATAGGTCACTGAACTTGGAAATTGAATGTACAGGAGGAAAGCCCTCTCCCCTCTTCCCCCAGTGCTTTTGAAGTGGGCATGTGTTCACCTTTGTAGTATCTGCACCACCTCTGTCCGTTGCCGCCGTACGCTATATTCATACATGTGCTAAAATGCAATTAAGCAAAGCCTATAACTCTTTAAAAAAACAATGTACAATTGAGAATTTGTGTTTTATAGAATATACCTGAGCAAATGGCAAACTGCACGGGCCTCATGATGGAGGGAGTGGTCAGGGTGAGCTGTCACGGGTCCGTGGGGTAGCCTCGTGGCCAGAGGAGGGCAGGGGTTCTGATCATCAGAAGAAAATCCAGAGATCATGGGGACCGGTCTGAAGAGTCCATGAGAAAACATTTGACCTGGTGGCTCAGGGAAGAGGTTCTAGTTGGGGAGAATTTGCAGAAGACAACGTTGGCCATGGTAGAAAGACTTGATGTCTTTCATGTCTAATGCATGAATATTTTATCCAGTGCATATTAGAGGCTCGTCTCAGAAGTTTTGAATGAGGGAGTTCATGAGCAAAAATAGTTTAGATTAATCTGTGGATTCGAGTCCAGGGTGGGTATTGAAGCCATGGAAAGTATCCTCCAGGCAATGTACATTTTTACGCCATAGCTCACAAGGTGTCTTCAGATGTGATATTTTACTTGATTCATATCAGGATTGCAGTTGTAGCTGGTGAAGATTTTGCCTAGTTTGTAGATGAAGAACTCGAAACTTGAAAAGCTCAAATGAACTATGGTGGTGATTTTTTTAAAGGGCATGTTGGCATGTAAATGGCCATTATCTACTTTAATTGCAGTGAACTTGAAGGGTTCCTGCTTGAACTTCTGTGGCTACTGTGGAAGCCCGGACAAGTGGGGCATATCAAAACCCATCCGTCATATACCTGGGGTTCATTCAGCAAAGAAGGGTTGAGATTTACTGCGAAGTCGTAGCGTGCCATCTCAGCCAGAGGAGTTTTTAAAATATGTATTTCAGACTCAGATGTTTAATGTGTAAATACAATTATCTTAGCAGACGGAGAAGGAAGTAGCTATCTTCGTTCTTATCAGCATCCCAAATGAGGTTGCCTTGTAAAGGGGCCTAAGAGAACCTAGGAAGAAGGGTTGTATGTGTAAATGGACACAAGACAGTGTACGTCAGGGGGCCGTGCCCTGAAACTAGCTTTTGTTGGTTTGATTGGCATGGTTTGGTTTTAGCCAATTGCCTCGCAGTTTAGGTTCAACTAAATGTTGGAAGTGATAGTGATCCGTGATAACTTTGATAAGTACCGACGGACGTGAGTCCTGTGTTAGAAGGATGCTCTGCCCTAGTGTTTTCTTGTTGAGGGACTTCTGGTACTTTGGGTTTTCTCGTAGACCCCCTCCTCCAAAGACTTTTTCCTTGATGGAAACGTTGGCTGTCCTCATAAGGGAGGTCCTGGAATTGTATCACAGGGTAGGCTCTTGTAAGAAGGCAACCCACCATCTCTGCAGGGTGATGATGTTAAGTGCCAGGTCCCTGAGTATCCCCTGGGGATGGCGGGGGAAGGAATTAGCTGCTGCAATGTTTGTGTTCTCTTTTGTCCCGCACAGAGCTGCCCCCGAGCCTTGGTCTGACTCTGGGCAAGGACAGTCCCAGGGCAGGTTATTTAAAGGCAGGGCAGCAGCTAACAGCGTAATGTTTCCTTGACCATATGGCGGAAACGTTCACAGAAGCCGGACAAACAGAGCACCATTTTTTAATCCAGCTCCTTTTTAAAACCTACTTGACTTTGAATGGGAAACTGACAGGAAGCACTAGGAGGAAAATGTTTTCCAGGCTTTTCTAGAGTTTCAGGTCCGGTGACGTGTCACGTTGAACTTTTAAGACCGGCGTGGTTTTTCCCCGTGGCACAAATCACGGTGCGCCCTGTTTAAAGTTGCATGTCCCAGACCGAGAAGTGGGAGGGCTTTTGGTAATGTTTCACCGTCCATCCAGGCAACCTTGGCCTCTGAAAAAGAAACTTCTGGTAGATTTATTTCCTTTATCTTCACTGCTGTTCGTGCCCACGCCCCACTCCCCCATTAAGAATAGCAGTGCTCCTGTTCCCGTTGGAGAGATGTTGCTACTTCTTGTAGGGGAATTATCAATTCCTTTATACAGACAGCTACACAGCAAGCGAGAAGCCCTTCAGGTCAGGAGATGTTCTGAATCAGCAAACAGACATAAAAAGAGCCCTTATCTTAACTGTCTCCTGAGCCTTGCAGTTCCCCCGCACCAGCCAGAAAACTTTAAAAAGACAGAGCTATTCCCGGGGATGCGCGAGGGGCCTCATGTGTATTTCTAATGTTCCACCTTTGGCCCGTACCCCAGTCTTTCTGTAAGTCCAGCGGTGATAAAGATGTGAGGAAAAGCCAGGATTTGCCCATGCTTCCTCGCCACGTTTGGTGAAGAGTTACTGAAGAGGTACGGTCTCGTCGGGGTGGTTGTGTTTCCCCCAAAGCCCTTCCTGGGACTAGAAAACAAAAGTGTCTGGGAGACATACATCTATTTATTTGTTTGGTTGGTTGGTTGGTTTTATTTATGTTTTTTTTCTTGGAGGCCTAGCTGAAAGGCCTCCTCCTCCAGGAAGCCTCCCCGCACTCCCTCTTCCTTCTTCCACCCTGCAGGCTGCAAGCAGTCTCCCCAGTCCGTCCTTAGCTGTGGCCCTCCTTGTCTTCCAGGACCTTCCATGTGTTCCCCCCGCCCCTACTCTATTTATGGAAAAGCCCCATTTCCCTCTCAGACTTGCAGAGCCTTGGGGTGCGCCCTCGGGGCCTTTCTGTGCACCCTACCTGCCTGGTGCCCAGTGCCTTGTGGAGATTCAGGACAGCTGGGAACAGATAAGTAAAACGGGCCCTCTGGGTGTTTGGTTAGACTTCACCGACCTTCATCCATGATGTCATGCCCACCTCCTACTGTCTGCGGGGCTTCTCTTTACTTCTCTGTCCCTTCATGGGTTGATCTAGCACCACAGCCAAAGCCTAAGCCTGGCAGAATCTCCCTCCCATCGTTTCCATCTTGGCCTCTATGCCCTTCTCTCTGCGCTCCTGGTTCCTGCGCATGGCGGGTCTCCAGCTGGAGTGAAAGCCCTCCTGCCTGGTGGCCGGCCTTGCCCCCTGGGTGCAGGGGCTCAGCACTGGGCTGGGGCAAGAGACGCGAAGTTCCGCGGACAGACGTGACTTCGGGCCAACTGTGTGGTCCCTTGCTTCCTGCCCTCACCTCTTACACGGGCATGGGGCCAGATGTGTCCTCAACTCGGGTGGCTCCAAAGACTGTGAAGCCCATGTGGGTGTGTTTAAATATTCCCGCACGGCGGGGGTCAGTGGTGTTCCAACCGGTCGCAGTAGGATAGGAAAAGGTGTATGTTTGGTTGCGGTTGTCGTGGTTAGACTGGCGACCCTTCCAATTCCGGAAGTTGAACTCCTATTTAATATGCTGATGGGTGTGCTGGGGCTTGTTCAGCCAAGGGAAGAAGGAAGGAGGAAGGTGTCTGGGGTGGTTGCAGCTGTGGGAAGCTCCGACAACTTTTATTTTTAAAAACACAACATTCCCCAGTTGTAAAGGCCGGGTTAAGACGCAGAAAAAGACAGAGTGTACTGCTGAAAATGCCTTGGCCGAGAACAGCGGCCAGCCCTCTGGGGGTGCATTACGGGAGGACGGGGACTCACAGGGCCGTGCATGGGGGGGTCGTGGTGCTTTACTCCCCTGTCCTCCCACCGCAGACACGTTTCCTTCATTTTCTCAGCCACATACCTGTCGGACAGGCCATGCTCATCTGTGACAGTGTATAACTCTCCCCACTCTACCTCCCAACACAAAAGAAACACAGATTTTGAGTGTTACCTCGTGCAGAGACCTACTGCGCCTACTCTGCCCTGGTGATCTGAGCTGTCTCCTCCCGGGTCCCCACTGTACCCACCCCCATCACTGCCTGTCTGCATCAGTGCTTTGAAGGAGGAAGAAAAGCGTTTGATTCCTAGGACACCCGGTGTGGTTGGTGAAGGAGAAGCTGAGTTGGCCAACACTGGACTTTAAACCTCAACCACGCTAACTTAGTAATGCCCCGCGCCTCTGCTTGAGAGCTGAGCCGCTTTGTAATTTGCATCGGCCAAGTTGCTTTACGCAGTGGGAAAGGCTGGGTATGTCCTCGAGCTGTGCGATGAAGCTGCCAGCAGAAATGCGGGGGGAGGGCAAAGAGGCCAGGGCTGTGACCTCCTCTTCGAGAGTCACTCCTCTTCAGTCTTCCTGGGTGCTGGTGGCGAGGCGTGAATCCCGGGACAGCCCAGATTCTGGCCCACCCCGAACCCCACTGCGCGCAGCATTGGAGCAAGTCCTAGAGATGCTTTAAGTCCCGGGTGCACAGGTGGGGGAAGCCTGGAGATACTCTTTCCTCAAGCCCAGAAGAACCACAAAGGCTCTACGGAGGAAAAGCATTCTGCCCCGGGCCCCAGGGTTGGTGGTGGTCCCGGGACAAGAAGACCAGGCGGAACCCAAGTCTCTGGACACCCGGTCAGACCAGCCAGAGTATCCCATGCCCGAGTTGGATGATCCTCCAGATTCCTGCCCTTCGTTAGCTGGGCTCAAGGCTCCTCTGTTACACTTGGCGGTTTCTCTGAGCTACTTTCTTTTGTTAATTGGTGCTGCTTCATGGACATACGCGTTAGGCCCATGCATCGGACGGTTCTCTTCGTACTAAGGAGTGTCCTCCACAACTCGCCCCTGTGTTCACATTCCCCTGAAGTAGCCAGTACTTTTCCATTCCCCCTCTGGTCTGTTTTCCCCTTTAAGAAGCTTTTTAGGAGTTGCCTCTAACTAAAAATGAGGAGCATTTTTATGGGATAGCATACAAGTAATCACTGCATTCTGCCAGATTCCCCCATGAAAATGATCCCATAGGCACGAGGGAGGATTATGGGATAATATACGTTAAAATAGAAAATGTGGCAAGTGGGGACTGCCAGGCTGAGTGTGTGTATCTTCATTGTTCAGACTGGTGGTAGGTTACCGGAAGAGCTATTGAAGCCCATTTCAAGGTAAACCATAACAGGAAGTAAGCAATTTCCTTTTATTCACTAAAAAATAAAGGGGTGTATTAGTTTGCTGATATTCATGAGAGAACATTATAACTTGTAGTACCCCTGAATTGACATCAGCTTCCTAAATTTAAGACGCTAACTGAACGAGCCTGATTGTGAGGGGGTGGCACGCCAAGAAAAAAAAAAAAGTAAAAAATAAATTAAAAAAAAGTTACTTCTGCCTGCTTTGTTAATCACAAAGAATAAATAATAACATTTGGCTCTCTAGTGAATTCAAGGCTATAATTCACCCTTGAAGCTTCCCTGTTGTTTTAGAAACCACTTCAACTGGGTTCTCTGAGCGCTGTCTTGTATCAGCAAAACACTGTGTTATAATCGCTCCAACGTAGCCTTTCATTGCTTCCCGTTTTAGCCCGAATTCATTTATCAGAATGGCCTAAATTCTTGCCTACCCTTCTTAGATTTCTTTATGTGAACATAGCTCAGGCACGGATTACTCTCTAATTTTTTATTTATAAAATAACGGACGCTATTAATAGTTTGCCCTTGGAATTCGTGGGCAGTTCATTCAGATCCTTTTTTTTTTTTTTTTTTTTTTTTGAGCCCTTACTCCACCCGGGCTGGAGGTCCCGGGGACACAGAGGAGTGAAGAAGAGCAAGAGCCCTGCCCTCAAGGCCCCCACCTTCTAGAGACTCAGCAAGAGGGGAGAGCAGGTGGCTAAGAATGGAACTAATGTGGGTTTTTTGTGTTTCTGCTGTAACCTCATCTCCCTGTGGAAAGACCCTGGCTGTGAGTGGCTGGGTTAGACCCCTGTGATTAAGTCCCAGCCCTGTCACTAAATAGTGGGTAAGCAAATCGCCAAGGGGGTCTCATTCTGTGTTTTGGGAAGTTGACAGCAGAGAAGTTTTTGTGTGTACGGGTGTGTGTGGCCCCCGATAACATAAGGTCTGGTGTCACACTTAACTGTCACTAGCGCTATTCAGCTGTCATTGATGCGAGTCTGGGAAATGGCTTATTTGCTCGTTTTGGCTCATGTCCAAGATGCAGGCATACCCCCACCATGAGGCGGTTCCCGAGGGGAGGGGATGCCAAGAAGTCTTGGAGTGTGGGTGATGGAACACAGCTTTCCCGAAATCGGAGAACTGGGATTTTCTCGCCTTGTCCGTGCTGGGCCCGATCCGGTAGTCACGGCTGACTTCTCTTGGGGATCCTGGACCACAGAGAAGCCTTGGATGAATCCTGGCCTCAGCTCTCCAAGTGGTCTTCAGTTCATGAGCCGGCAGGAGGACCACACTTGAAACTGTTTCTTCTGGGGCGCCTGGGTGGCTCAGTCGGTGAAGCGTCTGCCTTCGGCTCAGGTCATGATCCCAGGGTCCTGGGATCCAGCCCCGTATCGGGCTCCCTGCTCAGCCGGGAGCCTGCTTCTCCCTCTCCCTCTGCTGCTCCCCCTGCTTGTGCTCACTCTCTCTGTGTCAAATAAATAAAATCTTGAAAAAAATAAATAAACAAACCATTTCTTCTGATCACTGGCGGTACAGTGGAGACGGTGGGGAAGACAGTGCTGCATGGGGAGGGGCGGTGCTGCTTACTGCGTGGGGCCCGGAGCTGATATACTTAACCAACACCGCATTTCAGTCTCAGCCAGTGGTTGTTGTGTGTGGCTATTCGGACCCCTGTTTGTTTGAGTCCCACGTCCCACAGCCTCTGCTGTTCCCACAAGGGGTAATTCTCTTTCCTTCTCAGTTTCTGAAATTGTACTTCTTTCCCCCTTTTAACTGTCTAGAATTTTCTGTGAAGTTTCCGACGCTCATTTACTTCGGAAAACGTGTCTTGGTTGGATACTTTTTCAGGGGTTTTATGTTTTAATGGCTTTGGGGGGTTAATGACTTGTAAGGTGCCCAAGCCAGTAAGTAATGGAGAGCATCTGTTGACTTCAGTAATAAATTTCAAACTTGTTTAGAATTCTGCTTATGTGTTAAATTTGAGTTTCTCCAGTGGGTCTTTTTTTGTATCTTGGATGATTTATATCCTTCTGGGGATTCATTTAGAGTGTTTTTTTTTTTTTCTTTTAAACAAGTGGTCTTCATAAAGACTAGGGCAGATGGATATATAGCACGCTCCCTCAAACATCTGGACGAGACAGGGCAGTTCTGTTTGATGTTTGTTACAGAAATGGCACCATGAAAGACTAACAACTGTTTCATTCTGATCTTAACATCATGTTTAAGACATTCCTTTCTCTTTTCTTCCTTCCAACTCAGTATCCCTCTACTGACTGGCAGAGACAGGAGTGGTAGATGTCCACGCCCACAGACCCTGGCGCGATGCCCCACCCAGGGCCTTCGCCGGGGCCCGGACCCTCGCCTGGACCCATTCTTGGACCTAGTCCAGGACCCGGGCCATCGCCGGGTTCTGTGCACAGTATGATGGGGCCGAGCCCTGGACCTCCCAGTGTCTCACACCCTATGCCGACAATGGGATCTGCCGACTTTCCGCAGGAAGGCGTGCACCAAATGCACAAGGTAAGAGTTTATTTTCTTGTTCACTCTCGTCTTCTGAGTCATGGATGGCTAAAATCCCTGATAACCCCCTCCCCCTCTTTTTTCCCCCCCTACTCTTGTTAATAAGAGAATCAAGCGAGGTCTTTGTCTTATCTTGTATGTTATTAAAAACATACGTTCTGAGGCTCTGTTATTGTTACAGATGTTGTACAGGAAGATCAGATCTTGGCTTTTTGAACAAGACTAGATAGGATTTGCAGGTCTGACAATTAGATGCTGTGATTTGTGGGTTGTGGGCTGTGGGCCTGGTGAGTAAGTGTATTCACACATAAGTCTTGATTTTTTTCCAACTGTATATGTAAAACAACATATCATCCATGAACGGATGAAATTTATTCTTCCCTAAGAATGTTGATATTTATTTAAAAAAATAGATCCCACAGAGTGGAAAGAACACAAGTCATCATTTTTTTTAAAGGCTTTATTGAAATGAAGTAGTTTCCAGGGACTCCCTAAAATGCACTTTGCTATCCCCTCGGTCAAGTGGCTTTTTTCTGACTTTGGAAGAGGGCTGGGATTTTGCAGAGCGCAGGTCCATTTGTCTGTTTTTGGACTGAGGTCATAATAATCTTCTATTTATGAGGCTTGGATTGTTGCTGTAGGAATGATCCTATCAGTACAACTTGGCGTTAGGCCTTTCAAAGGAGATGCGAAGAAGAAAGAATTGGCTCTTGAGAAAGCCAGCCAGGTCCTGTGACAGTTTGCTTTAAAAGGGAGTAAGTAAGTAGCCAGTGAAACTCAGTGAGGCCACACCACACGTGACCTGAGGGTCATACCTGATAAGACAAGTAGAGGTTTTCTGTTGCTTTCGGACGATGTCACAGGTGGACGGGGTGGTGGGGCTGCCTCTTGGTATTAAGTAGGCAAACCGTGGAAGATCTTGGTTTAAAACAGAAAGATTACATCAAAAAAGAACAAGTCTTTCCTCTAATCCTATAGGACTGTAGGTCAATTTTAAGGTAGGGCATTGGAGCCCAGAGGGGAAGATGCTTTTTCTTTAATTTCCTTTCCTTTCCTTTCTTTTTTTTTTTTTTTTTTTTTTTTTTTTTTTTACAAATTTTGTTATTTGATGATTTTCAAATCGGGAAAGTAATATATACTCATTTTGAAAAGTAAAACTGTACTGAGGTAAAGAAACAGTTAATCCTGGCCTCACCCCATGTAACAGCTTTGTGCTTGCTTTTTAAACCTCACGTTTCTCCCTGTTCAGTAAAAAGTCCTGTGTAAGCCCAAGTAGGCATATCATACAGGTCTGATTTTTTTGTTTTGCTTTCCTTTTACCATAATACAATCATGTCATCACTGTTAATTACTCTGAAGCTCCGTCTTTCCTTTCAACAATGTGTCCTGGATACCCCCCCCATCGTACCCCCATGTTCTCTCTCTGCTTTTGAGGTTTGTTTTTGTTTTTGTTTTAAACACATTTTTAACTTGTCATGTATCTAAAGAAGTAAAGCTGCTTATTTTCCGTATCATATTCTTGAAGAGACATACTGAACATCTAGACATACTGAAGTCATTACATTGTCCTGTGTATTAAATTAATTTGGGAGCTATCATAGGTCTGATCTGTCACTCGTCGGCCTTAGTCCAACTGGGCTGAATATTTTCAGAACGATTTGAGGCTGTCTCACCTCCCAAATGAAAGATAAATGGTGAAGGAGAATTTTAGCTGACCTTTAGTATTATTTAGGCATTTGGAAGGTACAAAGGTATGACCGAATGTTGGGTCGCTTCTAGATTTTTGCACTGGGTTGTTTCTATGGGTGATTATCTCTTCTGATCCCTTTTGTTTTGTGACCTAGTGTCTTTGTCCCATTTTCTCATACCCACCCCCCTTGATACTCTTTTTTTGTTTCGCTTTCTTTTGTTTTGCTGAGAGTTTGCATTTTTTTGCCATCCTGCTTTTCCGTCCTCCCAGCCCCTCAGATGAGTCCCTGCGCGGGGACGTGGTTAAGTGCCTGAGTTCACACCTGCTGACCAGATGCCTTCACTTTCTCGGAGCCCTTTTACAAGGCAGCTCTATTCCTTGTCTTTCTCCTCCTTCTCCCTCTGAGATTCAGCTCTTTGCTTTTCAGCATCACTGGAAATAAATAAACAAGTGGCCTAAATACATCTGCTTGTGTTGCTTTGATTTCCTCCCTATTATTACTATTTAACAGACTCAGAGACACTCTTTATATCAAATTCTTCCCATTTTTCTTCTGAACATCCTCTTTATGGCAAATTTTTCCTCTTTTCAAGTGCGTGCTTTTGACTCTGCAGAAATTAACTTTCCTTTCTGTAAAACTGCAAACACTCATACTTTCTTGCTTGAAGTCATTTGGTTTCTATAAACTCCTGGAACTATTTCTTTCAGGCGGTTCTGAAAATTGCTCTTACAGTTTGGGGAGGAATAGACTTTTCCTTTTTTTTTTTCAAACACATGCTCCGTTGCCCAATTCTGGATTGGATTAATGTCAACTCAATAGCTCTTTATCGTGTGCTTGTTAGGCATGAGGCCTCACGTCCTGGTTTGAGTCCCTGTGATCTTGACATTTTTTTTTTTCCCCCAAACTCTGCCTTTAAAACATTTTCAAGTTGGGTTCTCTCTGTGGTTCGGATTCATCTGTCGTATCTTCCTTCTCTGGCAGTACTCTGCTCCACCCTGGCTCTTCCTCTTTTCCCGACTGCATGGAACTTTCTGGCTTCGACTTTGAAACTTTCCGTATAGTTCTTTCCTCTCTGATGAAAAAAAAATGACCAAAAAAAAAAAAATACATCATCGCAGACATTTCAAATAGGCTTCCTTCAGACTTTGGACTAACTTCAATCTACAACAGGTTTCAGGACTTACTTAAAAGGGTAGGGAAGGATGACATATTTGTGAGCAGGACTTCATTTTTATTTGTAGGCCTTTGACATTACAAAAAAAAAAAATCCAACTGTTTAAAGCCTTAACTTTCAACTTACGGATAGTTTTGCCGACCCTGTTGGTGTGGTCTTATTTGTTTGGTCTCCACCCATAAAATATATGTAATATATGGTAATACAAGTACTGTAGGTATAGAAATGTATGTCTGTCATATGAGCAACTGATGATTATGCCACAGTTTTGAAGACTTTAAAAGCGAGGGATCTTAAAAGGTCCAGATGGAAATTTTGTACCTTCAAGAGCCATCTAACTGATGTCCTTTGAATGTTTCAGCCCATCGATGGTCTGCATGACAAGGGGATTGTGGAAGATATCCATTGTGGATCCATGAAGGGCTCCAGTATGCGGCCACCTCACCCAGGAATGGGTCCTCCCCAGAGTCCAATGGATCAACACAGCCAAGGTCCGTGCCCGCTGCACACCTGGTGTTGGTTCCATACCACAGTCTTCCATCTTTCTTACTGGTTACTTTACTTGTGACTTCCGAAGAACGTGTCTAAGGAAGGCTGAATCTGCAGGCTGCTACTCCCCTTGCCTGTACCAATATGACTATGATTTTTGTGTGGGCAGTTCTATTTCCAAGATACTAGTAAATTCTACTAGCCACCCTACGTCCACACAATCCGCAAGGTGGCTTTAGTGTACCCGATGCAGATTCTTTATTATGATCTTCAAAGGTAAATTAGGTCAGCCCCATTTTCTAGGTGGGAAAGCTAAAGCTCAGAGAATTTGCTGTGTTTTCCTAAGTGAACACATCCAGTAAGTGAAAGGGCCAAAAGGAGAAACCAGGTCTGTCTCCAAATGACAGCAGAGATGTGAAGGTAAAGTGAGCCACCTGTGTCCCTTGAATTGCATGCTCATGTTTTGTAAGGTGGCTTTTTCTGGCAGTGGAATTACCCGTTATTGCTGGTGGGTGGCTGTATTTGTCTCCTGGAGCTGCTGTAACAAATTCCCACAAACCGGGGGGACATGAGACAACAGAAATTGATTCCCTCCCAGTTCTGGCGGCTGGAAGCCTGAAATCAAGGTATTAGCAGGCCATGCTCTCGCTGAAGGCTTTCGGGAAGAGTCTTTTTTTTTTTGCCTCCTCCTAGCTTCTGGTAGTTGAGAGCAACGCTTGGGATTCCTTGGCTTGTAGATCTCTCATTCCAATCTGTTTTGGTCTCCGTATGATGTTTTCCTGAGTGTCTACGCCTGTGTCCAGATTTCCCTCTTCTCGTAAGGACATGGGTCATTGGTTTATGGTCTCCCCTAATCCAGTATGGTCTCATCTTAACTTGATGACATCTGCAGAGATCCCGTATCCAAATCAGGTCACGTGCACAGGTACTAGGGGTTAGGGCTTTGGCATACATAATCTCTATAGAAGACATAATTCAACCCAGAATAATGGCCAGTCAATATACGGCATATTTCTCTTCCCTTTGGTGCTTTCCTCCCTCCCTGTGGAAGGCATAGTAAAGATACCTCACAGACTTTGAGTCCATTGTAACCTGTTTTCACAATCATTGTACGGTCGTTTCAGCATGCAAGGGTGTGTGTTGATCTAGGACCAGTTAACCCTAACATGTTGAACTTCTCATTCAAAGTTTGTGGTTTATGTGTTGTTGTATGTATTCCTTTGCCATTTAACAAATGTGGGTGTTTTTTTCCTCTATTCATGATCAGCCATCCATCCACCCGAGGGGAGATTTTTTGACTGAGGATTTAGAGAAATGTATCACAACTAAAATATACATACACACACACACACACACACACACACACACACATATGCAAATCATGGAGGCATAGGAATGTATCTTCATTCATAGTCAAGCAGGTTTTGAATATCCCAGCCTCTGATCAGAATTTTGATGGCAGACACAGGTGTAAGTGTTGCACATGATGCCTCAAATGTTGACCACATCAGCCAAGCAGACTGACTCATGGGATTTTTTGCCGTATGGGAAGAAAATATTTGACCCATTCAGTGTTAAGAATGGATTTAGACAATGCTCACAGGTTTAACAGTTAAAGTCCGAGGAGCCAGGTGGGTTCCTAGAGCTAATGTAGATCTCATTTGTACTGCCTGGGAGGTGTAGATGAGTGACGTTCAGTGATTCTCAAAGCCAAGTGCCCGCTTTGTCTGCTCCTGGCTTTGCAGTACCTCCGGGAGTAAGGCCCAAGGAAAACTCCAACACAAAACACTTTAAATGTACGAATTTTCAGTGAGCACTTCTACTTTTATGTATCTTAAAATTTCTCTCACTGCTTGGTTCCTTTTATTCTTCTTGGAATCTCCCAACACTTGGTCCAGTGTCCAGCACATAACTGGATAGATACCGCGTTCATTTTGTTCAGTTAGGTAGAGAAGTGAACTGATGCATTCACCAGTCAACAATTTTAAATAGATACTAATTTTTGTATAATTTCGGCAAGTTATAATTACCTGGAAATGTAGGGGTCTGCACTAAATGGAATCCGAATTAGCACGTAATATTTTTCTCCAAAGTAGTAAAGTGCATTGCAGGCTGGGGAATGAGTTATTTAAAAGCATATTTTTGAATAAAGTAGTATTGGTATAATAGAGTCTTATTCTATATAATGATCTCAAAGAGTTTAGACCCTGTAATAGCATGTATCTTTAAAGACCCCATTGTAAAAACAAAAACAAAAACAAAAACATTTATAAACACACATGTATGGGGAGGTGCGGTTTTGATCGGAAGGCTGCTAGCTTTAACTACCTAGCAAAGTATTAGGTTATCTGGAGGTATTGGTTGAGAAGCAAAACCATTTCCTTCAATAAATACTGAATCATGTGTTCTTATGGTCCCAATGATAACATTGTTTATTTTTAGTCCGTTGGTTGGGAAAAGCCTTCAAAGGCAAGTATATGATAGTTAATGTGTGTGTGTGTGTTTGTGAGAGAGACAGAGAGAAGAGAAAATTCATATAAAATTGGCACTTACAAGTTCAAGATTATTGAAAGGAGAGACATGATGGCTTCTCTTGAGACAAGGTGAAACCAGAGAGATAATACCCTCAAAGACTAGAGAAGGAAAACTGCCACTTTTTGGGGGACCCCTTTTGAACGAGCAAATCAAACCAGCCTTCACAAAGAGCAGATTCTGCATGGACCCTGGCATCCTGCAGAAAAACATGTATTTGCTCTCAGGCAGTTTCTTTGCCCCGTTTTCTTAACTAAAGATAATTACTAAAATACGTTATGTTGTCTCATCATTTCGATTCTGGTTTTCCCTGAGGTTTTATGGAATGCTGGTCATGTAGGGGGGGAAAAATCTCTCTCTTTAGCTGAAATGCTGTCACATTTGTAATGTCATACTGTGATAGAATGATTCTATGAACATGCCTATATTTTCTAGGAAAAAAAATTTCCTGTCCCCAGTTTCTTCTTGTCACATTTGAGGTAAAATTTTGTTGCATGGATTGATTCCAGAAAATGATTTTTATTCCACTCTCAACTTCTTCCTTCGCGAGTTTGAGGTAAACTTAATCATTGTGCCTGATATCACTGTCTCACCTTCCTAGCTCCGTTTGCCCATACTTCATAGTTTAACAGAGCAATTTAGTCAACACTTGAGTTTAGACCAGATTGTCTGGTGTTTTGGTCCACTGTGTTGGCCATCCCATGATGTATCTTGGGTAAGCCGTAATTAAAGACCTTGGAAATAGGAGAGACCGGAAGGCAGGAGACATACGACCCATTTCAACGCCTGGTAGTATCCCTTCTACTATGAAAATCCCAGGAGGAGGATTTTTGGTAGCAAGTTTCTTACCCCTGTGGTAGATAGAGGGTTGGCCAAAAAGGCGCCAGGAAGGTGTTTTCCATAATGAACAAACTATATACCCTTATGCGCCAGCATTACAATTAAGGGGCGAATGTAAGCCTCATTAAGGAGGAAGAATGTTAATGACAAAGTTCTGTGCATGTTGGGAATCCTTTCTAAACATTTTCTGTCATAAGTAACAACATACCAGGCTCTAACTTTCTGCTGGTCTTGCAGGCTGCTCTCAGGGGCATTTTCTTGGCTGACTCATATGACTGAATAGAACCCTAATGGCCGAGTGGTTTTGCACTCTGTTATGAAGTAGGGATTTGGGGAACGAAGAGTTAGTAGATCTTCCAGTTCTCGTCAGGGCAGTGTTGGCTCTGAATGGAGCTCCACGTCTCACCAGCTGATAGCACAGAACCTACCCTCGTCTTCAAGCGCCTGAATACATGTGTTTCCCTTTCCAAACGGCAATTCGAGATAAAAGTAATTACGGCCTTTCTTTTCTCTAGTCTCTCGAATGATGATGGTGAGTCCCCAGCCAGTGTCGGTCTGATGTTCTTGGGCCTCTGCAATCCCACGTGGATGCACAGAGCTTTCAGCCCAAACCCAACATGGGTTCCAACACACAGCAGATGTCTAATAGAAACCAATGTGATGACCTTTATGATAATTGTGACCCAAGCACGTTTATTAAAGGGCAAAGACCTTGAATCTGATATTTTATATTGTGTCTTAGGACACCTGTGACTTGATTCATTAGCACTTAGTTTGAATTCAGGGCAACCTTTAGGATTGCAGGAGGCTACTTTGTTCCCTCCTCACCTTGGCTCTCCCTGCAGCCAGGCTCAATCATAGGTTTTTCTAAGAATTTTTTGGCCAGGATCTACAGTTCATCTCCTGGAATGAATTCCTTGAGATACTTCATGCATTTTTTTTTAATTTCTTCCCCAAGAAATGTGTTCTTAAATTTCCCACATAGATCTCTTAAAACCCAGACAGATTTCTCTCATGTTTATGTGATACCGTAAATGGTTCTAGAAGATTTTTGAGACTTTCAAGTCTCTGACTTATTTGTGTAAAACCAAATTAATATTAGAGCCTGGAGAGAACATGTACACATTGGAGTCAGACGGACTTTGGTTTGAATCTTGAAGCGGCCAAGACCTAATTATGTGACACTCTGAGCCTTGGTTTCCATATTTAAAAAAAAAAAAAAATGGAGGTGACAACACTTAACTTCTGGGGCTGTTGTGAGGATTGAAGAAATAACGTGTACTCCATTCATATCCCTTTAATTGTCTTCACCCTCTCTGTGCACCCACCCGCCTGATGTCCACTGGCAAGCCC
>NW_027397090.1:12517156-12531827 GCF_003265705.2 Callorhinus ursinus
TATCAGTGAGATCATATGATACATGTCTTTCTCTGATTGTTATATTACCTTTCTGTACCCCTCTGCCAGTGTGCCTGCACCTTCCAAATAAATCCCTTACACTCAATCCTTCCATCAGGCTCTGTTTCAAGGGAGAACTCAACTAAGTGCCTTGGGTAGTGCCTGCAACAGTGGAGGCCCTCAATAATTGTGCCCAAGAATAAACCAAGTAATAATTTGCTCTCCCCATGAGAGACTCTTCATTCCCAGTTGCAAGATAGTACATACTCTCCAGGTTTTGTTCTGGAGGTTGGAGCTACTTTTAACGTATAACACTGTCCCCTGCTGTCTTTGCTTTATGTGTACAACAGCCATGAGCAGTGAACCTTCTAGGACACACGTGGCTATTGGTCATTTCTTGAAATGTGGCTTGTCCTAATTGAGATGTGCTGTCACTTAGCATGGAAAAAAAAAGCACGTAAAATATGTCTTTATGTCTTTGATAATTTTTGTATTTTGAAATGATGATATTTGGGGTATGTTGACAGCAAAACGTATTATCGAAATTGGCTGTGTCTTTTACTTTTTAATGTGACTACTGGAAAATTTTCATTGCATATATTTGGTCCAGGGCAATTTGATAATTACACATAGTTCTGTAATTATTAAGTGACGTATACTTTAAATTTCTAGCAGGCGGTGCCGTTGAGGAAAAATCATCCAAATGGCCAGGAATGCCGGGTTTTCAGGGTCACTGGGGGCAGCGTGTGATCTCCTTTCCTGTTTTGTTCTAGGTTACATGTCGCCACACCCATCTCCACTGGGAGCCCCCGAGCACGTCTCCAGCCCTCTGTCGGGGGGCGGCCCGACCCCACCCCAGATGCCGCCGAGCCAGCCAGGGCCCCTCATCTCGGGCGATCCGCAAGCGATGAGCCAGCCCAGCAGAGGTCCCTCGCCTTTCAGCCCCGTCCAGCTGCATCAGCTGCGAGCACAGATTTTAGCTTACAAAATGCTGGCCCGGGGCCAGCCCCTCCCCGAAACACTGCAGCTTGCAGTCCAGGGGAAAAGGACGTTGCCCGGCATGCAGCAGGCCTCGCAGCCCCAGCCACAGACACAGCAGCCGCAGCAGCAGGCCCTTGTTAACTACAACAGACCATCTGGTAGGTTAATGTGCAACCAAATGAATAACGCCGTGGTCCAGTCTGGCTAAGGAGGACTGCTAAGGGCGCAGGAGTACGGGGCTGCTCTAAGCCCGGGCCATCTTAGCCTTTTGTTGTTCCTAGTTGGCTCCCTTGTCTTGCTTCACCTGGCTGCCCGGGACCCTTGGGCACCTGGACCGCAGGGTCCCAGGAAGGAAGCAGTGCCCCCCCACCGCCCGTGCCTCTGCATTCTCTTTCAGGAGGCTCAAGGTTTGTCAGGAGCCCGGCCATACGTCCCAGGTTAAGAACCCTGCCCCCGGCGCCTTCCTGTGGCCAGAAGGCGCCCCTAGACTCCGCTCTCCTCGAGCCCTGTTATGTGAGCTGATTTATTTATTTCTACCCCTTTGTGTGGTTTGAAAAGCATTTAGGGAGACCTCCAAAAAGCATACCTGCAGTAAAATAATTATCAAGTGTAGGAAATCAGAAACAAAGGGAAATAGCGATCGGGGTCAGGGAGGTCAGGAGCGTGGAGTTCCCCCCCCCCGCCCCCGAGAGCTCACGGTTGATGCCTGTGAGCTTGACAGAGGACTCCAGCTTCCTGGCAGTCAGGGAAGGAGAGAGGGTCTGGTACCAGATCCTCACCATTTGGCAGCAAGTGACAGAGGAACACAGAGCCTTTTCTAAGCATGAGACTATAAAGTAGAATTTCCAAGTGGGATTGTTTTTTTTAATCATTGGTATTATTATTATTGTACGAGACACTGCACGATAGAGGCATCAATAAGATTTGTTCATAATAAACAGAGTAACAGAATCCATGCAGCCTATTTCTTCCATAGACCCTGGCATCAGATCCGAAGCTGTGATATTATGTAATGGGCGGAGATGAGCTAGTCCTTTGTATGGCCTTCTGGCGGTCTGGCTTGATCCCACTGCTAGAATTCAGAGGTGCGGGGGGCTATGCGATGAGCTTCCACAAATGTTTTCTCTGGCAAGGTTTTTGTGAACCACCAGAGAAGCAAAGAGTTGATGGTTCTGTTCTAAATAGAGTTTTGAATTCCGGGGCCTTCCTTGACATTGACACCATTTCCTGTGAATGCTTCCCTCACGCTGGGGCAAGCCAGGACATGCCGATCACTGCGAATGATTCGTTTGGGACATCGGTACTTTGTCTAAGTTTGGGGACTTAGGCAGTGGGGAGGAATTCAGATTATTATTATTATTTTTCAATTATCATCTGCCTTCTGAGTTTGTAAATGTTTCTGGTGGGGGAAGCTCCAAGAGTTGCCCTACCCGAAGGATTAACTCACCTTGTTAATTGTGGATGTAGCCTTAGGAATGGATTTTTTAAAGAGCAGGAAAGGATCATGTCAGCTCCAGATCTTTGTGTAGTGACTGTGGTGTGTTGGTAGGTGGAGGGTCATGTGGGACTGAACGTCGAGGACCAAGAAGGTTATAGAGGAAAACCATGCAGAAAAGGGTAGTTTGGACACTTGATGTGTTTAGAGGGTTCAAAACAGCATAACTCCAGCTCCTGGGAAGGCAGCCAGATGAAAGAAAAAATATATGCATGTCTCGGCGCAGCCGGTACTTATGAAGCACCTACTGGCCTGTGTCATGCTCAGCTTTAGTACTATGCATGTGGGACTCATCTAGAATATGGAGAGTCGGCACTCCCATGCTAGCAGTCTGACCCAAGAGCCCATGTCCTTACCAGCTGCCCTGTCCTGACTCTTTCATAACAAAGGGGCTCATGGTAAGGGAAAGAACCTGTCATAAACTGTGTACCAAAGGCGGCAACCGTTTTACTCCTGTGTGTGCCAAAAGGAGAAGTATCTCCGCTCCTCACCTAGAGCCTTTTTACTTGTTCTCTAGACACAATGTCAGTGAAATTAGTACTCTTGACATCCCACATCGTAGTAGTTTCCAGGAGAGGCTGAATGGCAACCAGAGAGTTGGTAGTTGGAAGAAGATGGAGCAAAACCTGTACCTCCCAGGAGCTAGTGATATGGGGCTGTGTCGTGTAGGCATCCTTCACCGTACATGGAAGTGTGTCCCAGGGTGTCATCACAGACCTGCATGAGCATTGCTCCTTTTTTTCTTTTTTTTTTTTAATTTTATTTGAGAGAGCAAGAGAGAGCCCAAGCTGGGTGAAGGGCAGAGGGAGAAGCAGACTCCCTGCGGAACAGGGAGCCCGATGCGGGGCTCAATCCCAGGACCCTGGGATCATGACCTGAGCCGAAGGCAGATGCTTAACTGACTGAGCCACCCAGGTGCCCCAAACATTAGTGCTTTTAAAATGACCTGTGCTCGGCAGGAAAAGATCCCAAAGTATCCTTTAAGAAGGCAAGAAGCTGAATGATTCATTGATTCATTTCAGAAACCTTTTCACCCAAAGTTCGAATAAGGAGACCGAATAAAGTAGTAAAACTTAGGGGACCAAGTTTCTGTTGTCTGGACTCTTGTACCTAATAGCCACTTCACATCCCAGGAAACATAATCCCGAGGGCGTTTTCTGGACCATTTCCTGAGGAGGGGGCTCCATAACGTTACCCATCTCTGATGCTTCGTCTTCCCTCACCAGGCCTCTGTCATCAGGAGGAATCTGTTTTGTTACTCAGTGCTCTGTCTCTTGTATTTCGGTCCATCAGACTTCATTAGAAATGAAAATATTGGGGCAGATAGTATTTTATGCCAGAGTGGGCAAGGAGGCCGTGGATAAAGTTGGAAGAAGCTCCCTCCTGCCACCAGAGCAGACCCATTCCCGCCGCTGGGAAGGAGGTTACACCCCAGAGTATCACAGAACTTGTACCCAAACCTCAGTTTTCAGAGGGAGGTGGCATCCTTACTTGACAAAGACTTTTTTGGGGGGTTTGGCGTTTAGCACAAGTCAAAATAAGGCAAAGAATATTTTATTTTTAGAGTTAATATTTTTAATTGTTATTACTTATCTCCATCCCTCCTTAACAACAACAAAAAAGTGTTATTGTGTATAAATACCTCTACTAATTTTTCAGGAAAAAATAAGTTTAAGTATATCCACTTATCTGGAGATAACTCCTATTCCTTGTTTCTTTTGTCCAGCTTTATAGTGTTATCCATGTTGAGAGAATCTCTTTGGCTGGGGTGGTCTGCCTCAAACCTACTCCAGAGATGTGACTCACCCTAAGTGCCACACATCATCAGGGGCATCACTAGGGAATTATGGGTTGACTGCAGGAGTTGCACACTGAACAAATAATTCTTGAGTCCTTATCTGCTGTGGGCTCCCTGCAAATCTAACCCATCATCTTCTTTTTCACTTTGATTCATTTTTTTCTTTTATAGAAACTAAAGCAAAATTAAAAATAGGAACCGTAAAAGTTTGGGTTTGGGTTTTTTTGTTGTTGTTTTGGGGGGTTTTGGTTGTTATTCTTTGTTTTTGTTTTTTTGGGTTTTTTTTGTTTTGTTTTGTTTTGTTTTGGTGCGGGGTGCGGAGGACCTTATGGTAGAAAGTAAAAGTATCATTGTTAATTTTTTTCAGTACTTGACTCTCTCCTGCTCCCTGTCCCTGCCACCCCTGCTCTTTTTAGGTATCTAAAATACCTAGGTATGTTCAATTTAAATACACTTCATTACATTTATATTTTTCCAACCCGTGGAAACCACTTAAATCCTTTTTTAAGGCACAGAATTTTGAGTAAGAATCCTAGTGTGCTGGGAAGACAGTGTGAGCTCTGAATGCACAGAAATTCTGTACATGCGAGACTCAGGTATTTTAATAAGTTCGTTTTCCTGTTTCTTAAAATCAGGCAGAGGGCTACATCTGAGAAAGACCCCCCCACACACACCTTAGCTGCACTAGGTCGCTCTCAGGGGTATCAGGATGAACCTCTGCCTTGATTTCCAAGGTGAGGACTGTGGGAAGAACAGACACATTTGGAACCTCTGACAAGTAAGCCTAAATTGTTTATGGGGGGGGTGGTGGATAGGAGATAAGCTAAGGAATGTAATTTGTCTGAAGTTTGAAGATATCAGAAAGCGGTCTTATCATTTAGCAGACCCCAAGTGTCTGTAGCAGAGATGATTTCTGTGGATAGAGAGCCAATCCAGCCAGGCACCTCAACTATAAGCCACCAGAGGGACAAGCAAGAAACCTGAGGAACAGGTAGTTACATTCTGGGCATGTCCAGTTGCAGCAAACTGCTCCCGCTTCCCTGGGCTCTGTAAGTAGGAGTTTTTATGTAATCTGTTGGGAGGGAGGAAAAAATAGCCCCGCTCAGTAAATGAACTCGCGGTGTTTAGTTAGGAAAGGAATTTGCTTGTAAGTGGCTCTGATAGTCACTTGGCAGAAAGTACTTGGCAAGCCGACTTATCTGAGTATTTGTGCTGAGTCGTTGTGAGCCATAGAAACATTCTGAAGTTTGCTGTAGGAGAGTGTGCTCTCAGCGTTGCCAGTTAACCCAGTATCAAGCTTCCTTAAAAGCCTTTTTTTCACCATGGGGTTTTTCCATAGAGCTAAAGTAACTAAATTAGACTTCTTAGCCTCGGTGGCCTTGCTAGGGTTAAAAATGACAAGAGTGTGGGTGGGTGTGGATCATGTGGTTACATGATCTCATTGAATCCTCACTCCCACCCTAGGGGGTTATATTATTATCCCCATTCTACAGATGAGGAGACTGAGGCACACGGGGTTAAGTGACTAGCTCAGGCTCACGCAACCAGCAGGTGGTGGAGCTCAGGTGACACCCATGAGTTCTTTTGGAAAGAGGCAGGATGCTTTCGGTGTGCCTGTTTTCGTTAACAGCAAGTTGTAGGACTTTTTGAATTGGAGATTTGAATATGTAGGTTCATGTTTGGGTCTCTCTTTCTCTGCTTCTCCATTTTAAGGGTCAATCAACTTTAAAGAACGTCTTTGTCTTTAACGGATTCAAAAGTCTAGCCCTGTGCCTGTGTATTAGATCTGGTCTTGAGTCATAGGCTAAAAATGACTAGAACTGGAACCAGGGATATCAGACATGCTCTGGATACCTTCCTTTGATGAAATGTGGCTTTAAAAATAGTGACTTGACTATACCTCAAGGAGTCATCAGAGGTTTCTGCATAGGTGTTTACAGGAGAGAAGGCTAGAGAAGAAAGCTCCGGAAACAGGTGGAATGTGTAACACCCAGTGCCCTGTTCTGGCTTTTGTTGATGAATTATTTCAACTTTGAAAGGAGGAAAAACACTTGCAGAACTGAATGTAGAGTAATTATTATGATATTATCGTATCAGCAAGATGCGAGTTTTCTTTATGTTAAAGATGGTGGTGTTTTTAGGGGGCTTCAGTGTAGTAAGTTTGTTACTTAGTATGCTTATCCCGAGTCTTGAAATATATTTAATTCTACCAGTTTCTTGAGTTTATTAAGGAGATTTATAGAATCACAGAGAATCAGCCTGTTAGAAATCTCTGTCTTCTCTTTTTTGGCTGGATCACACCTAAAACAACCCTGATGAAAAATCTACCCTGTTTCAACGACCTCTAGGGAGAACATATTCTAGAACATCCCTCCATAACTCATTCCAATGCTCAACAACCCTGAGATTTAATGTTTAGAAATCGGTTTCTTATATATGGATGAAAGAAACTTCTAAATATAAAATATTATGAAAAGCCATGCATTATGTAAAAGACTTCCCATTCAGAAAAATAATCAGAAAGTACATAGCTGAAAAGAATCTCTTTATTATGATAGTATATCTATGATACCTAAAATAGAAAATTTCTAAGAATGCATTTTTCTGTCAAGAGTTTTCATCCCCCACTGGACCCAGGGCTACCTCAGGATTATGTAGCTGCATGTGTTTTGGAAAGTTTAGCTCATATCTCAAGGAAGGTGAAAAAAGCCCAACAGTAATACCACACACACACACACACACACACACACACACACACACACACACGTACACACGTGTACAGTTTCCTAAGCAGTTTGTTCTAATTCCTCACATTCCTCCTGTCAAAATGTTTGCTTATACTCTTCTTGCATTGTCATTTAAGCCCATTTCTAAATGGTGTTTGCTGGAAATTGAATAAATGTGTCTAATTTTTCATAATGTACGTCTTTGTATGGTTAATTATTAAGGCGCCCTGAAGTATATAGATTATTATTTTATTACCGTTTAATAGTTTTAACTTTTCTTAGAGAAGATATAGAAAATGCTCGGGAGAATGCTTCTCAGAGGTTTTAACAGCTTACTGAGATTTTTCTTTTTCATTTCCTCATTCATCTGGTAGCATCCCTAATCTTATTTATAATTTTGAAGTAAGTAAAAATGTAACTATGGGGAGAGACAGAACACTTCTTACTTTCGGTCCATAACTAAACTCCTGAAGTTTAATGTGGAAAATTGCGTTAAATTAACTTATTAAGTACATTTTGATAAGCTTGATGATTGCATATCCCTTTATTCTGTTAGCATGAGGAAAAATGCTCCCTTGAATCTTAATATTTGCTAGTTTTTATAGGTGGAATGAGCAGATTTGCTCCCCCGCCTCCACTGAATGTTTTTAGAAACACTTTCTAATATGTAGTAAAAAAAAAAAAAAAAAAAAGTTTCAGTTCCTGAGATGCACTGATTAAGCCTGACATGTGCCTTTTTTAGGTCATTAAGGGAAAATTTGTGCCCCTTTCAGTACACATGGGAGGGCTGGCCAACGTGCTGGCTGTATTTGGAAAGTGAGGGTCAGGCCGCCGAGGGTCTGCCTCAAGTCCCCCAAGGTGCAATTTGCAAAATGTGGTCCTAGGACCACACCCAAATTGCATCTGACTGTTCCATGACTCCCTTACTTTTCTGAACTCTTGCATGCACCTGCAATTCTTAAAAAACAAGCAAACAAACCAACAAACCACTCTAGAGCTACATTAAATGCTGACCATCCGTTCCTTTAATGGATGTACTACTTGAGTCATTTTTGGATCACTTCACCAGTGTCCATCAGTGAATGCCACTGCCCTATGGGGATAGATGCCGGGTTCTTCTTCTTAACTTTTCCCTCCTCCCCGTCCCCCCTCCCTCTTTCCTCACCTCCTTTCCTCCCTGCTCCTCCCTTGTCTGGGGATGTTCAGTGGTCCCCGAGGCGGGGGGCAGCGGGCAGGCCGGTGGTGGCTGCAGGGCGCCGGCCCGCCCGAGCTGCCCATGTCGCTCTTGTCCCGCAGGCCCGGGGCCAGAGCTGAGCGGCCCGAGCACCCCGCAGAAGCTGCCGGTGCCCGCGCCCAGCGGCCGGCCCTCGCCCGCGCCCCCCGCCGCCGCCGCGCAGCCGCCCGCGGCCGCCGTGCCCGGGCCCTCCGTGGCGCAGCCAGCCCCGGGGCAGCCCTCGCCCATCCTGCAGCTGCAGCAGAAGCAGAGCCGCATCAGCCCCATCCAGAAACCACAAGGCCTGGACCCGGTGGAGATCCTGCAGGAGCGCGAGTACAGGTACCATGCACCCCGGCCCCGGGGGTGGGGGCTGGCAGCCGTGTCCTCGTGGGGACCACCGAGCCTGGCGTGGGGGGGGGGGCGGGGTAGACGCCCTGCCCTGTGGGACAAGGCACGGGCCGAAACTCATGCTACAGGACGACCTTAGAACCAGAGTTTGCTTGCCGTTGGGGTGGCTGGAGGAGGCCTCTCATGGCTCTGGGTGGGCAGGACTGTGATTTTCCTGCATTGAGTCGAAAAAAGGTCATCACTCTCTATGACACGCCAGGCACTATGCTAGGCCCTAGGGAGGCCACGATCAAAGCCCAGCCGCCAGTGCTCGTGGATCCAAGAAAGGGGATCCCATAAGGGATCGCACCCTTAGCCTGTGCCGTGCCTTGTGGTTTGTCATTTATCCTCCAAAGATGACTCTGAGCTGGCTGGACGTTGCGGGTGTCCTGCCGGCCAGACCTTCAGGTTAATGACCCATTTCATGATATTAAAGCATACTTAAGTGGCTCAGTATAATATATCCTTCATTTTAATTTGTGCATTTGTGTATCTGCTGCTCGGTGCAGCCTTCGGGGTAAGCTGTCTTCATGCAGGGTCCATATTTAAACTCTTACTCCAGAAACTTAATTTTTGCCCGATTTGGCCACATTCATCTACATCCGTGGTTGGCAAACCTTTTCTGTAAGAGGCCAGGTGGTAAACATTTTACCCTTTGCGGACCCATAGGGAAGGTCCCTCAGCTCTGCCCTTGCCAGGTGAGAGCATCCACCGACAATAATGGGCAGGCTGTGTTCCAATAAAACTTTATTTGCAAAAGTGGCCTGTGGACAGGCTGGAGTTAGCAGATGCTTCATGTAAATAAATGGTTAATGTTAACCAAAAAGAGATTCCATGAGTAAGGAGTCAAGATAAAACAAGGCTAAGATCTCTGTCTCTGGAGTTGGCCAGTAATGCAGGCTCTGTCACTTACCAGCTGTGTTACCTTGGTCAAGTTGCATCTCTCTCTCTCTCTCTCTCTTTTTTTAAGATTTTACCTATTTATTTACTTGAGAGAGGGAGAGAGGGTATGTGAGTGAGGGGAGGGGTAGAGGGAAAGGGAGAGAGAATCCCAAGCAGACACCCCACTGAGCGTGAAGCCTAATGCAGGGCTGTCTCATGACCCTGAGATCTTGACCTGAGCTGAAATCAAGAGTCTGACCCCTAACCTACTGGGCCACCCAGGCGCCCCAAGTTACATCTCTTTCCTTTTATGTTAAAAGAGAATCTTATAGTACCTCTTGTGGGGGAGGTAAAATGATACAAAGACTTTCAGTACATATCAGCTGTTATTGTTTCCCAATTCTTATTTCACTCCAAAGAAAATTAAAGTTTGGAAATTATAGGGAATGTTAGTAAATAACATCAAGGCTCCCTTGAAAGACATTACCTGGGTCTTTATCAAAAAACACATGACTTATTTGTTATTAGATTAAAATACTAAGTTGCCAGCTTTGAGAGTAACTCCGTGAAAGAAATCACAGTAACATGCCATTAAATGCACTTAGCTTTTTGGATGAAGAGTAGAGCTTTGCTCTCATTATTATTACTAATCCTCAATGAAGAGTTTTATCCTGCTGTTTCTCGAGTTTTAGGTACCCCTAGAGAGCTAGATAGGCGTCAGTCCATTGGTATTGCCATGTTGATGCACAGATCACTGTGTGGTGCAAAAGTCAAATGTCAGCACTATACTCTCATTTGGGGCAGAAGAACTTTTTTCATATGCAGTACTTTCTTTATGTTGCTACTGAATAAAAAAACGTCAGAAGTATTTCTTTTAAAAGATTGATTTATTTAAGAGAGAAAGCTTGCACACTCGTAAGCTAGGAGAGGGGTCGAGGGAGAGGGGAAGCAGAGCCCGATGTGATGCAGGGCTCGATCTCACAGCTCTGACATCATGACCTGAGCCAGTATCAAGAGTTGGCTGCTTAACCAACTGAGCCACCCGGGCACCCCCACAGGTATTTTTTTAAAAAGACAGTAAAAGGATAGAGGGGTATCGTTTAGTTACTCTAAGATCCTGACTTCCTAAGAGCTAACATTTTTTCCCCTTCCTTGAACTACCAGTACTATTGTCACATCATGCAAACGACATTCATAACAAAGACACTCTCTGTACCTAGAAATACATCTGGACTTTTTTCCTTACTGGGCCTGTGTCGTGTGTGTGTGTGTGTGTGTGTGTGTGTGTGTGTGTGTGTGTGTATTTTACTGACTCCTAAATTTTCTTGATCATTTTTACCAGAATCTTATTTTCAGGACTTTCTAGTCATGAGCCCATTTTAGCCCCCTTTTCAGAAGTGACCTTAATGGATGGTCTCCCAAAGTATCCAGGACTAAGTGGTACAATGTAGCCTATCCTGGGGTGTGAAACGCTTTGATCCTCCAGTCCCGTATCAATAAGAAAAAAATACAGGTGTCAGTATCTTTTAAATTATAAGCCCCGCAAATGTGATGTGATGGCTATTTTTCATGTTATCATCATTCTTATAAACGTCTCCTCTTCGGTAAAGCCGCATGGCTTCCGAAACCATCTCTCTGGCAACCCTGGGTCTGAAAAGCTGGTGGGGACTTTGGGCTGGAACTTTCCCGCAGCCATCTTGAGAAGAAACATAGGTTTCCACTGGTAGCCTTGTAGGGCATCTTTTATCTTCCTTGGTCAGAGAGCAATAGCTGACTTCTCTTTTTTAATTTTTTAATTTAATTTTATTATATTATGTTAGTCACCATACAATACATCATTAGTTTTTGATGTGGTGATCCACGATCCATTGTTTGCGTATAACACCCAGTGCTCCACGCAGAACGCGCCCTCTTTAATACCCATCACCAGGCCAACCCATCCCCCGACCCCCTCCCCTCTAGAACCCTCAGTTTGTTTCTCGGAGTCCATAGTCTCTCATGACTTCTCTTTATGGAGATGAATTGTTCAGCTGCAGAGATTAGTTACCTTTCTCCTTTAGAAAGGATTAGATCGAGTGCTCTTGTAAGAGACAGCGAAGGAACTTCCTTTTGCCCCTCATTGAGAGAGGGGCTCACTCATCTTTAGCGCCGATAACTGGAGGGGTCTAGTGTATCTTCATCTTCTCATTGAGTATTTGAGCAAGTTCTAAGGGGAAAGAAAGAACTGTTTTATAATTTTATAAACTTGGTTGAAGCAAAAATCATCTGTCAGGAACTCTAACAGATGTTCATTTCTTTGGCCATTGTAATATCGCTTACCTCATCTATAAAAATTGAAAGGAAGTTGTCAGAATCTCAGATTTCTTTCTAACTTTTCAGTCATTTGGCTGTTTCTCTTGTTCATCATAAAATCAGAATTTTGACAAATTGACCTTCTTTATCCGGCAACGGCATAAATAAGTTTCTGCCTGTGAACTGTGAATGCTTTGCCTCAGATCTGTACAAGTTCTGCCATTAAAACATTTTGTTCCCATTTAAATTGGATCCTTTCTTTTTGACCACCTTTTTCTTAATAATGGAACTGACTGCCTTTTTCTGTAGTAAGTGTCAGAGAGAGATTTCCAGTGCTTTTTTTTCCCCCCCGGTCTTTCTGGCACTTTCCTTGCCCTATCCGTATACCTAACTTCTGTTCTTCCACTTCAAAGTAGATATTTGGGCCAAAGGGCTCCGGGTTTCACATTTGCATGCAAACTAATTCCACAAATGTTTGCATGGAAGATGCATTTCTCATTCCAAGGAGGGTATCTCAGAAGAGCATCGTTGCATCATGCCAGCCGTCTTCGGGATCACTTCTGAATTTAGTATGAACATGGTGGCGCACCTTGCTTCAGGAAGCAAGCGTAGTCTGCTTAGCCTGCTTTTTGTCCTTCCCTGCTCCCCATTGCAACCCTGAAATTCTTTCTCGAAAATTACCAAGGGCCATTTTATAAGCAGAGTTACAAAAAGTCAGTCTCCCTCTCTCTCTCTCTCTCTCTCTCTTTTTTTTTTAAGTGTCACTCAGCTTCTTGAAGGAACAAAATGTACCAGTGTCATTTTCTGTTCAAATAACTCTCCTACAGGAATCATAAACTTCTCCTCTGGACCTGAACAAATATTCTGTTACCTTTAATGGAACTCTTTTTCTTGCCGGAACAGTAACCCCTCTTGATTTACTGTTCAATCTGTATGAAAAACCTGAGTGACCTAATTCTGCTTCAATTTTCTGTGCTCGTGAGGACACTAAATGAGTCTCCTGCAGTTATGCAGTATTGCTTGTGTTGTTGTTTCTGGAAGTTTAGAATCCTGAATCTCTTTATCGGACTACCTGCTGAATCCCGTTGATGGGGAGATGAAATTGTCTGGAGAGGAGCATTATTTAAAATGAGGATTTCTATTAACAACGACAACAACCACCGCAAGGAGATAAAATTTCCTACATTAAAGGAGCCCCTCCTATACCCTCGCTACCCACCCACCATGTACTGAATCGAATGCATATAATTTTACTCTGGAATCTCCCTTCCCTGTTCTAGAGTTCAAATGTTTGCACTTTGCACTTCTTGCCTCCCTTTCGTAAAAGGATTCTTTTGTGCCGGGGAAGCTGAGATTCACTGACAAATTACTAGGCCCTTTGGAGAAGCAGACATTTTGGGAAGAAGTGCCCCCCCCCCACACACACACACACTGGCTCCCCACCTACTCCGAGGCTCCATCTGCCCCCAGTCCCCGCCTCCCTGCCTCCCTCCATCCCCACCCAGTCTGTGTGATTGAATCTCTATACTCTCAGCCCCGTTGTCTGAAGATTATTTGTTTAGTCCTATTTCCACAGACCTTGAGAAGATTAAGGAAAAGCAGCTATGCCTCTAATTTCACACCTGACCCACTTTGTCAAAGAGAGAAAACCAGAATATCAAGGGATGATTGGAGTTCTGGGATATTCAAATGAAAAAGGTCTGCGGTAAATCTAGAACCAAGGAAGTAGCATGACCAAATCAATGGCCCTCATCTACCCCGCTGTAATATTTATTTTTCCTATAGTACGGCCTTCCTTCTACATGAGTAAAGTTGTTCTATTTAGGGTTTTTTTTTCTCGTTTAAATTACATATTTGAAAAAAAAATAATAGGTTTTTCTGTCAATATTGTACTTAAGATGCATCATCTTTGGCTATATTTGGAGATTTTTGGCTGTGTCGCTATTTAAAAAATTGAATTGGACAAATGAAATGGACCTTTGTTCCTACAGTGAAAAATAAAAGCAATCCATGATCATCATCCCATGAGTGTCAATAGTAATAGAAATGTGAAAGAATGTTGGGTAAGCCTGAACAATTTGATCAAAAGAGTAAAATGGTGGAAGTTTATTATTTTTTATTTATTTTATTTTTCTATTTCAAAACTGATGGAAGTTTCTTATTGTTGTTTGCGCTCACAAATGTTTAGTCTGTTGCACAGTTAAACCACTTAAAGGTGTGATTGCTTGTGTTGGTATCTACAGCTGAAATAACAGTGTGATAACAATGAGAGTACCCCTAATAGCACATTATGACGATAAATCATTCAGTAAATCAGAATTAATAACATGTGTGTACCAAATAAGATAGCAATCTGTCATAATTGTGTTTCCAGTGAAGTCAGTGAAAAAAATATGCGTGTCTCTTACTATCATTTTCGAAGTTTTGAAAAAAATGACATTTCCTTCTCTACCAGAGCAGACAGCTGTAAGTTTGGTTTTGTTGTTGTTGTTGTTGTTTTTAAAGCACTCATTTTGATATTCAGGCCAAATGAAGTATTAAGATATTTTGTGACTTCGGGCGCCTGGGTGGCTCAGTCGGTTGGGCGACTGCCTTCGGCTCAGGTCACGATCCTGGAGTCCAGGGATCGAGTCCCGCGTCGGGCTCCCTGCTCGGCGGGGAGTCTGCTTCTCCCTCTGACCCTCCCCCCTCTCATGTGCTCTCTCTCTCTCATTCTTTCTCTCAAATAAATAAATAAAATCTTTTAAAAAAAAGATATTTTGTGACATCTAGGTAAGACAAGATATTACTTTTTCATGTTAACACAGAGCATCATAAAGGCTGACAAAACCATAATACGGATTTGCATTTATTTATTTATTTATTTATTTATTTATTTATTTATTTATTTATTT
>NW_027397090.1:12531837-12688566 GCF_003265705.2 Callorhinus ursinus
TTTATTTATTTATTTATTTATTTATTTATTTATTTATTTATTTATTTTACTTTTTCTTTTTTTTTTTTTAAGATTTTACTTTTTAAGGAATTTCTACACCCAACATGGGGCTTGAACTCACAACCGTGAGATCAAGAGTCGCATGCTCCACTGACTAAGCCAACCAGGCGCCCTGCATAATATGAATTTTTACAGAAATCTTTAATTATCATCTTTTAGAGTTGAGATCCAGGAAAGCGGCAGTTAGGAAATGTGTATTAATTATCTACGGTGTCACTGCAGGCATCAGGCGAATCACTAGCTCTGTGAAGTCTGCCTGTTTCTTGCTTTCTCCAAACCTGAATTTTCTCATCAGTAAGATGGGACCGTTATTAGCATTTACCTTGCAGGGGTGCGTGTGTGCGCGTGTGCGCGTGTGTGTGGCAGAGACAGAAGGAGAGAGGGAGGGAGGAAGAATTAAAGAAAATTGTGCATTAGTTACACCTTAGGGTAGTTAATGTTAACTTAATTTAACTTACTACCTTTTACTGTTCTTCATGAAATCTATTCCAAGACACTCCTGCCCCAAATTTGGAGGGAGGTAGTTCTAAAAATAGATTTAAGTGGCGTGTAATTATTTGTAAGGATAGGATCCAGGCCGAGCTCTGGAGCCAGTTTATATGGGTAACAGTAAAAGTATCCCAACTGAGTGAAGAAAGTGGGATGTCTTTTCTCTTCTCATCTGCCTTTATTATGAAGAAGGGCCTGCAGTTATATTTTTGAGGCTGTCTGGGATGAGAATCCCCTGCAATCCTTTTCTAGAAATCGTACTTTTTAAACACTGTTACTTTACCATCTCCTGCTGCGCCAAGCCTGATTTTTAAAAATGCCCAATTTGCCTCTTCTTTTCTCAGACAAGCACTGCTCATAGAGGAAGTGGTTGTGGTTGGCAGGGCTCTCTCTGAATGTTTTGGGTTGGCTGATTTCTGTGGCCTCAGCAGCACCTAAAACTGCTCTTGTTCACTCAGCTTTAACGGCTGTTGTCATCAGCATCTTGACAAGGAGGGCAAATAGCCCAGTTGCCTGGGACAGAACTAGAACTTAAGAGGAAAACTCTTGTCTCAGCTCTGCGCTCTGGCTGGCTGGGTGTTTGGGAGCCAATCCCACCGTCCCGTCTCCCGTTTTCCCTCTGTTCAAGACGAGCTATGGCACTTGACTTCCCTCCTAGATGTATCATGAGCCCTTCTTCTTCTGGGTGTTAGAGAGAAGTTAGTGAAGAAGGCCAGAGTGTTCGGTAACACGTAGCACCTGTCTGCGTTCATGCAAAGGTAGCTTTTCTCTGTTTAACATCAGAAACTCTAGTTGGGTGTCAGAAATTGGCCAACCAGCAACGTCTGGAATGTGTCTTGCCAGGAACTTAGACCCACGAGGGTTATTGTTTATCATTAAGGCTAAATTGTAATGCATATTTCCACCTCTCCCTTCCCTCATTTCATCGTCTCCTCTAGGCTCCAGGCTCGCATAGCTCATAGGATACAAGAACTGGAAAATCTGCCTGGCTCTTTGCCACCAGATTTACGAACCAAAGCAACCGTGGAACTGAAAGCACTTCGGTTACTCAATTTCCAGCGTCAGGTAATACCTTTTCCCCAGTGAATCTGAGATGTAGGAAATAAATGTAAGTCTGTTCAATATTGTTAGAAAGATATAAACTTAGTAAAATAGTATATCTTTTAGACCAGCCGCGTAGAGCTAAAAGTAATGAAGATGAATTGCTTATTATTCTGTACATATATATTTTTTGCTTCTGTATATCAGAGACATTTTTTTTCCTTCCATATTATGGTTTCCGAAGTCAGAGTAATGGCATTTTCTTACCGTGGATGAAACCTCGAGCACAAATGGGATAGCTTGCCTTTACGAGTGCAAAGAAAAACAAGAAGGTGGGAGAGCAGGATCAGAGCCTCTTTTGTAAACACAAATGTAAAATCCTAGCTGTGACGATGAAAGTAATCTTAACAAATACGATAGCCACTCTGCTAAATGAATAAGTCATCATTTACAGAAACACATAAAACTGTTTGTCCCCATCACACCCCCACGTGGTGACTGATCAGTGGACGATCATCTCTTCTTCTTGCTCTGGTTCTTAGTAGTTAGTGATGAATCAATGCTAGCATGATGATCTATTTTATCGTTGCTAAATTACTAGGGAAACAAAGGAGCACTAATTTTTACGTTGGTGAGTTTGGCTTTGTGGACCCAAAAGGTGCCGGTCTCCTGGTCTGCACACTGCCTCATTTAGCCAAAGGGGAAGAGGAGCACGTATTCCTCAGGCCGGTGGGTTGACTTGGTGAAAGTCTCGGGGGGTGCAAAATGAATTATTAATGAATGAAAGGAATTTGCATGACTCGGTCTGTTGCAGGATGTGACTGAAATCGCAAAGCCACCCCACTTGCCTCTGTCCTATGAACCTGGGAGTACACTTGCCCTCTTGGTTATAATATCGCAAGAGGACATCCATGGTGGTGGGGAACTAGCTGGCCACAACTCTGTGGGAGTAAAAGAAAGAAGATAAAAGCCTCTGAGTCCCATTGACTTCCTTTCTTACGGGCGACGTCCTACCATGCATTGATAAAGTGCTTGATCCAGTATTGTTAAATGATTAATAACCAAGTAGATTTTCACAAATGAGATCATATTCAGATTTGCTTCACTATGCTGGACTCTTACCGGTTTCTGATTTTTTCCTTGATATTGTGGAAAAATCCATGATCTATGGAGTTTCCCAGTGAACTAACTCTAGTTGATGCTGATTTGAGGTTCAGTCGAATTCCTATTTTAATATATATTCCCAACCCCAACCCCCGGCTACCACCATATAACGTCCAACATGGATAAGACATCACATTGATGATAATCTAAGGGAAGTCCATGGTACAGTGTGAAACCTAAACATCTTGACGGATATCCTCATTGGTAGTGGGAGGAAGCCAATGCCAGGATCTCCCATCTTTCGTATGAGAATGAACATTGCATTAACAGTGTTTGAGTACCTGCTGCTACTGTACATGAACAGGAAGTCATTTTTCCACTCTTTTTTGCAGAGATCATTAAACTTCACCTCTAGACACAAAGAGAATGTTAGTATGGCACTTAAAATGAAGTAAAATATTTCAAAAGCTCTTTAACTAATTAATATCATTAGAATGATTAAGCGGGATGAATGAATTTATTTAAAACCCCAAGACAATGTTGGCTTTTTTTCAGTGTCATGGTGCTGGGTTTTTTTGTTTGTTTGTTTGTTTTGTTTTGTTTTTTTGTTTTTTTGGGTTTTTTTGTCTTGTTTTGTTCTGTTTCCTTAATCTGAATGGCTTGGAAAGAAAACTTATGCCATCTTTGAAAACACCACATAGATTTGGCACGGTTTAGTCCCTTGGTTTACAGAAAGGTCCGCTCTGGTGGTGCACCTTCTAGAGCCCCCCGTGTGCCCTCACTGACCGGGAGCTAGGGCAGGGCAGGGCCCAGGAACCAGGCCTTGCATCTGGCAAGGCTCTCCAACCACTCTCCCCCCACCCCACACACAGCTGAGACAGGAGGTGGTGGCCTGCATGCGACGGGATACCACGCTGGAGACAGCCCTCAACTCCAAAGCCTACAAACGGAGTAAGCGCCAGACGCTGCGGGAGGCCCGCATGACGGAGAAACTGGAGAAGCAACAGAAGATCGAGCAGGAGAGGAAGCGTCGGCAGAAGCACCAGGTACCAAGGCCTGGGCTGTGCACCCCCACACTGGCAGAGACGCCCCGACTGAGCCCTCAGGAGGGGTCTGGAGGCCTGGAGAATGAACTGGGGTGCACGGTGGGAACATCGCAGAGCAGAAAGCCTCCCGGGAGCTCCCGTGGGCAGACTGCCCCATGGAACAGGCGGGGGGTAAAAACAGGCCACGCCAGGGACATGGGCGGCCTGCCCCTGGCCTCCTGTGTTGGGGATGAGATGGGGGACCCTGCTTTCTGGATACCAGGCAGGTACCTTCTTCACCATCCCACCCGCAGCTGCCCGCCGGATGGGCACGGGAGAGTTGCCAGGGGCAAAATCCTCAGGAGCAGGAACTTGGAAAAGGAAAGAAGAAAGCACATGGTTATTTTTATAGCAAATATAAATACAGTCTCCTGGGCTTTTCCAGGGCCCAGTTGGAGGTTTCATAGGGGCAGATATTTTAAAACATTCCTTTCTAGGCATTTGGAAGTAGTTTGAAGGAGGGTTTGATTTTGCATGACAATCCTAGACATTGTGTTTGTTTTCCTGTGCTTAAATTAAGGCCCGGCGTTAGTTTCATTTTGAAAGATGTTAGCTGTCCGTTGGTACACGTTTCCTCTCCTGTCTTTCAAAAGTCGATCCAAATAAGGTGGAGGGGTGGCAAATCATGGTGCTGAGGCATTTGAGTTAGAGCAGACGGGGCATTACTTTTATAACCTGGTTCTCCCTGGAGATATCCGCCTACCTTGGGTTGACTGGAGGGTGATTTGCTTTCAATTCTATCTTTGCCCGTTTTGCAGGCATCTGTCAGTCCTTGATCTTGCTGTTTTCACGAGGCCCTGTATCTTTGAGGTCCTAGAGGCTTCCCTTCCACAAGCTGGTGCCTTTGAGCGGCTGTTCTTCCCACTAGCCCCAAAGCCCACAGCTCAGCTACCAAGAGACATCCCAGGGCACCTGCCCCACAGAAGATTCTAGTCTTCTGCTGTTGTGAAAGGCTCCCTAAGCGTTTTCTTGGGCTCCGCGGGGACCTCGGATGACACTGGGAAGTAGATTTTAAGTATCCTTTTCCCTCCTCCCTTCGGGGCCTGTAGGAATACCTGAACAGCATTTTGCAGCATGCAAAAGATTTTAAGGAGTACCATCGGTCTGTGGCCGGGAAGATCCAGAAGCTATCCAAAGCAGTGGCAACTTGGCACGCCAACACTGAAAGAGAGCAGAAAAAAGAGACGGAGCGGATTGAAAAGGAAAGAATGCGAAGACTGATGGTAAGGGGCTCACCTGCGGGGACCCCGGGCAGTGGGGTTCCGGCGTGCACCTGTATTGAGGATGTTAAATATGCCATCTCAAGAGTGGGTAAAAGCGGCTTATCAAATATATGAACACGCCCCTTTGAACTTCATACGGATGGAGTAAAAACATCTCCTTCCTGAACGATGCATGCCGCAAACCCCGGGCCACAGCTGATGAGTATATAATATCTCCATGTCCTGGGGTGGCCTTGCTGCGTGGAATATGGCTTCTCCCGTCAAGGCAGGTACCCCAGTTCACAGGAGGTTTAACAACCAGATCTAGAAGGATGGATATGCTCGTTCTTTTCAAAATATTGCCACTTTGAGACTAATGACACAGTTGTTTTGAGCAAATGTGTCATTAACTTGTGTCTTGGACTCGAAGAAGGTCTGTTTCTTGAAGCCGCTGGTGCTCACCCCCCCCTTTTTTTTAAATGGTAGAAATTTCTCCCTTCTAGTGTAATAAGTGATTTTTAAGTTAACTTTGGAATGTTACTTGTTTGGTTATGGCTGTATTATTGTCAAAGGCTATTCATGGATCATTACCTTTGTGCTGTTATTTTTTAATGGGTAGACACATACAGAAGGGATCGGTTTACATCTTTGGCCTGGGAGTCTGGTTTTATTGACCATTCATTTTTGGAATTGGACCTGAGAGCACACTGTGGGTTTTAGAAAAGCGTGTGTGATCTCTAATGATAGGAGAACTGCACATTTCTACCTGGGACATAATGCCCGAGTATGGGATGGAGATGAAATCGTTAGCTTTGGCCCTTAATTACATCTCTGGAAAATTCCAGGTGACACTGTCTTCATTAGTGGTATTATGGTTTGCATTTTGTTTTCATTACCTTTTTTGGATTCCAGAGAGTAAACACCATATTTTAAAAGGCTCTGTGTCCAGGTACCACTAAGTCTTACCATCTTCTCCCACCTCCCTCTCTATTTTGGGGGGAGGGGACGGGGAAGGAGAAGACTGTCCACAAGATTTCCACCCAGCTAGGGAGGCCATTTTTATAATGGTCTGAGCAGGAAGCAGTCAAACTTGTCTGATTCAGCTGGAAAGAAACTGTATTAGAACTTCAGTAACAGATTGGCTTGACACTAATGATTAGGCATTTGCAAATCATTAATTTTTGCAATTAAATGATGGAATATACAGATAACAGAGAAACTGAAGTTTTTTATCACTCTTTCTTCAAGTGAGATCAACCATAACCAAAAGCAATTAGAGTTATAATAGCATTTGAGGTTCGTGCTCATCCACGGGGCAGACAGCAGCTAGACTGAGTGATAAAACTTCTGTCACTCGGGGAGAAGCTGGAGTGATGCCCCTGGACTGAAGATCCTCAGCTCGGCTGCAGTGCCCTTGCCTCTTGAGGATTTTGTGACATGTCCCTTTTATCCTGTGTCACACTGGGGAAAATATTTTGAGATGTCCTTTTATTGGGACATATAAAAGAGATTTCTCCTGAAATGGCTCCGAGGACATCAGAGTTTTTATGGCATTTAACCTCATAATGTTGCTTAATGGGAGGCAGAGGTGGAAATTACTGTATCTGTTTTATTGCTCAGCAGTATCGGACTCCGGGTGCTAAATGCCTTGCCTGTAGTCACCTAGGCCCACCATGCTGTGCTGATCGGTGACAAAAGTCCCCCCAGATTTGACATTTGCTATCAACCACCACGTTTGTAATGCTTTTACATATGAGAAGTTAACACTAGTCAAAGCCCTTTTGAGTCTTTGCCCTTAGACATGCTTATTGAAATGTTTCTGAACAGAACGATAGTATGTGTGGAATCGGCCGCAGTCGATTTTGGGATCAGGCAAGGGAGTTGCAGGAAGGGTAGACATGTGACAGGAGTCTTCCCGAGTTCATTTCGGTTGCTTGGTGTTGGTTATATGAGAGACTATACTCTTCTCCTCACTTTGGGTTGTTCTGGAAAATTTCCATGCTTCCAAGTGAAGGATACACTTGGATGGTGAATTGTCAAATTTTCACATCTTTGTGTGTGTGTGTGTGTGTGTGTGTGTGTGTGCAAAGAAACCTCGAAAAACACAGAACTGAGTCAAAGTGCTTGCCCACACTGGGTAAATAGTGTGGTTTTGGGTCCCGACTCCGCCATGGAGCCCGTGTCCTGGGACTTGGGCAGGCATTGCCCTCCCAGGGCGCACCCCAGTCCCGGATTGTGCATGGTCACTCCCGCAGCCTGGATCATTCCATTCGCTGTGCTCACCACCAGTCAGAGTTCAGACGGTGATGGGGAGCGCTGAGTGGAAACTGGAGTTGCCATCCCATCTTTACCGTGTTCCGATTATGTCCCTCTTTCCTTAATAGGCTGAAGATGAAGAAGGCTATAGAAAACTGATCGATCAAAAGAAAGATAGGCGTTTAGCGTACCTTCTGCAGCAGACCGATGAGTATGTGGCCAACCTGACCAACCTGGTGTGGGAGCACAAGCAAGCCCAAGCGGCCAAGGAGAAGAAGAAGAGGAGAAGGAGGAAGAAGGTGAGCGCTCTCACGGTGTGAGGGAGGGAACCAGGCGCACCGGACGGGATGCTGGAGGTGAGCGTGCAACAGCAGGGGTGGCGGGGTGGGGGGAGACTGAAACGGTTCAGGCCGTATTTTCCTTGTTCCGTAGCGTGTTTCAAAATGAAGCATACAGGGTCAATAGAAAAAGGAAAAAAAACGTGGGCACACATAAGTGTTTGCTTGAGGTGAATGCTGGTGCGGTAGGGCCATGAAAATGGAGCAGAAAAGGCAGGGTGCCGTTGGAAGGAACCCAAGGAAGGTGTGAGGGATGGCTTTGGGTTGCTTTCAGAGCCCCCTTGAGCCTGTTTGTGCAGACGGGCAGCCATGCCCAAATGGTGCGTTCCATTCAGCTGCCCTGCTGTGGCGCGGAGGGGAGTGGGCAGGCCAGGGTTTTCGGTCCCTACCGAGGATAGTAAATGGTTTTATGTAAAGTAGAACCTAATCAGCATGGAAAGGGAAGGGGAAGATTTAGAATCTCTGCTCTGCGGCTGTTATATCTCGATGCAGGTGTAAGCAGCCCATGTGGGCCAGTGAATGTGGATCCTCTTTGACGCTTGAGTGGTCTGGAGGTTTACTTCTTGGTTCGTATCTTGTTTTATGGCGGATCCTGACTGGCCTCGACACACATGTCCACAGGAAAGAGAAAGTCTTCGTCGAGGTCGTGAGGAGTGAGCCTGGGTGGCTTTTCATCATGTATTCTCTGCACTGAATCACGGAACAAAGTGTTTTTCAAAAAAATAATTAATTTCATGGCTCCTGAATTCTCATACCTGCTTCGTAATTAAGGGGGAGGAATAAATGATGGAGAAGGTGCTTCCTCGCGCCCGACTCCTTCGGTATAAGATAGCTTCCTGCGTTGTGAAGATGAAGGCGCTTCCTCGCGCCCGACTCCTTTGGTATAAGATAGCTTCCTGCGTTGTGAAGATGAACAAGGGATGACTCAGGGCTTGCATTTAGACATTTCGTCGTCGTCGGGGAGAAAGACCTCATTTTCTTGTCAAGGTAGCATTACAGACTTTGCAGAATTCCAGCTCCCAATTTCTGACTTAAGAGGACGTGTTCAGAGTCAGGGAAGAGCACACAGGCAAACAGATAGGATTCTGTAACATTCCATAGGGGGACCGTATGAAATGACCGTTTCCATTTTTCCTAATGCAGAGGTTGTATTTTGCAGAGGTTACCACAGAAAGGTCACTGTCAGTGTTTTCAGTACTAAAGTTCAAATTCTACATTTTGCTTGTGATTAAAAGCTAATGGCCCAGATTTGTGCTTCTGGCTTATAATTAATAGATTCCTGGCATGATATGAGATTGTTATATCATTGTCAGCAAAGAAAGATATATCATTGAGTGATAGTGAATATGCCCGTATTTTTGTGTTAATCTGTACAAAGCAGGAACCTGTCATAATATTTTTCTCGGTGCCGCCAACCCCACGTGATCTGCAGGTTGGCTCTCTACTTCCCAACCCTTGCCTTCAGGTTTGCTGATAGCAGGTATTTTTTCTCTTTTATCCATTTGTCCGGCAAATACTA
Source organism: Callorhinus ursinus (assembly GCF_003265705.2). Taxonomy (NCBI): domain Eukaryota; kingdom Metazoa; phylum Chordata; class Mammalia; order Carnivora; family Otariidae; genus Callorhinus; species Callorhinus ursinus. The sequence goes on from NW_027397090.1 coordinate 12,540,932, forward strand.
ACTGGATGCTTACTGTGAGCCAGGCAAAGTGCTCAATGCTGGGGGAGAAAGAAGATGTTGAGGAAAAGCACACTTGCCCTCTCTCTCAGTTCCATCAGAGAGTGAGAGACAGAGAGACATTGATCAAATACACACCCAAATAGATAATCATAAACCATGATGAACACTGTGAAGGAAGACTGGGAGCCAGACTGGGGGAGGGGGGGCCTGGATTCCTGGCAAATGAAAGGTCCGCACCGAAGCCAGTCCCACTCCCGTCGCTGGTTAAGAATCTCTGGGTGGCTCCCGCTGGTTATCTGCGCGTGATCGAATGTGCAGAATCATTATTTTATCGTCGGCTCTCTGCCTCTTCCCTGGCATGCTCTCAGGATGCCTAGCATCGGAGCTCGCCCTGCCGTCGTCAGGACTGAGGGGCCCGGCTGGATTTCCTCCTAGAGCCATCTTGCTAGGACGAATGGGAAAAGGAAGGAAACAAAGGAAACGCGGCCCCTCCCCAGTCCTTCCTGAAAACTGTCCCCTTCGTGGGGCTTTGAGACTTGGTTCAAAACGAGTTACCCAGTTCCAGATGCACCTTTATTCAAGTGCAAAGAAAATGGATGCTTTCAAAAGCTGATTATTTGACAGTCTGGATTATCTGTAGTTCTTCCCTCCATTAGAGTGAATGATTGAGGGTGGCTTGTTCCAGCCTCTCTGTTGGGGAGGAAGGCTGTGTCCAGAAGCTTAAAAATTCTGTGCCGACCCTTTCAGCTCTTCCCACAGAACCGAGTATGATGCTGTGCCTTTCTGGAGGTTGTTTTTTGCAATTAAGCAAGGCCTCAATAAGCCTTTGTTTTTCATGAGCCAGTGGACCCACAGCATTGTACTATGGCAACCGGTACGCGGTGAGCTAGGGTACAGGTGCCTCTGTCTACGCTGTTATAGGGGAGTGTGGTTGAACTTGTGATTTCATTGGAAAAGGATTATTAATTTTTTTTAAATATTGCCCCAGTGTAACAGAGAAGGCCTCTTTTCTGGGGAAGTGTGTTGTGTTTCCTTGTTGTTGGTAACCAGGAGAGTGGGTCTCCTTGAACCTGCCACGGGCGTATTTGCACCTCTCTTCTCACCATTAGAGCCGCTACTATGAAGTATACATTTATACATCATTCTGGAACTTCTCGCTCTCAGCCCTGTCTTCCATTAATGCCCTTGAAGTGAAAGAAAAGGAAGTGAACTGTATGTATCTACCTAGGTGTTAGAGGAGGAATAATTTGCAAAGTATTGAAATATCTAATTAAGTGAAACCAGCCTTTGCAGTGTGACGGGGTTAATGTACTCTGATGTGCACTCAGCATGACCTTGAGGTCTCTGTCCTCTCCCATGATTGGTCTCTAACATCTGCAGGATAAAAAAGGGCACGGGGCTACCTGAAGCCACCAGGGTGTGTACAAATAGGAATGAGTATGCTAATGTAGAAAATTCGGCCCACGGCCCAAGAGCTCATGTCAGTCTGCAAACTTTTAAGTTCCTAACTGCGGAAGAAAACATACCCTCCTAATTTGCTTTTATTCCCTTATAGAATGTTTCCTTAAAAGATCTGTTGCCTAATGCTTCTGATCTATGAGGAGGTGATAGGATTACATGAAAGTGTATCTAAAGCATTTAGAAGGTGTCCTGGCACACAGTAAGTGCCCAGTGAATAGTAGTTATTTTATTAAACAATTCTGTGGTATAAAGGTAGGATAGCAATTGTTGAAATGTAGTTATAAGAGTTTTTTTTTTTAAGAAAATCTTCTTTTTTCCCCATGTTGTATATTCTCTATGATGTTGGGAGAATAAATGTTTTGCTACCATTCCCCCCCCACCCCCCCGCCCAAGTTAGGATCTGTTAGGTACCGAATAGTATGTCTTTTTGGACAGTGGCAGGTTCTTTGACCATTGAGGCATGCAACTGGAAATGAGGATTTATACTTTTTGGTGGACTCTGCTTACCCCTCCCTTGCTAGCTCCTGCACAGAGAATTTGCTAATTGTGGGGTCTCTCATTTGCAGTGGTTCCTGGTGGTAATCAGGTGGTCCTTGCAGAACTCTAGGGTATCTTTCTTTAAGCTCTGGTTATGCGTCCAGGCCAGCCGCCACCCACCCCCCACCACCTCCCATGTCCAGCCTAGTTCAAGAAGTCCCGTCCCTTCATGGGTTCCATCTCCTGAGCTGTTGACTTCAGGAGGAAAGTAAATATTTAATTCCCTCTTCCAGATCTTTGAATGCAGCGTATACCAACAGAACTGCACCCTTGTTGTGAATCTGTGACATTTCTTGGAAACTCATGACACTAACAGGAACCAGCAGAGAATCCATGGGGGAACCGCTATGCCAAGTATTTTTTTCATTGTGGTGTTTGCTCTTCCTTCTGAAAGTTCTTTTATTCTCTTTCCCAGCAAACACTGTTACAAGCATATCTCAGGACTGCGATGTTTTGGAAGGGGGAAATCTTTCTGGCCCAGCATTCTACGCTGGTCAATATAGCAGTAGGAAGTGTGTTCTTATCCTTTTTAGACATCGACAAATCAGAAAAACCTCCTGGTATAATTTTTGGTGAAAAGAGCATGAGATACAAAGTAGTAACATGATTGAGACATTTCTTTGCAATTCAAGTTACTCTCCAGTTCTTCTCAATTCTTTTCTTTCTCCTTTTTTCCCCCAAGATGAAGACTCCCCCCTGCAAGGAGAATTTCACAGGTAGAAAGAAAGGTTCTTTTTTTTTTTCTTCAAAGATTTATTTCTTTATTTTTTTAGAGAGAAAGAGAACATGAGCGGGGGGGCGGGGGACAGAGAGAGAGAGAGAGGGAGAGAGAATTCCAAGCCGACCACGTGCTGAGCTCAGAGCCCGACGTCGCGCTTGGTCTCCGGACTCTGAGATCATGACCTGAGCCAAAACCAAGAGTCAGATGCTTAACTGACTGAGCCACCCAGGTGCCCCCAGAAAGAAAGGCTCTAAGGTAATTCTGGGCAATTTGAGTATAGGGACTGTGATAACGGTAGGTGAATACAATGCCACAGTGATCAGATTCATTAGATTCATTTGATTAGTCCAGTATCAAAATGGGTGAAAACAGAAGTTTGGATCCAAGTCCTGCTTAACTGGATTGACCGGTTACTTGAGTCAGAAATGTTGGAATTGGCTTTTTCTGCAGGGTGTGACCAAAGTAATGTGTAATTGCCTGTTAATTTGATATTCTTGGGTCTTTTTTATGGCCTGATCACCTATCACAATGCTCAGAGGTCCACCTAAATGACAGTAAAAATAACCCAGGTGGTTTCTGGAAGCTTAGGTTTCCACTGAAACAGAATGAGCCTTTAAGATGCCGGCACTTTTGAACGTTGCTTCAGCAGATTATAAGAACACCTGCTGGGGGATAAAATGTACTCACTCTATAATATAAATTGTAAAATTGTAAAATATTCGGTACAAAACTGTTTCTTCACACATTGGGGCCGTTTGTGGTCCCCGTTACGGCAGTCTGAGTGAAGCGCCCCGCTGGAGTTCGCATTCCTGGGTTCGGCTTACAGGGGATTTTCCCGTCTTCGGGTTCCTTTACCTCCTCACCCCCGTTGATTATTTTCTATAGCTTCTGCCAGGAAGACAGGCAGCAGTGCACACAGCTTGGTGAACCTTCCCAGATGGAATTTCTAAATTGCCATTGGCCTTGCAAGTTGGGAAGCCACCTTGTTTTTAGTTATGAGTGATGTGTTCCATATCCCCTCCCATCACTAGGAGAATTACCCTTCCCCCTCCCTCCGGCAGCATAATCAGTTCCCAACTCTTTGTAGGTAGGAAGAACCCAGGACAGAGTTCCTTTAGTCCTGATTAGTGGGTGAATGACAGCGAATCGTTTTGTTTTGTTTTGTTTTGTTTTTAATCAGTGGAAAAAATTAAGCTCAGGCATCTGCTGGTCACGTACGATGTGTTTGTGATCGCATGATGGGAGATAACCCCATGTGAAGGTTCCCCAGTTGGTGGGAGACATGGTAGCACCAATCGCAATTTGTTTGGAGTTAATCTTGAACCAAGAAAAGGGAAGCGTTTTTTTGTTTTGTTTTGTTTTCTGGGGAGAGGGTTGGGCAGCGAGGTTAAAGCACCCCACCCGTATGATGTGAGAACCAGAGATTGTCACCCAACTGAAAGAATCCAAGGCATGATGGGAGAACGTGTTGTCTCTTGTCATAGAGAAGGCTGCCACCTGGATTCCACCTCATGTAACAACGGCAGGATTGGGTGTTAAGTTCAGGGGCGCAAGAGACCTCTCATGGAGCGCCCGCCCATTCAGTGAGGAATTGTGTGTGTGTTCTTAACTGTTTTATGGCTTGCAAATAGACTGGCCTCTAATTACAGTAAGGATGACTCACTGAGTGTGTGCTAAGTGGAAAGCATTGTTCCGGATGCTTTCCTTCCTCCCTTCATTCACCAAATATTTACCTAGTACCTTTCATGTGCTAGGACTCCTGGTAGGTGTGAGAACACACAAATGACAAAAACAGAAGTCCCTGACGTCAGGCAGTGCTATAGCCAGTCTCGCAAGGTTGTCCTTGATCATTGACTCTTTTACATTGTGGAGATGGACGCTAGCCGTATATATTTCATGGAGCCTGGGATGGTGCGTCCTGAAACAGTGGTCCCGTTCTGCCTCCGCCCTTCAAGGGAGGGACTGTTACTGTCCCTTTTTTTAACAGAAGAGGGAACCAAGACACGGAGATTTGCTCAAAATCTCACAGCTAAGATCTCTCATACTGAGCGGCAGAGCTAGGATTCAGACACTGGTGGTCTAGTCCCAGCACCAAGTTTCTTAAGTCTCATGTTACATTGCCTCTCGAATTTGATGCCGAATGGAATGTTTAAAATGAGTTTAGAGGATTTTAAGTAAAGGAAGAGCCTGATGGTGGGGCAGTTTTTAGATACCACTCTAGCGAGTCAATAGCATATTCATAGAAGACTACCCTTTAGAATGGTTTTGAATCTATTATTTATGGTCCTGCAAGCTCTTTAATGTACTATTCATTGAGACGGCGATCCAGTTCCACTAGCTAGATATTGGAAATTGGCTTATCCATTGTCTCATTTGATTTTCTTTGTTGGCCAAATTTGTAGCTTATTTCTGATTTGTATGGAAAGAATGGTGGGATTAATTGACTTTCTCCCATTAATTAAAACAGTCGCCTGAGTATAGTGCCTGAGAATTCCAAAAATGGAACTGTTAGGGGCAGGTCGAAGGGGTGGGTTTTTTTCCGAGCTTTTCTGCCATTGTTCTCTGTATTCGTAGCCTAGACACAGGGCCTAGCTCTTTTCGATGCTGATCATTACTTTTGAGCCTGTAAACGTTTCACTTGCGGGTGGCATAGATAGAAAATTAAATTCTTGGGAAATCCTAACCAAAGGGAGTGTTTTATTTCCTACTCTTTGGTAGAAATGCTACATTTTTTCATGCCTTGTGCTTTGGCATACGTACATACATACATACATGTATTTCTTGTAAGAAAATTTTGAAAAGAACTTCAAAAATTTCAAACATTTATGGGAACTGCTTTTCTTCAGCATAGACAAAAGGTTGGATTTTGAACGGTTTTTATAAAAGCTGTTTTGTCAAGAGGCAATTGAGTCATTTTCATGGAAAGCAAAAATGTATTATATAATCAATGCCTTAAGTAAACAAAGTAGAGTTAATATCGATTCTGTATCATTATATATATTTTTAATTAACTAAAGAGCCCACGGGAGGAAAGCTCATTTTCTTAAATGTCTTAAAAAAGGAAATGACTAAAGTTGTGTTTTGTTTTGTTTTTTTCCTTCATGCAGAAGTAGCGTAGCTTTTCAGCAATAACTTTAAAATAAGGATTCTGTAAAGGTGATGGTAAAGATTTCACTTGTCAGAAAGGTTGTCATAAACGTAAGAAATTTGAGGCTCTCTTGTGTTTATTGCAGATGAGACTCTCTCGGGCATGTACAAAACGTGACATAATCTTAGCTTTTCATTTAGGCTGCCTTTGAGGCACATAGAGGTTAATGGACTAAGATACTGAAATATTTAAGAAATGGCCGATGACAGAATTTTTCATGAGATCACAGTATCTGCATCAAATTTCCTCATATTACCCACCACGGAAATACTATATAGTATGAAAAGGTAGAATGGAAAACATCCAGAGAATTCACAGAATGTTGTATGATTCTGTAGTTTCATGACTCAAGAGCGGTTCCAAGTTTACCTGTGATGGACATTTTTAGAAAACTTGCTAAGGGGAGTAAGTTGAGCTGGTTATGTCAGGATTTGTCTTCCTGGTGCCAGACACAAGAAGGACATCTCACACGTGCTGACCTCAGCCATGCTGCTCCCGTGTCTCCAGCTCTTTGGGTCCTGGAAGACGTCATCCACAAATCTTCGGCATGGGCCAGCCTTGAATCACACCTGGCTTCCAGGAACTTCCTCCAAGTTGCCAGTAAAACAACAACAACAACAAAAAAACCACACACTTTTTCTCAGACAGTGCAGAGAAATAGAAATAGAAGGCCTCAGTACTTAAACTCTGTTAGATGACAGTGGTGAGTAGTGATGAAGTGCTGTTTGGGGCCACTGAGTTGCCACAACGTCCTTCCTATAGCATCTTCTTGACTGACGTGTAAACATCTGACCTTGCTTTGCAGAAGGCTGAAGAGATTGCCGAGGGAGGAGAGTCTGCCCTGGGACCAGATGGAGAGGTGAGGAGTTTTGTGCCCATTCCTGCCACGTTCTGCTCAGTGAGTCCCTGCCATGCCCTATAGCACCATTTTCTGTGAATACCAACTTTATTTTTACTCAGCTATTCATTTCTAAGTAAAAATAGTAAAACATTAGCACAGTAGAAAATTAGATGAGTAGAAAAAGGGGATATCCTGGAAAGTAATCGCCTTCCGTCTCAGACTGCCAATCAACTGATATTAAGTTTGTGTACCATTCCGGGGTCTGCTGTGCACATATATGTTTATGAGTACATAGAATGTGTAAAAATCTCAAGTGATTCTATAATTGCATTTTCCCCGTAAATGATACAGAAGCATAAGGTATGACCCAGTTTCCTTAGTGTATTACTAATTTGAAATTATAAAACTCCGTCAACACAAACAATTTACATACTTGGTGAGCTTCTCTTTTTTGACATTTTTGTATAGGCTTACGAGAGAGCTTCTCTGTGTAGATTCATCAGTACGTTCCTAAATGTGATTTCCAAGGATTTTGAAATTCTCCTGAATCATGAGAATACAATTACCTACTTAATGGATTTTTTTTTTTTTCTCCAAAAACTCAAAAGTTCTCTGCCAAGGATTCACATGAGGACTCACAGCCCCAGAGCGGAATGGGAAGGAGTTGGTTTCAAACTGCCTTCTCCTCTCTCAGATTCTGATAAACCTGCTTGGGCGGTGGGGGGGGGGGAACCCTTCTAGAATCTGTGCATGCGAGGCGTACTGTGAGTGTGAACAGCCTGGATCCAGAGACAAAAGGTTGAAACCACTATTCCATGCAGAAACTTCTTGAACAATCCGTGGTGCTTCACCACTGTAATCTCTCACAAAGAACAAAGCATCGGGATGCGTGTCTGATGTGTCAGGCACTCTCAGAGGGCCGTTCTGGGGGAAGAATAGTATATATTGGAGCACCTAGAAACAACTCCAATTTGTAGAAGCCCCCAGCCTTACGTAAGCACGCCTCACATAGGTCTGTAATTAACAAGCACACAGGGAGAGATTCAACGTGTTACACTGACAGTGCCCTTACCTCTTATTTCCCAGTATAGGATATTGGGAAAATTAGCCGCTGATCTGGGGCTTGTGACATACACTTTTTTTTTTTTTTTAATCTTAACACATGTGCATTCTGTTTGCTGAAGTTGGTGAAGTGGACATCTTGCTCAGTTTGTTTTGAAATAATGTTCTTTTACTCTGCCGGGCTCACTCAGGGTCTTTGCCAAAGTTCTCATTCCAGCTACAGCAGTTCCCGATTTTCTCCAAGGCATGACATAAGCAATAAAACAGGCTGTGTTATAATAGTTCAAGATAATGGAATATGGCTTTTCCAAGGGAGGTGATAGTGACTGGTAGGTTTCCTTCTTTACCGTGTGGGTGTGTAGATGGCCTTTCGCCCAAGCCGGGAAGAAATGTCATGCGTGCACAGTAATGGTGCCCACATCCGTTGCTTTAGTCACATCAAAGAAAAAAGAAGGGACAGCCTAAAGTAGGCCTTTTCTTTATTTAAAGGTTTCTTTGGTAGATAATTGCTAATATATTGGTTGTTTTCTGTTTTGTTTTGTTTTTTGGGTTTTTTTTTTGTTTTTTTTTCTTTTATTCTGAGAGTGTTTTGTTGAAGGAGAAGGGAGAAACAACTTTTTTTTTTTCTTGGTCATTTCCTATAAGATATGGAAGATAAGCTACAGTAGCCTGTGTTTCCTGTCATTTTTATTTAACTCCAGTTAAGAGCAATTGAGAAAAAATTCTTTGGAATTAATGAATTGTGTAAACATTGAATTTTACTACTTTTAAGGAGATGGATAACTTGGCCTGCTGCTCACAAATCAAGCATTTCCAGCCAGCGTCTTGCCTGGGGGAGGGGGGGGGTCTGTCCTGCAGGTGTCATCACCCCATAATCAGTAGCATTCATTTGCATAGGATTACTCCATTTTTTTTTTAGGCCTTTTAAAACAATTTGTTCTCTGAAGTAGGTTACACATGGCCTCTGTGATTTCATTTTTAATTTTCTGAGCAAGCCATTCTTCATGAGGAGTCCAATAATGAGCTTCAGCTCAGTCTTGGTCCATTCGCCCGGTTTCAGATGAGCAGAGCTTCTGGCTTTATCTCACTCCCAGGTACCAGTGGCCGAGCTAGATAGCAGGACGTTTGGTTCTGCAGAAGCTCAAACAGGCCCCTCGCGAGGTGACACAAATCACAGTACCTCTTTCTTTTCACATTCTCTCAGAAAGCACGACTTTGCAATAGCTGTTATGGGGGGGTATTATTTGGGGGTTGAGGGTTCTTAGTTGCAAATGACAAAATGACAAGTCTTCCACATTTAAGTAGGAAGGGAATATATTCATAGGATATTGGGTAACTCATTGGATCCCAGGAAGCCTGGAGAGCCTGCCTTGAGGCTACAGGCCGTGTTCCACTGGACAGCTGGTCAGTGAGGCCGTGGCTGACATGGAGCATCAGCAGGGGCTCGGCATGGCCCGTCCCTGTGCTCTGTCCTCCCTCCAGCATGCCTGATGCTCCCAGCCTCCCCGAGCCTTGGGCTCTTCATTCTAAGCCTTGGTGAGTATATCCAGTTGATGGAGCTGAGGTCTTGTGCTGGCACCCTCACTGCAAGGGAGGCCGGTGCTTTCGGTTTCTTTAGTAGGAGGTGACCTCCCACTTCCTGCCAGCACTCATAGGTGGCGAACTTTCCAATCACAGAAAAAGGTTTCAGATGCTGGACAGCCAAAAGCCTGAGAAGCGTCCAGCACAGACTTGGGAGGCAGTCTTAACACCTAGCGGTGATGTGTATTTGTTTCTCCTTTCTAGCCCATAGATGAAAGCAGTCAGATGAGTGACCTGCCCGTCAAAGTGACTCACACAGAAACTGGCAAGGTCCTCTTTGGACCAGAAGCACCCAAAGCAAGTCAGCTGGACGCCTGGTTGGAAATGAATCCCGGGTATGGCATTAAAGCAGAAATTCTGGCTGTCCAGTGGCTTCTTAGATTTCTGTGGTCCCGGTAAAATCTCGGAACTCCAACAACATGACCTGTGCTGAAATGGTTAAAGTCATTACCTGCATTTGTCATTTGTACATAGAACATGCTAAGTAGGTTATGCTTGTATATGTTGTCTTGTAACTTAAAAAAAATTAAGCCCCCTCTCCTTCCCACTCCTTTTCCTGCAGTTATGAAGTTGCCCCCCGATCTGACAGTGAAGAGAGCGATTCTGATTATGAGGAGGAGGTATGTCAGCATCTCTGTTTGTGGGGTGTATGTGGGAAGCACCTGTGTCTATCACTGCATCCTCCAGGGCTGGCCTTGGGGTGACATCTGGAGCTGAGGATGCACCAGAGCGACAATGATGGTGTCCAGCAGTACAGTGACCTCGCCGGGGCTCCTGGCCAGTGGCGGGACTTGGAGAATTCTGAATCTGTGTGAAACCAAGGAAAGAGAAGTGGGCCTTATATTGGAGATGGTGGAAAGGTCTTCTGGAGAGAACTGGAGATGGGTTACTTTGGGAAGGCGGTGCCCTGTCTTACCTGGTTCACGCTGAGGCTGAGCCACCCAAAAGTTTCCGGAGTCCTTCGGGCCTTAGAGTCTATTCGAAATTTTAAGTCTGGAAGCTTTGATGAAAGGGCAACACAGACTTGGTTTGATGAGGTTATTGATCCTCTTGGTTTCTCTTTAAATGTGATTCTTGTTTAAATTCCTTGGATATTCCCGTTACCCAAAGAGATGCACATTTCTCAGTCTCTTGGAAGGAACGGTCAATAAATTTATCTAGAACCTAAAATGGTGATCTTGGATACTTTTAACAGAACTTAAGAAATAGTAATAAAGGTTGTGTTTTTTTTAGATCAACTACGAAATGCATTATAATTACAAATAGGAGGATTAAAAGAAGATTTTTATCTCCTTTCTGAGAGCATTGTTAGTGGGTAGTCATTAATTCTGTTTACCAGTGTGGAGGACTCTTGGTTCAAAGAGCACCCTGGCACAGAAGCCACAGACCGGGCGAAGCAGCACCAGTCATATAGCTCTCCAGAATTTTAAGACGACTGTGATTTTCTTCTATTTTGCGGACCCCTTTTTTCCCCCTAAATTAATCTACTGTGAACACTTGTTAACTTTTACAAAGAGGAGGAATAATAAAAGTTTGGGTTTTTTTTTTTTTAAGCATACCAGTAGAAAAGTAGCTGCTTTGGGTTGCATGCTGTTTATTTTCTACAGGCCACTTTTGCTCTGAAATCTTTGAAACTTCCAGAATCACTTTTAAAAATGTTTCTTGTTCACGCAGATGAATGGGTCCATACAAGATCCATTGGAAGAATCTTGTCATTGGGTCACAGAGCCAGGGAGGGACAAGGGACAGAGGGGCTGCTGAACCCACAGATGTCAGTCCAGGCCAGACAGCCCCAGACAGCTCTGGGCAGCTGGGAATAGAATGAACTCTGACCTGGGGGTCTATGAACCCGGGTCCCCGTCTCGGGTCTACCGCTCACGGCGAGTCACGTCCCTGCTCAGAGCCTCATTCCTTCCCTGGAAAACGAAGGGGCTGGACTGATTCCTCGCCTCACCCCACAGCCTCTCAGTGATCCGCTATCATAGATTTGATTGTTAGCCTGAATATCATGTCAGTTCATATGTTTTCATTCAAGAGTCATGGGAAAGCATTATTCTCTTACAACTTGCTTTTAAAGAAATTCCGCTGGAGAATCTGGAAGGGTTTAGCTCTCAACACCAGTGGTTGGTCATGGGCATGATGACTACATAGCAAAGCTTCCCAACACATCAGCAGAACGTAGTATGCAGTTGGGAGGAGGAGATCATGACTCCGTTGCCAAGTTACTGACAGTTTTCATCTAAAGATTGAGAGATCTTGTGATGTGAAGTAGTCCCAAAGCAGTGGGTATACAAGCTCCAGCCCCACTACCTGGAGTGCATGGAGGACATCCAAGTCCCACCGATAAATTATCGGGGAGCAATTTTATGAGAAGGGCAATAGCCTCTAAGTCTGGCTTTGGAGAGAAGACTGTAGAATGCTTCTAAGTGAGAGCAGGTATGATGTGCAGGACTCTTTGATAACCAAACAATGATAAATATCCATCTGCGGTGACTTTTACCTATTTATTCTTGGGAGCAAGAGTCCTAATGGATCCTCAGAGGGTTTCTTCTGTTCTCTTGCTCCATGATTTAAACAGAAATGGAATGGCGTATGGCCTGGTTTAGGGAGGTGTTAAATTTACTTTCTCCCTTCATCGTATTTACTCTGGGAAACTGAATACCATTCAGTCTCTCTTCAGAAAGTGCCAATCCTAGAGATTGCCTCGTTGAAATGGAATCCTTCCTGTTCTTTACCCACCCCACCCCTGCCCCCCAGGATGAAGAAGAAGAGTCCAGTCGGCAGGACATGGAAGAGAAAATACTTCTGGATCCAAACAGCGAAGAGGTTTCTGAAAAGGACGCCAAGCAGATCATTGAGTGCGTATCGCTCAGTTCTCTCCCTTGTGAAAATGTGTGTCACGAGGATTGTGCTTGACAGATTTTCCTTCAGAAAACTTTGTCTGAGGAAGGAAGCCGACCGACTCCGTGGCCAGGTTTCCCTCGAAACGCTGCCATCAGAGGTCACCACTCTGCTTCGGGTGCTCGGCTCCTTCCTTCCTCCTGAACCCCCACCTCCAGCTCAGGTCACTCCTCGGCTTCTCCCTGCCTTTGCGCTTTGCCCCAGACTGAGCCGATGGCGGCTGGCCCCGCTAGCTGGCTGCTTTGCTGTCTTCCCCTCCTCCCTCAACTCATCAGCACCCACCCAGGAACGCCCATGAGAGATGCCGTGTCCCCCCCCGCAACGTGGTCTCCACAGCACCCAGGACCTCTCAGCACCCCATCCTCCCTGGGTCCGAAGTGCCAGCTCTGTTCTTCACTCCAGCCATTCTCCACGTCAGCTCTTTGCTTGTGCGGCTCTAATGTTAAAACGTGGGGGAAATGATATGTAAAATAGAACATTTTTACGTAATGAGATTTTTTTTTAAAAAAGTGGAAATAGGCATTGTAGTATTTTCTCCTTTTTTTTTTAAAGATTTTATTTATTTATTTGAGAGCAAGCGCACGAGCGGGGGGGGGGGGGGTAGCAGAGGCAGAGGGAGAAGCAGACTCCCTGCAGAGCTGCAGAGCAGGGAACCCAATGTGGGGCTCCATCCCAGGACCCTGGGATCATGACCTGAGCTGAAGGCAGATGCTCAACGGACTGAGCCTCCCAGGCGCCCGTATTTTCTCCTTTGATTCGAGGGCTGCAGGCCCCACACTAGGAAACTTTGTTTTCTGTGTCTGCCGCTCCTCCTTCACTGAAAGTTTAGAACCCCCCAGTGGCTCCTCACTGGCTGTGGAGTTGAACACCAGCTCGTTAGCAAGGCATAGGAAGCAGAAGCTGGCCTGTGTCTACCCCATCTCTGTGGGCATGTCGCTCCCTCCCCCCAGTCCCTCCCAGCATTCTGGGGATGGGATTTGTCTTTGCATCTGGAGAGCCTGCGACGGCCTCCTTGGCCACAAGGTCATCTGCAGGGAGACAGTTCATGCTCGGATCAGTCATTTGAGGTCAGGTGGGCCTGCGTGCCAGTCCTGACTCCACTGCTTTTACGTGGCCCAGGCACATGAACTAACCTCTGTGAGCGTGAAGTTCCCCACGTGCGTAAAATGGGGACGATGCTCCTGTCTAGCTTGCTCACTTTTGGTGAGGGTTCCCGATCCTGTATTTTAACCAGAAGATATGCAGGCGGTGACCAGTAAACCATACGTAGGGTAGCCATGTTAGGCTCTCCACTCGTGCACCCAGTGATCTGTGGATGATTCTCTGCCTTCTCTGTCCCAGGACCGCCAAGCAGGATGTGGACGATGAGTACAGCATGCAGTGCAGTGCCAGGGGCTCCCAGTCCTACTACACGGTGGCCCATGCCATCTCTGAGCGGGTGGAGAAGCAGTCAGCCCTCCTCATTAACGGGACCCTGAAGCATTACCAGGTAATTGGTGGGGGCTGTGCCTTCTTGGCCAGTCCCGGTCCTTCAGCTCACTTCGGCTGGCATGTGTCTTGCACATGTGTACGAGAATTGCTTAAGGAGTTTGATGATGGTGAGGCCTTTGGAGCCACGTTGCTTATAATACGATGATTATCCGTAATGCTTGCTTTAGAAGCTTCCTTTTTACCATCTTACTAGGGCATACCCGTTTTCTCTTTCGTGAATCTAGGATGGATTGTGTTTTGAGAAATACGGGCTTAACATTTGGAACGGTTTTATTGTGGATCTCTTCACAGTGGGAAACCCAGCCACATCCTATGAGTAGAGGGAACATCTCTGCCTCGTCATGTAGTCAATGAAGTATTTCTTCCAAAACTTCAGTGGTGGCTCTAGTTTAATACCAAGGATTCAGCTTCTGGGAGCCGCTGTCTACTACATGTATGCTTTTTCTAAGACACAGTAAAACGGTGAGCTTTGGTGAAACGTACACTGTAAACAGAACAGACGTTTCATTTGACCTGTTGGAATAAGGTCAGCTCCTATCCTCGACCTCCTACCACTTTGGCATTTCCCAAAGTGTGTTCCTTGGAACACTTGCTTCATGAGATCTCCCTTAAAAAGAAAAATAGGTTCGCGGTCAAATAAATATGAGAAATACTATCATCCAGAGGTAGGACTATCTTATAATTTACTATTGCAGATTTGGATGCTTATGAGAATGAATAGGGGCCCTTCTTATTAATACCGAGCATAACCCAGGATGATCCTGAGCCAACCAGACATATGGGTACCTTGGCAGTGACCCCTCCTGGTAATCCCTGATGTGCATGAGCACATTCACGACTCTGCAAAAATAGCGTGCAATCGATGACTGCGTATCAGCGTCCTACAGTGAAATAAAATGACTTCCTCTTTCCCAAATTTCTTTGACCACCCAACTTTATGTTCATATATCCCCTATTAACATCCTGTAATTTAGGAAGTATATGCTTAAAGTTCTCCAACTTTGTGGGCTCGGCTCCCCTAAACTCTTAACCCCCGGCACTGTGCTGGCTGCCATGATGTGGGGGTGAATCACTTTTAATGCCACGTTGATTACCTCCTGCGATCCAATGCCTTTCTCATCGCTTGTCCTCACCACTTTTCCAAACCTATCTCCCCCATTTCCATCTGTGAGCTTCATGCCCTTCTTCCTCTCCTGGGCTGCTGTAGACTTCCTGAGCAGGCCTCCACGTCGGTCCCCTTCTGGGCTTTTCCTCCACCAACTTCCTCCTTCCTGGACTCTGACCTTCCACATTGGACCGATGAGATCCTTTCCATTTCTCACAAACCGCTTCCAACTGTGGCTCAGGGCCTGCCTGGATCACCCTGTCCACGAGTAAGCTTTCTGCCACCTTGCTGCTTGACGGGTTTGTGTATCATTAATAGTTATGTAACCCTGGCATAGCGGGGGTCTTCCTGCTGCTTCTGGGGAAAGCCGCACACATTTGGTTCCCTACCCAAACCCTCCACTTCCATGGTCTAGGGAAACCCGAATCACCTCCCACCATTTTCATGAATTTCTAGTTTCCTCTGCTGCCAGTTTATGCTTCTGTTTTATCTGGGTTTAACACAAATGCAAAATTCAGCCCCTTTGCCAGTTTTCATTTAAAAAAAATAAAAACCCACCACCACTGTCCAAATGTTTCTGGCATTTAGTTGACTTTCCTAAAGGTCTGGTGGTCTTGGGGTCCTGTTGCAGGCCTGCAGCCCCTCCTGCCCACCACTGTGATTTCCGGTCACTTCCCCTCTTCCTGTTTCTCTCACCTCTCAGTGTTGCTGTCCTTCTGCAAAATTCTTTAGGATGATTTGGAGTCTTGTGTGGTACAAGGTACCGCAAGTGGCCTATGAAAGTATTTCTGCAGACCATTGCAGTGCTTTCCCTAAGAAAATCTCTACTCGGTACAACTGAATCCGCGTGCCAGAACAATTTTAAATAAGATTATACATATTTATACGTATGCCACGTACTTTCAGCCACTTTTTGGCACATGTGGCTACGTGAATGCCTTTTGTCTCCTCTTTGACTGCAAGCTTCTGAAGGGAGGCATGCATCTTACATAACGGCCAGGCATCTGTCTGCTCTACCTCCTTGCATGGTCCTTTGCACAGAACAATCATTTAATAAATATTGAAAATAATTGAATTACTCACTTGGTTCTTACATGAAACAAAATTAACATTTCCCTGAGCATGACTTGATTAGCAAGCTAAATTGACTTTAGCAGACATGCATATTTATATATTTGTGTATTTACGTGTGTTCACTTATATGCAATACCTAATATATAATATGTATAATATGTGTAAATAGCTATATGTATTATATAATACGTAAATATATATATATATAAAATATAAATAAAAAAATATATTGAATTGCTCCTACCATTTAAACCCAACATCCGTGCAGTGGTGGTGGTATTGGTATTAGTGGTTGGGAGAAAGAACTGGAACAATTTTGTGGTTTCACCCCAGCCTTTCTTGTACTTAACACAGGAACTCCACAAAGCCGCGTCTCTGTTGCAGGGCTTTCGTCCTTTAAAAATATGTTGGACATGTTTCCAGGCAGTCATCTTCCCCGGCGCTGCCCTTGGGGAGCACCCCCACGGCAGAGTTTCCATGTGAGGCGCCGGGAGCTCTCGCTACACCAGGAAATGTCCTCCTGCGGGCCCAGCAGTGGGCCCCTGGCTCCCTGGTCAGCCGGCTTCCTCTCGCGGAAGGGATCCCACCCCAGGGGAGGCTCTTCATGGCCAAGAAGGCTGTGTCTAATGATCTCTGATCCGTGTGCCAACCCTGCCTTCTGGTTTGTTTGTCTCTAATCCTCACATTGGCTTTTTGTTCTTGGAGTGGTTGGAATGGATTTTAGTTTGGGTTTTCTTCATTTATAATAACTCTGGAATGTCATATACTGTGAAATGCTAAGTAGGGATGAGCAGCAAAGCTGCTTAAAATCCCACCAGTATGCTGCAGCCCGTCATTTTCTAAATCTGATTAACACTTAGCACCTGCCAAGCAGCAGGGATGATTACAGGCTCATATTTTAAATTCTTTTTGTGTTGGTGCATCCTCCACTTTCCTACTGTGGGAAACCCAACGTATAGCACCGAGGAGTTAAGAAGTCACAGCCTCACTTGAGTTGTATTAGTATTAATTACCTGTGCAGATCTTGGATAATTGAAGCCATTACTCTTCATTTCAGCTCCAGGGCCTGGAATGGATGGTTTCCCTGTATAATAACAATTTGAACGGGATCTTAGCGGATGAAATGGGGCTGGGGAAGACCATACAGACCATTGCACTCATCACTTATCTGATGGAGCACAAAAGACTCAATGGCCCCTATCTCATCATCGTTCCCCTTTCGTAAGTAAAGTCATTTATTCCATACTTATCTTTCTGTACGTTGTAGATTGCCCTTGTTTTTCATTTAAGGCCGAATTTTCGCATGTAGTGGGATCACCAAAGAGCATCTGATCTGGACTTAGGTTTTCGCTTCCCACCCCCGGCCTTTTTGGATGGCCATTTAAACACGGGACGGAGTGATTTTTATCAGCCCTTAGCACCGCGCCCCGCACACCGCACTTATTTGTCATCACACCTTAAGCGGCTCACGGGGCAGAAAGGTTTTGATATCTGTTTTTTTTTTAAAGATTCTTGGATTTTTTTATCCCCTTGTCCCATTTCCAAAAGGTTACATATATTCAAAAAGTATGCCTTCTTAAATCTGCGTTGACCATATCTTTTAAAGTAGAATCCATATCACAGTCGTAACTGGGAATTTTGCCTTAAACTGCCTTCAGAACGGGCAGTCTAACGTCCCGGATTCTGCTGCTTCCTGTTCTCCACTCAATTCCCAGAGCCTGGGCGGTTCCTCTTTTCCAGACTCTCCTGAGAGAAGGAGTACCATCCTCCTGGGAGTGTAGTGTCTCTGGCTTCAGGGGTTAGGTCACAGTTCTATTCACTGAGACCTTTGTCGATCTCAGTGCTAACACAGACTTGGACCTTGCAAAACAAACCAACCAAAGGGATTCTGGTTTAGCATTTGCAAATTCTGTCTGAACGAGGACTATTTGCAGACCTGCTGGATCTGTATTATCTGAACCCATAGTATTTAGTTATCCTTCGTATTGCATCTACATTTCGAGGATCTATTTTGTTCTTTATCTATATTTTTCATGTTCTGACTCCCTATATTATGGTGATGCTTTCAGAGATTTAAAAAAAAAAAATAAAGGCATTCCATATCTCTCCCCCTGCTCCCTCTTGACAGATTTATTTAAAATTTTCATGAGCTTTTGTCATTTGCTTTTTCCTGACTCAACTTTTCTGTGAGCTTATATAGCTGTTTTTTTTTATTTTATCATTATGTTATGTTAATCACCATACAGTACATCATTAGTTTTTGATGTAGTGTTCCGTGATTCATTGTTTGCGTATAACACCCAGTGCTCCATGCAGAACGTGCCCTCTTTAATACCCATCACCAGTTTTTAAAGAGTCCCCAAATCACTCTGGCAGTTGCTGTTTTCAATATTGAAATTAAGGGGGTTTCTTCCCCCTCTATGTTTATGCATTTTTTAATTTTATTTTTTTCTTATGAGATTTCTTAGGAACCAACAAACGCAGTTGTCATGCTTTGGGGCAGCTTATTTCCCACTTATCTCTTATTTCCACACCGTTGAAAGAAATACGTAGTTGAGATATTTTATATTCTCTCTCCCCTTTCAAGGTGAGGCCTGAGCATGAATAAGAACATCTTTCTAACCACCGACTTTGATACCAATGTCTTTTTCTCTGTATGTTTTCTTTTTTGTTCTCTAGGACTCTGTCTAACTGGACATATGAATTTGACAAATGGGCTCCTTCTGTGGTGAAAATTTCTTACAAGGTTTGGAATGCTGTATTTATATATAAATGTGGAAAAGCAAAAAATAGACCCTCTTTTTTTTTTTTCTTCATTCCATATGCACATCTGTGAACTGTATTTGGTTGTAAAGTTTTGTCATGTACATCATGTACCAAACAGTGTGAGTTAATCATCCCAAGAAGATTACTGTAATAAACCATAATTACTTTCAGATAGTGAAATGCAGAAGAAAATTGTTAATTATCATATTGCGAGGTTTCTGATGAGAGTAATACAAATGACAAATACCGCACATTCCGCGTGCCACCACCGTACCCGCTGTTCCCGCAAAGTTCGGCAATTACCCGGCCGCTGGGGCTGCCTGCCACACGCTCCCATAGAAAGGGAGCCTTTCAGCCGAGCCGCGGGTTCTCTGCCACCTCGAGGCTGCTGTAATTTCCTTATCTGTGTTCCCTCTCCCTCAGTTTGCAGAGGGGAAGCCTGCCTGTAAGGGTCTGAAAAGTGTCCAGATGTGCGCTGATTTCACCAAGCACTTTCTTTGTGGATAATGGATGTGTGTATGATAATGCATAGAGGTGCAATCTGCACTCACGTGTCTGGGCTCCATTAAGCCATGAATAGTGAGGCAAAATGCACACATTACTTCCATTGGGTAATACATATATCTCTCTCTCTTTCCATCCAGGGTACGCCTGCCATGCGTCGCTCCCTTGTCCCCCAGCTACGGAGTGGTAAATTCAATGTCCTCCTGACTACTTACGAGTACATTATCAAAGACAAGCACATTCTTGCAAAGGTATGTTTTCAAAAAAAAAAAAAAAAAAGTTCTTTTACCTCTAATTACGGACCATTGCACTGGAGTCTAAAGTATTCCCCTAATTATACTCACTGGTATAATTTGATCGTTAGATGGCTTTTCCCTCTCTCTCTCTCTCTCTCTCCCTCTCTCTCTCTCTCTCTCAGAGTCAGATATATTTTGGGAATGGGTTTTAATTTGATGCGTGCTTTTTGTTGTTGTTGTTTCATTTCGTTTGGTTTTTTTTTTGGCATATGTCGTTGATCCTGGTTCTCTTACTGAGCCTCTTGTAGTTAATGAGTTTACATCTCTTAAAAAAATTCACCTGGGCTCCTTCTGCAACTCCTTTTCTCTCCAACGGCCCTGAATGTGCTTGTGAAGGAAATAATTGTTTTGGTTGCCCTGGGTTATTGTCAGCAGCGTGACTTCATTCCTCTTGTGCCTCTGTCTCTCCAAAGACGAGTAGGCACCTCTCCATACCGTCTCCTCCCTGTGAACGTTTGTCCAAGCTGTAGCTTTGGTGCTGTTCCTGGGTTAGGTTTTTTTTTTTTCCCCTGATAAAATAATGGGCCATTGTTTGGATGACTCTGGGCTGTTTCTGTGACTCTTCACTCGAAGCTGAGGAAGAGTTGTTCTCTACCTGAGACACATGTGTCTCCTAATTTGTATGTCCAAAGTTGTCCTTAGGCCGGAAGATAGAAAATTGTTCTTAGATTTCTCACACCTGGCCTCCTAACGCATTCACTCAGAATACCTTCTTTCACGGGCCCGAACGTGAAAACTTCATTTCTCCTGCCCTGCAGTGTGGAAAGTGCTATAATCTGAAACTAAGCGATGGCCAGAACTGAGCAGAATCCCCGTTTCTGGGATCTCTTCTCTCTCCACACGAAACCTTTGCTCTGGGCACCGAGAGTTCCCTTCCTGACATCTCAGGGGCTCCCACAGGAGGCTTAGTAATTGAGATGGCAATGGCCATAAGCCTGTGTTCCTGTTCCTCATTCTCCGAGAGGAATTTGGCAGGGTCAGAAATGACACGTTTTCAGTAGGACTCCGGGAATGTGTTCGTAACATCGGAGATCCTTTTAAAAAAAGGAAAAAAAAAAAAGTCCTATCACGTCTTCTGCATATGTATTTCAGAACTCACCAGAACTTACCAAAGCCTGGTAATGAGATGAATTGCTTTTATTTGTTGCTGGAGGAATAAAGCTATAGAAGGGGTAGTGATATTTTGTCCAAGCAGAAGACCTAATGGGTAAATGAGTAGATTAGCAGAATCGAAGTCCTCTCTGATTCCTTGTTTATTAGGTCATTAGCTAAATTAGGAAAGTAGATTTCGACTGCTTACTTAAATACGTTTGTATCTGCTGGCCTCTTTTCGTGCTATTGGTAAGCTTGGGGTAGTTGTCTGTACAACTTCATTCTCATGGACACTTTTCTTAGAAATAGTGGAGGAAGAGTAAAAAAACAAAAACAAAACCAAAGGTCTGGTAGTTTCTTTTACCCAAACATCCCAGCCTGACTGATGGATTTTATGTTCCTTCTGCCCCGACTTACTGTCACTTCCGATGAGGAGGGCAGGGACCATCTAGAATACTTTGCTCGTCTGCCTCCTCTCTGGGAGCTTTGGAGCAGGATCCGGGGACATCTGAGCACCAGATGCTTTTCTTGGCCATTGCCACTGTTTTGTAGGGAATGAATAGGCTTAGTGGGACATTCCACATTGTTCTCACTTGAAGAAACTGAGACCAGTGACCTTGAAGAGGGCTGGAGGGTAAGTTATGAGAGAGGAAGAGACCTGCGTGCGGACTTAGGAGGGAAGATTGTGTCATATGGCTCTTTTTTATTTTTCACACGGTAGTCATGCTGGGAAAGGAGATTGTGTTTAATTCCAAAGTTCTGGCAAAAATAGAGGAATGATATTTTAGCATTGTCTTCACTGGCAGTGAGTATACCCTTGCACTGTAGATGTCTCAAAGCAGTGATCCTAGACTTGGCAGGTAAGGACCTGGCAGGTTAAGGAGTAGGTCTGAACCCAGAGACTCCAGGTTGCCAGATCTTACTTTTTTAAGAGAAGCTGGACATTCAGATTTTTATGTGAAATATTGCAACTTTTAAATGTTAGCAGCTCATTCAAATTAAGAAGAAAAAAGAACACTGAGCTGAGCCAAGCCCTAACAATATAACAATAGAAGTGAGGGCATGAAGCTATAAGTACCTACTGACGCCATCTTGGAAAATCGGTCATTGATTTCTGCCTCAAGTGGAGAGCTCTCTTCTCTCCTTGCTATGAGCTGAGGCAGCATGAGCACTAAATCGGGGATAGCCGTCATGGTCTAGCATTGATAGAAGGCGTATTGGTTGGGGAGACACAGGAGCTAGTCCTGGCCCAACCATTTCATTCTGGGCCCAAGTTCCCCTCTTTGGCAAGAGCAATTTGGAATCACATGGCCCCTAAGCAACACTGTTTGCTCTGACATCCCATTATCACGTGATGTGTTACATCATCTATCAAGTATGGGAAATAGACCGTTGAGACTTTTTTTTTTTTTAATCCGAAGGAGAATCACACCATATTATACACAAAGTCTGAATTCCTTGGTGTTCCACACCACGGCTTGCCTGTTGGAAGTGGTTGTATTTTCCCTTGCTCACCGCCTCGCCCGTTGGTCCTTCCTCTTGTGTTACAGATTCGGTGGAAATACATGATCGTGGATGAAGGCCACCGAATGAAGAATCACCACTGCAAGCTGACTCAGGTCTTGAACACTCACTATGTGGCCCCCAGAAGGATCCTCCTGACTGGGACCCCACTGCAGAATAAGCTCCCAGAACTCTGGGCCCTCCTTAACTTCCTCCTCCCCACCATTTTCAAGAGCTGCAGCACATTTGAACAGTGGTTTAACGCTCCATTTGCCATGACTGGAGAAAGGGTACTGGCCTAACTTTTGCATTTTCCACTGTATGGCAATGAAACGAATGTGAAGAACCCAAAGCTGAGACTGTTAGAGCCCAGAGAACCTGTAGGGTAGTTGACAATGTCGCTTACTTTACAAAACTCATCGGTGGGTGGGTGTGTTCTCTTTCCAGGGTTGTTTGCTGCGCTAAGAAAATGGATCTGATGATGGGTCTAAGGGTCCTAGGTTCTAGGGTCCTTGACCACTTGCTGACACATTAATCAGGCCACTAGAGAGTGATCCTGATTGATGGAATCCTTGTCTGTATGGGCTACAGGGGGGGTGAATGGAGAGATATTTGTTGAATCAGTTTAACCAGATCCACCGAACCAACCTAACACAAACCTTAAAAAGCAAATTATCTCCTTGTTGTAAACTTGGGCTTCTCTTTTAACTGTTTCCCCATGAAGAGTCTGTGTGTGAAACTGAACTAGCTCACAGTAGTTTTCTGCACACATTTTTTTTCCAGTTTCAGTGTGAGCCTCCATTTTGTATCTACATTAATACTCCTCAAATCCCGGAGTAGCCATTTTCAAATTTCTTATTATCATTCCTTCCACCATCTGTCTTCTCTTGGAGCTCATTTATGAAAGGAAGTCACGGGCCATTGCAAGGAAGAGGAATGGGTACCTGTCCTTTTG
This sequence comes from Callorhinus ursinus, assembly GCF_003265705.2. Classification (NCBI taxonomy): domain Eukaryota; kingdom Metazoa; phylum Chordata; class Mammalia; order Carnivora; family Otariidae; genus Callorhinus; species Callorhinus ursinus. The sequence continues at coordinate 12,563,970 of NW_027397090.1, forward strand.
ATTAGTGGTTTCTTAACTGTGGGAATGAAAAGCCACTTAGAAGGCTTTTGGGACATTTATGTTGGAACTATTCAGCACTTTAATTTTGAAGTACATTATAGGGACCTTTGCCTTTTGTCAGTAATTCATTGGCTTGCCCATTTGTAGAAAGTAATGTCAATCAAGTCTGCCCCCTAGAGGTTCATAGAGAAAGGTGACACAGGTGCTAGAGAAGGTTCTGTGTAAAGAGGACTGACCGAGATCAGGGCAGAGGCAAGGAGGAGTGGTGAGGTAGTGGGGCTTGGAAACCCACCACCATCCACTGGGTCTACTCTCTTCTTCTTTTCATGTTCTGACCCTGTCGCCTTAGGGTGTTTCTGCATCTGAGACAATCCGAGCTGGGAGCCTGACTTAAGGCTTCGACTTTGAGTAAGCACACGTGCACTATTGCTCCTTCACTTGGGTTCTGTCTCAGTCTTCAGGAAGACTTTGTTGCAGTCCTATCCAAAAAAAAGTTCTGAGCTGGGGGACTGGTGGCTCGGGCCCCTGTTCCATGGAACTCTGCATTAAGACAAAGACACCCATTTAGAGGCCATTTTATTACCACCTGGCCCCGGGGGAGGAGGATTCTGAGGCATGCATAACAGGTAAGGACCTGGCCTTCAGGGACACAAAATTTCAGTCACATATCACAACAAATTAATAAATGTAACCCTAAAGCGTTATTTCATGAAACATCATTAAAAAAAAAAAAAAAGTACGACTCATCTGAGGTTCTCTCCTAGGTGGACTTAAATGAAGAAGAAACTATATTGATCATCAGGCGTCTACATAAGGTGTTGAGACCATTTTTACTGAGGAGGCTAAAGAAAGAAGTTGAGTCCCAGCTGCCAGAAAAAGTACGTTGCAAAATTCAAAAGCCATGGTTTCTTTCCTTGCCGATCTCCCAAGTACCTGCGTCTGAAATTGTGTTTTTAAAACAGCAGGCTCATATTTTAGTCCCAGGTATCTTGGAAATATCATACAGGACATTTTTGTTTGACAAAAGCTAGAGGTTTTAATGTAGAGAGAGAGAGAGAGAAGGGAAATTTCAATATTTTTCAGCCTGGTCTCCCTAAAGCTTTGGGGCCAGCTTTTATAAAATTACCAAATTCATCGAGTCTCCTGACATTTTCCCTTTCACTTACATCAACTCCACGTTATATTAGTTTAACATCATATTTTAAGCTGAGATTTTTTTTTAAGTTATTAACCTCGTGAAGTTCATTCTTGCAGCTGCCACCAAATTGATCTGCTAGTGAGTCAAACAAGGATATGAGTTTGGGACTTGCATCATCATCAAAAGGCCTCATAAACATTTACCAGGTTTCCTAGACATTTATTTAATGCTTGTGATGCTTGTGATGTCACTCTTCGGGTAATAAGTGAAAAACAGAGTTCCTGCAAACTGCAGACATGTCACCTAATTATTCTTGGACATGGCTTTTGTCCTGCACCATAAAAATTAAGTTCCTATGAGTATTTTACGCAGGTATTTTTCAGATGGTGTCTTGCACCCTGACTTCTCAGTGCTTGAGAATGTCTTTTGAGCCTTTCGCTCCACATTTTTTGGTTTGCTTCGGGTATTAGTTCAATATGTTCCTGATCATATTTTGGAACCACACACTTCTGAGTTCTAAATTTTATTCTCTTGAAGATAGGTTGTTTGGCATTGTATACTGCTTGGTACAGGAGGGGGATTTGGACTTGAGTTTTCTCTGTAGATGAGCCAGTTCTGAAATGTGTATTTTGCGTCATTGTGTTTTCTTCTCTGTGATGACTTCTGGTTTTTTGTACAGATTGGTTCGTCCTATTCATCTCTTAAGTGGGAGCCGACAAGAGAGCATACAAAGTTGATCATCTTATTAAGAGAGAATTTTGTTCCAGATTCCCCTATTCATTAACAGTCAGGGGGAAGAAATTAAACTTAAGCACAGTTCTTATATCATGCTTATCCCAACAGAAGCCTAAGTATTGAAATATTTTATTTTGCTAGTGAATGCATCTTGGGGATTGAAATGCTGTTGATATCTTTTTGACTTCCTATGGTCTTGGCATCTTTGGGTAACCCCCTTACTGTTCAACGTGGACCTTGGTTACTGAATAAACTGGGGAATGGGTCCAGTGGTCATTTGGCCGCCTTGGACTACTTCCCAGCAAGAGATCCTGCAAGGTATAGAGGTGGATATTAACGATTTTAACGTGTTCTAGGCTTTCTGTTTCTTTAGCAGAGGTATAAAATCAAAGGTAATTAACCAAAGTCCTTCATGTAGTCATTCTATAAAACTTCTTCATCTTTCTTAATTTCCAGGACTGGCTAAAATAGATAGATTTTTTAAAAAGCACATCACAAGTTGGAAATATGCCCTGTTTGAAGAAAATCCATTCTATAAAAATCCAGACTTGCCCAGCATAAGGGTTATGGGGTGATCAGTTGTATCAAAAAGGAATTCTTGGCTTTACTAAAATATTTATTTCACTGTTCCTTCCACAGAAGAGCTTCCTGAGTCTTGGCAAACTTAAAAAAAAAAAAATTAGGATTAGATTATAGAGTGCGTGTCTCCTGCATAAAGCACACTTAGACTCTTTAATACCCAGAGTATTATTTGAGGTACGTTAACTGCCCCGTATGCGGTATATGATCTACGGCTAAGCTCCCTTTTATGGAGGCAGCTCGGTTGAGTAGAAATCATGGGCTCTGCCTGTCACGGCAGACACGGGGCCCTCTCTCTTACTAACCATGTCATGTCGGTCAGTTAATCCAGCTCATCAGTGAACTGGCAAAGAAATACTACCTGCCTCACAGAATCACTGGAGATTAAATGGATGTAGGACCCATGAGTCGAAGCCTGGCGTGCGGTAGGCTCTCCACTGGTGACAGTCACTGCCACCATACTCCTTAGCGTCAACTCCTGTTACTCTGACTTCTAGTTCCCTTTTCTGTTCACCTCAGGCTCTGTGCTCATCAACCTTTCCAGGGGAGTCGGGGAACTCATCACTTTGCACGCATAGGTAGCTGTTGATGTGGTTTGGTCTGTGTTCCCTCTCTACTTTTTCTGTCTTGTTAGGATTTTTTACCTGGGGGAAATTGGCCATTGAAGTGTTGTCCTTGGGGTATAAGGAGCTTCCCTCCGCCACCATCGGCTTACAGCCACGAACAACGCGGATGTCTTTCTCAGCCTCTATAAAGAGCTGGGCAGGGATTCTGGCTGATGGCAGGAAAAAGGCCAACTGTTCCACAGCAGGAATTCTCAAATGCTCTCATGGAAAAGCCACCAGTTAGGGGAGTGTTTTTTAATTTTATTTCTAAATTTACATATAAAATCCACTCTGGGGTATAAAGTTCTGTGGGCTTTGACAAATGCAGAGTTATGTGAACCACACGCACAGTCAAAATGCAGAACAGTTCTCCCTCCTAGTACCACCCCCCCCAAAGTCCCTGGTGCTGCCTGTTTTTGGTCAGATCCTCTCCCGAACCCTTGCCCTCATGCGACCACTGATCTGTTCTCCATCCCTATAGCTCCACCTTTTCCAAAATGTCACAGGGATGGAGTCAGACATCATGTCTCATCATCACACCTTTGCATCTGGATTTTTTCACTCAGTGTAACGTGTTTGAGCTCCATCCAAGTTGTTGCCCGTATCTATGGTTGTCTCGTTTTTACTGTTGAGGTAGTATTCTGATCTATGGACGCGCCATAGTGGGTCTATCCATTCAGTGGAGGGGATGGTTGGGTTGTCTCTGGTTTCTGACAATTATGGATGCATCTGCTGGACACATGGTGCATAGGTTTTCTTTTCACTGGAGTAAAGACCCAGGGGCAGGCTTGCCGGGTCCTATGGTAGGTTCACACGTAGCTTTATAGGGAACTTCTGGAACCGTTGTGCATTTGCTCCAGCAATGTCTGAGCCTTGCGTTTCCTCCACATTCCTGTCCGTCCTCATCGGGTGCCGTCCGTTTTCTTGACATTTTTAGCTATTTCAACAGGTGTGCACTGGTATTGTGTAATAAATTTGTATTTTTCTGATGTCCACTGATGTTGGGCATCTTTTTATTGCATCTTTTTATCCATATGTCTTCTTGGATGAAACGGTGCTCAAATCTTTTGCCTGTTTGTTTGTTTTTTAATTGGGTCATTTCTTTTCTTATTGTTGAGTGTTAAGCCTGAAAAACTCTTAAAAATAGGAAATGTATTTTGTGTGTACTAAACAGTCATTCTGTCTATTATCCTGGACTGAGCTCAGATGAAACCAAAGCAGGCATGTCAGGGTCAAAATTTTGATAAGGACAGCTCTACTTCATAGCAAAAAGTTTTCATAGATGACTATTTGATAAAAATGAGTTTTCATTGATGAGTATTTAATAATATCATGAGTCTAGTGACACACCTAATGAGCAAGGGAGGGTACCATTCCCCCCAGTACACCCGACACCACCAAGCTGCAGCATAAAATCCATTCCCTATACTCAGGAAAGAATGGCAGCTCATACGAAAGGACGTATATAAAACCTAATGTAAACTAAATAAAAATTGATTTTGCGATTTGGCTCCCGTTTGGGGTTGTCTATGCTGACTGTCCACTATGTTAATTCATAGATAATCAAGAGCCAACTATACTTTCAGACAGCTGTGCATATATATATATTGACGTCTAGATACGCTAAAATATGTATACAATGTCGGAGGTTAACTAGAGGTTGACCTACCTAAAATCGACCCTAATTTTGATTTAATCTGCATGAAGCAACAAATCAGCTTCACCGAGATGGGCAACTTGTACATTCATGATATAAACATTTAGAATGCTTGATGTAATTAATCATTACTTCGTTCCTCCCTCGCACCATAGATTCCAGAACCTGGGACTTTGTGAAGTATGTAATCTTATTGTTTGGAAGTCTCAGTTCAGAAAGTGGTAACGTATCACACCCTGTAGTCTGGGTGCACTGTTCCAATAATGCATCCTTTTGGAAAGGATGTTGTAAGTGAAGAATAGTATTCAGGCAGAAACCATGAATAACGCCTGAATCCTTCTCTGGTGGTCGGTGGAGGAGACTCTGGGCCAATATGAACACCTGATGTGGCTCCTTATGGGACCAGTTTGATCACTTACTAAAGTAAGAATTCTTAGGTGAGAATTACCCTGGGTGTGAGGTCAGCACCTCAGTTTTACATATAACTTGAGCAAAAATAGCCCCAGGGGCTCACCAGCCTCACTCATCGGGGGGACTCCCCCCTCTGAAAGGGGCACAAATTTCATTTCCTGCAGTGTCAGCATATTTTGAGGAACTTCATTCATGCCATCATCAGGTGCCATCACATCTCCAGGGGTGAACTCAGACCCAGCAGAGTTTAGAGGGCATGATTACCATAGAAACTTCTCTCCCTTGGTCCCTGGCGATCTCTGGGTATGTCTACTTTATAACTGTTCAGTCTGTCCTTTTCTCAGTACCTAGCTCTGGTTGGCTGCCTGCCATGTGTATGGCCTGGGCGGAAGGTGCAGGAGTCACCCCAGAAGCAGGCACGGTGTGACAGGTCAGCAGATGGGGTGTGGTGACACAGCCTACTCACCTTAGACAAGGGCGTGATGCTGAAAGGTCACCTCATGCACCCCATCCAGATGAATAATGCAAGCATTCAAGCCCTTTAGGGCAGGGGTCTTCAGAACACACCCTTGGGCGGGGGGGGGGGGGGACGGTTGTGTATTTGGGCAGGGTTGTCTACTAGTACTCCCTTGGAATACAGAAACAAGATTTTTAGAACTTCCGTTTATATTCTAAAAATAAAAAATTAAGCTTCGTTGACCTCTACCATACAGACTGACAGTGGTACCCACGTGGTGTGGGATCGGAAAGTCAGTCATGTGCCTGGGTTGGACTGGGGAGGTCATCCCAGGGGGAGCGTGATGGGAAGCACCCCCACCAGGGCACCTGACCGCCCGCCCACCCTCACAGCCCCACTCCTGCACTTCCTGCCTATGGTGAGACAGTGTGGAATTAATACCCTGTGTCCAGACCAGAGGATGTGGGAGGATCTGATTTTCACTAGACCGACATTCCCAGCCCCCAGCATGGACAAAGGGCTTACGAAGATTCTGCAAAGGATTGCAGGTTGAACACAAGAAGAATGTGAGCCTAGGGACATAGGGAGAAAAAGGAAGTCCTGTCTCTTCTCCTGTTCCTGGTGTGGGTTTTTATCAGCCATCTCATAGGAATTAGCCAAAAATAATTAGATGTCATCAAATTGGCCCCTTGGAATAAATCAGTGGCCTTTAACCTTGACGACCATACCCTAAAAGTCCCATGTGTCTGTAGACATTAACGTTAGTGCATACACATAATTCATAAAGAAATCTATGGGCGTGTATTGGGAAGATGTGCTCTAGCGTGTCTTCCTGGTAAGGGGATGCCACTGAAAAAGCTTAATAACCACTTCTTTGAGAGAAATGAAAGGAGAAATTAATTGACTTTGGCTGGTGGCTAAGGTGATTGGGGAAGACATTTTAAGAAGCCCTCAAGGTAGAGTAGGAATTAGGAAGGAGGCATTAAGAGTCGCCCCCACCACCACCACCCAACCCCAGGCCTAGAGAAAAGTGTAAAGTCAGAGCTCGGAGTTGCCTGAGAAGGCACAGGGAGCAAACGTCAAACACAGTTTTGACGCTTATGACAGTGATTTCAATCACGTGGATCACACCAGCTTCTGGAATCCCCTAATGGCGAAGGGAGGAGGGTTAGGGAGACTTCCCCATCTTCGAGCAGCTGTTGGGTCCTCGGGATGGGTTCGCCGCTCTTAGCTGACTGGAGTGCCACAGGTGCGTTTGGCATCCCTGTCTGCATGGCATCATAGTACTTGCCTCCTGCTTCCCACAACGCTTAGCAGTCAGCAGTAGCTGGTGGGTTGAGGGTGCCGTCCCTAATTCTGTATCTGCTGAGCCCTAAAGCACTTAAAAGCAAGCGGTGGCCATCCCTTCCTGCAGAGAATCCCCGATGGCGGTGAACATGGGAAAGCCTGAACATCTCCTTGGTCATCCTCAGCATAGAGCTTAGAAGAGCAGACTCGGCTTCCAGTCCTAACTGCACCATTAAATACCCCTATCACTTCGAGCCTGTCTGTTGAACTTCTGACGCTCAGGTTCTGTATAAAATGCAGGCACGGCATGTGACCCTCTCCTGGAGCTCTTGTGTGATAAATGAAAGAAGGCACATAAAGCACTCTGTGTAGGTCCTGGTCCACAGAAAGAGCTCAGTGATATTAGCCCTTGGTGCCTTTTTTTTTTTTTTTTTTAAGATTGATTGACTTATTTTAGAGAGACGGAGGGGCAGAAGGAGAGGGAGAGAGAATCTCCTGCAGACTCCATGCCGAGCACAGAGCCCGATGCAGGCAGGGCTTGATCTCATGACCGTGAGATCATGACCTGAGCCAAAATCAAGAGTCTTAACTAACTGAGCCACCCAGGCACCCGCCTTGGTGCCATTTTTATGCTCCTACTGGTTGCAGTCTGAAGTTGTCTAACACTTTTCTTTGCCGTGATCAGATTTCATTTTGAGAGTGAAGGTCTCTCGAAAAAGTCAAAGTACTTTAAAAATAGGACATGATCAGGCATCTAAAACGGAAAGCCTGTAGCAAGTGCATTCTTATTGATTAAACTTGGAGATTTCTGTTTTTCCCCCTCTGGCCAAGGTCATTAAAAACAAAAACAAGTATATGAAAGGTCAGCTGCTTTTCTTAACTTTTCTGCAAAGGAGCCAGCCTTTCTCCCGTCCTCTTTGGTGCATCAAAACAAGTGGCGAAAGGCTATTAATTGCAGTTCCATCTGGCCTGACAGGTTCCTTCTGAAGCTGCAATTGAATGAATATTCAACTTCTCTTCATCTGTGACCTCCTCGCCCTGGCCCTCAGAGCTGAAAATAACCTGATCATTTTTAATCAGTTTATTAAACATTAGGCAGCTTGCTGATTTACTTTTAATCACATTCTGCAGATTTCTAGGCATTTATCTGACGTTTATTATGAAAATTGCACATTTGTATTCTGGGGATTTTTTTAATAAAGAAAATAATACTGGGAAATAATCAAGGCAGACTTTATGCATTAAGAACGTGCTAGAAGTATTGCAGGTGTGTGCTAAGCCAAGGGCATGTGAATTCCCTTTAACTGTCTTAAATCGGAATTTTTTTGGGGGGGGCTAGTCCAACTGGAGGCCCACGAGGCTTTGCCTTCTTTAGGTGGTCATAAAGTTGCATATCCAGTTTTGGACTAATTCCTCTCCTCCACCTGCTGTCCTCACAGGTAGTATTCTCTCGCCTCTGAAAAGCAGAGGTTAATGGCAATCAACCTAGGGCTATTACAAGTCTTACTTGTGGATTAGTACTGGGGGTTGCTGCATATGACCATTTAAAAAAACTGTCCTACAGGGGCGCCTGGGTGGCTCATTCGGTTAAGCAGCTGCCTTCGGCTCAGGTCATGATTCCAGGGTCCTGGGACTGAGCCCAGCATTGGGCTCTGCGCTCAGCAGGGAGCCTGCTTCTCCGTCTGCCTGCCATTCTGCCTACTTGTGCTCTCTCTCTCTCTGTCAAATAAATAATAAAATCATAAAAGTAATAATAATAAACAAATAATAAATCAAAAAATGTCTTACAGAGCAAATCTTGGGATATTGGGCAGTCGGTGTTTTTCTGTTCATATGAAAGAGGGTGTAGCGGGGAAGTGGAAGAAATACTAGGAAGAAACTCTATATTGAGCTTTTTTGTGTTTGAACAGTTTGTGAGCTCCTCTCTCTCTCTCTCTCTCTCTCAGATATGGAGCAAGTCAAGAAATTTCAGATAACGTGACCCTAGCCTCAATCACGTACACCCTTTGGCAGGTCCCTCCCCCATAATGGTACCATTAGCAGCGATGACCACGGTCTCCACCACCACCCCCATCCCACCCTCCACTCCTCGAATCCAGGGAGGGGAAACGGAGGGACCCATAGAGTTCCAGGACTGCTGCCCGCTACCCTGTCCCAGCTGTGTTCTCAGAACAGACACCTTCTCTCTCCTGCTCCTACTTACTCACTGTTCTTTCTCCCTCAGGTTGAATATGTGATCAAGTGTGATATGTCCGCGCTGCAGAAAATTCTCTATCGCCACATGCAAGCCAAAGGGATCCTCCTCACCGATGGCTCGGAGAAAGATAAGAAGGTACATTTCAGCAGATGATGCAACTCAGCGTGTTGTCTGTCTGTCTTCTCGCAGCCGTGACGTCAGATCCTCCCAGGAAGCGTCCCCGCTAATGCTGATGTGTTAGAGCCAATTTCTGGGCCTTATTCCGTAACTGTCGTAGCTGCCAAAGGAAATCTCATCACCTCTTCATTGCAAACTGCATTGGGGCAGGAAGAATGGAGTATGCTCCTATCACCCAAATTGCTTTTAGCTCTGCTCGTGTCAATTCTGCAGGGAATATATTCTGCCTAAATGTGGGGTGGCACCTTGAAAGGTTTTAAAATCCTGTGTCACTCCCTGGGCATCTGCTCCAGGCTTCTGTCTTCCCAGAATCCCGGGGAACAGACAGTCATGTCACAAAGCCATCAACTTGATATGATTCCCTCCCGTCGGGTAAGTTAGTCCTGAGAAAGATGTTCTATCTGTAACTCAGAAACTGCTCTGTGACAGGAGCCTTGGGCGCCAGCAGACGTAGGTTACGGGGAAGACCTATGGCCCTCTCTATAAAAGCTTACTTTTTAAAAATGGGCAGTATCTGCTCAATTAACGATTTGTTTGTCCTGTGTTTACTCTCTCCACTTGTTCTCAGGGAAAGGGAGGTGCTAAGACTCTCATGAACACTATCATGCAGTTGAGAAAAATCTGCAACCACCCCTATATGTTTCAGCACATTGAGGTAAGTCTGCACTCTCCACTTTGATTCTGATCCTGATTGCACTACTCCTACTAACACTACTTTTTAAAAAATGGAGGGAGGGGGAGAGAGAGAGAGAGAGAGAAAGAAAGAAAGAAAGAAAGAAAGGAAGGAAGGAAGAAAGAAAGAAAAGAAAAGAAAGAGAGAAAGAAAGAAAGAAAGAAAAAGAAAAAGAAAGAAAGAAAGAAAGAAAGAAAGAAAGAAGGAAAGAAAGAAAGAAAGAAAGAAAAAGAAAGAAAGAAAGAAAGAAAGAAAGAGAAAGAAATATGTGTGGACATTGAAATGACATGTTCTGATAGCTCAACAAGCAGAATTAACAAACGTGAATTTCCTGGTTATGGATTCTCATTGGCACCAGGCACTGAGCATCTGGAATTTTATAACCAAGGGTTTGAAGCATTGAGAAAATACTGCAAGCTTGGGCTCATTATGTGGGTTTGGGTAAGTGCTGTGAATTGCCTTGTTATGGTAGGAGCTATGAAATTGAAGGTAATGATGAATACATCCAGTTTCCTCAGGAGGATGCTATGAAAAATATTGAAATAATGTATTTGTACCTGTTGAAGAGGGAGATGCTCTCAAAATATTTTCTTTGTAAAAAGCACTGACTTTGGTTCGGCTACATAGATCTGCATTTTTCCTTTCTGGCTTCTATCCTGACAATGTAAATCCTGGCTTTTATCCTGACACTCTGGTTCTTACAGAGCTATTTTTAGGGGTGAGGACATTTTCTGCCCTGTTCACTGCATGTAAATAACTTTTCTAAATGGACAGGATTTCACCCCAGTGGGAGCAATTGACCTGAGCAGGAAGGAAAAGGAGCCAAACTGTAGGCCCCACTGTTCCATGTTGTGGCTGAAGCCTGTGGTCATGGTGGGGCCTACTTGCCATGGCGCATGAGCTAGGGCATCAGGGACCAGATCACGGCAGGTCGCCAGCACCTGCACTGCTTCGTTAAAAAGGAAATATACAGAAGGTTCTGGGAAATCAGAATTTTAATAATTACAGTATAAAAACTGAGTTGAAATACTCCTGCCTTTGAAATATTCTTGACTTCGACGGTTCTTTTTTTTTTTTTTTTCCTCCCTTATTTTTGGCAGTCACGCTTGTCAGAGAGGAGTATTTATTGCAGGCCCTCTGCCTGTTCTGGAAACCCGACCCAGCCTGAGCCGCTGGGTCCACGTCCAGAGGGCAGGGTATCTCTAGGCTGACAAGCTCTAGATCCATGTCAACTGACAACAGCAACAATACCAGCAACAAAAATAAAATCCCACCAAAATCCTGGCTGTTTAGACACTCGGTGAAGGAGAATCCAGTGTGCAACAATGAGGCCATGACCTGGGCCACTTTGTAACCGTGACCTGGTGAAAATGTCTCGGCATGTCCAAGCGTCAGTGCGCTTGACTTGTCATCATGTGGTGACAGCTTATGGGACTGGCAGAGGCTAAACTTAAAAAAAAAAAAAAAGGCAGCATCTTATAAATTGATAACATATATTAAACAGGTGGAAGGTATCGATGAATTAGTGGTGGATCTATATTGGTCTGTGGCCGGGGGGAGCTAAAAAAAATTGTCAAATGATGAAAATGACCAGGGTCATGCCAGGTGAACCCGTCACCCACCGCCCCATCCACTCTTTCCTGAAAACAGTCTTGAGATATTTAGTCTGATTCGTAGAGGGGTTTGAGGACTTAGAAGTTAATGAAAATTAAGTGTCAGTCTTACTTCATTTTGGTTGTCATGCAAAAAATTAGCCTTTGAAACATGCTAGACTGTGTCAGGAAGGGGGATGGATGCCTTCCATCCTCAGGCTTCTGTCTGGAGAACCTGGGGAGCCGAGTTTAAGTAACCTGCCCTCCATTCCTTGCATATTTCCATTCTAAATAGCCGTCAGTAGAGAGACGGACTCTGATTCGCGATTTGTTTTTAACATAAAAGCTTTCAGAAGGCGTATTCCTAGAAATGAGACCCAGAGGCATGGGCACACATGGCCACAAGTCTGGCTGGGAGTTGGTGGGTGCATTTTGCCTCTGTCTTTGTATTGTTTACACACCACCTCTGTTCATAGGAAATCACTGCGCAAGCCCCCTCTCTCTGTTGGGCTGTTTCCCTGGGGACCTTTCAAACCAGGGAAATGAGCACATTTTTTAAAACGATGCTAATCCCTGGGGCGCCTGGGTGGCTCAGTTGGTTAAGCATCTGCCTTCTGCCCAAGTCATGATCTCGGGGTCCTGGGATCAGGCCCCATGTCTGGCTCTCTGCTCAGCAGGGAGTCTCCTTCTCCCTCTGCCTCTGCTGCTCCGTGGGCTTGTGCTCTCGCGCTCTCTCTCTCTCTGTCAAATAAATAAGTAAAATCTTCAAAAAAACAAAAGAACACAAAACGATGCTAATGCCTAAACTTATCACCGTGCACTGACACGTTCCATCTCTCTGGTTCTTATAGCCCTGCTTAGGCGATAGGGACGGATCCCAAAAATCTAGCGAGGAGTGGCTGCTGGTGGCATAGCTCTTGGAGTCAGAGTGGGCTTTCTGGCCATTGTCCATTCGGTGTTGACTTTGCCAGCAGGGTTAGCACACCGAGGGGCCAGAGCCCACCGTAAACGATGAGCGATGAGCTGAGCGTATGTAAGAGGAGACCTCAAAGGGAAAGAGAGCTGATCCCCCCGGGAGGAGAAGCTTTGCTGCTCAGGGAGAAGGAAAAGGAAGCAGAGGAGGGAGACAGCGGGCGGCTAGTGTGAAGGTGTGACATGCTTTCCTTCCCCACAGATGGTCTCCCGTTCCCTCCAGTCAGCCTGGAAACACCACTCAGAGAACAGTAACATCTCTTCTACAGGATCAGTGAGGAGGGAATTACGTGATTCGGGAGTTTAAATTTGATTTGAAATTCTAAAATTTTCATTTTAAATTTAAAATTCTGTGTTTTGAAGACGGTTAGCCCGGACACCTGAGGGAGTGGTTCATGTCCCTTGGGGGCCTTATTTGTAACAGCGAAAAGCACAGAATGGAGGAATTTCAGGATTTCTCTAAACTCAGATTTAGAATATAGTATACAGTCACCATGACTTTTACTGTTAAATGTTTTTGCAGTGTATTTCCATGCACGTCTGAATCCCGATTAGTTCGTATTAGGCTCTTTCTCTAGTCTAGATTCTACACTCCTTGGGGACGGATACTTCTGTTGTTCCTGGATCCCCCATACCTACCTGGCTCGGCCCTGGGTCAGTAGATGCTTAATCACTGTTTGATGAGTAAACTAACCCTGACATCTGAGTATGAGATTCTGGAGACTTGCACAAACTCCCAGGACACATTTGTGGCAGAATGAAAGTGTGAATTCAAAGACATTGAGTTCCCGGTTCATCGTCTAAAAAGTATTTTCTTACTTATTGTTTTGTTTAACTATGCTCTAGAAACAAATGGGATGACCTCACTAAAAGAGTAATTATTGAGTTAATAATTTACATATCTGGGTGGGTTTTTTTAATCATTTTTTTTTTTCTCCTTTCTCTTTTAAAGGAATCCTTTGCTGAACACCTGGGCTATTCAAATGGGGTCATCAATGGGTAAATCTTAAAATTTATCTTTCTTCCAAAAACCAGCTTGTTGGTCAACTTTTCACTCCGTAGAGTTTTCCATCACACACATACCTACGGCCAGCCTCCTGCACCCGCCCCCCACCTCAGCAGAGGGTATCGGAGTTGTTAACCGAAATGATATCAGCCTTCTCGTTTACTTTACTGGCATAAATTACTGCATTCCTTGAGCAAGTGACTATTCAAAGGACACGGATCTCATTTAATAGAATTAATAGTAACCTAGTGTCCTAAAATGTGGTGAAAGCAATAGTGTAGCTTGGGCCGAAAGAGAATTTATCGTATTGAATTTCAAGTTGATACTTAACTTGGGCGTGGGTGAGAGGAGATGCCTCATCCGCCATAAATATGTGTGACCTTCCAGTCATTCATCAGAGTATGGTCCGTATAAGAAACATTTTTGGGGGGCGCCTGGGTGGCTCAGTCGTTAAGCATCTGCCTTCAGCTCAGGTCATGATCCCGGGGTCCTGGGATCGAGCCCCGCATCGGGCTCCCTGCTCGGCGGGAAGCCTGCTTCTCCCTCTCCCACTCCCCCTGCTTGTGTTCCCTCTCTCGCTGTGTCTCTCTCTGTCAAATAAATAAAATCTTAAAAAAAAAAAAAAACATTTTTGGTTAGCAGCGGCCATTAAAGAGTGCCATGCCTTGCAACAAAAACAGAAAAGTTTGCATTCACAGGAAGTTTCTGTTTTGCACCAGGGGACATTGATTATTAGGATGTGGGGGACATGCTTGGATCCCAAAGGCAGATGGTGTCACTGGGCTAAGAACTAGAAAGTGGGACCCACCTAGAACCAGAGCCACCAGGCTCTCCCACTCCTGCTTGCTTATCTCCCCATCCCATGGTCACTCCTGGGTTGCATACTAACAACACGGCCACGGGAGATGTTTGGAAGATGGTGGTTGGAATGGGGGACAGAGGTAGGGAAGACATGCACGTGAAAATGTGTTAGAGACGACACACACACTGTGTCATAGAATCAGCTACTGATGATCCATTGCAGTGTTGTAGAGGGCATGCACTGATGAGTTTTCCCAGTCATATCAGCCCGACAATTAAGTTTTAATAATTTAACACATCTCTGTTGACAAAAGAGAGGAGTTTATTATGGAAGAGGAAAAGCCCTGCTTCAGTTCCTTGACACTGTGACAGCAGGCACCCCCACTATCCTTTTTGATTTGAACTTCTCTATAAGCCAGGCCTCCCCAGTCCCCTCCCCAGTCCATCTGTACAGTGTACATGGTGATCTTTTAAAAAGGTGTGGCAGATCTCGCCATTGCCCTATTTTCAGACCCATCAGTGGCTTTCTGTTGCACTTAAAGCGAACACACTCAGTGTGGCTAAAAGAGTCCTCCGGCATCTGCCGGCCTCCTGCCCCCCGCACAACCTGCTGCCTCTCTGTCCCCATCTCCAGAATTCCCCTATTGCTTATGTTCAGTTCCTCAGACTCACCAAGCTCCTTTACTCCACAGGGCCTTTGCACATACTCTTCCCACTTCCTGGAATCTCCTCCTCCTCCAAGGCCCCGTTCTTCAGCCGGCTGTCTTGTTGCCCATTATTTGGCATTTTAGCTCAACTGTTCTCTCTTCAGCAAGGTCACCTGCGTCAAGGGCTGGCAAATTTTTTTCTCTAAAGGGCCAGATCTCAACTGTTTTTGCCTGTGTGTGTCAAAAAGTCTCTGCCCCAACGTTGCCATTGTGTGGTGTGAAAGCTGCCACGTAGACAAAACAGAAATAAGTGAGCCTGGCTGCGCCCCAATCAAACTCCATTTACGCAAACAGGCAGCAGGCCAGGACCTAAATTTGCCAAACCCTGCTCTAATTTAAAGATGTCACGTGTTGTTATGCGTTGTCTCATAGCAACTTGTTATTTTTCTCTTTAGTGCTCATCACAATTTGCAATTAGCCCTTTGGAAGGCAGGGATTCTATTTTCTCATCCCTGTACACATGGAATGCGCCCGGCAGGTAGTAGTAGATGCTCAAGAAATATTTGGACACATCTTAAGTGCCCCAAATTAATAACTCGATGGGCTTACCAAGTAGCAGTTTAAGGAAACACAACAGCTTCATGACTGTGTGTGGATAGGAGGGAGAGAGACTTGAGGGAGAGGAAGAGAGAGACAGCTAGTGAAAGTATCAGGAACACGAAACAATCTCCTCTTTCTGGAATCTGTCGCCAAACATAGCATCTATAATGTACTCCTTGTGGGTTTTATATAGAAGTATTTCCTTTTTCCATGCCATGCCCTCATCGCTCTGGGGTGGATATTCATTCATTCACTCAGGCTATCCTGGATCCGTCAAGAAGACAGCAGTAATACCATCTTCTTGTTTTGCCTTTTTGGGTTCAGAGCTGAGCTGTATCGTGCCTCAGGAAAGTTTGAGCTGCTTGATCGCATTCTGCCAAAACTGAGAGCAACTAATCACCGCGTGCTGCTTTTCTGCCAGATGACGTCCCTCATGACCATCATGGAGGATTACTTTGCGTTTCGGAATTTCCTGTACCTTCGCCTTGATGGTGAGTCCCGAAGGGATCAGGCTCAGAAGCCACGCCACGCCGCCGGGCGCGCAGGGGGTGGGGGGCACTTAGGTCTGGCCCCAGCTGGCAGGAGGAGGGAAATTGTTGAAGAGTTAACTAGCAGGGTAGGGTGCAGCTTTTTTTTGCAGATGGCAATTTTTACATCCTCCACCTTAAAATAAGCCGAAATCACTCGCACAGCTGTTTATCACCCCCAGACAAGCCAGCGCAAGTGGACTTGGAGGCATTTATGAGTGCCACAATTAAACTAAATGAAACTAAATTAAAATTTAAAAACCCTCTCTGCTTTTAGGATGGTGTGTGACCTACACACGATGCCGAATATTCTGATAAGCCCTTAGCTTTCTCTTTTGAGGCATATTTTAAGGGGATAAAGCCTGTGTCTCCTCTCTTCGGTAAGAGTGTACTTATTCATTTAGGATGATACTGAATTATCATTAAAGCTTCTTTCTTTTCCTAAATAGAACATTTCTCCATGCTACATTAAGAGATAGGGCCCCACTGTGTCCTGGATTTTACAAAACTATGTGAAATAGTTGCCTGATTTGCCTGGGTATTTCAATTTTTAGAAAATCAGTAAGAACATATGAATGGAAGGAAACATGCATTTAGAGATATTTATTTCTGAAAGTACTGTATGATTTGGATACCTGCCCTAATATTTTTGAGGTTGAAAGATACCAAATTTCCTATGCTGTGGCAGGGGGATAGCACTTTCTAAGAGTGGTACGTGGGAATAGGAGCTAATTTATAGCCAGGATGGTATGGAATCCCTGCACACAGAATAGTAACAGTATTACTGTTATTACTGTTAATTAGTAGTACTAATATCTGTTTTTATCTGATGCGATCTTCCAGTTATTGTTATGTGGGAAATTTAAAAGTTTATGTTCCATTAAGAGGTTTTATTTTGGGGCGCCTGGGTGGCTCAGTCGGTGAAGCGTCCAACTCCTGATCTCAGCTCAGGTCTTGATCTCAGGGTTGTGAGTTCGAGCCCCGTGTTGGGCTCCGCACTGGGCGTGGAGCCTCCTTAAAAAAAAATAAAAACTTTAAATTAAATTAAATAAGTAAATAAAAGGTTTTGTTTTATGTTCAGTCCAACATTCTGTCCCCCTGGTTGCCCCTAATTAGATAGAACTGGACACACACCAACTTCAGACTTGCCCTACTCTATTTTTTAAGCGAATTCTCTTTATGGTGTACCTCCTAGGGTATTATTAACTTTTGAACTAATTATACCTCACACAGACTTGATTTTGAAAAATCTTTTTATCTCTCCCCTCCAAAGTCACCGCAAACAGACGCATGGCTAAGTCAGTGTTCCTTCTTGAATTCGTGACGCGGTTCTGTCGTCCACAGTCTGTCTCTCTTGGCCAGCCTCCGGCACCGCGTCTCGTCCTTTGTCCTTTGACCTGGTTCTCTCGTCCCTTCTCCGTGAGGGGCGAGGTCAGCCCGCATCTGAAGGGCGAGCCCCCTTCCCTGCTGCTCAGGTGAGGGGCAGCCCTGCCCTGGTGTCCCCGAACAAGTGCTGTTTTACTACTTTGCGGCTTTTCGTTTAGAATCTCCCCTCTTCGAGGATCGTGGCCCTGGAATATTCAAGTCTGTGAAACTGGCAAGAAGTGCTTTCCTTGAAACCTATCTCTGCCACGTTCTCCTGCCAGCCTGAGAGAGTCTCCTTCACAGGTTGCCGTTGGTGGCTGACCTTATCCGTTTGTCATTAATAATAATTGTCATAAAAGGTGACGTTGATGGAATGCCTACTGCAGGTGGGATACCGGGCAAAGCACTTCCTGTGCATTATTGATGTAATTTTCTCGGCAAACAGGCTACTTTTACCCCCTTTTACCAAGGTACGAATACGATCCCCATTTCACAGATGGGAAAACAGAGGCTTAGAGAAATGAGCTAACTTACGCATGACGCAAACGGCAAAGCCAGGTTCTACCTTAGATCTCTCTGATGCCAGTTAGTTTTCAGAATCACTTTTAGCAGACCCAGGAGGCTACATCCCCTCTCCGAAAATACAGGCTTCTTTCCTGGCAGGCGGCATTTCAAGAATGATTTTGAACTTATTCACAGTTTTTAAAGTGATGAATTGGAACGAGATACAAGATGAATGGAGCCGCTGTGTTCCTGCCATCAGAGCCCTCACCATTAGGCTGAAGGAGACAACAAGTAAACAAGCTTCATAATAAAATGTTACAGATGGAGTTGAGGAAATGGTACAGGCTTCCGCCGCCCGCAAGAAATAGCAGCCATTTCTTTGGGGGGGTGGCTGGAGAGAATCAATGGGCAACAATCAGTCTACACACTCGCAAGGGCACCAGCCTCCAGCCACCTGCCCCTTCACCCGTTTGTTAAAATGACTTCAGATTTTCGTTGCTGAATTTGAGGTCTCAGATGTTTGACCTCGGGGGGGTGGGGGGAATCACGCAATGACAGCTAAACAGATTTCTTTTTCTTGCAAAGATGATGGTTGCATGAACAGATTTGGCTACTGTGCTGTTATATAGTCTTTGTTTTCCCTGGAAATGCTTTTTGAGTGAGAGCAAGTGGTGAAGCTACATCCCCGAAGACCAAATTTTCCCAAAGCAGCTGAAACTAAGTTAAAATTAGTAATCATGAAAGCCTGACAGTGTGTTCCTTCCAGCGCATTCTGCAACTTTCAACACAATTGCGCTTGCTCTTAATTGTGTTCTTGGTTATGTTCTACCTCAAAGTCTAACAGAACATGGGACTGACGCTCATACTGAGCGTGTGAAATCCTGTGCCACCTGCACGAAGCATTTATTTGCTCTGTGGATAAACCCTGACACAGTGGTTTGAATCTCCCTGAGCAAATATCCCAGCGATTGCTGATGATCAGCGAAGATCTCGACTCGGGGAACCTGTGACTTAATGGGAATGGCAATCCGGCAAATTCTGAACCTTGTCATTAGAAATGTCATAGTTCTTTGCCTGAAACGTGATTTAATCATAGATCTTTCTGGCTTTGAAAATTCATCAAGTTCCCAGCTAGTTAGACGGTGTGAATCCACACCAGATAGATGCTCCGTCTCTTTGCTTGAGGTACCTGGCGGAGGGCCCCAAAACTCCTTTGACCAAATCATTTTGGTATTTCTTTTGTTTTCCAGGGCTTTATTTTGCATTTAGGGTTAATTTCATCCCCCAGGAGGCATATCCACTAACCAGTCTAATTTATAGCTTAATGCAGGTGGTCGTTAGGCGATTCTTTTTCAGTGGATTTAAAACTGACCTTATATCCTCAGAGAGTATAGATGCTGTGCCCTGCTGTCGGAAAACAGACATCCTTGTCTCTGGAAATTCCTCCTTTCCCTCACGTTAGGAACATCTTTTTTGTTGTTGTTTCTGTGACTTTCCATGTGGTTTGAGGTGGAGGGTAAATATGTGAACCGTGATTCCATGTGAGTAATTTTGTCTTCGTTATTGCACCTCGAAAGACGATAGAGCGAGCGGGTTTCGTGATAGCACAGAACTTGTCTTCCGTTAGGATCGTGAGCACATAGGTCACCGTCCTCTCAGAAAGCCAACTCTGAAAAGAGAAGGAAAAAAAACAAAAAGAGCCCCACAGAGTTGAGACCTCACTCAGCAGAGCACATTTAGTGCTCTTCCCCCCAAAATCTAAACTCTTTACCGTTTCTCCTTGCAGGTTTTGACCAGGTGGCTAAACTTGAAATCTAATTTCGAAAGCAAAATGAGCTCTAAAGAACATTGCTTCGTTTAATGAGGAGAACCCCCAAAGCCCCTTGGTCCTAATCCCCAGTTGCTATATATGGGGAATTAGGGTTGTTTTTCTCCCCTTCCTCAGGAGGGTACTTACCATTTTTATTAATAGGAGGAACAGCTCCACCTCCTCCCGCCTGCTGTGTTTGGGTATTTGACCCTCAGGATAACATGATTTCATAAGCTGTCCTCGCTTAAATGTTCTAATCCTCTGAAATAAGTTGCTGGTGTGTTTTCATCCTTAAAAAAAGAACACCATGTAGAAGTAATATTTGTATAGCAGGCGTTGAGGGACTATCGTGGGACACGCATATCTGTTTCCCAACAGCCTAGAGCCTTTTTCAAAACTCTGCAGCAATGCTTCCCAGGGAAATTCATTACAAGCACAGAGTGTGTGATTGAGTGGCTGATTTGGGAGGCAGGTACGGGTGACTTCATGCCCTAAATGTGAGCACCGTGCTCTGCAGTCTGCTCCTCTCCGCTTACTCCCTGTTGTGGAATCTCTTCAGGCACAGTGGGGCCAGCCATAGGCAGGTGTATTATATGCTGTTCTGTTGGGTTGTAGGTCAGCACCCTTTGAACTCAACAGAGCAGAATGTCAGCATGAGAAACAGACTAAAGAGCTTCCATATATGTGTGTGTGTGTGTGTGTGTGTGTGTGTGTGTGTGTGTGTATAGGGATTATTGTGGCTCCAGGTCTTGCTAACCAGGATGAAAATATTCCTTTCACGTTTTATGTTTTTCCCAGCCAGATCATGCTCAGGAGCAATCCAGACGGTAAAACGCAGTGGAAATCGATTTCCCTTTTGTTTCCACCCTCTTGGCATAAACAAGAGCTCACTCTAATGCCCGTCGGCAAAATTGCCTTAAACCGTTATAATAATCTTTGTAGGCACATGTGCGTGTGTGTGTGTGTGTGTGTGTGTGTAGGTACGTGGGTTTTTAAAAATTAATTGGTGTTTTTAAGCACAGAAGTAAATCTAGAAAATGTTTTCATTAAGTTTTAGGTTAACGTGAGAATGTTCTGGAATTTGTAAAGTTACAAAGGCACCCGGTCCTAAGTGTTTAAACCCAGCATTTTGAAACAATGGGTAGTAGACCGTGTTCCTTCTTGATTTGAGAAAAGTCTCTTTCCCTCTCTCGCTCTCTCTTTTTTAATTACAAAATGTCCAAAGTTCCTTTCAAAAAGTACAAAAACCCCAGGGGATTACCTCACCGGTGCCAAGAGGTGTCTGTTTCCCCAGGAGGCCGGCCGATCTCTGTAGCTCTGTGCCATTTTCGGACGGGAGTTCATTGGCAAATTTACTTGTCTTATACCCACAGGCACCACCAAGTCTGAGGACCGGGCTGCTCTGCTGAAGAAATTCAACGAGCCCGGGTCCCAGTATTTCATCTTCTTGCTGAGCACCAGGGCTGGTGGCCTGGGTTTGAACCTTCAGGCAGCTGATACCGTGGTCATCTTTGACAGCGACTGGAACCCTCACCAGGTCTGTCCATCTGTGATGTGGGGGCCCCCGGCATCCCTTCTGGAACTAGGGGGACTAAGTGACTATTGGTGTCATCGTTCACCTTTGTGGGGAAGAGCAGATTTCTAAAAGAGTGGGCCATTTCTCCCAAGGGCTGTCTTACCTCACCCCCCTTGGAGGTCAGACACCTTCCACACACCTTCGATGTGCCTTTGGAAAGCTCCAGTTTGGGGTACAAACTCAGTCTCTGCTCAGTGTTAGACCCATCTCCTGGGATTGACCCCAAACCAAAGGATGTTTGGTTACAGGATAAATCACAAATGTCCAAAATAAAAACAGCAACAACTAACATTTATTAGACCCTAACTGCGCCAGCCTCTTTATGTGCGTCGCTTCATTCCGTTTTCACAATGCTGTGAGGTTGTTAGCATCACTAGATGCACCTTTCCAGTCAGGGAAAATGAGTCCCCAGAAGCTGTAAGTAAGTTCCTGAAGGTCAAACAATTCGTATATAGTAGTTTGTCTTTTGGTCTGTGTGTTTTGTTTAAAATCGCCATCAAAGATTATCCCGTGGAGCATCTGCTACTAAGTTCTTTGAGCCAGGTCAGTTTACAGTTACCCTTTTTATAGGATTGCTTTGATGATTGAAAAAGCCCAAGAGAGCAGGTCCCTTGTGGCTCCCCCGTGGTTGCCTCCGTGGTGCGGGGAGACAGTCACCTGCTTGTGCAAAATTGGGTAGAATGCTGTGTGTCGGGATTTGATTCATTTTGAAGCACACGTGAATTCAAAATCGGAGAAAGGAAACCTGCAGCTCCCCCATATGAATGTGACTTGAACATCAGTTTCCCCGGGCTGCTCCCTGCGCCTCGGTTTCCTCCACTGCAAACACGCAGAGTAGTAGTGTTCTCACTGGGTCGCAGTGGAGACTGGGATGAAAAGGCGTACGGACGGCACTCATTTAAGGCAGGGAATGGAGTCTTGGGCTGCACAGAATGGGGAGAGAGCTTGTGGAAAAAAAAAAAAAAGCACGCACGCCTGCTTCCCATTCCCTGCCACGCCATGCCCTGTTTTGCAGGTGCTTCCCAGACTTCTCCAGACATTCAAAATCTCCCTAGAGATTCTGCGTCATTTCTCTCCTAGCTGAGGAGCGCTGATTTCAAGACTAGACCAGTGGTTCCGAGCCTCGGGGAGGCCACGGCCACTGGTCTTCAGGAAATATTTTTATATATTTTATATATCTTTATATCCCACGTTGCGTTCCCGGGCACAGGTGGAATTCTTACTCCCGTGACAGACCTGCAGTTTTCCTGTTTACTGTTGGGAACTCCGCGTCAGTCCCACATTTGGAGAGTGGCTGCAGGGCCACAGGCCCTGAGGCTCTGCTGGGCATCTAGGGGAGGAGTCTGTGATTCTTCTCCTCCCCAGGGTGCTCGGTGTGGTTTTGATCACCCTATCTCTGCTGCCTAAATCTTTACTGAGAGGAAAAAAAAAAAAAAAAAAAAAAAAAAAGCCTGTCTATAGGTGAATGGAGGGTTCGCTAGATTTTATCTTTGGAGGTAAGCACATCTGTGGCTTCTCAGCTGACCACCTGCATTGGCACAGTGCAAATTCCAAAGGCCAGAAGTATTCACTGTCTCTAGAAAAGCCGGTTTACCAGGGAAAGGATGCTGGGACATCCATGCCTGTCTCTCTTTCTCTACCTCTACGCTGCTGCTCCCCGCCTCTGTCTTCCCCTTTCTGTCTCTGTCTCTCTCTCTCCGTCTCACACACACACACACACACACACACACACACACAAACTTACAACCATTAACTAAAGGTGGAACTCCAGAATCAAGTAAATTGCATGAGCGTTGAACAATTCATTCACCTTTCACTGTATTTGAACTAAAACTTAGGCAACAAAACACACGGGACCTCAGACTTCCTCTGGTCTTACTTACCACAGGTTCCCAGCAGTGGGCTGTATATTTCTCCAGATATTTTTATCTGCCATAGGTAGATTTCACTGCCGCCTGATTTGGGCAGCTGGGCTGATCATATTTTTCATGTCTGTCACTTAAATGTGGCCATTAGTTTGGGCAAACCTTTTTTTGTTTTTTTTCATTTTCAGAAGTCAGTGATCTTAGAGTGATAGAGTGAATATTGATTTTTCATATGAAAGGTAAGAGAACTAACTTTCATTAAGCAGCAAACTTCACTAGATACTACAAGGCAGTTTGCAAACCTAACTTCATACCTAGTCCTTGAAATACTTGCCACTTAAGGAAAACAGTCAGTATTAACTTGTCCGTGTCTGTCTGGGTATGAATCCGGCTTTGGGCTCTTTCCACCCAGTACCCCTGCATAAAGGTTGCATGGTCCCCAAAACGAAAGTTGTGGACCTCTTTTTACCATGTTGGTTTCAGCATGCGTTGCAAAAAAAAAAAAAGAAGCGTTCTGTAGTAATTCTTTGTCATGTTGAGTCAAAATTAAGGCATATTAACCAAAGAGCAGTTCTGTTTGACAAAAGTTGACAGATTGAAGATAGAGGCCTATAAGTCGCTAATTGGAGGCTCTCGTTAGAAGTAAAGTTGGAACATATACATGTGGAATTAGCAATAAAATCCCTCGGGATTACTGAGGCTCTCATTTCCAAACTGTGGATTGGAAACATGGGTTGGTACCCTTATTATTAGCCCCTGGAGCTGGAGTTGAGTTGTTTAGAAAGAAGGGCCAACTGCAGAGTTACCTTGGAGGCTTTCAGGCTATGTTCTTGTCTTCAGATACAATCACACCTGCTTAGTGTGATGCAGCATCAGACCACTAAAATCTCAGAAGTATGGAAGAATCCATCCAATAACGACAGCGTGTATTTCTTGGTCACCGTATATGCCCCCCTCCCCATTTTGGCTTACAGACTCGGGCTCACATTCCATAAACTTCTTCAGCCTAGAAACACTAATTTTTGCTGCTTTCCAAATAGATATATGGCTTTATACACACAAAAAACACCACTGGCACCACCACGGAACAGAACAAAACACCTCATTGGCAGCCAGCTCACGAGGGCTCACAAACTTACTACCCCCGTTTGTAGATGCCCCAGGCCCTCTACTTCCTTGCCTGTTATATTTGCGGCCACCTGTACCTTAATAGTTTTGTGATTTATCAGCATCTTCTAGGGCAGAGGTCAGCAAACTCAGACCTGGGGACCGAATCTGGCCTGCCATCTGCTTTTGTAAGATCTGTGAGCTAAGAATAGTTTTTTTCCCATTTTTAAGTAGAAAAATGTAAAATGGAGAAAAAAGATGATAATCAGCCTTTCGGTGAGAACAGTTGCTAAGTGTTTGCTCTTGGCCCAGACAATCTAGAATATTTACTATTAATAGATCCTCACTCTTAGGCCCATTGCAGAAACAGCTCACTGACCCCTGTTCTAGAAGATAATCCAGAGGTTGACAGCACACAACTCGCCATCTCGGCCGCTGCCTCACCACGCTGGTGAGCCTGTGTTCAGAGAGATGACTGAACCAAGGTCTTGTAAATGAAGTTCAGGGTTCCACCCCTGCCCCCAACTTTGGATTTCACTTATCCACCTCACTTTCTCCTCTTTGGAAAATCATCGAATCTGGATGGGTGCCAGCCATGTTCATGGTTCAGCTGTCTGATATTTAATATTATTCAGACATCTTCTGAGGAGCAGTTTTTGCCTCATTAGTCATTTAATCATAGAGGTCCCTGCAGCAAAGACAGGTCTCCTGGGTGGACTTGGGCCTGTTGTCGCCTTATGCCACGTGCATGACTCATCTGGTCAACAGGAGGGGCTTACAGCTGTGGAGTATCAGCTCTGTGCAAAATCGGGTGCTAGGGATGCAGGGTACAGGGGACAGACTTTTGCCCTAAAAATGGAAACAGGTCCAATGGGGGACACATGGAAACCAGTACTTAGTATGGGCTCAGAGACCATCCCCTGGGCCAGAATGAGTAAAAGTAACAGACCGAGAAAGTTTTATTGTATAGCATTAAAATCAGGTAACTTGGCCTCAGGTTTATGAAGGTTTTTATTGAAAGATTTCATTAAAACCTTTTTCTTCTTATAAGAGTAATATATGTTTAAAGCAGAAAAAAATGTTAAGCCATTTGAAAATAAAAGGAAAATTTAATAATGACTGTACTCTCATTACTGGGAAATGTCAATATTGTTGGCGTGGCCCTCCTGCCTTTTCTTGGTCTGGGTAAATATGTGCATACAGGATCCTGATGTACCTACTCATATGTAACTTGTAGTTTTTACTTATTATAGCTCTGTGTTATTAAATTTCTAATTGATTTGTATGATACTGTACATATAGTATATATGGCACATAACATACAAAGACTAGTTTTTTAACCAACCTGTTATTGTTGATTTTTTATTTAACTCTGCTTTAAAAAATTGTAAATAATATTTAACAGTGAGAGGTACACCTTTATTTACAAATCTTGGTGCATATCCATGATTATATCCATAGGATAAATTACCAGAAGTAAAATTTCGGGAGTCAGGGACCAGCCCAGTTTTCACACTTTCGACACACAGTGCCAGATTTCTGCCCCCAAAAATGTGATCAATTTAGTATTCCACTAAAGACTGCATCTTTGGTGGGTTTAGATCCCAGGAGATCTGTCACCTGAGCAATCCCTGTATATACAGTGTGTATGTGTAACATATGTGTGTATAATTCATGACTATTTTAAAAATCTTCTTTAACACTTGACACCAGCAGCCGTGATGACCTTGCAATTTAAGGTCAGGTGTAGGTCATATCAATGACATAATTCTGACATCAGATGTACTGGGGGTTTTTTTGTTTGTTTTGTTTTTAGTTGGAGACTAATTCTGATGGTGAACTGAGCTCATCAGAGCCCAGCTTC
The DNA here is from genome assembly GCF_003265705.2 of Callorhinus ursinus. Lineage (NCBI taxonomy): Eukaryota > Metazoa > Chordata > Mammalia > Carnivora > Otariidae > Callorhinus > Callorhinus ursinus. The sequence continues at coordinate 12,590,122 of NW_027397090.1, forward strand.
CCTCCATTAGGGATGAACTAGCTTGCCTATGTTAAAAATGAAAGCAAAATGTTTGATGAGTATGGGTGGGCTAAACAGCCCTCCTCACTCCCCTCTCCGGCAGGTGACATGCGTGCTCAGCTAATGCACGCACTGGCCCCTGACAGCATGTCCTTGTCCCTCACAGGATCTGCAAGCACAGGACCGAGCTCACCGCATCGGCCAGCAGAACGAGGTCCGGGTGCTGAGACTGTGCACCGTAAACAGCGTGGAGGAAAAGATTCTCGCCGCTGCAAAGTACAAGCTGAACGTAGATCAGAAAGTGATCCAGGCGGGCATGTTTGATCAGAAGTCTTCGAGCCACGAGCGGAGGGCGTTCCTGCAGGCCATCCTGGAGCACGAAGAGGAAAATGAGGTATTACAGAAAGCCGAGTTTATGAAATCAAAGTGACCTTTTGTCTTGGAAGGATTAAGAATGACCTCTTCATTCTTTAAAGAGTTTCCTGGGCTGGCGTTAATTAAAATGAATAAATTAGCTGCTATCTTCCATCCCGAGCACAGAAAGCCTCTGAAAGTTACCCAAACCAGTGTCTAAAAGCATTTGCCAGAGGGACCGCGAGGCTCAGCCAGGGCACGCTTCTTCCAGGTTTCTCCCCAGAGATGCAACCCGTGCGTGGGCTTGATCGTATTGTAAATATTGCCTTCTGTAGGGCAGGCACAGAACTGCAGACGGGCCCATGGGGGGAGAGTGGGGGGCAAAATCAACCAGATGAGACCAGACAGAGCTGGGAGGAAGAGCCCCTCCTTGCCTTTTCTCTCCCATCCCCCAGGGCCTCTGTTGTCTTTCGCCTTTTGATTAAGTACTTCAGTATGATTGTACGACAAGCCATCTTAACCTATTTACTTTGTACCTGGAGAGCATGACTTTTACCCCCAGTTCAAGGTTTCCTATAAAAGCTGACCAAAGGCTCAGAAAGTGACCGGTCTAAAAAAACAAACAAACAAACAAAAAACAACCTCTCTTTCCTTGGCAAGATTGTTCGAAGAATGCATTGCTTATGTTTCTCTAAGCGGGGGGAATCTTCAGGTCATCCCTTGTATTTTTTTTTTTTTTTAGATTGTCAGTTTTAGTAATTCTTTTTAAGATTTTATTTATTTATTTGAAAGAGAGAACAGAGAAAGAGAGAGAAAGAGAGAGAGAGCATGAGCGGGGCGGGTAGAGGGAAAGGGAGAAGCAGACTCCCCACTGAGCAGGGATTTCCTACATGGGGCTTCATCCCATCCCAGGACCCTGGGATCATGACCTGAGCTGAAGGCAAATGCTGAACCCACTGAGCCACCCACGCGTTGCCCCAGTTTTGGTAACTGTACTAAATTTTCAACCCAAATGGATTTGAAAGAGATCAAAAGACCTAGTTCCAATGTGTAGTCTAAAAAATAGAAAACTGTGCAAAATAGCAGCACCAATCTTTATCACAAAATTGTCTTGGGATGGACACCTTTGGTTTGATGTCCCCATATTTGTAAACTGAAGAGTGGGTTGACCTTACGGAGTCATATGGAGCACTCTTTTCATTACATATATTAGATGTAGCTTGACTTTGCCTTCAGTAGGATATATGTTTTTTAAATCATCTCTAAACTATAAGCCAAATTCTTTTAAAAGCCTCGCATACTTTTTTTTTTCCTGAAACGAGTCTAAATGTGAAGTAGATCTTGATATTTAAATGAATCCTGAAATGAAGCTTTCTGCACACTGAAGAGCACTTTTCTAGTGGTGCTTCTTCCTAACTTATCGGTCTTCTATATTTGATGAGTTACATGTGAGATTTCATTAAAATCATGAAAAAGAAGTGTGTACATACATTCATACCTTGACACACATTTTAAAAATTTTGATCTCGAATAGTTCACCACTCTGGTTCTTAAAACTGAATATGTGATATAGGTCCAATTCTTGAAATTGAATATTTGGTACTGATTTAGAATCGGGTTTTCGGGTGTTTTTGTTGTTGTTGTTATTGTTTACGTCCCTGGAAATTGAAGAAAAGGGGGTGGTGGTGGTACGTGATATATCTGTTCACAAAGCCGGTGACCCAAGGCCTCCACTCTGTTTTTGCTTAATTTGTCGTGTGTAGGCTTGTGAAAGAAGCTGGCCCGGGTTAGATGGGGTGCAAGGTGGCCTGGTGCTTTTCAGCCCTCCTAGGCTGTGGGGAGATGTCCGTGTCTCCCAGGCCTGGGGGCCACACTCCTTCCAGGCTATGGGTGTGTCAGACATGGCACCATTTTCTGGGTGGCCTGTGTCGGCATGTGAAGATGTTTGGGGATGCTGATAGACTGCCGTCCAGGGCTGTGGTACCAAATATTGAGGCCACAACCTGCACAGTTGACAGGCCACAAAGGACTAAGGCACAAAGAGCCCAGGAAGAGATTTAGCCCACCTCCCAGACATTCTGGTTTCCGGGAAGGTCAGGCTCCTGCAGGCAGACTTCTTGCCAGTTTACAAGAGAATCTTTTCATCCTGGGCACGGGGAAGTCCAAGCCCCCTGTTGCATAGACATTGAGGGGATAATATGGGGTTCTGGGTATAGAGTGGACAAAGCAGGGCACCTTTCCACCAAAGGATCCATTAACCAGATTCTTTGTATGGTGAAGTATCAGCCCCCTGCCAGCTAGTCCTTGCCAGATGAAATGTAATATTAAAACAAATTGACTTTAATCAGTCTAGAGATGAACTAGAATAGAAAGCTTTTTAGAAGTGATTATTAGCTTGAATCATTAGAGTTTTGCTTTATGGAAATGCATTCATTTCTAACATAGCGCTTCAGACATTATCTTGGGAAGCACCCGAGTTATCTCATTTAAGCCGCTCTTACACTCATACTGTTTCTAGAACAAGGTACCTCATTTTGAATGTATAATTTGGGAAACTGGATGTTTGAAGTTCTGGGTTTCCTCCTTCCTCCTTCTGCTAATACACTGAAATTCTCCATTCGATTTTTAACACGCTTAGCCAGCATATGATAAAAATAATTTTGGAAGGTAAGTTCTGCAGCCTCTGCCCAACTTTATAAAATCATGTTTTTCTTAAGTGTGGAAGTCATTGCATTTCTAGGAAGCTGGAGAACTTGGTTTCTGAGGAATTTGCAGAGAGAGCATGTGCCTTGGTCTAACACAATATAAAATGAAAATGTTAACCCTTGTGTACTTGCTTTCTCTATTTCACTTAATTTTTTTTTAATTGAGGGTATTTCATGGGGGGTTTGTCACAGATACATTCTTAGTTGTCCTATCCACAGCTTTAACCATTAGCACATTAATTCCCTCTGAAAGACACTGATTGAACCTCTATCTTAAAGGCTCTGTATTTGACCTGTCTATATGATTTTTAAGGTCTTGCTCTGTGCCTAGTCACAAACTTTCACCTATTTGTGGTTTTTTCAAGGCTTTGAAAGTAAGCCCTTGTATGTGGATTGAGATTAATAGCATTAAAGGGATTTATGTCAGGCACTTTCCCCTGTGCATTTCCGTACTTAAATGTTACAACTTCTCTTCCAAGTAAATGTCACACCCATTTTACAGATTAGGTCATTGAGGCAGCGAGCCCTTAAGTATCTTTGTTTTAGAAGTAATGGAATCAAGATCCACACCCAAAAAAGCCCAGGATTTCTCATCGTGTACCGTGTTTCCTTTCTAAACTGATTTTGCTCAGGGAAAGATGGTTTGAATAGCTTGTAAAATAATGATGGCAAATACTACACCCAATGACCTTTCCCTTTTCTTTCTGGCTGGAGAAACGGATCCCTGTGGTCTGCAGGACAGACCCACTTGACTCCTTCATACCTCACCCCACTTGTCCAAGCTCTCCCTTAATGTCTGTTAAGTCATTGTGTTCTTGACTCCAGGAAGAAGATGAAGTGCCGGACGACGAGACTCTGAACCAAATGATTGCTCGACGAGAAGAAGAATTTGATCTCTTCATGGTAATATCATAGGAACTCATGCACCTTTCTCTATTAACTCGAGATGTCTGGAGCCTGCGTGCCCTAGCAGAATTTCATTTGTGAAGCCTGTGCCTTTCCTTCAGTTCAGAGGCTGCAAACTGGCTGAATTTAGCCTGCAGGCATATTTTGTTTGGCCCACGCGGTGGTTTTTTTTTTTTTTAATTTCAAATTTGTTGCCAACATAAAAAGAATCCTGATTTCTGGCTTCTCTTGAAAAAGGAGAATGGGGCAATACCAGGCCCACGTCTCTATATGGAAACAGTTGGCCAGGGCTCAGTAGCAGCTGTACCCTCTGGACAGGCCATGTGGTCTGCAGCTTTGCCACAGATCCCCGCCCCCCACCTGCCGCCCCCTTCCCAGCTCATTTCTAACTCCAAGCCCCGTCGTTCAGGAAACCTGCCTGGCTTCTCAAGGTAGTTTGTAGCCATTCCCTCACTGTCTTCTTACTGGATCCCCACAGCAAATATGCTCCCTGTGGGGTAAGGGGACAGCAACCAAACAGTAGGGTCATCCCTCTCCTTAATGGTAAAGAGAGCCTGCTTAAGGGTACAGGAACCTTCCAGAAGCACATCAAGGTGTAGCCTTCACTGAAAGATTGAAATTGGTTGGATTTCACTGGTCCGGACAGATAGAAAAGGACCTTGACATTTGAGGCTTTAACATCCATGGTTTCAACCTTGATGTTTGTTCCACGCTACGTAGGTAGTCATGTGTAATTTGCTGGAATCTGCATTTGATTTGCATGTGTAGCCTGCCACAAGGTCAGGACGTGCAGAAACAAGCCCCTTGGCGAGCGAAGGAGGCCCTCAGGAGTGATGTTTTACTGCATTCTTAAGGCATGTTCGTAACTATTTATCTCTGCTTCCCCGATGCTCAGAATAGTCTGGCACATAGTACTTGCTTAACAAATACTGATTGAATGAATGCCGGCAAAATGTTGGACCTTGTGAAGATGTCAGCATGGATCAGGACACAGAAAGTTGCAAGCCTCCCTCCACTACTGTCATTCATGTTGATCTTTCTGACATTTAGTCTGATGACGGAATGAGTGAATAAATGTGAACTGTAACTCAGGTGGTTGAATGCTGCACAGCCCCCACATCAGAGGCCCCCCAGTTTGAATGCCCTCAGGTGTCAGTCAAGCAGTTTGCAGGAGTGAGGTGAGTGGAGGGGTGGGTGGGTAGCGGTGGTAACCTGGTAACCTTGTCTAAGGGGGACAGGGCCCCAAGCCCCACGTAGCCAGGAATTCCAAATGGCCAAGAGAAGCTGGAAATGTAGGTTTTTCATGTGCAACTCTGGATTTCAAAATGTTTGTGGCTAAATTCAGTTTTTTATTATGATCTGATGCTACAGGTCAAACAAAACAGGACCCCTGGCCCAGATAGGACCCACAGGATTTGCATTCTCTGTCTTTTTAGCATAGACAGTCTGAGAAGGGAGCTCCTGCTGTGTGGAGGCTTACGTGTGTGTGTGTGTGTGTGTGTGTGTGTGTGTGTGTGTGTGTGTGTGTGTGTGTGATTTTGTAATTTTTGTCTAGGGAACAGTCGTTGTGTCCACACATAACGATTCAAGATAAAAAGACACTTAATTCCTTCTGAGGGAAGTTTTAGGTAGCCATGGGAATAATTCCTAGCCTGGAATGTGTACTTTCCCTCCCGACCTCCTGTGCACCACCTTCCCCGGGTTGGGCCATTTTGGATCAAACTGATGCAACGGGGTCATATAACAGCATGGCCCCTGTAGGGTGTTCCTGAAACCGAGATTTCTTAACTCAAACTGTTGGTCACCCCCTTTATAGATTGTTCTCTACCGAGGGACATTGGAGATATACATAGGAAGCAGACATCTTTTCTCTCCTTGAGGAACTTATTAAAATGTAGATTCCTGGGGAACACGGGGGCGGGGGGCGCAAAAGGCCCTCAGCTTCCCTGGCTGCTCACTGCTTGGCAATAATGCAGCACCGCCACCACCTCAGGTACTCTTGAGGCCCAAGAACGGATAAGCTGCCTGTCATTATACAAATTAGATTAGGCCCAGAGATGGAGATTTCCATCAACAGCCCCGAAGTGTGTGTGTGGTGGGGGGCGGGGGGGGAGTACTTCTCTTTTTTGACTTTTGGGGTGGGTTGTTGGAGAAATTGGAAGGCGGGGGGGGGGGGGGGAACTGAATGTCTGGCCAAGGCCCAGCCTTCTTTTAATTTGGGAGTATTTTATCATGCAAAGAACAGGTTTAGAACGAGTGATGCTGGAAAGGGAGCACTTTTTGGTAGGCACTTCAATTTGGGGCTTGTTCTGCTTGTTTCTCAATGGCTGACTTTTCATTTTGGAATTATACAAATTTGGGGTTTGGTTTGGTGTTTTTTTGTTTGTTTTTTTTTTAATCTAAGCAGCGGGCTGCCTTTGGCCAATTCACTATGCATTAGCACCTCCACCAGGGGGCAGGAAATCAAATTTGAATCCTTGCCAGCTACTCTGATGAAAAAGTTCAGTGAGACACAAGAATGGAATGTGAGCTAGATTTGGATTTCATCTATTTAAACTTTTTATCCCTTATTATTAAAAAAAGTTCTCTGTAAAAATTTAATATAAGCTTGTGATTTGATTTACCATGGACATTGTAGTTAAATCACTCACATCAAGCAGTCTCTTTAAAAATAAAACTTTTCTTTTGAGTATTTTTCTTGTTTCCTTCTAAAAATGGGACTTCAGAAACAGTGATCTTTCATGCTGATTACCTATGAATTTTACCTAAAAAGATCTCTGACACATCAAGGTACAAATATGAAACATTTTGATAACATACAAGCATGAAACTTTAAACTGCTATGTTCCCTACAAAGGCAAGAAGTACGTTTTAAAAATAACTGTACTTGTTAGCACAACGTTTATTATCAGGTCTTAAGACAAATATATTCATGTCGTACCTGAATAGTGAATTAGACTTACTTGAATATCACCTTCAGATTTTGTTCTCATCTTCTGCAAGTAGAAATCTCTGGAGAGAGATGCAACCATCAGAACTTTAAGCTTATTTAAAAAAAAAAAAGTGCGTCAACCCTTTCTAAAAGGGAAAAAAAAGCAAGTGCAATTTACTTTTTATATCAGATTTTATATCAATTTGCTTTTTATTTTTTTATATCCATTTTTTTATTTTTATGTCAGGAAAGATTTACATTCCCAATCGTGAACAAATGCATGGCGTAAGTCATTTTAACAGTTCTTGGTACAGGTAATGGTGGTGGTCAAACCAAAAATCAAAGTGTTATCTCAGTGGACTATGTTAACCAAAAAATGGTTTGTTTGTTTGTTTTCTTATTAGCAGTCTAAAGAACTGTTAGGAGGTCACTTCAAGAAGCCCCTCTCTAGATTGCATTCAGCAAGGCATTCTCTGTGCTAACAACGCAAGTTTGGTAGATGCCATTTCTGATACCAGAGCATTAGGAGTCAGGATTAAGAACAACCTCTCCAGCTAGCCCATGACAGAACAGGACAGCCACACTTATCGACGAATTGGGCTCCCCATGCTGCAGGCCTGCCCCATGTTGGGAATATAATGATTTCCAAAAAAAGTGTGAGTGCAGTTTAAGGGACTTTGAACTTGAATTTTTTATGTGGATCCTAGAGGTCAAGTTTGGATTTGAATAGAAATTTCATTTACCTTTGGTTGCCGGTTTTAGTTCTTGTGAAAAAGTTATGTTGAATCCCTGTTTCAATACGGTAGATCCGAAGGAAGAAAAGGGCAAGGTAAATCATTGAATGGTTCATGGTCTATTCGACTGTAGCAATAGTACATCTAGCTAGCAATGTATATATCTATATATACTTATATAACTAACGTATGCAGCAATTCAGTGGAGGTTTTATTTGCTTTTTAAAGCTAGCGGGTTGTTTAATTACAGGTTAAAGCCGGGTGTGTGGCACTTACCTTACTTACAAGTGCACTGGATTTTTAAAAAGAAAGCAAGAGGTGGGGGCTTAGGCGTTTGGGAATCAATGAAAATATATGAAAGGGAGACACTTTACTTATAACCTTATCAGTTAAGATGAAATTGCATCTGACCGTCTTCTCTGGCATGATAGTATTTTCATAAGAGCTAAACTTCTTAAAAGCTAAAGAGTTGAAGGACATCCCTCTCACGGAGCCCACAGTGCACCAAAAATGTAATACCTTCGTGGCCGAATGACTAATTAAGCCATTAATGTAACCCACATGTCTGAGTCCGAGGGTGGCCGATCTGCGGCGACACTTGGGGTGCTGACTTTGTTTGCTGGTTGTTTAATTAAAAGCATGAGCCCTATTGAGTAAAAGGAAGTCTTCTTAATGAAGTTTCTCTTTTATAGGCTTAAGGAGTACTTTTATGCCAGGGAAGCAGTGAATTATATCTCCAGGGCTCATATTTTTTAAATACATCCCCAATTGGACTTTCCTCGCTATGACTTAAAGGGAGAGCTTTGCACACACACAGACTAAGTACAGGAATTTTTAAAGAGTGTATTTTCAATGCATGAATTTCAAAGATGGGGTACAGAGGGAGGGAAGAGACTTTACCTTGCAGAATCTTCTGCGGAGACAGGGTGCTTGAGGAACGAGCTAGAACACGTCAGCCAGGATCGAGAGACTTTATGGGAAAAGCAGAAAGTGACCCTGAAACCATGGGGGGTGACTTGTGAACGTTTTGTGTGCTGTGAGGTTGATCCTGTGCCGAGTCCCCTTTCCCACTGGTGAAACTCTTGTTAATACCTCCAGCGTATGGACATGGACCGGCGGAGGGAGGATGCCCGGAACCCGAAGCGTAAGCCCCGCTTAATGGAGGAAGATGAGCTGCCTTCCTGGATTATTAAGGATGATGCCGAAGTAGAACGGCTCACGTGTGAAGAAGAGGAGGAGAAGATATTTGGCAGGGGGTCTCGCCAGCGCCGGGACGTGGACTACAGCGATGCCCTCACAGAGAAGCAGTGGCTGAGGGTAGGTGTGGCTTCCTTACCTGTCCTTGCCAGGTGGATGCTCCTGTTCTTGCGCAATCGGGAGCCCAGGGACCAGTGGCCAGCGAAAGCAGAAGGGGCTCTTGAACACAGGGAAGGTCGCTTGGCTGTTGCCATGGCCTCTTTGCATTTCAAGGCAGGGCCTTGATATATAAGGAAGAATGTCTTGCGAGAGCAGAATTGGCCATTGGAAGCAATGAGGCCCGCTGATGTTTTATGACCAATTGCCTGGTCATGCCTCACTGTCGGAGTTAGGATCAAAATGTGCAAGGGGACCTGAGAGATCTTTTTGATTGTTCCCCCTCAATGTCCTGGTCTTGAATTGGAGTTTTAGTTTTCTAAGGCCTGCAGAGAGAGTTGAGACAGTAGTATTTTCGTTTTTTCCTAGACCCAAAGAAATTAGAGCTGGAAGGTGTCTTTGTATTCTCTTGGTTTTAGGGACAAAGCAGTTGTGGCCCAGAGAGGTTCAGTGACTGCAGGATCACACAGCTGGCTAGAAATAAGAATTTGTGAGTGCTGAAGCATTTGTGTGCCCAGTTTTGGCTACTGTGATCTGTCCATCGCAAGCACAGACTGGGGTTACTGAAGTTTGGAAACGTTATTCTGTAGTTTGGGGTCCCCCCCGACTTTGGAAAATGTTGATTTCTCATCTTGACTGGGGAATGAAATCTCAGAATGTTTGCCTGGGGAGCATAGACATACCGCAATGCCCCTAGGAGTGACGTGCTTGAATGCCACGGCCGGTGGGGATCTTGCATTTGAAGGTTTTGCCCCACTTTCCCTCACTGGGAGCAGACTTAGTACCGGTGTTGACAGCAATCTGGGACCCTCGTTCCAGGCAGGACCAGTAAATGTGCACTGGAAATGGTCAGCTCCGTTGGGTTGAAAACCAAACAACATAGAAGCTGTTGTTGTGAGTTGTTCATTTTATCGAAAGGGAATGCCATTCCCAAGCTTTGTGAAACATGGCTTTAGGACCCAGCACATAAGTAGGTAGGTGGGTAGAAAGGCAATGGGAAGGATTTTGAGATCGGTTATCAAAGGCAGATAGATCTTGGCACCACTTGAGATGTGATTTACTCAGGATGCCCTATGATGAGAGAGACGTGACCTGAATTTTGAAAAGACTGAGAAAAGAAGAGCATTGCTCGTATTTATGGCTGAACAATGGCATGTGAAATCTAACTTCCTCTGTGCGACTGTCTTACTCTCATATCCAAATATCCCCGTGGCCCCAGAGCACGGTTTTATGAATTTCTTTTGTTTCCCAGTTGTGAGGTTGTAGCTGTATAATTAAGATTCATTCTGTAATGTGAAGAGTTTTGTGTTTGTTTAATAATCATTTCTGAGCTCAGGAAAATTCTCCCTTTCTCTTTTATTTAAGCAATAAACTGAGTACCTGGAGTCCTATACAGCAGATGATACAACCATCCAGGCCAACATGGAAAGTCAATCTTTATAAGTAGAATCTGCAGATATTACAAGCAAAATCACCTTGTCTTTTAGGCAAGACTGTGGCTGAACTCACCATTTTTAAAATAACCATTGGGAAACGCTTTTAAGAAAAATAACATGGAGGGGCGCCTGGGTGGCTCAGATGGTTAAGCGTCTGCCTTCAGCTCAGGTCGTGATCCTGGGGTCCTGGGATCGAGCCCTGCAGCGGGCTCCCTGCTTCGTGGGGCATCTGCTTCTCCCTCTCCCTCTACTATTCCCCCTGCTTGTGCTCTCTCGCTCTCTCTGTCAAATAAATAAATAAAATCTTTATTAAAAAGAAAAAAGAAAAATAACACGGATCTTAGAAAGTTTTCAGGTTTAGAATACCTCATTTGTTCTCTTTTCCCTTCAGTGTCTGTCACTAATGAAGAGCGGTGCCTAGCACATAGTGGGGACCCAAGGAATGTTTGCAAAATGAAATTGTAACTTTTAAGAGGAAAGTAGACATTGACTCGTTGACCATAATGTTAGGATAGCCTTTCTCTTCCTGGTGATCCAGTAGACACTCTTTGACCTCTAACATACACGTCTAAAAATGGAAAACTAGTTTGTTTTTCAAAACAACACTGTGAAATTTGCATTTATAGTATAATAGAGTGTTCATGCGGAGGTGTCTTGTGAGATACAGAGACACCTGGGAAGGACAGAAGTGTTCTCAGCACAGCTCTGTTGTAGTACCTCTTTTTGTGATCTATTCTTTTGAAAATGGTCTGTCTGCATTTGGAAGGAGCTAGTGACTCTGTCAGCCGGGACCCTCAGTCGAGACATGGCCTCAGCATTCAAAATAGATGCTTACTGTCCTTTGTTCTTCTTGTTCGCCAGCAGCAGTCCTGTTCAATAGCAGCCTAGCAAGCTTTTTGGATAATAACATTATATTCAAGGGGTTTTCACGAGCCTGGACATGAAGAGATGTTCTCTGCTGGCTTATGATTGAGTGTGTTGCATAGACCCGGCCAACCCAGCCTTGAAAGGGAATATGGCAAAGCCTGTCGTGTAAGAAATGCTGAGACGGGGCTAAAATAATTCTTCTTTTCTCCTGGCGATGTTGTACAAAGCCTGCTTGGCAGAGGCCTCGGCGATGCACAGAATCCCAGAGCTGGAAGGCAGCTGAATGGAGCCGCTCCCCATCCCGTGCCCACAGCACAGTATCCGCAGCCCCCGTGCCAAGAGGCTGGCCATCCCTCAAGGAGACGCGCTGCCTTTTTGTCTGCAGAGCGCCTCCAGTTTGTGGTCAGCCCTGATTGTTAGTTCCTCCCCGCTTTGGACAGATCCCTCTTTCCCCGTCACTGTCCCTCGCTGGCCTTGCTTCTGCTTCCTGGGGTGGACAGAACCCTGTTTTCTTCTGTGTTTAGCATCACATCCCACTGGACCAAACCTGAGGACTTGTGGTCAGTCCGGAATGCACTTCCCCACCCCTCCTCCTTCTGCTGAACCTTTCTCATCCTTCAAGGCCCAGCTCCATTGCCACCGCATCTGTGACACCTTCACAAATAGAGCGCAGTCGAACTTCCTCTGAGCCCTCACACATCCATGCTCGTTCCTCGGTCCCAGCTCGGAATGCAGTTTCCTGCCATTTCTTGGTAGTTGCCCACACGCCCGCTTTCCTAGTACCGGGGAAGATGGATCTTGTTAGAACTTAGGAATTCCGTGTGCAAATAGGAAGCGCTCATTGGCTGCCACATTGAATTAGCACCAGATGGATGTGGAAGAGTATGTCCTAGCGTCACGTTCACGGCTGCAACGGCTGGACCTAAACATGCCCTACTCACGAGTAGAATTTTCTTGCCCACATAAAAGCCCAAGGTGAGTGTTTCTGGTTGGTGGTGGCCTTGGCTCTCCACGTGGCCATTCCAGAGCCCAGGCTGATGGAGCCTCTGCCAGCTTCTTCATCAGCTTCCCAGCGAGCTGGAAGTGGGGAAGACAGCACAGAGTGGCGGGCGTGGGGTTCGGAGGGGCCAGGCCTGCCCTGGTTCCGTTATCACTGCCGCTCACGGTCCATGGGCTAGAGCTCGGTGGTGCAGCCACGCTGGTCGTAAGGGAGACCAGGGAATGCGGTCTGGCCGTCAGCCCAGGAAAATAAGATTCTGGTGACTAGCTAGCAGTCTCCGCCCCAGAACACTTAGGCTAAATTTAAGTGATATGGCCACTTTTCTCTGTTCCCTGAACATTGTATTATGGTTTTATCACAAACAGGTTTTATTTTAGAATCGTATTATGCTAAAAATTCCCACAGTGACCTTTAGACCATCTGTTTCGTTGGAAGATTTTGAAATTTTTCTGTAATTCGTAATGTTGTTTTAAATGAGAAGGATCACAATTTCAAACACAGCTTAATTAAAAAAAAAGTTTTTTAAAGTTATTCTGAAATCCCTGTTTTCCATTGAGGGAAACTTCGGTTTCTTTGGTGTTAGCCAGTCTCGAGTTAACTTATCTTTTTGGGGTAGTCAGGGCAGCATTCAAGTATCCCATGGGCTGTTTCTCTCCTCTCCTGGGGCCTGCTGTCCCATCTTCCTTCCCAAGTGGCATCTGGATAATGGTAGGAGCTAGGGTTTCATCGTGGCCTTGGGGGCTGGTGCCCTGGTTCTCCCCCTGTCCTGTGGGTCGCTGCTGGGCTCAGCGCAGGGCTACCGGTCTGCCTGTCCCTGGAGGTCTCAGCATGCATCTGGTCCCATCTCATTCCCTGGGAGATTTCCGTGATTTGTGCTGTTGAAGTCTGGGGTCCTGGCTCCTCCAGTTGGCAGCTTTTCTGAAGTCTCATGAGGACCCCAGGGCCCTCCGGTGCTGTCGTTGTGTCCCAGCTCTTCTGTGCCCTGCTTGAGGGTCTGCAAAGTCTTGGCTGCTTTCTTCACGCTGTGTGAGACCACGCAAGAGAGTCTAGCCCCGTTGCTCAACAATGGCAGAGTCACCACCAGGGGGTTGTCAAGACTGAAGTTTCTAGAATCTGATGGCTGGGTGGGTGAGGGAGGTTTTTGGGGGGGTTTTTTGTTTTGTTTTTTGCTTTTTTTTTTTGATAAAGATTTATCTATTAGAGAGAGAGCGCACGTGAACAAGGGGGGGCGCGGAGGGAGTGGGAAAAGCCGACTCCCCGATGAGCAGGGAGACGGATGCAGATGCGGGGCTCGATCCCAGGACCCTGGGATCATGACCTGAGCTGAAGGCAGATGCTTAATGACTCAACACCCAGGTGCCCCGGTGAGGGAGCTTTTTAACACAAGCAAGACGAAAATGTCTAGCTTTGGCACATTATAACATCTAGCCGTATGAACATACCGTGGGGGACCCTCCAAGAGCCTTAGAAGGAGCGTGTGAGGTGAAAGTCCTGAAGTTTGCACTTTATTAGCTTCACAGAAAGTCTACCTCTGGGCACTTTTAGGGTCTCATTCCTCTAGCTTCCTGCAACCACCACCCCCCCCAAATGCACCACTGGACCCTCACGGGCAAGTATTCCATTTTAACCCCAACTGGGTTCACTTCTGGCGCTAACTACCCAGAGTTGGTACAGACCCCACAAGTTAAAGGGCTCAGGCCCCAACAAAACGGTGCTTATTTCACCCACCGGCCGCACTCTGGGGGCCCCCAGGCCACCTGCTTTGCTGACTGACGGGCTATAAATTCAGGGCTTCTCGTGACCCCCTCAGGTTCAGTAACTTGCTGTGAAGATTAATGGAACTCAGAAAAGCTCTGCTTGTGGTTACAGTCTTATTACAGTCAGAAGGGCCAGCAAATGAAGAGACGCGCAGGGCGGGGTCTAAGAAGCAGACAGAGACCCCTTCTTTTCCTCTCCTCCTCGAATCGCCCTCCTGACACGTCGGTCCCTTTCACCAACCAGGAAGCACCAGTGAGCTTCAGTGTCCCGAGTTTTTATCCAGGGCTCGTTACCGTGTAGGCACAAATGATTAAAATCATCCACTGGAAAAAAATAAATAAAGTAAAATCATCAGCTGGGTGATTAGACTCCCCCTCCAGCCGCCCACGCCTCCCAGGTCCGCCTGGCTCCACAGCCCAACCATCCCATCAAGTGGTTGGTCCTTCTGGGGACAGCCCCCATCCTGAAGCCCTCTAGGGGCCCTCCCTGGTCACCTCGTTAGCATCACAAAGACACCGCCACCACTCAGGAAATTCCAAGGGCTTTAGAAGCTCTGTGCCAGCAACCAAGGACAAAGACCAGACAAATTCTTGATTATACAACAGGTGGCAATATCCTCAGGCCTGACCTCTTACCTCTCTCCTTCCTTACTCCTGCCAAGAAAGAAGGCACTCGGCCCCGCCTTCCTGTCACATATATGGAGTAACTTCCTGTACACGTGTGGTCCGGTCGTAGGGTCCAGCCCTGTGGCTTATGGCAGTTCTGTCGCCCAGGCATCGCTGTCGACTGCAAAGAGCCTTTGAAATTGAGGAAACTCCTCTCTCCCTCCACAAATCCTGATTTAGACTGCTGTCTGATGGTGGTGGGCTCACAAATCCGTTTTTGGAAGGCACTGGTATCATTTGGTGTTTTTTTTCCTTTTTGCATACCAACTTTATCCTAATCCTTCTGAAGGCAGTGGGGGGGCCCCCCTGAACAGGGGATGGTGCCTTTAGAAAGTGTAAAAGAGAGTATGAATGTAGTTTTTAAAATAAAAAGATGATATCCATGAGCATTTCAGAGCTTTTCCCATGGTGAACTCAAGGTGATAACCGTGCTCCACCACATACCGTGTGTGTGTGTGTGTGTGTGTGTGTGTGTGTGTGTGTGTGTGTTTGCACATACACAATAATCGGCTGGTGTGGATAATTTCTTGGAAAAATATCTTTGTGTCTTTATGTGTGAGAGCAGGCATTCCATCAGCCTAAATTGGCAGCCATCTGATGAGTCCAGGGAGACAGGTTTTTCGGTTTAGCTCCAACCACGTGTGCACTGTCTGGGATGTCTCCAGTATTGTAATCATTATCGGGGGCAAGGGGCTCCATAAAATCGGGGGGATTGCAAAGCTAAAAGCTGGGCTAAGGGTGAATTCTGGAGTACTTGCTTTTTCTCTTCTTCCTGTTCCTTTGGTCCTTCTGCCAACTTTAGAATCCTTCCCTCCCTTAAAACATTTAGTGACACCGCAGAACGTATTTAATTGCCGAGTGAGTGATTTATACCCTACAGCACTGGAAGATAATTGGAATGCAAACTAAATTATGTGTTCTGTATAATATTTAATTGCCGAACGCACTTTGAAGAGTACGCTTTTGTGTCACGATGGATGCGGACATCTCAAAACTGTAATTTGGAAAGGTCCTTCTTATTCACTGGTGTCTCGCTGTATGGTCCTCCTACATGAAGAGGAGGATGCTTTTTTAGGTATCCTGTAGAAGCTTCTGGTGATGAAGGCAGTTATCTCTGTTTTTGCAGTTGGGCCCCAAACCAAGTTGCCGAAGTGAAGGTGATAAGACTCGTTTCCTCCCATCTTTGAATCTAGGGATAGATGCAGCTGATTTGAGAAGGTTTAGGATTTTGAGAGGGACCTCGAGGAAGGGCAGCCCAGAGAGTACCCTCTTTTTCCTCAACTAGTCTGTTCAACCAGATAAGAGCCCAAGCTCCCCACAATTTCTGTGCCCAAGTGGCAACCTCCTGGTCCTGTCTCCTGACCCCTCAAAGGATTTGGGGAGATTCTCCTTCCCAGAGCTCGAAGTAGAGGAAACAGTAAGAGAGTCTTAAACCATACAGTAGTGGGGGTAATCAGTAAGTAAAATGCGACACTTCTCAAGGGAATTTACCTGGGGGCATCTTAAAAAGCTACATAACACCAGGATGCATAATAGCAGGATAAGATCCCCTGGTTGGTTTTCCATCACCAGAAGCCTGTGCCAAAACCTACATGGGAAGGAGGCAGAGACATCCATGGAGAGGTAGTCACAAAGAACTGGAAAAAGTACCAAGAAAGTTTAAAGAAATTGGTATCTCAAACACAATATTTGAAATTATGCTGAAATACACAATGAGAAATAGCAAACTATCTTGCTACCCATCTGAAGAGGTGTCTCCTGTGTTTGGGCTGGATTCAGTACAATCCAGCCTGAAATCAGAGATGGGGGCTGGAAACTCCTCGCTGTAATCCCAGCTGAGAACATCTGTGATTCTGTGAAACGGCCCTTTCTCCTAAAATATCTTACACTGACAAGATTGGTTGGTTGGTTTTGGTTTTCACGATTCTTCATCAAAAGTATAATGTGCAGAATGCCTTTAATATTTTGCTGCTTTTGTTTTGTCACTTTAAATAATCTTTCTTTGCTTTTTGCTATAAGACATAAACATTGATTTTTTTTTTTTTTTTTTTTTTCTTTTATCAAATGGCATTTTTAGCTTTTAAAATTGGGTCATCCGATCTACCGGGGCAAAATTTCTAGCAAGCTGCATTTCCGTTTTTATACACAAGGGAGAGCTAAGGACCTAGAAAATAGATTTGGGTTTTGCCAAATTCGTGTTCTTCAGTACTTGAGGAAGCAAGTACTGAACTGATTAGTGGCAAGAGTTTGAGTTGTTTGGGAAAATATCTGACAGTAGTAAACAAATTTTGGTAACTTTTCTACAATTTTTATTTGATTCTTAAATCCACTGGCTAGATTGTTTTCACAGCGATTGGACCTTGGTGTGTTCCCTTTTGTCAGAATTCAGTAGGGTAAGTTCAGTAGAAGAAACAGTCCTCCGAGGGCCAACTGAAATAAATATTAAAGGTTGAGAAGCAGGAGAGACTTGTTTTGCTCAATTTTTAAGACTGTGATGCATGGAATTTCTGGTTTCGAGTTCTGTCCTTTGAAACAGGGATTCAGCTCGGAAATGTAACTCAGGCACGGAAAGTAACCATGGGAAATTGGATCAGGCTTACCAATATTTACAAGCCCAAGGAAGTTCGCCTTATCTTTATGTGGAGCCAACTCCTGCAGAGAAATAGATGGTTTTAGAAATATGTCTGCTTTTTTGAATCAAGATTTGGTTTCTGTCCCATACTTTTTTTTTTTTCTTTAATCGGTAAAGCTGCAGGAAGAAAATCTTTTTAAAAGAAAATTTTTGTTTATCCTTGACAGGTAAAAAAGTATATATATTTAAGGTGTACGATGTGATGTTTTGATACAGGTATACATTTAGAAATGATGTCATTCATGGTGGAGGTGAGGGAGGGGTGCCGGTCGGGAAGTTAGAGGCAGGGCAGGATGATTTTACCATCACTGTGTCCACATCTGGGTGGGTGTCATCTGGGTGGGTGTCAGAACTATGACTTAGGTGGCTGTGTACCTGGGTAGCTTAGGATTGTGGTCAAAAATGTAAGCCTTGGAATCTGAGACCTGGGGTTCAAAGCCCAGCTTTAATTATAATTAGCCTATAACCCTGGGTGCCGAGTACAACCTCTCGTAGCTTTTGCTATAAAGTGGGGGGAAATAATAGCATGTACTTTGTAGAGTTTTCTGAGGTTTAAATGTGTAACATTTAACCTGGCTCATATAAGAAGGACTCCAAAAACAAACTGGCTGTGTCAGAGTAAATGTGATAAGTGATAGTAAAAGAGGGGGAAAAAATATTTCCATTGTGTGTCTTGAATACAGGGTTTGGGGTGACGGGAGAGGGGTAGATATGAAGGCACCTGTCCCCACTCATTAATGGAATTAAGGAGAAGGAGATGTTCGCTTGCTGAATATGTGGTGGGACTGGCCTATTCTCCTCAAGCCCCCAGCCTATACATACTCACCTATCAGCTCTCGTCCTACGTTCTTCTACTTAATCCTCCATGTCTTCAGGAAGAGCTCGGGGGCCAGCTGTCGGGAACCGGGTCCTGTGGGTCCTGGCCCTGCCACCAGCTGAGGATGGGGTCCTGGGCCTCCCAGGCTGAGTGAGTTGTATTACCTTTGAATTGCAGGGTCCTTTCCACAACCTCCAAAACCATGTGAAGCTGCTATGACTTTTGCTTTGTACTCTGGTTTTAAGAATGATCGCCCTCTGTTTTCCTGTTAGTGGGTCCATGTGTGGAGGCTGTTTAAAAGCAGATTCAACTCGACACCCATTTCTCGAACGTGGAGGAGGCTGAGCCGCACTGTGCTCGGACCGGAGAACGCGGTGTTAATTGGCAAGTTTCTGTTCCTTACCGTCGGAGCGGGGCCCGCCTTATTAGTGCAATTAAGAGCCAGATTTGAGAGATGCTATTAGAGATAATAGTGCACACTTAGCCACCTTAAAGAGCCTGTCAAGAGCAGGTCTCCTAGTGTACACAGATGGGAATTAATAGAGATTAAAATAGATTGTGAGATGCTCTAACTTGTACAGCTTGAACAGTTCAAGAAATGAGCAGAGTTTAAGCAACGTGGGTCCTGCTTTCTGCGAGAGTTTCAGTGTCCTGCCTCTGGGGACGTTACTTAGGATTTTCCCTCCCCCAGTCGCAGGACTCCCACAGGAGAGAAGGGCAGCTTCCCCTCCACAAGGGGAAGGCGATAGAGTTCACCTCCTGCTGCCACTGGGAGAGTGGAGCCTCTCTGACAGCCACACCCGGGCTCCTAGCCCCCCATGCAGGAGAAATACAGCACAGCACATCCTCTACCTCTGAGTAAAGAAAAGGAGATGCAGGGAGTTCGGTGCTGCAGAATGTGATATTTGCAGATTCCTGGCGTTGTGGAGGATGACTTTTTCTCTTGTTCATAACAGTTCAGGTGGCCACCCAGAGCGGTCAGAGGGTGAACTTTCCAAAGCAAATACCAACTCCCTGTCACCCCCTACCCACTACTCCCACTCCCCAGCATGCCCCCACCACGGCCCCCTACCCCCCACCTCACCTCCACCCCCACCACATAAAACCCTCCAGCAGCCTCCTATTATAAGTGCAGTTAAACTCAAACACTTCTGGGCGCCTGGGTGGCTCAGTCGGTTAAGCATCTGCCTTAGGCTCAGGTCATGATCCCAGGGTCCTGGGATTGAGCCCTGCATCGGGCTCCCTGCTCAGCGGGGAGTCTGCCTCTCCCTCTCCCTCTGCCTCTCCCCCCTGCTCATGCTCTCATTCTCGCTCGCTCTCTTAAAAAAAAAAAAAAAAAAAACCACTTCAACGTGGTCTGTGACACAGGGCCATCTGGCCTCAACTTCTCCCCTTGCTCTCAGGGAGGTTGTCACACTGGGCTGTCTTTCGGGTCCTCTGCACTTCCAGGAAGGCTCCTTCCCGTGGCTGCCTCCTTCCCCTGATGGTCTCATTCCAGAGAGATCCCTCCTGACCACACTAGCTGAAATCACCAGGCCCGGCCAGGATCTGTCCTGTGACCTATGGCAGTTTTCTGCATGGCCCTTGCCATTGTGCACGAAAGCTAGTGCCCTAGCCTGCCAGGTGCACTGCCGTAGGCCAGCACCGGAGTGCCCCTCACATAGTGAGCACTCCATAAAAACTTGTGCCGAAGCGAGCACACCAGCCAGAACCAGGGTTCGGGGGAGGTTTGGTCGCGGTCTGTGTCCTTTTGGCAGAGTCCGTGAATCCTGTGCTTTTTGACTCGTGCGGGTCAAGGTAGACATTGTCGGCATTCTTTCCCATTCGATGCCAGTGATCTGTGTCTTCATGGAAAGATTGCTTACTTAAAAGAATTCTAAAGGCATGCAGTTCTGACAGAAGTGCTCTTGAGCTCCTCAAGAATTTGCAGGCACTGGTCTAATTTCAGAGCACAGTGATGAAGATCACTTAAATATGCACCCAAAAGTATAATCGCTGCTTCACTGTTCCAACCTTGCTGTTCCTTGCAAATGGCCATAGTTTTCACAACTGCCTTCCAGGTCGAACTTTTTCTTTCTTTTTTGGCAAAAGCCAGATGAATACATCTAATCTAACTCCGAATTTAAAAGACAAAAAGAAGGCACTAAATTAGCTGGGTTTTCATGTTTGAGTTTTGTACAAGAAAGTACCCAATAGAGAATGTTGTTTCCAGCAGAAGGCCGAATACTTTTATACTTTTATAGGGCTTCTTTCTTATTTTCTATTAGAGAATGTTAGATTGTCAGAATTCATGAAAAAAATTGTAGATGGGACCATGAAACTTTGCTCCAGGCAAAGCTGATTCTGCTCCTCCTACTGAAATACAATATTTAAGGTCACACTGCTCAGAGTCCTGTGTAGAAAACATATTCCTAATGCAGGATGCTGTTCTCTAAAATATCCTTCCCTTGGACCTTGTATGGAATATTTTCTAAAGATGTCCTAAAGATTATTTAAAATGATGTCTTCAAAACTTTATCGAGGTTGCCAATGGACCTATTCCTCTCTTCCAAGTTGTCTCTGATAACTTAGTGGGAAGAAGCAGGGCCTCAGGCATCAGGATGTCAGGGGTCTCTCTGGTTCCGGATCTGTCATCATTTTGCTGTGACATCTTGGATGAGTCCTTTCACCTTCCCGGGAGGGATGGGGGTGAGGAAGAGTACATGGCCCCGTCTTTCCTGCACTGGCCTTTCGTGACCCTGGAGAGAACTATGTGGATTTACCCTGGTCTGATTCCAACTCTGAAACTCAGCTCTAAAACTCGGAGGCACATGGGTGAGAGACTTCCTCCTTGTTCTCAGGAAGGCTTTGTCTTGAAAATGCAGTTTTGACACAGGGTCCTATGGCATGTTGGTGGCCTCAATTCATGATCCAGTGTTTGGGACGATCTGATTGTTGGCAGCATTTAGAGAGTTGAACTGAGTCCGTGTGCTGATAGGACACGATGGATGGGAAACCAAAATGGGTGGTGCCCACTGTGGGAGCACCTACCTGCCATATGGAGTTACCTACCCCATGCAGGTAGCTGGGGACTTCCGCCATTCTGTACAGAACAAGACCAAGAATTTTCTAGCACTTTGTCATCAAGAAGAAATCATCCACCCCTTCATTTTTTTGAATCTCCTGCATACTACCAAGCAGTGTGCCTAACAGGTGCCAAGGGATCCATTTTGTTCATTAACACATAACAGGTCTCCCCCTCCCACCCAAATTATCAAGACCAAATCCATTTGCATTCATGTTAATTTAAAAAAACCAGGGATGCCTAGGTGGCTCAGATGGTTAAGCATCTGCCTTTGGCTCAGGTCATGATCCCAGGGTCCTGGGATGGAGTCCCGCATCGGACTCCCTGCTCTGCCTCTCCCCCTGCTTGTGCTCCCTCTTCCACTCTCTCAAATGAATAAATAAAATCTTAAAAAAAAAATCATTACGCTAATATCATGGGATGTTACTGGAAGGCATAGGAAGATACTGTGGAGTCCAGCAGACCACAGTGTCAACATTGCAGGGGATTCCCTGTCATAAATACGTATTTTGCAAGAGAAATAATAAACCCAGTTTAGGGGCTTTATTTGCCACCATTTTATCTTATTACACAAATTTGATGATTGTTCTATTAGTTGTATCTTACTGCATTTTTATAAACCGCACCCAAAAACCCTTGGAGCTTTGCTTTTTTTTTTCTTTTAATGCAAAGTTGAAAATAGCTTTTTGGGAGGCATTTTTCGCATCGTAAAAGTGTAACGAGAACTACAGAAGAGTGAGGGAAAGAAAACAGAATCACCTGTGATCTCACTGACCTTCATGTACCAGGTTGGAGAAGTAGCCAAGGAAAACACGGCCAGGGGTTATTTTGGTGCCATTACGTTCAGAATTATTTTTAACCTGTTATGAGGCTGAGCTCTTTTGTAGCTGTTTCAATAAATCCCAGCCGGCGGTACCCATCAAGCCCCAGCCTGCTGTTAGTAACATTTGCATGTCCTTCCATTTGGTTTAAAAACACCCTGTTTTACAGGGCGCGCTGTGCCAAACGACTTTTATTTTTTTTTTGAAGGCCATTAAGGGGTATGTGGGGGCATGCCTTCCCACACTGGAATAATGATTTTTTGCTTCTCCATAAACAGAGCTTTCATGTCCCCACTTTAGATTTCACAGGCTGTCCCCCCCTTTTTTTTTAAAGATTTTATTTATTTTTCAACAGAGAGAGAGAGAGAGAGACAACGAGAGAGGGAACACAAGCAGGGGGAGTGGGAGAGGGAGAAGCAGGCTTCCCGCTGAGCAGGGAGCCCGATGCGGGACTCGATCCCAGGACCCTGGGATCGTGACCTGAGCTGAAGGCAGACGCTTAACGACTGAGCCACCCAGGCGCCCGCGTCCCCCCCACCCTTTTCAAAATTGCTTTTACCTCTCCGTGTCACGTAGCTGGTGCTTTCTTACCACCGCAAAGCGGGCTCCCATCACCCCATTCCCCTCCCCAGGACCGATGTGTTTCCTTTCCTTTGAGATATAAATGACATAATAATATGGTATCCTTTTTAGTTGCCAGGTCTGAATTCTTACTCCAAATGCCTTCCCATGGAATTTTCAGGACTTTCGGTTCCTACTCTGTCCTCTCCCTTCTCTGTTCCAGACATTGCCGGCCTGGGAGCTATAAATCTATATCACGATTAAATCCCTTTACAGACTTGGAATAGATATTCTCTCCCCCATTTTACAGATGAGGAACTAAGCCTCACAGGCAAAGAGCTGGTTTTGCAATTTAGCATTTACTACACGGCAGGTAGATTTGTTGGGGTGAATGCTGAACGTTCAGTTTATCTCCTGGTAGATTTTGAAAATGCACATCAGGGTCTGCGGGACTGTGGGGTTTTGGCCGAAGACAAATGCTATCCCGGTTTACAGCCCCTTTGCCCACTGAGCCGACCTCCTCCTGTCTTGTGCATTCTTGACAAGGTGCAGGAGCTTAGGACAGATGAGCAACAGGTGAGTCTCTTGATGACCCCGGGAGGACTTGCCTCTAGGGAAATTCAAGACAGCCCTTCAGATGGAATGAGTGTAAGACACGCCTCCTGAAGTGTGAGACACGCCCCTCCAGCCCTCAAGAGGGCGCTCCTCGTGGACTTCCATCTGCCCAGGAGTGGGACTCTCTCTCCCCTTCCTGTTTGCCTTGTTTCCAGGGAGGCCAGAGCCCTTCTCTCTCCTCCTCGTCGCCTTGCTCCCTGGACTTGCACTTACACGTCCTTCTCTGCCTTCTGGCAAAGTGAGGGGCGGTCTTGGTTGTTCTCCAGGTTAAAGGGTTCTCTTTGCCAATGAGGCTGAATATCTTATTTAGGCCGTTTTACTCCCAAAGCCAGAGCAAGACCCAGGATGGTATAATCACCAGTTAAAATAAAGGCAGTTGAGGGCGCCTGGGTGGCTCAGTTGGTTAAGCGACCGTCTTCGGCTCAGGTCATGATCCTGGAGTCCCGGGATCGAGTCCCGCCTCGGGCTCCCTGCTCGGCGAGGGGCCTGCTTCTCCCTCTGACCCTCCCCCCTCTCATGTGCATTCTCTCTCTCTCTCTCTCTCTCATTCTCACTTTCTCAAAATAAATAAATAAATCTTTAAATAAATAAATAAAAAATAAAGGCAGTTGAGGAGCACCTGGCCGGCCCGGTCTGAAGAGCGTGCAACTCTTGAGCTCAGAGCCCCGAGTTTGAGCCCCATGTCGGGTACAGAGATTACTTAAAATAAATAAATAAAATTTAAAAATAAAATACAGGCAGTTTTACAGAGGTGGGTTGGAGCAGGGTAAACAGAAACCAAAAATCTTTATTTTGCCCCATTTGTGCTTATTTTAATTCACTGTATAATTGAGTAGCTTCCCTCAAACAGCCTTGCGATGTGCTTCCTTGATAAGCCCTCCCATTCTGAGAAAGCTGAAGAAAAAGGTGAAGATTTAATTTTCTTGCAACAAGAGTTTTGGGTCCCACTGGTGAGTAAGGCATCAGTCTAAATGCCTTTACATTTTGATTAAGGGGACTTTTTTTAAATTCCCAAAGAGATTTCAGAGTGATAGGAGATTTGGGCATATTTTGAGAGAAGAACAAAACTCACACAAAGCAGAATTAAATCAACAGTGAACAAAAGTACGTGTGATACATTGTAAAAAGTACAAAAGGGAATCCTGTAGGATTTTATGAAGGAAGTGACATTTTAGCCGTTTCTTAAAAAAAGGAGCATGATTTGTGTAGGACAGGGGCTCAGGAGGAGAATCCCAGGCTCCGCACCACGCCGAGGCGTGGGAATGTGTGGTTCCTCCCTCTGGGACCTTGTGTGTTAGGAGCACGGTGTTTTTATAGGGGTTTTTACAGGGATAGGAGTAGAGGAGAAAGATTAGGGTAGGGCACTCCCTGGAGGCTTTACTCTGTTTCGTAGAAAGACCACAGGGTCTGAAGTGCGAGAACAAATGTGCGTTCCTCCTTCTAAGCAGAAAGAAGACAACCGCTCGCTTTGTAAAGGATGAATTAGGGCCCAGGAGAGAGGGCAAGAAAAACCCACAGGGAGGCCATTACAGCTGACCCTGCCTGTGCGAGAGGAGAATGAACAGAAGGGAATGAACTATTTCAGAGGTAAAGCACGCAGCGACGGGCAGGCCTGACAGACTGTAAGGAGGGACACTCATGATTTTAAAGGTCTTTTTGGTTTGTTTGTTTTTTGTTTGGCCTGGATAACTGGGGGGAAATGATGCTGCCCTTTGATGGGACAGAGAGATCCAGGGGGAAATATTTGCTCTGCTGGGAAGAGAGCGATGACTTTGAGCTGGGCCATTTGACGGGATATTGGAAATCACCATCGGTAACTCCAAAGCGAGTCTAGGCTGGAGAGAGAAGGTTTGAAGCCATGCGCATTGAAGTCACAGTGAGGCCAGGGGCAATCTGGATCTCCAAAGAAGGTTTCACGTCCAGACTAAGGGATCTGACTTCTTGCAGGGACCTCTGACCCGTGGCAAGGGGCTGCTCAGAAAGCACCCACCACCCTGGGGGTGGAGAGTCTGTGTCCAGGTTGCTCAGCAGTAGGAAGTCTGCCAGGGACCCCACTGTAGAGGTGGGGAGGCCAAAGCCTTCCCGAGACACATCTTATATTCTCCCTGCTGCCCCCCAGAAGAGAGGTTTTGAAGTTCTCCAGCAGCCCGTCCCCCCCCCCCCCCAGGGCCATTAAGAGACATCTCAGCTGTTGCTGTTCTGGGCATCAGATTATCAGTGATGTCTACCGTGGACTCGGGGCAGGTGGCCACATTTCACTGTATGTTTACTGTCGGGAGCGTGACAAAAGAGATGGGGGCCAAAAATAAAACCTGGGGAATCTGTGTGAAAGGGGAGGAAAATGCAGTGAGAAAAGTTGGGGAAACCCAAGACTGTAGCCTTATAGGAAGGAGAGATTTTAAATAGTGAAGGAGGAAGTAAATAAAATAGGGCCTCGACCGAGGGGGATTTAGAAGCTTTGTGCAACTTTTGAAAAAAATCTCAGTGTCCTGTCCTGGATGCTAAGGAATTTTACCCTGTGCTCCAGAAATTGATTCATCAGTTCAGGTGACTCCAGAGGTTGACACTATAGGGAAAGTGAGCAATGAGAAGATAGAGGGAAGATGCAGCAAGTTCGGTGCTAGAGTTTATGATTTTGTCCTTGAAGATGAGCATAGAAAGATCTAGAACAGAGGTGCTTGAATTCACAACTGGTGTTCAGTAAACAGGTATAGAGCCAAGAGCTGATTTCCCAGGGGACCCTGTCTAAAAGTTCAGTTTGTATTCGATTATATTTATACTACCTAACTTTTCTTCCCCAAGTGCAATGTTAGCTACAGTAGGGGAATGGAGAGAAATAAAGCATGGTCTCGGTAAGAAAAAGAGCAGAGTGATATGTTACAGCTGGGAAAGAGCCTGAGCAGGGAACGAGTTGATGATTGACGCTTGGCACAACATGCGCAGGTACAAGGGACTGGAAGAGGCGCTCCAGGTGAGAAGTGCGAGAAATCATGAAGTGGGGTATAAGTACGGCGCGCCAGGGCGAGGCGCTGGCTCTCTGCTCCTGTTCCGTGTGGGATGGCCATGGGCCGGGAAGCAATGGCAAACTAGATCGGGTAAGATCAGATTATGGAGACCTCTGGAGTCCGGGCGGGGAGGCTTGGAGTTGGCGTCTTGAGGATCGCTTTGCAACTTGAGTAGGGCAGTAACCTGATGAAAGAAATATTTAAGATCTGGCCAATGGGATGCAGCCCACGACTACTTAGAAAAAATCCAGAATCCAGCTATTTAGATCTTACTGCCGGGGAGAAAAGCCGTGATGACAAGAAAGAACAAGCAAGGTAGTGTGACTTTCCTTTTGACTTCCACTCTGGAAAGAACAGCAGAAGCCTTCTTAACTGAAATAATCATAATCCGCTGCGGGTTGGTCAATGAAAATATTAAGCTGAGAAAATGTCACTTAAAGTAGATGAAACCTTTAATAGAAAATATAATGTGTATCTATTTGCCACATTTTTACATAAGGCTAAAGTTGCCCCTTGGAGTCTGACTAGTCAGCTTTGCGTAAGTAACCCTATTATGTTACACTTAGGATTTCCAGTTTTGGTGTTCTTAGAATCTTTTTTTTTTTTTTAAAGTTCAGGTTTACTGAGGCATAAGTAATGAAGTTAGAAGACATCTCAAGGATACATTCTGAAAGGACTCCCCATTCTAGTTAATGATCACTTCCCTTACCTGAGGGAGAATCCTGATACTTAGAAGCTCGCAGAATGCAGACTCTTCCCTGTGTTGAAAGAGTCTAGCCCTTGCCAAATTCAGCAGTGTTTCCTTCTGTGTTTTAAGCCACTCCCCTTTCATGGAGTCTTTCACCATCCTCACTGTTCTTAGAAATCAGAGCTCTGTGTCTTTTCAACAGTTGTATTTGATTTTATGTGATCTCCAATTGAATTACCTAGTTCCCGTAACAAGCGTAACTGGCTTCCAGATCTTTGGGAACACAACCAATTGGCATACGTGACAGGTGGAGCCAGCAGAGGGTCCTCTTGGTGGGCAGGGCCTAAGGTGGAGGTAGACTGAAGGAACCTTTTTCCTTCCTTCAGATTTAATGACTGAGAAGTGTGCACCCTCTTAAATTTTTTTCTATGTGCTCTGTACCTGGAATGCAATTAGGGGAGATTTTCTGCAGATGAGTATCCCTGCTAGGTAGAGCCGGTCCCTGTGTGTCTACACTGTGTGCATCGCTGACCATGTTTCAGGTGACCTGGTCTTCTGGTTTTGCCTCTGCTCACCAGCACCGCCCATACAAATTTCAGCCATGGATTCCCAGCAAAACCCTGACGTGGCACCCCCAGGAAGCCATGAGCCATGCAAGGTCAGAGTAGTGCTAATAAGCATGTTTGTTAGTAAAACCTGGTCTTACTTACCTCTGTTCTTGTGTCTTTGTGCTTTAAAAAAATTACTTGTTTTAAGGTTTATTGCATGACAAATTGTGTTAGAACACCTAGAGCTTGTAGCTAATCAGGGCTCAAAATTCTGTTTTGAATTTTTAGCTTTACTGACCTGGCATTAAATAAAGGAGGAGAGTCCTACTTGACAAATAACTTTACGTATATTTACAAGTGCCACATAGATTCAGATTTAGATTTGCTCAAGGTAGTTCTGTTATTGCATGTGTCCAAGGTGGCTTCTCAAGTTGAACTGGGATCAGGCGCTCCCCTGCGGACACTCTAGTGGTATCTGCATGGATGTGTGTGTGTGTGTGTGTGTGTGTGTGTGTGTGTGTGTGTGTGTACACGCATGTGTGTACCTGCGTAGGTATAACCAGTTACAAGTATATGTCTGTGGGTACACAGTTACGGCCTCCCTGGGACCAGCGACTCTTTGCTCCTTTCATTCAGTTTCAACTCCCACACCAATGGGACACTCTCTTCCATGCTTGCAGTCCAAATCCCTAAAAGAAGCAAACTAATCTGGGGACTTTGCTGTTGATGCCAAGACCCTCTGGCCAGGCCCTGCACAAGCCTGGAGACAGGCCCCCCTGGGCACAGGGCACCAGTTCCATTTCCACCGGGTGAGAACAGGCCAGGGGCAGGTTGCCCAACACAGAACACCACAACCAGGCAGCCCACGTCCCGGCAGGGCAGTTTCCCTTAGATTCTAGGACAGCTTGAGCGACAATGGCTGCCATCCCTCACTCGCAGGGATGTTTAGGCTCTTGCAGGCGGTCCTTATGCAGCATCCTTGCAGTTTACACACATTTCCAAGATCGATGCCATGGTAGAGTTAAAAAACCTCAGTCCCCAATCAGAAATTTCAGTTACCATATGGATTAGGCTGCTAGGGCTGCAAGAACCAGATACCACAAACTGGGTGGCTTACAGAACAGAAATTGACTTTCTCACAAATCTGGAGGCTAGAAGTCCAAGATCAAGGTGTCCACAGGGTTGGTTTCTTATGTGACCTCCCTTGGCTTACAGATACCATCTGCTTCTCCCTGTGTCTTCACGTGGTCTTCCCTTTGTATTCCAATCTCTTCTTACAAGGACCCCAGTTGTGCTGAATTCAGGCTCACCCAAATGACCTCTTTCTTAATTACCTCTTGAAAGGCCCTGTCTCCAAATACAGCCCCATTCTGAGGCACGCGGGGGGTTAGGACCTCCCCGTATGAGTTTGGGAGGGGACCCATAACAGCATGGTATACTGTATCCTCGTATAAAGTATAGACATTGTTGCCAGCTCTTTAGTCCGTGCTATGTCCATAACAGGTGCACGTCATGATCCGAAGCCATGCCCATCCCTTCTTGCAAAGTGTGTTGGTGACTGGTCACTGAGTAGCTGTGACTCAGTCCAAGGGCACATCGTGAAACTTGGGGTTGTGGTGCCTCCTTGTCTCCCAGTGATACACCCACACCACATTCCAGCCAAAGTAGATCATCAACAGCGGGAATTGGCCACCAAAAGCAAAAGTGAGGTGAAAAAAAGCAGTGCAGAAAGTGAAATTGGAGGTGCTTAGAAGGTTTGAAAATGGGGCACCAGGGGTGAAGAGAGGAGTCCTGCAGGAAACTCCACTATAGACCGTATTGGAAGGGGTGCCTGGGTGACTCAGTCAAGTGTCCGACTCTTGATTTTGGCTTGGGTCGTAATCTTGGGGTTGTGAGATGAGCCCAGCATCAGGCTCTGCACTGGACATAGAGCCTGCTAGGGATTCTCTTGCCCTCTCCCCCTACCACCCCACCCACCGCTCACGCTCTCTTAGTTAAACAATTGGAAAAAGTCCGACGAATATTAAAAAACTTGTCTTCTTTAAGCAGAACAAGCATCCTACTCTGAGCCACCCTCTCCTTAGGATTTGATGCTTTTCACCCACAGGGCGGGTTATAGCTCTGAGAATCTGTCTTGCGTAGAAGCCCTCAAGAGAGCTCCGTGTCCCAGGCAAGCCCCAAAGAGAACCATTTCTTTGGCTTGAGGGCCTCCAGATGAGGTGATACTCTGTCATTGTCCATTACCTGTCTATCTCAAAACCATCAGGTTAATCTTTGTAAGCGTTGAAGTTACACGCCACAATCTGTTACCTTCTTTTGGCATTTCATTTTTTATTTTAATACACTGAGACCCTTGAAGTCCGAGGTGACCCAGGCCTCGCGTGGGGGGTGAGTGGGTTGTGAGTTATAGTAACTAATAAATGGTCTCGGGATAAGAAAGCAGAACTGTGTTTCTTCCCATTCTCCATCGTTTGTCTAAGCCTCTTGCTAGCTCTCAAATTCTCTCTGGTTCTTTATTCCACCCAAGGGAGCTGGAGCGTCGCGTGTGCCTAATTGGTGAGAACAAAGGTGTCTGTGCATCATGTTTATAATGCGGTAGGGTCTGCAGGGCCGGGTGTTTCTGGGGCCGCCCTCTACTAAATCTAAAAGTCATGCTCTGAACGAAGTACTGGACTCAGTACTCCCCAAAAGGTGCCATATGGGTTCTTAGTTGATCCTGTGGCTGAAATAAGTTTTATACTTTCTATCCTTATTTTTTCCCCTCGTCCCACCCCAAAATTGCTTTTACCTGAAATAGGATTCTAATTTGCCTTGTCTCGGTTGTATAAGCCCACCTCTTTCCCTTCTTTAGGTTTCCTTAGGGAGCTTCCTTACGCCATTAGGGGAAAAGAGCACCTTGGTCTGTTTTTGCAAAAGTGATCTGAAGTGGTTGAATAAGCAACCAAAAAGCTCACTGTACTGAGAATTTGGTTAATGGTGGCTCTTGGCACTTGCCCTTCATGACCAGCACTGCCCATTTCAGTGGCCAGCTCCCAGGTGCCTGACGAATGAGTGGAGTAAGAAAGGAGGGTCCCCTGAATTAATAGGTGGTCATCAGTTGATTGCACCACAGTGAAAAAGAAAAAAAAAAAACTATGCTTAAAAAAACAAAAACCTTTTAGATCAACTCCTCTCTTTCCTTGAATATCTGAGGCACTTGTTAACAAGACTATAAAGTTTGTGAATCGATACGCCATCATATACAGGCATTTTCATACATCCTGGGTATTACCTTAATAACCTCGGAATGGATAAGGATTTTTGGAAAAGGCTCCTTGTCCCTGGCGAGGGCAAGACGGAACATGCTACCTGTTGAAAATGCTGTAAGGTCTGAGGCAGGAGGGAAAGCTAGCAAGACTTCGCTGGTATTGTGCGCTGTGTTGAGGTGGTAGGAACACGTAGGAACCTGCCGTTGGGTTTGTTTGTTTCTTAAATATTTACAGAGTTTGATTCCCCCACCCCCTCCCCAACCCCGTGACTTTTCTTTTTTCGGTTGTGGCAAGAAGCACATCATGCAAAATCGACTTTCCACCATTCCAAGTGTACATTTTAGCCGATGGCTGTGCAACCATCACTCTTCTATACTGCAGAACTCGTTCATTATCCCAGCCCGAAAGTCTACACTCCTCGAACACTTAACTCCCCACTCCCTCTCCACTCTGTGCCTGGCAACCTCTGTTCTTTCTCATGTAAGTGGAATCAGTATTTGTCCAGTGTTTGTCCCTTTGCTGTCTGGCTTGTTCTACCTTGGGAATTTGGTTTTATGCCGATTTATCTAACAGGTTGCTTTCGGGGATGGTAATGATCAAAAACCTAAAATTTATCACAAGCCCCGAGTCTGAAATCCTGTATCCAGAAGTGCTACGGTGTTTATTAAACCAAGTGACTAAAATGAGGTGGCATTTTGGGCAAGAACTCCATGTTCGATTTGCTGCTGTCATAAAATAAAAGAAAACCCTATTGTAAGAAAATTTCCCGTATGTGAAATCTTAAAGTTTCTTTAAAAATCCACTTTTTTGCCCCTGCTACTGCTGGTAGTCTGGTTGTCTGGGGGATCATTGCCTGTCTTACTGGCTTCCAGGGTCTCGGCAGGGATGGAGAGTGGGTTAGCCTCCCCTAATGTTAGAATCAAGTTGAGCAGTGTGTGAGGGGTCTTCAGGAAGCAGTGTGGTATTGATGTATAATTGTCTTAACCCACATGCTTTAATGCTTAGCCCTCCATCTGTAGCCCTACCCCCACCACAGCAGTATTTAGGATCCTCTTCTGGAATCTAATGCAAGTTCCTAAAGGAGAAAGATACCCCCCGCCCCCAGAGAGCAAGAAGACTTTGTCAGTGGGCAGAAAACAGTGATATTTAAACATCCGAGTTAGGTATGAGAATATGGAATCTCCCATTTCCTATCCAAGAAATTTCCCATGCATTGTCTACATGTCTTTAGAACTGCTCCTTTTGATTTTTCTGAAGATGGTCTGTTCCGCCGTTGGGGGGGCTGTGCCCCTGTGTGTGGTGGGCTTGGAGATCCCGAGTGGAAAAGGCAACCACAGCGAAACAATACCCCGGGAGTTGCCTGTGGCTTTTGTTTGCTTGTCCCTGTTTACCTATTCACAGGCACGGATCCTTTCTGCTCCGCTGTGTAGTACTGTGAGGTCAGGTATAAGAGAACCCCATTACAGTGCGGGTTAAGGACAAGGATCATGCCGACTTTCTGTACTGTCCGTCTTCCCCTAAAAGACCTAGCGTGTGTCAGGATGACAGAGGGGCACGGACCAGACCCACGTGTGGACGATTTCCTGGTCGGGTCTGCCATGTGCTTTTTGCAAAAGCTGCAAAAGTGTTTGCTCTGAAATCACTTACCCTGCACAACGGTCTCCTGCATTCTGTGATCAGAGCCTACGCGCTGCTTTCTTAGGAGCTAACTGAACAAGGAGCCAGTCTGTATCTCGTTCTTGCACATCCTGTGTCGTGAAAATGTATTCTTCCAAAAAAAAAAAAAAAAAAGGGAAGAAAGAAAGCAACGAAAAGAAAGAAAGCGAAAGAAGTGTGTGCGGGGGGGGGGGGGGGGGGGGGGGGGGGTGGAGAAAAGGTTGCCATCCAGTGGAGGAAGGAGTAATTCCCAGCTTCATTCAGGAAAAACGCAGGCTGGAATATGCTTAACTATTTTAACTTGGCTGGGGATTTTTATCACCAGAAGGGTTTTTTTAGTGACATCCGGAGCCAAATGGGTGCAGTGCGCCTTTAAGGAAAGAAGTGCCTCACCAAACTTCCCTGTAGTTGTATCTCACCGTTTGGATAGGGAAGGAAAGTGTTAATTTCTTATTTGTACACTTTTTTTCCCCCCCGACTTCCTTCCTATTCACTTCATTAAATCTAGAGGCAGTTCAGCATGGGAGCCGTCTGTATGTTGAATTAGGGCTCGCACTCTTGCGCAACACGTCACCAGTCGGAAACTGGGGGTTTGCTTCTGTGATTTATTTCATTATTGTGCTGGTAAAAGGTTTGGAAGGGCATTCTTTTCGGGGTAGTACTTTAGCATTGTGTAGCAAGTTTTTGTTTTTTTTTTTTTTTTTTGGTGACCCCTCCCCCCCCCCGCCTAGCACTGAGTTGTCAGTTGAGCCAATTTGATAAATATTTAAAAAAATAAAAGAACAGTTTTAAATTTCCATGAATAATTTTTACTTCCATGCAGGAGTAATCTTACTCTACTTCTTTAAGTGCGAAAAGCACTGGGAAATATTTAGTGATTTGATTTCCATTAGAAAAAGACCCTTAGAAATCCCTGAACATAAAGTACTGCATATGGATGTGTTTGGGGTCTTTGGGGAGGAGGGAAGATGTTTTGTAGCTGACTGCATTCCTGCATAAAACCTTAATTTAAGGGGAATAATAGTACTTTGTTTCCTTTTGATTCCAAAACCTAAATTTAATAGGAATCTGCACGTATTAGGAATTGTCATAAACATTGTCTCCACTAGTTCTTTTTGCAATTGAATTTGTTTTCGCTTCTTAGCTACTCCCAGATTTAGAGATTGATAAGTCCAAATATCACAAGCTTATGCTTTGTTCCATTTTTTTTTTTTTCAAAATTAAGGGGAGGGGGTGAGCTTTAGAGCTATCCTTTTTACGACTTCCCCCTCTTCACGTACCCCACTGAAAAAAACAATGAAAAATTTTACAGCAGGAAACTGAAAGGGAAGTGTCACAGTTGTTCGGGATTTTCTTTAAGGAGAAAGAATGACATTGTATTAAAATGTTTGAACTTGAGAACGTGCACATTGCTTTTACTGACAGGGATTTAATGAAAAAAATTTTTATACCAAAAAAAATAAAAATCAGATTGCTCCAAAAACATGCAGCCTATTTTTTAAAGCACTAAAATGACGTTTAAAATACCAAAAAAAAGCATAAGTTGTTTTTAATTTTGTAAAATAAATTTGAATATTAATTTGTTTTCTTATTGGCTTAATTGTGAAAATGAGAGCAAGAATCAGAAACCCTCTGAGCTAAAAAATCTCTAATTCTGCTGCCTGGAATAATAAGGGGGAAAAATATGATAAGTAGTTGTCAATATTAAAACAGGCTGAAGGAGGAAGGCTTCGGGCCTTGTAGTAGGTAGAATGAAACAGCAGATTTGAGTATCCACAATCCTTTCAGTATTAAATTTTCAGTAAAATAAAATTACTTGTATATGAAAACATAGCCTTTCCCCAGCTCTCTTTTTTTTCCTGATCAGCTGATGAAGAGACTAGCAGCTCGCTGCTTTGCTGGCTTGTTAATTTTATCCCCACTAACTGTGATTTCCGATAGCCGGCCTGCTGATAGTGGTAAGGTAAATATCCTTTTTCGTTGCTGTCTTGAAGATTCAGTAGAACTACATCCCAGGCATGTGTAGGTGTGTAACACATCAAAAGCCGGTGTTCTCCGTATTTCTGTGTGCAACTGGGTGCCTGAGGAGAGCAGTACCATTAACTGTTGACAGCCTTGCATTCTGTATTTATTATTAGCATGTTCAGTCTCCAAGATTTGCGGGACAATTTCCTTTTCTTCATCTTTGCTTAGCTGCAGTGTGTTTAGCTGTATAGTGGGTGTCCTGCTTTTAGGCAAATGAATATTAATGAAATAATGTGGAGCTTTTTTTTTTCCTTTTTTTTTTCCTTCTATTTTCCTCATAACTCATCAGATCTCGCCTCCTTCATAGTGGTTATCTGAACACTGTAGGATCGTGATGGAAATTGTCTTTTGATTATTAAGGCCTAGCCTCAGACTGTCCCTTAGGATTCTTGTCTGTGTGCATGTTGCTTCTAGGGGTTTGCACATTGGAAAGATGCACAGAAAACCTTCTTTTAATCCCACTAGCATTTTTCACATGCCAGGTTGTTTTGTGTTCTGCACCAGGTTTTCTTCATAAAACCTTTCTTTTTCAGGAGGCATTGTACACAAGTGAAAGAAATTATGTCTGAGCTGTAATCACTCTTTATATTGATTGTTATACTCACATGATCATAAATATTAGCCATGTTTGGTGCTGTGGAGAAATGAAGGTAATTGCTTTATGATTAGGGCTCTTTCAGCTACGAGAAAGGATTGATTAGCATTTGCATACTGGAAGCAATATTGAGAGGCAGGAGAAACAAACAGCAACGTCAGTTATTTTGTGTGAGAAAGCAATCTTGAAATGTAATTTAAAGGTTTTTTTTAAAAAAAATTTATTTTTCATGGTCAAATTTCCTTTTATCTATTTTTTTTTTTCCATTGCAGTGTTCTTGTATTTTTCTTAAGTTCTGAGATTTACCAGGTTGTGGGGGGGAAGAAAGTTTAAACTTCTGGGTCTGTCACATGGATCTTTTTAGCCATTTACGAACAGGTTTCTTTTATACCTGGTTGTTTTTATAGCTATTTTATTATCTCTCTGCATTAGTGCTGCTGGCTCTGGTTTAAAGCAAGCGTTTGCAGGTAATTGGAAAAAAAAAAGTGTTTGTTGTTTGTGTG
Organism: Callorhinus ursinus; assembly: GCF_003265705.2. Classification (NCBI taxonomy): domain Eukaryota; kingdom Metazoa; phylum Chordata; class Mammalia; order Carnivora; family Otariidae; genus Callorhinus; species Callorhinus ursinus. The sequence goes on from NW_027397090.1 coordinate 12,625,610, forward strand.
TGTGTTCTTTATCAGATGATTTAAGTGCGTTTACCAAGGAATGTGGCTTTGTACTTCCTGTTTCCTTGTTTACCAATTGCTACATTAGAACAAAATCTGGATGGAATTCTGATTTATGTTGTGAATCATGAGTAAATTGATGTAAAACCTCAAAGATGGGTCAGAGCTTATATGATTGTAAGGATGTATTCTTAGAGGGATTTTTTTTTTTCTTCACCCACCCCTCATTTTGTTTTGTTTTACCGTTCCCCACCTCCCTTACAGTAATGAGACAATTAAGGTCTTTTTCTTACATAGAGCTAAAATTTCATTTGGATTCAGTTATCTTTCAGACACTTAAATGTATAGCTCTTTTTGTATTCGTCATTTCTTCTATTGGTGTTTCCGGCTTTCAACCTATTGTGTTCACGGATTAGACGTGGTTTAAAGACGCATTGATTCAATATGGCAGTCTTCGCTCTTCTTACCTGACCTGGTTACTGTTAACTTATATTTTTTATTATTTTATTTCTGTTAGTTTCATTTTATTCTTACTATTCAGGTTCGCTTTTTAAACTTTTCTTGGTGATTCTCCTGTCTTGAATTTTCCTCCTTCATTCCCTGTTACACTAGGCCATTGAAGACGGCAATTTGGAAGAAATGGAAGAGGAGGTACGGCTCAAGAAGCGAAAAAGACGAAGAAATGTGGATAAAGATCCTGCAAAAGAAGACGTGGAGAAGGCCAAGAAGAGAAGAGGCCGCCCTCCAGCTGAGAAACTATCTCCAAATCCCCCCAAACTGACGAAGCAGATGAACGCCATCATCGATACTGTGATAAACTATAAGGACAGGTGAGTGTTTCACTCCTACCCCTTGATCATCTTCACCAAGAGTACAGTTGATACCACAGAGCAAGATTTAGGAAGGTGTGCGCTGGGGTGTTAAGGCTCTTTCTAGTTATGTTTCACAGCTTTTGCCCCAAAGGTGTCAGCAACCTTGTGCCAGGTTCACAATGGCTGCCGTTGCTATGTCGGATGCTGTTTTACTGGCTGTTATTTGAGATATTTGGAGACAGGAGTTTAGATTACAAAATTAAAGTCTAAGCTGGAGGACAATTCTTAAGGATCTCGGAAATACCATCCTTTTGGTAAGGATTTGGAATGGTAGCGTGAAATTATACTTTTGGGTTGAGTTGTTAGGGAGAGAAGAATCCTAGCATACTTAAGGTAAATATTTCATGTCAAGACTCTGATGAAAAAACCAAACAGATGCTTCGTCAGAAATGCCATTCCTTCTTTCCTTCCAACACACTTGAATGTCTGAGCGCTTGTTTCAAACCCTCTCCTTCGTAATGATACTACTTAGACAAGGCATTTCAGCAGATGTAACTCGTGTTCGTGGAACTTTTCAGTGTAATGTTGAGAAATCTGTGCCGGGCACTATCATCCCCAGACCTGTGTCGGTCAGCCTGATACAGTAGATAAACTAGTTCGACTGCATTTTGGGTAGTTGTTTTGGTTTCTGCTTGATAATCAATCATGTGATGCAGTTTTCATAGGAAGATCACATCTCATTCCAATTAAAGAATCGATAGGAAACAGAATTAAACATTGTATTTCTCTGGATGGTATAGCGGCATTGATCAGTTTTTGGTTACTAATCTTTTTTTTTTTTTTTTTTACATTAACTAGTGTTGCTCTGTACACCTGGGAGTGTTTAACATGAATAACTAAGTTGTGATTTCAGTTTTTCATTGTGACTTTAGTGCATGTTTTATACCAGGAAGAAAACCTCATTATAAAGGTGAAGTAGTATAAAAAGGAAAATACTTTCCACCCAGAGGTTTCATTGTTAGGTCTTCATTATATCATCCCTAAGGAGTTTCCAGAAGTGGTGGAAGGTGGCAGGAGGGGGTGTGTGTGAAAGAGTCAGGATTTCATGCCCCTGTTTGTGTCCCAGATCTTTTAGGTTCTCTGCTTCCTCTTTTTACTTTTTGTTTTTTCTTTTTTTTTTTTTTGGTTGGTGGTGGTATTTTTTTTTCAAGTGCATCCCCTTGCATCTTTCGGAAGTGGTGACAAAGAGCAGCCCCATTATATTGGGTTTGGATAAGCTGCTCGTTGACACACGGGAATGACAGCCATCCAAGGAATGAAAATTTGGTCACAAGTCTGTTTCTTTGACCAGAGCGAACGTGCAGATTTCTTTGTAAGCCAAGAGTCCATAACTCTGTCAAGTTTCTCTCTGTCCCCAGCCCTACCAATAGATGTGCCACAGGCAGGAATGGTTTCCAGGAAACCAGCTTGGACAATGATGCCTTATTTGATCAGCCCCTGGTGCAAGGAAAAATAAGTCGGGTCACTCTTGCATACGCCACCAACGCTTTTGCCATTGTCTCAGGAGAGGTAGCATCTGTCACTTTGCCCAGGTGTGCCGTGTTCGTAACCTGCTGAGTGAGTCTAGGGCCCAGGGAACACTGAGACGAGCCAAGAAGAGGTTTAGAAGCTTGGCCTTCTATTCCAGGTGATGGCTCGCTCCTCCTTTAATGGTGTAAAAGAGGTCACCAGCTGGTGGACTACATATTGCCAACAGATTGATTTACTTTATGGTTCATGTTGTTGCGGTGGGGGAAGGGAGGACTAAAAGCAAGCAAACAAACACATGAAACTGGCGAGATTTTGTATCAACTTCAGGTGTTTTCCATTCTCTCCAAAAAACCTAAAGATCATGCTACATTCTACTCAGGTTTCCCTAAGGTCACAATCGGTGGCAATGGAGACGTGGCCACCCCCTCCCCACGGGCTCTCCTGCTCTGGGGTGTCCCCACTCCCCATCACCTGCTGCCACCCTTCCAGTGTGGGTGGCCAATGCTGGTGGCCATTGGTCATCATGCCTTTCCCACCTGGCCCATTCGACTCCTTTATATTACCTGCTGGCTCCATAGCCTTTTGAGTTTATGACTTCCTGAAACACATAGCTGTGGGCTGACCACATTCCTCGAAACCCCCACCAAATGTGAGGTTCCATCCCTTACCCCTGAGCTAAGCACAGCCCGGTAGCTGATGGCACAAGCTCTCGCCCGGGTTCAGCTACCCATGTTTAAGTCTTGAATCCAGCGTTGACTACCTGTGGGGCACTGGGGCACCTTCCTCAACCTCTCTGAGCCTGTTTGCCTCATCCACGAAATGGAAGGATTGACTGTAGCTGCCTTGAGAGGCGTTCTGTGAGTTTGAGGAGTTAATACAGGCCAAGCTGGGTGGAGGCATCTCATTACTAATAATCAGCCTCTCTGACTACTTTTAGCTCATCAGGTGGCTAAATGGAGCTCTGAGCCCTTGAAAGGAAGTGTCCTTGCTGATAGAATTTCCATCCTCCCCCCCCCCAAAAAAAAATAGACAACACAGTTTCACTGGGACTGATTATTGAGCATGTCTCTGCTTGTATTGTAGGGGGAAAGAATATTTGTATATTTTAGCATGCAGACTTTAAGTACTTTTTTTTTTTCTCCTCCCCATTCTCTGGTTTCAGTTACTTATTTAACCCTTGCTTGAAAAGTACCCTCCTAAGGCCCATCCTGCCAGCTTCCACATTTGGGTACATTCTAGGGAGCATGTACTCGGTCGCTGCTGCGTGTTTCATGGATTGTTCATGTTAGTAATCTAGAAAAAGCACTGATTCTGAATATTTCTGTGTTTTATTTCTCTTACCCAACTTGGTTCTCAAGTAGGAGGCTCTCAAATTAGGCGGGCCTTAATTGGATACATTGTTATATTTTTGTTGGTTTTAGAAAATACTGCTGGGAAATGTACCTACCCCTCCATGTGTTGAGATTTCTGTACCATTAAAGTCAGCTGCTAATATAGTAACTCAACCTACCTGCGCAAGAAATGCCACCAGTGCTCACCTCCCTCCTCTCACCTCAGCCAAATGTTAGGGCTCTGACAGTCATACAGATTAGCGGTGTATTAAATAAGAACTGCCATCTATATTTAACTGATACATAAGAATTAATTAGCTCTCATGAGACGGTTTTTTCAAAGTTCTTGCATGATTCTGGGACAGATGTATCTTTCTTTTTTATAAAGAACTAGGATAATTTAAGCATCTATTTATTCCCTTTGTTTTCAGTGCCAGGCCTTTTCCTTCTTTTTTTTTTTTTTTTTTTTTTATTAGGGAGGGTACTTTTTAAAATGTGACCCCAGAGAGCCAGTGATTTTGTGTGATTCACAAATGTAAAATCCTTCTGCGGTAATTGCTATCGGAAGGCAGTACTGGTCAGCTATTACTCGTTCCTAGCTTTTTCTTTTTCCCCTAAATTAAGTAGTACTTGTTTTGACTTATATTCATTGTTTTCTGTTTCTGTAGAAGGTTTTTAAAAATACTGTTGTAAGATTATGTAATATTTAACCTCGGACTTGATTTCTTTAAAAAAGGGATTCATCCTCCTCTGCACGTGTAACCCTTTAAAACTGCCCCAGGGATGAGATCTAGAACAAGGTGGTGAGGGGTAGGGTCTCCCAGAGAGAGCTGTCCCAAGTCGAGAGACGTGGCTTAGAGTTGTTTGGATAAGGCAAAGATTCTAGAGGGATTCGGGGTTTTAGCTCTCCCTGGTCCATCTTCCCACAACCCAGGCGTGTCTCCGACACCACGTTGGACAGACCACCATCCAACCTGTGTGTGGACACTCCCAGGGATTAGTCCACTGTGTTAGGGGGCAGTTCAGGACACTGAAGGATACCTCTAAACACAACAGTCATTTCCTATATGAAAATGGATTCAGCCTTCTGTCGTCTAGCTATTCTCCTTGGACCTTCAGCGAGTAAACCTGTTCCTCATTTCAAGAAATGTCCTTTGTGAACAGCATATCCACCTCAGGACATTCTCCTTGAGGTTGAAACCCCTCCCTTTGCGCTCTGAGTGATATCTAGACGTTCGCCATTCTGGTCCCCTTCCTTGGGCACATCCTGCTTTCTCAGTGTCCCCCTGAACATACGGCACCCCGAATCCCAGAGGTATTCTGATGGCTAAGTACAGGGTGGCTAGCTTCCTTGGGCTGGAAACCAGTATTCTGTTACCATGACTCAAGAGTGTAGTAACGTTTTCCAGCAACTCTGACACAGACTTAACCTTTATGGAACATGGGACTTGTTGAAAAGCTTCCATTCCCCCAAAACATGCAGAAAGCTCTTTTGTCGCTCGATGCTGCCAAGGTTAGCCTTTAAGTAAGCATTTGATTTTTTTTTTTTGAACCTTTATCTACTGACTTCATTCTTTCCCCGGTCAGTTCTGTTTAACTGATTCATGTCTCAACTTTCTAGTCTACCGTTATAACTTAATTTTTAGGCCTTTAAAAAAAAAAAAATGGTTCCTTGTCTAGGTCTTTTTCTTTTTTTTTTTTGGTCCACAGAAGATTTGTTATAAGCTGTTGTTGAGAAACTTCTAAAGGGCAAAGGACAGTCTCCTGTGCCCCCTGAAAAACCACTTCAGGTTGACAGGAATATAGTAACCAGTAATACCTAAAGTTGATCAACGGTCTGCGAACTCACATGACGGTGCCATCATGTCATGCACATTCATCTCTCCTTTGTCAAGGCTAAAACCAAGAGATACCACATTTGTGACCTTCCAGTCTGTCCACCTAGAAACCCCACCGAAAGGATGAAATGAGGTTAGCCTGCCAAGGCTTTATCCAGGAGACCCGCTACTGGTACTCAAATGATGTTATTTATCTTCCCTAAAGAGCCCCGTGGCATCTGAATAATTTCTCCTAATTTTTTTTTTTTTTTTTTTTTTTTTTTTTTTAACGGAGGGTCCACATCAAGCATAGCAGCCTCGAGTTTCCTTTTTCATTTTGACATAGGGACACCGGCACTCTTCTCGTCTTCTGACTCCATTTCTATTCTTTGTGATTTCTTAACCATGATTAGAAGCAATCCACACGCTCCTTCAGGATGTAATTAGTTTGCAACTGAAACTTGGACTCATTTGAAGTGCCTTCCTATGCTCCGTCGACTCTCCCATTGGTAGCTTTTGTTCAGCATTTATTGTGCCTTGCTTTTCAAATCTGAGCATTGTTCTCATCCCTGAAGAATCTGGAAACAGAAGATGAGGTTGTGTCATCTCACTCCCTGACCATCGTTTTGAGGACTGTAGTGCGAGCATTCCAGGAGGACTGGCCCTGCTGTCTGCCAACAGTTGGGACTTCAGGTCCAGCTTTGAGGCTGGATGGAGGGAAGCAGTGGGCGAGGCAGGAAATATCTGTCTGGCCAGTCTGATTGGTGGATGAAACCCTGGCCCATGGTGAGAAGTAGGGGCAGGGCTGGTGACCGCTGGGCTCCTTCCTCCCTGACAGTCTTGAGGCTCTGCCGTCCTCCCTGAACAGGAACTGTCCTCTTCTTGCTGTGAATTTTAAGAAGCCTTGGTTGACATGTCTGAGAATGGTGGAAAGCCTTGGCTTGTTCCGAGTTTTAGCTGTCCTCCGTTGTAGAAAATCATCCATTCATCCTGGAAATATTTATGGCATTCCTCCCTTATTTGCAGCCCTGTACTGCAGAATAGGGCCAGAGGGTAAAGAAAAAACAACAAAAACGAAACAAAACAAAAAAACCCTCAAAGTACTTACCCCACTGGCTCACCATACATGTGTTGGAGGACATAGTCTTCCTACCACATGGTCTTCCTTCCAACCGGTGACCGACCAGGGGAATTTAGGGAAGGGAGGGATCACGTGAGCTCATTATAGGAGGACACAATGACGTTATCTCGTGTTTAGGGTCACTTAGGAAGAAAAAAAATACGATCATTATAAAGACATTTACCCTGGGAAAGGAGAGGTACCATTTCATCTTATTCCATTACATTTTAGCACCTTTCCAATACATTTTAACACCTTTCCGCAGAAAGACTGGGTAGACCTCCAACCTTAGGACAAAGTGTCCTCGTTTACCTCCTGTACACCCCAAAGTCACTGGTAGCATTTCCCTCTATTTGAGGAAGGCCGAGCTGCTGTCTTTGAAGGTCTACATCACATCAGTCCATTCTCCAGAAGGGATGGGCTCCTGTTAAAATGTTGCCTTGTTCCAGGGTTTCCTCTCAAGTGCTTGACCTGAAGTGCATTATTTACTGGGGGGGGGAGGGGTAGGGAGAGGGGCTCTCCCGCATTGATCACCATCTGGAGGCTTCGATCCAGGGTGGACTATCCATACCACTGTTCCTCCTGCCCCTCCAAAATGGATTTGTAGTAACAGAGATGTTTAAAACCAAACCAAGGGCGCCTGGGTGGCTCAGTCGTTAAGCGTCTGCCCTTGGTTCAGGTCATGATCGCAGGGTCCTGGGATCGAGCCCCGCATCGGGCTCCCTGCTCCGCGGGAAGCCTCCTCCTCCCTCTCCCACTCCCCCTGCTTGGGTTCCCTCTCTCGCTGTGCCTCTCTGTCAAATAAATAAATAAAATCTTAAAAAAAAATAAATAAAACCAAACCAAATCCACATCACTCTATTCTTCCTTGAACTCTTTTTTAATTGTTGTTTTGGTATTTTGTACCCTTTTTCTTCCCACGCCTAAGGTGATCAGATAGCTGGCTTGGGTAGGTCTGTCCCCATGTACTCCTTACCTGAATCATTCAAAATTATTCTGCCAGGATCTCTTTTGTTCCGAGTCTTGCATCCCTTGTGATCTCCAATCTTCATTAGTGTCAGCTCACAGAACCTTGCTCATCGTTCTCCGAATTATTTACATCCTGCTCTATGAACTAAGATAGTATTTCTTGTTGCCACGTTTCTCTTCCTCCGTCGCTGCAGGTCCTGAGACACTGTGGGCTGTTTTTCCTCTGTGTCCTCGTGGTTACCATGATCACAAACCCAGCGTCCCAAAGGCACAGTAGAAAAAGCATTCCTGCCCCCATGCCTTATTCCCGATATGCACTCAGATACCAAGTTCCCTCGCCACACGCACGAGCATCTGTCCTGGCCACCCTGGCTTCCGTGTGGCCCCACACGCTTCTGCAGAAGCCCTCCCCGTGGCTGGCCTGACCTGCTGCCTGTGTCCCCTGCCTCCCGTCTGCTCCTCGTCCTGCCTCTCTGGGGTGTGTGTCTGATCCTGGCTCCCTGGTAACGTTGCACGGCTTCCCTTTGCCTGCTGGACGATGATGATGATGATGATGATGATGATCCAACTTCTTAGCGTGGGAAAGGTAGTCTTCCATAGTCCGGCCTTGACGACCTTCCCAACTTCGCCTTCCATCATGTCCCTTCCTATTCTCCCTCTTCTTTCAGACATTCCAGCTCATTTTCTTTTTCCCTACCTCTCCTCTCTTCCCGGTGTGTGCTTTCCCCCCCCCCCCCCCCCCCCGCTCCCCCCCCCCCCCCCCCCCCCGCCATGCCTCGAGCCCTCCTAAGAGCCAGCAGTGGCTCCAGGAAGGGATTTTTCTAGGCAGCCCCACGTAGGCGCTGCGTGCCAGGGGGTGCTGTCCTCACCTGAAGTAAGGTCTGGATGAGAGGGCAGTTTCTCCTGCAACATCTCACGCCCCGTATCTGCTTTATTTGCCACTGCACAAAGGGACAATAGTGTAACAGGCTCAGGATGGCTCAACTGAAGCGGCTTCCCTGGAGGCCCGTGGAAGGGCCAGAGACCTCGGGTGGTGGCTCCTGGTCCTTTCCCGTTCCAGGGACTTGCAAAGACTAGAGGGCTGGGAGGCAGAGCCAGCTAGCTGGGTGGTGTCCTCTGGAGTGCCCTCCCTATGCTGGCTGCCTCCACATCGTGTGCTCCAGCTCTCGAGGTAAGTCGTAGGGGCTAGGCTCGGACAGGGACAGGTCACAGCTACTCTGGTGAGGTCACGCCCCTCCCCGCCCCTCCCCGCCCCTCCCCGCCCCTCCCCAGCCAGTGCTGCCTGACTTGCACTGCTTCTGGGCAGTGGATGGCACCGGAGCCCTAATGCTCCCCTAGAACAGGCGCAGAGGGAAAGGGCATCAGCATAAGAGGCATTGACGTGTTTAAAAGAAGCGGGAAAAGTCTCAGAGACGTGAGGAAATACAGGAAATCGTTTTTTGGGGTTTTCCCCCCATTTCCGGAGAACTGTGTGTTTTTTCCGAGTGTGGTTCCACCCAGAACCTCACGTGGTCTTCCCCCAAATCCCCCGAGTAGGCGAGGCAGGTGGGTGAGCGGGGTGAGGCTTGGAAAAGTGAAATGCCTTCCCCCAAGGTCACCCAACGTGGCAGGAAGAGCTGGGCTGGGACTCGAACCCAGGTCTTCTGACGCCGGTGTTCTTTCTACTCTACCACAGGTGTAACGTGGAGAAGGTGCCCGGTAATTCTCAGTTGGAAATAGAAGGAAACAGGTCAGGATGCGTCTTGTATCCCCTTGTCTCTGAATACAGGTATCCCTTGGCGCAGCACACAGACCGACTCCGAAGGAGCCGGCAGCCCCTTTCTCCGCGTGACCGCCCTCCCTCCCCGACGGCCCCTGCTCGGGGTGGGGGATGGAGGCGCACGGATCCTCTAAAACATCCTCCAGGGCTTGCGAAGGTGTCTGCGCGCGCTTCAGTTTGGGTGCGCCCGCGTTTCTAAGTGCCCTTCCTCCTCCCTGCCGCACCTCGGAGACGGGCTTCTGTGGCTTCCCCCTCCCACGCGCTTCTGTCTTAACACCCGCGGGCCTCCTCCCCTGGGGCTGCCTCGGTGTGGAAGCTTCCCGAAGGGCGCCGGTGGCGGTGGCGCTGCTGCAGGGCGCGGAGAAAGGCGCGTGCTGGAGCCAACGGGCCTTGTGCAGAGCGTCGGCGCCCCGGGTGGGCTGCTGGCCTCACCTGCACCTCGCCTGCCCCGTGGTCCTGAGCGTCCCGAGCCAGGTCGTGTGACCTTTGTGTGCTTTTGCTTCTGGGGGTGGAAAGCACAAATGCTTTCCGCCTCGAGATTTCGGGAGAAGGAGGTGATGTTGGTCGCGTGGGAGAGGGCGGATGTGCAAGACTTCCCAGGGTTAGGAGCTACTAGTCCTAAACGGAAGACTTTTTTTCTTTCAGTCAGCCTGAACTTAAAAAAAAAAAAAAAAAAAAAAATGATAACACTTGACTATCCCTCTTCCATTTGTGTCGGTTGACCCAGTGACATCGTTTACAGCATTTTTTTCCTCACTAGCGTAGGAACCAGCTTAGGGCGAGGAGGAAGAGGCGTTGAAGCTTCTTTTCCAGAATGAATACCCATCCTCAGTGGCGCATCTAAGGCAATGAAACGTGGGAATGATTTGGGCCTACCCGTGTCTGTGTGGGGATGGGACTGTTGTGCAAGATGGTTGATTTTTTTGTTTTTCTTTTTTGATAATTCCTATTGGTGTTGAGGAAACAGGGTTCAGCCCTGGAAGCCAGACACTCTAACCGTGGTGTTCACTGCGGGGACGTCAAGAATTGTGTTTCGTTCTTGGCATCATGAGACCGAACTCATCTGGATTTACAAATAACTGTGACATAAATTATGATTATTACTTTGGCCACTTTAAATAAGGAAGCAACTTGGATAACAGCTTCCACCACCCTACCTCTGCCCATCCCAACACGGAAAGGAGGCTTTATGGTCTAAATGGGGTGACGTGGCTAAACGCCCAACCCGGTAAACAAGGACAGACATAAGCTCCTCCCCCCTTCCATCAAAATGGTCATGTGACCATGAAAAGTGGATGAATCGCAACTTTAAAGAGTATTGCAAGCCTTCCGGGTCATGCCCGGGCTTTTCCTGGAGGTGATAGGGCTATATGTAGCTGGGATCTGGATACATGTATTTTTACACAGGACACATTTAAATTATGATTTACAGAGCCATAGCAAGGGGTTTTGAAACTTCCTCTGTCCGGGCTCTGGAGGCTTTCTCGTCCCTTACTGGCATGTACGCTGCTTTTTTCCATACACCCAAGTTTATGATGTGTGTTGTTCAGAGTTTGTATTAGGATGAACAGAATTTGAAAGTTCTTTTTTCATGTGTTCAGAAGCACTGGCCGTTTTCTGTGCTAGTCTCTGTGCGAGTACTGAGAATGGGGTAGAAATGAATCCAGTGGAACGCCTTAAAGCGTAGTTGGCAGGAGCTACGAAGGAAGAACACATACCGGGTATGAGTACATCGTGTATGGGGACGGAGGGGAGGGGAGGGTCGCAAGGAGCGGCGAAGGCGTCGGGTCTAATCGTGCACAGAGTGGGGACCCCCAAGTAGACTGCAGGGGTGGAGGACAGGGCAGAGGCACTCAGTCCCCTGTGCATGGGCCACCATGTGTTAGGGAAAAGCGGGACCCTCTACAGACCATGTGGATCCCAGTAGGACTGGACCCCGCAAGGAAGGGAAGGGGGCAAAGCGTGGGACAAGGTGGTGGGTGTGAGGACAGAGGTGGCTTCCCAGACGTGTGACTGACAAGACCCCAGAGCAGACCGGACGGGAGAGAGAACCTACAGATCGCCCGGGGGTCTCTGCTCAGTGAATGTGGTGCCAGTCACAGGGATGCAGGTGGAAGGGCAGGCGGCATGTGTGGGTGCCACATGCGTGCACGGCTACCCTGCCTGACATCCGCCCTCCCAGGAAATCCCAATTTCTCTGCATGGCTGTAAACTGCCCTTGAGGTTGGGATTAGGTTGCTGGTATTGACTATCCCTTCAGGACTGGCCAAGGAGCTCTTTCAGATGAAATTTATTTTTAGCAATGTTGGCACCAGACATTGTGTCTTTCTTTAAATAGGGGAGGGAGGCTAGGACTATGGATCTCAGGCCCGAGCACTTTTGCATATAGTAGCTCTAATTAGCCGAGAAAGTCTCATGAAATAGTAGTGTGACCAAGTGGACACACTTGTAGAAAATCTTCGTTGGAGGTGAAGAGCCTTTCTTCCTGCATTGGATACTTGGGGCTCAGCCTCAGGGCCGACAGTTTATCTTACGTAGCTGCAGCCTGGTGAGGTCGTAGCCTCATGCATTGTCTGGGAGGGTGCTCCCCAGACTGGGGTCCTCAAACTGCAGTCCTGTAGCTTCTTGGAGATGCCCCGGTGGTGCAGTTAGAGGCTCTGAGAAGTCTGATCAAAAGTAACCTATGGAGCTTCATTCCACCCGGTGTGTCCCAAACTCCTTCGACCAACAAAACCCCCTTTTCCAGGGAGATCCATTAAAAATCCATTAAGCTTGTGTTCCGTGGAGCACACTTTGGGAAATGCCGACGTGGAGCTCAGGAGTTGCATTTTGTCCAGGGAGAATTTGCTCAGGGAAATGTGGATTTCGGTACTTTATTTTTTCCCTCATGACAAATACTACTACTTCTCACACGTTTAGTAGAAAAGGCTACCTGGACTCCTGGTGACTTGACACTTATTTATGATGCTCCGCCAATTATACCCACATAAAGCAATGGGCAGCCCAGAGATAAACTTAGCCTGTCTGCTTTCCAAGGCGCAGAAGGCCTCCTGAGGCTTCCCGGGTCAGTCTGGCCTGGGAAGAGCAGGGTCTCTGCCTCTCAGAGCTGCAGACCAAAACCAGCACAAATGACCTCTCTCTGCGGGAGGAGGAGGAGTCCCAGCTGGATAACAAGGCGGGTTTTCTTACGGGCTGATAGAACTGTCTTTAAAGCCACTCCATAAGCATTTTAATAAAAAACGGATTGCTCTGAAAGATGGCAGTTACTGGGCATATATGTTCTTGCATAGTCATGGGGAAAAATTCTGCCTCCTTCCTTAGAATCACCCGTCCTACATCTTCCTTAGGAATTTGCTAAAAGAGCAACTCAGGACAGAGCAGCCCTCCGGGGCCCCCTTTCACCCACCCCTCTAACAAAGTGACGCATGGGACTTGAGGCTCAGGTGGAGAGGCATTTGATTTTGTTTGCCTGTGACAGTTTTGTGCTTTTGAGTTTGGTCACATTTCAGCCAAAAGCTTTGAAGTGTTTTTACCGTGACGAAGTAGAGACACAGGGTCGGATCCAAGAATGAAATACTCGGGAAGGGAAGGTGCGTCCTTGCCTTTTGAAAGGAGGGCTTTCTCTGAGTGCTGTCCAAGTCTTCAGGATGACATGACCTAGACTGGTGAAGTAGCTGACCAAGGTCACACAGGTGGACAGGTGTGCAGTTAGGATTCGATACTTCTATCTGCTCTTAAGAAATGTCAGGTGAGAAAAAAGGGGAAGCAACCAGACATCCTGGGTCAGTATTTCTAAAAGAGTCAAGGGATAGGTGATAGATCTCAAAGTTTCCTCAAAATGCTTGTCTAAGCAAAGAAATCATATTCTCAGAATCCCACAGGCACCTTTGATTTGTAGTAGTAAGTTTGAGGAGAGAAAGCTGAAGAAATAAATAGGAACTTAACAGTATAGTAGATTCTAATGATTGTGATACATTATAAATTTGATGCAATTATTCTATTTATTTGGCTTTATTATGGTAGAATTAAAAGGTGCCAGTTGGTGAAATGTCGTACGTATGGTGATGTAAATAAAAGTTGGTCATATGCCCCTTAGATCTCATTTCCCCAGAAAAAAATTTGATTAGATTTTTGACTTAGAGCATGTTTTCAAAGAAGGTAACCCAGTGAAAGTGTTTTGAGACCTACTTTATTTATGGATGATGATATGGTTACAAATTACATTAGAGTGTAAATCCTCCTTCTGTTGAATCAGAGTGCGTTGTTGTGAATATTTATTTATGCTTTGGCATATCTCCTTGTGGTCCTTAGTTTATGACTTTTTAAAAACCCAGTTGCAGCTGTACTGCATTTACAGTTTGATATCCTGTGCTATTTTATTTATTTACTTATTTTTACTGAAGGTCCTAACAAGGATTTCTCCCTTCTTCAAGGCATCATCTTTGAATTCGTAATTTCAGACTCTCTAGCATTCTATTGTCCTTTCCCCAGCACACGTTCTGGATGGTTTCAGTTAGTTATTCTAAATAACGCTGTGCTGAACATCATTCATGTATGTATGTGTCTGTTACATGGACGTACTTATATTACACACGTGTTATTGGCCTAGAGTGGATCGCCAAAAATAGAACCACGCAGCAGGGTATAAACCTTTGCTGCTTTTCTTACTGAGCTGACTGAGCCTTTTATCAACTGCTAACATTGGGGCACTTACCTTGCATTAACCTGATGTAACCTTATTTTTGTTGACACCTCAGGCACATCCTGTATCTACACTCCCGACACAACCCTTGGGGTGATTTTTACCCACCACCACTTCCCCTGCCAAAGGCAAGCTTACCCCAATCGCATTCTGTTTTGCCATAACCTCCCATATTCTTCAGGTTTCCAAGCTTGTTAGGAATTATCGATCCAATTATCGATCAATACTCAGTAAGACTCAGGTGAGAGATCTCAGTAGCGAACACGGAGCGCGGGTGCTTCTCACACCTGTTTCGTGCCTAGCTCGGGTCTCTGGGGGCTCTCTGGGGGAAGTGGGGTGCTGCTGTGTTTCAGGTACATTTTTAAGTGGTTTGTATGAAACCTCACCAGAATCTGACCCTGAAAAGCAACAGCATGCTTTCACCTACTGCCCTCCAATGTTGACCCAGTTTTTTAAAGTTTTCATCCCAAAAGATTTCCTGTGTTTGATTCCTTATTGTAGTAACTTTTTTTTTTTTGTAAAATCCTTCCAACCCCAGGTGGGTGTTCTAAATCATGACATCATTGTTTTGCGTTTTTTTTTTTTTTTTATGGAGGCAAGATAGGTTTTATTACGTGTATACATAGGTCTATTTCAGTGTTAGCTAAATTCTTTTTTTCAGAAGTATCCATTATCCATGCTTGTCAACAGATCAGCCTGGGCCGGTAAAAAGAAAATCCTAAAACAAACAAAAACCAAAAACCTCTCACCCAATACCTTATCTTCTTGGTTTGGGTTACAGAAAAGGCAGAATAGCCAGCATTTTAAAGGATTAGGTCTCTCAGCACTTCCGTCTTCTGCCATACCTGAAATGTAATCAAAGGGAAAGCTGATGTTCATGTGACATTCTTCATGTATGCTGTCACCATTTTAGAATCCCAGGAGTACAGATGTGAAAGTTGTGTGTGTCCTTTGGTTTGCGGAAGTAAGGGGAGAGAAGTAGGTTCCCAAACGAAGCCCAGCAAAGTAAACCTCACCTGTGTGCCTGCATATCCATGTGTATGCACACACACATACGAACAGTACATTTGGGGTTTGCAAACCACTGTTCCCACAGTGACACGGGGGGCCCTTCCATCTCACACACCCTGACATTGGGGCCACATGTGTCTGTGTCCATTCACCTCTGTGGGCAGGAACCCCTGGTCTGCTTGGTCGACCAGCACCTGGAAACTCTCTGCAGTGAACACTGTTATTTTATATTTTAGGTTACGCTCCTCCCCCACCCAGGTTGTTCCTTATCAGGGTCACGTTTCCTGTTCTGTGATAGATCTCTGTATGAGATCGATCTGAAGTAACGTACCATCAGTGGAATCCTTTTTTGGGAGCAGGGAAGCAGGTGTCATTTCGGTCATGGAAAGCAGGACTCTTCCAGCGAACAATTTCTACTTAGAGTCCTTAAATTGTACAAGGCGACATAATGGAAAATACCTGGGGGGGGGTAGGTTAAGCATTTCAACAGAAACAGAACACCTTCTGCAAACCATTGTACAATTAGTCCATTGTTCTGGACTTAAAAAAAAAAAAAAACTTTCCAGCCCTGGGGTGAAAAAAAAAAAAAAAGCATTTGAAAAGGTATGTTGAAAAAGCCTTTGCTCAGCTTAAGTTTGAAAAAGAAATGCCAAGAATTCAAAACTCTGTCAGGCTGTTTCACTTCCTTTTTCATTTTTTTTTTTTTACCTTTAATTTAGGGGAAAAAAATAAGTTACTGTAGTGATCTTGGTAGCAAGTGGTTCTACCTTGACGCATTGTTTTTTTTTATTTGAGAGAGAGTGTGCCCACAAGTTGGGGGCAGGAGGTGGGGAGGGGCAGAGGGAGAAGCAGACTCCCTGTTGAACAGGAGCCCGACACAGGGCTCCATCCCAAGACCCTGGGGGTCATGACCTGAGCTGAAGGCAGACGCTTCACCGACCGAGACACCCCAGGCACCCCTACCTCGCTGCATTCTATAGGTCACCTAAAGCTGGATGTCCTCCTGACATTTCTGCCCAAGCTGGTCATCAGAACCACTCCTCCGACAGGGAGGGGGATGCTCTTGGCTGCATGTAAGATGTTCCCACCCGCTTTGGAAAAGAGGAAATAAAAAAAAAAATGGGTACATAGAAGAATTAAGTTCTGGGCAGGTAGTTTGATAGCAAGAATTTCTTCCCATTTTCATGGAGAATGGGTTCTTGAAGTATGGTTGGGGGCATGGAGGCTGGAAATGACTAAGCAAGTGGGGGTTGACCACAATCTTCACGGGCACACAGGAAAGAAGCTGTTGTGACGAGAAGAGTCAGGTCATCAGTATAGACTGGGTTTGTAGGGCATGAGCAGAGGAGGGCTTTGAAAGCCAAACCGAGATGTCTGTATGATGATCGCACCAGCAAACCACAAGAGGTCTTTTCCAGTAGCTTCCAGGTCTTCTGTTTGCCTCTGTCCTCAGGGAGACGGGAGAAAGGCAGCAGGACAGGAATATTGAGTCGAGTAAGCCCTTAATTTTTAAACAGTATCAACAAAATTTTGTCTTACTTTCTGAGTCTCAGAATGTTCAGCTCTCTCCTTTATGAGCACAGATAATTCTGGACCTGTCTTGTCACAGGGTCTGGAATTGCCACAACCCGACTAAGGGCAGGGACATCGGACCAAGATTGTTTGGGCCATTTTGCCCCCATTCGGAAGCGCTTTATCACATTCTTGGTGAAAACAGCTTATTTCTTATTTCACCGGTAGCACAGTTGAAACCGAGACTCTGTCCGTCACAGGTGTACAAAGCACAGATGTCCTTGTAATCCATCAAATAGAAAAATGACACCATCTGTTGGCAATGTACAAAATGACAGCGTGAAGATGTCACTGAGGGTCAGGTGTTCAATCTGAGATTACAAAGAGGTCTGACTTCCTGATTGTCGAGAAAACAGGGATAGAAATAGAAAAACTGATACCTGTAAATTGCCTTCCAGATACTCCTTTTCAAGCAGGTAAAATGTTTGTGTATATAAATCTCAGAATGCTAGGAAAAGAGACAAAGCAGAAATTGTGGCCCTATGGTGAAGGTGATAGTAAATAAACCAGTTGTTGTCACATACTCTGGTATAATTTATGGAGGTACAAATGCATCTATCAGCCCGGAAAAGGGGGGGTAGCGGTGGCCATAGGGTGGGGGACGCTCCTTGGTTCTTCCCACGGTAACCGAAAAATCCAATTCCCTATTAAACTGCACTGTTCTTAAACCCCTTGTGTGTGTCCCTGATTTTCATATTTATGAGGCTCCTATATGTATTAAAAAAATAAAGCCAAGACCCAGCATAACAGAAAAACTCGCCCATTCCTTTGACAGAGGATTTTCGGTTAATTTATGCAGGCCCCTATGCTCTTCAGCATTTTCCCCACTGGTTGCTAAGCAACCATTTGAGTTACTGCGCATGCCTTTTTTATGATAACTGTCATTATGAATATTTTTTAATTATACAACTGGGACTATGGATTAAAACAGCATATTGTCCCTCATTCTTAGCCACAGCTTCTAGCGTGCTTGCACGCTCCTGGACTCACCTTCCAGAATTTACATGGCAGGGATTTAGGCTTTTTTTTTTTTTTTTTTTTTTGGTAGGTGTGCCTTCACAAAGGAAGTAGAGACTGCATCGTAAGGGAAGGGAGATTTTTGTGAAAAATGACTCCACCATACCTCACAGGCTGCCATGGATCTGGATAGGCCAAATCAGATGTTAGAATCCTGAACCTAATGAATATCTGTTCCTGTAACCGTGCCTGCTTTCAATACTCTAAGTGATGTTAAAAGCTTACAATGCTTTAGAGACTGGTTTTCAAAGTTATAAGTCGCGAAGCATTTGCTGCTATTAAATGTGCTTTCAAATAAAGCTACCATGGGTTTGAGGGAGGGTACCGCACTAATCCCAGACACACGAGGCAACTGCACTAATAAGTTAGTTTTTTCCTGCCCAAGTGGCTCCGTACGCACACGAGTGCAGTTAGGCGATCTGAAGGGGTTCCTCTGGCAAATACTAATAAAGGTACGCATGGTTCACAGCGTGTAAAATACTCTAAAAGGAATCGGAAAAGAAAGACACACAAAGGCTTTTCATTTGAGTTTCCGGAGTATATTCTAACATACTACTTTCTAAATATACAGGGAGTTTGAAGACAAAGGAATATGGAAATAAAGCCATTGTGTTTGTTTGTTTGTTTTTTTTTACCAACTCAATTATTCATTTAAAAATGGAATTGTTGGTTGAATAGGACGTTTTAAGGATTTCTATCTAAAAACAGAGCCACGTTCACTCCGAAGGAGGAACTCACAGTGGACTTGCCGTATTCTGTGCGTGACAGACGTGGGGCTCTAATGGCATTTTAACGTGATTTCGGAGTTAGCGCAGGGAGCATTCATCTCCAGTACACTTGTGGGATTTTTCTTGATTTAAAGGGCCCCGCGTCTGTAGGCCGGGGGATGCCGTTTGCTTTTTGGATATTTTCTGACATAAACGCCTTCCTTGGTAACGTATGACTGGATCTGTGTCTGTTTCTCCCACCCTTACAGTTCAGGGCGGCAGCTCAGTGAAGTCTTCATTCAGTTACCTTCAAGGAAAGAATTGCCAGAATATTATGAATTAATTAGGAAGCCGGTGGATTTCAAAAAAATAAAGGTAGATATTTTGTTTACGCACTTGATAAAAAAAAAAAAAGGGTGAAGCCGTTGAAATGACGACACTCAGGACTGGGTAGTGGCGTCCTGCCTGAGCACCATGGACAACCCCTCCCCCCCCCCCCCCACCGCCCCCCATCTAGGGCTCGTCACCAAAATGGCGGGGAGATCCTTGGGCCTTTCCGTGTATTTAGTTATGTGGAGAGCTCATAATGTAACCTGCGTTTTATTTAAGAAGTTTCAGACTCCTCCCCCCATCCTTTTGCTGTTCTTCTGTCCCATGCTGTGCTGCTCCTTCCCCTACCTGCGGGAGGGTGGGCTCTCTGAATGGTGCCCCCTGGAGTTGTTGATTCCCATATCCCGGGCAGCGCTATCTGCTGTGAAGACAAAGGGAACATCAAATCAGGCTTTTTCTTTTTTCTTTTTTTTTTTTTTTTTTCCAGGTATTATTATTTTTATCCCCCCCCCCCCCCCCCGTTCTTTCCTCTGTTTTATCCAAAATTTGCATTAGGAAAGAATTCGTAATCACAAGTACCGGAGCCTGGGTGACCTGGAGAAGGATGTCATGCTTCTCTGTCACAATGCTCAGACGTTCAACTTGGAGGGATCCCAGGTATGTCTTCAGTTGTTTGAACAAATGTAGAACCTAACCTGTGCTTCTGCACTTTTAAGTGATTCCATTTTTCTGCTGTTTGAATCATTGCCTCTCCCCCAGGGGAGAATCAAAAATAAGAAAAGCCTCCGTCGTATGCTAGCGTGTAAGTAAATTGAGGCTTTGGCACTTCCAAATTAAGGCCAGCCTCTGGACCAGAGCTGTGCTAGTGCTAGCTCCTATTTGTGCTTTCCTTCAAGGCTTGGCTTCTAATTAGAGGAGGAATTCCAGGAAGGCACTTAGCGTAATGCTTAAAGGCTAGAGGTACAGTTTTTGCTTTTGTCGAGACTGTGTATTTGATTATATTCACCTTCGTTTTTCTGACCGTAACCTTGCATCAGGAAGTGAAGCTACTGTGATTTAAAGCCAAACAAAACAAAATATACCTCTAGAGAAAAAAAGACCCGCTATCTCTTAATTGCTTACAGAAAATGCTTATCGAGCCAACTGTAATAAAGAACTCCCCTTGTCTGCTGGGCATAAGTGACACTCAATTGATGAGAATGGGAGGGTACTCTCACTTCAGTTACACCCGAGTTCCAGGCCCCTTTTGTAGGCACCCCTTTTTGCCCCGTCTGTATTTCCAGCCCAATGCTCTTGTGTCATGAAGAAGGAAGGAGAGGTCCATGTGTCTGCCACCCAGTATCAATGTCAAGCCACCAGTAAGTTCCTTAAGCTTCTCTCCGGATCTTACTCTTTTCCCCCACCCTCCTGTCCATTCCAGTCGTTAAACTGGAGAACATGAGAATCCTCGCATGGGTCTTTTCTGAAAAGACAGTACGTTTCCAGTTCACAGTGGTGTTCCCTTGGTCGAAACACTAGTTCTCGAAAGCACGCCTTCTGTATGCGAGACACTCTTGAAAGAATGCTGAAAGGAAAGCCAAGACCTCGAGGGAAGACAAGAGTCAACGAGGGTACCTTCTGCGAATGACCGCTTGCAGGCCCCGGATAGATTTGGGGGGATCTTCGTAACCTACTCCCAGCCCCTCCCCGTGCCACAGCCTCACTTTCTGCCCACGCCCCGCCTCGCACGGGAAGTAGAGTCACAAATGGCCTCTTAACTGGCTTCCTTCTCAGTTCATCCCGGGCACTAGTTGCTGTCTCTCTCTCTCTCTCTCACTGCTCTTGCCCATCTACTACCCACCATGTGCTCTTAGGTTCTAGAACAAGCTTTGTCTCTATAGGCCGCTTTCCAAAGTCATACCCTACCCTGGCGCTGTAGTCTCCTCCTTCAGCTACTTCTCACCCGAAACAGTTCATGGTCCAATCACACTTGGCCCCATGAACACCTGCTTCCCCAGATACACATGCTGTTGCAAGAAACAGGACAGAGAGAGCCTGCAGACCCTTTATATGGTCACAAGACAGCAACAGCTGGCCTAACGCAGTCCACCGTCATCGCCAGGAAATTGACCTCAGCGCAGTGCCAGATGCATGCGCTTCGTCTCCTTCCCTAAAAAGCCCCCCTCCTTTCTCAGCCCTGATGGACTCCTCCTCCTCACCTCCTCAGCCCTGATGGACTCCTTACTATCCAGCTGAATTTTGATTTCTGGCAAATTCTGCCCCGGCAGCCCCATCCCAGGACCCCTCCCCACCCTCTGTCCTCCTTGCACTATGTCCTGTGGTGCTCACTCCAGGGTGTCCCGTCACCTTCACGAGCGTGTGGCTCCTCTTTACAATAAAGACTCTGTTCTAGAGCTAGGGCCATTGTTTCCCATGGTTTTTTATTTGTTGACACACCTAAAATGTATCCTTTTCACCATTTTTAAGGGTGCAGTTCAATATTAAGTATGTTTTCTTTATTGTGCAACAGATTTGCAGAATGCTTTCACCTGATAAAGCTGAAACTCTCTACCCATGAAACACCTCCCGCTTGACTGCTCCCCCACCCCCGTCCCTGGGAACCTATGAATTTGAGTACTTTAGATACTTCATAGAAGTGAATCAGACAGTATTTGTCATCTTGTGACTGGCTTCTGTTACTCAGCATAATGTCCTCAAGGTTCATCCTTGTTGTAGCAGGTGAAAGGATTTCTCCTTTTTTAAGGCTGAAGAATTCATTTTCTCTATATACTGCATTTTGTTCCTCTATCCGTGGACCCCGGGTTTGCTTCCACTCTTGGCTATTAAGAATAAATAAATAACGGTGCTGTAAACATGGGTGTGCAAATCTCCCTTGGAGACCTTGTTCTCCATTCTTTTGGGTATATATCCAGAGGCAGGATTGCTGGATCATATAGTAACTTCTATTTTTAATTCTTTGAGAAAAGGGACCATTTTTGAACTTGAGATCTTAGCAAGTCCCGGGTCTGTGCTCAGATACGTGCAGACACCAAAAAGGAAGTATTGATTCGAGGAGTAACAGCCAATGTGGATAAACCAATAATAAAGAAGAGCTGCCATTTTGTTAGGGCATTTGCATTTTAAAGGAGGTTCCTTTACCAGAGTATTTGATAGAACAACTTGAATAAGAAGTGTAGTTTTTTAAAATATTCCTTTTGTTGTCAAAAACGAGAGGCTCTCTTGCGGAAGCCCGCCCCTCTCTGAGTATACATGCCCATGCGCGTACTCATACGCGCGCGCGCGCACACACAAACTATCTCAACCACAAATGGGCTTGTTTACCAGAAGAATCAGTGTCTGTGTTTGAGCTCAGCGTTTTCCGGTGGGGTTTCCTGCAGGCTAAAAGCTAGCACTGGTGTTTGTAAGAGGATTCACGTACAGCAAAGCAGGTGTGTTCCCCGAGGAAGAGGAGAGCACGTTGCTGCTGAGCGTCTTGGGTCCTCAGGCTGCGGGTTTTAACCGGTGCCCCGTGACCCTTTAGATCTATGAAGACTCCATCGTCTTACAGTCCGTGTTTAAGAGTGCTCGGCAGAAAATCGCCAAGGAGGAGGAGAGCGAGGACGACAGCAATGAGGAAGAGGAGGAGGAGGAGGAGGAGGAGTCCGAGTCGGAGGGTAAGCCCGGGCCTCTGCTGCTTCGGCGGCTTTGCCCTTCGCCGCCTGCCGAGATGCTTCCACAGAGGCTAACAAAACAGACGTTGGAGTCCAGCAGATCTGGATGCCATTCCTTGGGCTCCCGTGTCCTTGCGTGTCCTTGCTGGGCCACCTCAGGCAGTGTACACAACCCTGCTGAAGGGCCCCTTCCTTCTCTATATAACCCAGGTACTAAAAATGCCCCCCGCGCAGGCAGGGAGCTTAGCATAGGGCCAGCCTCCTAGCGAACACTCAACTGAGTGTTGTCTTTGGAAAGTCAGCATGAAGCACATTCTCTACCAACATTGCTGTTCATTCCCCTAACTGTTGTGTAACACAGTGGACTTTTCACTTGGAGGGACTTATGGAGCGTTGATTCCTGGGCGCCACCCCCCCGCGTTTCTGATTCTGTAACCTGTGTTGGGGCTTGCCTGCATTTCCAACCCGCCCCCAGGGAATCCTGAGGCTGCTGGACCCAGGACCAAGCACACCGTGAGAGTCTGTGTCTTAGAAAATCATTGTCAAAATGAGTTGGAAACGTGGTCCATCTCAGCCATCGTGGATCAAACACGGATCCCGTCTGTATTTAAAATTTTGGTATTTTATTCATCATGGATTTTTTTTTTTTGCATTAATTTTGAGTTTTTCAAATACTGCATTAGGATATTTACCTGCCTTACCGAGTTTTGGTGCCTTCAGAAATTTTTTTAATTAAGTTTTTAATTTTAATGGCAGAATAGTTACCGTACAGTGTTATATTCGTTTCAGGTATACGACAGAGTGATTCAACAATTCTGTACATTTGTCAGTGCTCTTCAGATGAGTGCACTCCTTCATCCCTACCACGTATTTCCTCCATCCCCACTCGTAATCGTCAGTTTGTTCTCTATAGTTAAGAGTCTGTTGCTTGGTTTGTCTCTCTTTCTCCTTGGCTCATTTTTTTTTGGTGTCTTAAATTCCACCTATGAGTGGGATCATATGGTATTTGTCTTTCTCTGACTTACTTCATTTAGAGTAATATTCTAGCTCCATCCATGTTGCTGCAAATGACAAAATTTCATCTTTTATGGCTGTGTAATATTACATTGTGTGTGTGTATCACATCTTCTTAACTATTCAGAAATTTTGCACCCAAGACCTCTTCTGTCTTAGCTTCATTCCAGCCCTCGGTGAGAATCCATATGTTTACACAAGGTTAAGGCTGCCTTCAAAAGTCAGAACTTTCCTAATTAGGTCCTCACCCCATACCTCTTCTCCAAGTAATTAACCCCAGTAGTTTATGGTCTGCTACATGAAACAATACAGGCATACCTCAAATATTTTTATTAGATTTGTTCCTGATTACACACTTAGTGCAGACAACATGGAAAATATTTTTTTAAGAAACAATAATTTGTAATTCCATTACCCAGTATACATTTAGCATTTTGAGAATTTGCCTTCCAGTTTTTTTTCTCTACCTATTTTCTTCATAAAACCACAGCACACGGTTTCGTAGCCTAATTTTTCTGTATTATGAACATTTTTCCCGTAGCAGTGAGTGCCTTCAGACAGCAGTATACATTACGATTCATTAATGAGTCTAACAAAATGTATCAATCTCACTCTAAATACTGTCCGGAAAACGTCTACCCTAAATCACTGCGGACGTTGTTCAAGCATCGGATGCCTGCGTCCCACCCCCCAGCCTGGAGTGTGTGATGAGTGTCTGTCCCCACACCCACCTCTGTTCTTGGTGTCAGTCTCTGCAGTGAGTCTGCCTTTTATTAATTTGACCTTTTCCAATTCTGTACGGTTATTCCCCAGTTCTGATATCCCACCATTTGATGCATTAGGTCTACATAACGGACCTCGATGAGAGCTTTCCTTACTTGAGAGCCGTGTCTCTAATCTGCTTTCAGAGAGCTGCTTTCTTAACCCTCGAGGATCCCCTTCTCTGAGCTCTCCTGAGACGTGGTGCGTTAGCTTTCTGGGGCCACTGTCATGAACCAGCACAAACAATGACCCAAATTTCTTACCTCACAATTCCATAGGTCCTCGGGTGCTGTGGGTCTGTTTGGAGGCTGAAGGCAAGAACCCGTGTCCCATGCAGCCTCCTCACGCTGCCTCTCTTGGACCCTCTCTTCTGCCTCTTCTACTTTTTCTTTTTAAATCTTAGGGTATAAATGGCATGTTAGTTTCAGGTGCACAAATACGGATTCAATAGTTGTATATGTTGTAAAAGGATCAGCACAGTAAATCCAGTTAATAGCCATCACCACAAATAGTTACAAATGTTTTCTTTTGTTGGGAAAGTAGAAGATCTACCTGCTTAGCAACTGTCACATACCCAGTATTAACTACAGTTACTATGCTCTGCCATAAACCACTGGACTTATTTCTTACCTAGAAATCGTACCTTTTGACCCCCTTCACTCACCCTCCAACCCCCACCTCTGGCAACCAGCCTCAGGGTTGGTTTGTTTTTGTTTTATTTTTAAGAAATCACATTTAAGTAAGATCATATGGTTATTTATCTTGCTCATGTCATGTAGTATAATGCCCTCTGGGTCCATCCATGTTGCCACAAATGGCAGGATTTCATTATTTTTAAGGTTGAATAATATTCCACTACACACACACACACACACACACACACACACACACACACACACATTTTCTCTATTCACCCATCAGTGGGCACTTAGTTGTTTTCAAATCTTGACTATAAATAACGCTGCAATGAACATGGGGGTTCACACATCTTTTCTTCATGGAAATACCCACATGTGGAATTGCTGGATAATGTCTTTTTTTTATTTTTTAATCTTTGAGGACCCTCTATACTGTTTTCCATGGTGGCTGCACAAATTGACATCCCCACCAACATGGTACAAGGGTCTCCTTTTCTCCACATCCTCGCCAACACTCTTATTTCTGGTCTTTTTGATACCAGCCATTTTAACAGGTGTGAGGTGATACCTTATTGTGGTTTTGACCTCCCATTTCCCTGATGATGAGAGATGTTGAGCACCTTTTCATGTACTTGTTGGCCATCTGTACGTCTTTGGGAAAATGTCTATTCAAAATCTTGGCCCATTTTTTTAATTGGATTGTTTTGCTATTGAGTTGTAGAAGATCTTTATAGATATTGAATATTAACTCCTTAACAGAGATGATTTGCAGTTGTTTTTTTTTTCCTCCCATTCGGTAGGTTGCTTTTTTATTTTGTGGATCATTTCCATTGCTGTGCAGAAGCTTTTTCATCTGATATAGTCCCACTTGTTTTTGCTTTGGCTGGCAATGATTTTTCGGAGCGGACACCGTAAGTCCAGACCAATGTCAAGGATCTTACTGCCTGTTTTCTTCTAGGAGTTTTATGGTTTGGGGTCTTATGCTCAAGTCTTCAATCCATGTTGAAATAATTCTTGTTATGTGTAAGATAGTGATCCAGTTTCTTTTTTTTTTTTTTTTTTTTTTTTTTGGTTCGGGCTTTTTTTTTTTTCCAATACCACTTCCCGAAGAGACTGTCCCTTCACCATTGTACATTCTTGGCTCTGTTGTAAATTGACCGTTTTATTTCTGGGCTCTCTATTCCATTGATCTATGTGTCTGTTTTTAATGACAGTACTATGCTGTTTTGATTGCTACAGCTTTAGGATATAGTTTGAAATCAGTGAGTGTGGTACCTCCAGCTTCGTTCTTTCTCAAGATTGCTTTGGCTACTCTGGATCTTTTGTGGCTTCATACAAATTTTAGGGGATTGTTTCTTCAATTTCTGTGACAAATGCCATTGGAATTTTGATAGATTGCATTGAATCTACAGGTTGCTTTGTGTAGTATGGACATGTTAACAATGTTATTTCTTGCAGTTGATAGCACTAATACTTTTTTCCATTTCCCTGTATATGCTTCACTTTGTTTCATTAATGTCTGATAGCTTTCAGTTTACAGGTCTTTCACCTCTGCGGTTGAATTTATTCCTAGCTATTTTGTTCTTTGTGAGGCAACTGCAAGTAGAATAGTTTTCTTGATTTTTTTCTGAGAGCTTGTTACTTGTGTGTAGAAACACAAAAGATTTTGGCATGTTGATTTTGTATCATTCCACTGAATTCTTTGACTAGCTCTAACATATTTTGAAATCATTAGGGGAAACTCTAGGGTTTTCTATATATAATAAGATCTGCAAATAGTGACAGTTTTTCTTCTTCCTTTCCAACTTGGGTGCCTTTTCTTGTTCTTGCCTAACTGTGCAAGGTAGGACTTCCAATATTGTGTTGAATAAAAGGGGCAAGAGTGGGCATCCTTGTTTTTGAACCCGATCTTAGAGGAAAGGCTTTCAGATTTTCTTCATCGAGTATAATATTAGCCGTGGGCTTGTCATATATGGCCTTTATTATGTTGAGGTATTGTCCTTCTATATGTACTTTGTTGAGAGTTTCTATCATAAATGGATGTTGAATTTTGTCAAATGCTTTTCCTACATCTATTGAGATGATCATGATTTTTATCCTTTGTTCTGTTAATGTGATGTATCGTGTTGATTGACTTACAGATTTAAACCATCCTTGCATGCCTGGAATAAATCCCTCTTTATATATATTTTATTTTTAAGTAATCTTTAACCTAATGTGCGACTCACAATTCCAAGACCAAGAGTTACCTGTTTGACCGACTGAGCCAGCCAGGCGCCCTGGAATAAATCCCTCTTGATTGTGGTATATGATCCTCCTAATGTGTTGTTCAATTTGTATTGCTAATGTTTTATTGAGGATTTTTGCATCTGTGCTCATCAGGGATATTGGCCTGTAATATTTCCTTGTAGCATCCTTGTCTGGTTTGGTACCAGGGTAATGCTGGCCTGGGGAAATGAGTTTGCACCTGTTTCTTCCTCTTCATTGTTTGAGTTTGAGAAGATTCTTATTCAAACATTCAATGTTTGGTAGAATTCACCAGTGAAGCTGTCTGGTCCCAGACTTCCGTCATTTGGGAGGTATTTGATTACTCATTTGATCTTCTTACACATTAAGTGATCTGTTCATATTTTCTGTCTTTTTATGATTCAGTCTTGGTAGGTTGTATATTCCTAGGAACTTATGTCTTCTAAGTTGTCAAATTTGTTGACATATAATTGTTCATAGTAGTCTCTTAAGATCTTTTGTATTTCAGTGGTATCAGTTGCAACTTCTCTTTCATTTCTGTATGTAAGACCTAATTTTCTTGGTGAGTGTGGGTAAAGGTTGGTCAATTTTGTTTTCAAAGAAACAGCTTTTAGTTTCATTGATCTTTTCTATTGTCTTTTTACTCTCTATTTATTTCTGCTCTGATCTTTATTATCTCCTTTTTACTAACTTTGGACTTGGTTTGTTCTTCTAGTTCCTTGAAGTGTAAAGGTAGGTTGTTTGAGACTTTTCTTCTTTATCCAAGTAGCCTCTTAGAAGTGCTTTTGCTGCCCAAGTTTTAGTATGCTGTGTTTTCATTTGTCTCAAAGTATTTTTTTGTTGTTGTTGACCCATTGGTTGTTCAGTTTAACATTGTTTAATCTCCACATGTTTGAATTTACCAGTTTTCTTCTTATAATCGATTTCTATTTTCATACCATTGTGGTCAGAAAAGATGCTTTATATTTCAGTCTTCTTAAGTTTATTAAGATTTGTTTTGTGGCCTCGACTTATCCTGGAGATTGTTCCATGTGCACTTAAGAAGTATGTGTATTCTGTTGCTTTTGGATGAAATGGTCTGTATGTATCTATTAAGTCCCTCTGATCCAACATGTCACTTAAGACCAATGTTTCCTTATTGCTTTTCTGCCTGGTTGATCTCTCCATTGATGTAATTGGAGTACTAACCTCATGTGCTGTTTTTAGGTTCATTAATATTTGCTTTATATATGTAGGTGTGCCTATGTTGAGTGCATAAATATTGACGAATGTTTTATCCTCCTGGTGGATGGACCCATTCATCATTACATAATGCTCTTTTTCTTATTCCAGTCTTCTTTAAAGGTTTATTTTGTCTGATAAAACTATAGCTACCCCAGCTTTGTTTTGGCTTTGATTTGCATGAAATATCTTTCTCCATCCCTTCACTTTGTCTGTGTTTCGTTAGATCTGAATTATTTGGTAGGTAGCATATAGATGGATCTTTTTATTGACATATCATTGACATATCCTGTTAGTTTCAGGTGTACATCATAGTGATTTGATTTTTTTTTAATATATATTACGAACTCATCCCCACAGTAAATCTAGGTACCCATGAATCCATAAAAAGTTATTACAGTATTATTGGCTATATTCCCTATGCTGTCCATTTTATCTCCAAGACTTTATTTTATAAATCGAGGTTTGTGAAGTCTCCTTCACAACTCCTCCCCACTCTGGTAACCAATCTTTTGTCTCCTGTATCTGTGGTCTCTTTGGTTCATTTGTTTTGTTTTGTTTTTAGATTCCATATGTAAGTGAAATTACATGGTATTTGTCTTTCTCTATTTCACTTAGCACAATATTCTCTCGATCTATCCATGTGGTAGCAGATGGCAAGATTTCAGTCTTTTTTTGTGGCCAAGTACTATTTCATTGTCTCTATATATCACCTCTTCTTTATCCATTCACCTATCAACGGTTGCTTGGGTTGCTTCCATATCTTGGCTGTTGTAAATGATACGGAAATGAACAGAGGAGTACATCTATCTCTTTGAGTTCATGTTTTCCTTATTCAGATAAATACCCAGAAGTGGCATTTTTGGATCATGTGGTAGTACTACTTTTAAAGAATCTCCATTCTGTTTTCTGTAGTGGCTGCACACATTGACATTCCTACCAATAGTGCATGGAGGTTCCTTTTTCTTCCACATCCTCACCAACACTTACTTCTTTGTGATAATTGCCAGTCTGACAGGTGTGAGGTGCTTTCTCATTGTGGTTTTGATTTATATTTCCCTGATGGTGAGTGATGTTGAGCCTCTTTTCATGTATCTGTTGGCTGGCACCTTTGGGAAATGTCTGTTCATGTCCTCTGCCCATTTTTTAGTCAGGTTGTGTTTGATAATAAGTTTTGTGAGTTCTTTATATGTTTTGGATATTAACCCCTCATTGGATGTATGATTTGCAAAGATCTTTAACATTCAGTAGATTGTCTTTTCATTTTGTTGGCGGTTTCCTTCACTGTACAAAAGCTTTTTAGTTTGAAGTAGTCCCTTTAGTTTATTTTAGCTTTTATTGCCCTTGCCTGAAGAAACGAGTACCAAAAAAAATATTAAAACTGATGTCAAAGAGCTTACTGTGTGCTTTCTTGTAGGAGTTTTATGGTTTCAGATCTCACATTTAACCTTTTATTACATTTTGAATTTAGTTTTATTTGGTATCAGACAGTGGTCAGGTTTCACGTTTTTGCATGTAGCTGTCCCGTTTTCCCGGCACCATTTATTGAAGAGACTGTTTTTTCCCTATTATATAGTCTTGCTTCCTTCGACCATACAAGCATGGGTTTAATTCTAAGCTTTCTATCCTGTTCCATTGATCTATGTGTCTGTTTTTGTGCCGGTACCATACTGTTTTCATTAGTGTAGATTTGTAAGGTATTTTGAAATCAGGGAGCTTGATAACTCTGGTTTTGTTCTTTCTCAAGACTGCTTTGGCTATTTGATGTCCTTCGTGGTTCCATACACATTTTAGGATTACTTGTTGCAGTGCTGTGGAAAAATGCCATTCATGTTTTCATGGGGATTGTATTGAATCTTCAGATTGCTGTGGATAATATGGACTTTTTAATAATACTAAGCTTTCTAATCCATGAGCATGATATATCTTTCCATTATTTGTGTCCTCTTCAATTTCTTTCATCAGTGTCTTACAGAGCACAGGTCTTTCCTCTCTTTGGTTAAAGTCATCCCTAGGTATTTTAGTTTTTTGGTGCAATTGTAAGTAGGATTGTTTTCTAAATTTCTCTGATAGCTCATTAGTCATATATGGAAACAAAAGATTTCTGTGTTAATTTTGTATCCTACTACTTTGCCAAATTCATTTGTTCATTCTGATAGTGTTTTGGTGGAGTGTTTAGGCTTTGCTAAATACAGTATGCTGTCCTCTGTAATAGTTACCGTTTTAGTTCTTCCTTGCCAATGTGGACACATTTTATTTCCTTTTCTTCAGTAACTGCTCCGGTTAGGACTGCCAATGCTGTGTTGAATAAAAGTTGCAAGAGTAGGCATCCTTGGCTTGTCCCTGATCTTAGAGGAAGAGCTCTTAGTTTTTCACCATTTGAATATGTCTTCATCTGTGGGTTTTTGTATATGGTCTTCATTATGTTGAGGAATGTTCCCTCTATACTTATTTAAGAACCTTTATCACAAGTGGCTGTTGAATTTTATCAGATGTGTTTTTGGCATCTGTTGAGAGAACGATGTTTATCCTTTGTTTTGTTAATGTGATATAGTACATTGTTTTGTGGATTTGAACCATCCTGCATCCCTGAAATAAATCCCACTTGATTATGGCATGTGATCTTTTCATGCATGGTTGAATTCAGTTTGCTAACATGTTGTTGAGAACTTTTGCATCTGCGTCCTTCATGTATATTGGCCTGTATTTTCTTGTGGTGTCTGTGTGTGGTATCAGGGTAATGTTGGCCTTGTAAAATGAATTTGAAAGCATTCCTTCTTCAATTTTTGGAATAAATTGAGAAGGGTCAGTTATAACTGTTCTTTTAAGTGGTTGGTAGAATTCACCTGTGGAACTTTCTGGTTCTGGACTTTGTTTTGTGGGTTTTTTAATTACTGATTCAATTTTAGTACTTGGATTTGCTCTCTTCAGATTTTCTATTTCTTCATAATGGAGGCTTCGAAGATAGTTTCTAGGAATTGATCCTTTTTTTTTCCTGTTTTCCAATTTGTTGGCATAGTTGTTTATAGTAGTTGCTTATGATCCTTTGCATCTCTGATTTTATTTTAGCCCTCTTTTTCTCTTGATGAATCTGGCTAGAGTTTTATCAGTTTTATCATTTCAAACAATGAACTTCTAGTTACATTGATGCATTCTATTTTTTTTTTTTTTAAAGATTTTATGTATGTATTTGACAGCGAGAGAGGGAACACAAGCAGGGGGAGTGGGAGAGGGAGAAGCAGAGCACCCAATACAGGGCTCGATCCCAGGACTCTGGGATCATGACCTGAGCCGAAGGCAGACACTTAACCGACTGAGCCACCCAGGCGCCCCGCATTCCTATTTTTTAGTCACAATTTCCTCTCTGACTTATTTCCTTTCTTCCACTAACTTTGGGCTATCTTTTTCTAGTTGTTTAATTGTTTATGTGGGATTTTTCTTGTTCCTAGAGGTAGGCTTGTACTGCTATGAACTTCCGTCTTAGAACTGCTGGTGTTGCATCCACAGATTTTTGAAACCTTGCATTTCCGTTTGCATTTGTGCAAGAGATTTTATTTCCTTTTTGATTTCTTTGTTGACTCATGGGTTGTTTAGAATATTTAGTAACCACATCTTTGTGTTTTTTCCAGTTTCCTTCTTGTGATTCCTAGTTTAATACTGTTGTAGTCAAAAATAAAAGGTGCTTTCCATGATTTCATTCTTTTAGATGTTTTGAGAACTGTTCTGTGGCCCAACATGTTCCCAGCCCTGGACAATGTTGCATGTGCCCTTGGGAAGAAGGTGTCTTCTCCCATGTTTGGATGGAATGAATGTTCTCTAAACATGTGTTACCTTTACGTGATCTCGTGTCATTTAACGTCATTAACCGATGTGAGCACAGGAATAAGGTCCCCTACTTTTCTCGTTTTACTGTCCTTTCCTTCCTTTAATACTTGCTTCATGTATTTAGGACTTCCTATGTTGGGTGCGTAAGTATTTATGAATGTTGTATCTTCTTGGATTGACCTTTTTTATGATCATGTAATGCCTTTCTCCCTTAATACAGTCTTCGTTTTAAAGTCTCTTTGATCTAACTATTGCTGCTCCAGGTTTTGATTTGCTTGGAGTATTTTGTTTTTCCATCCCTTCCCTCTCAGTCTGTGTGGTTGTAGTCCTGGAGGAAGTCTCTAGTAGGCAGCAGAGTTGGGTCTTGTTTTTTTGTTTGTTTGTTTGTTTTTTAATCCATTCAGTCAACCCGGCTTTTGATTGGCCTCTTTATATTTAAATTAACTAGTGATAGCCATATGCTCATTGCCATTTTGTTAATTGCTTTCTGGAGTTTTTATGGTTCCTTCTGCACCTTTGTTCTCTTCATCTGTGGCTACATGACTCAGTTTAGAGGTAGCCTTAGTTCTTTTGATCTTTTATTTACTCTGTAGGCTTTCGCTTTGTGTTGAGTTGATAACAACTGAAGTTGTAATATACTCTAAAAGCTCTATATTTTTCATCTCCCCTCCCCACCTTCACTACATATTTGCTGGTTGATTTATTACTTGCACTTCTGTTTTTAGCGGGAAAAGTCCCTGTAACACTGCTTATAAGGCCTGTTTGGTGTTGATGAACTTTAGCTGTTGCTTGTCTGGAAAACATTTTTCTCTCCAATTCTGAGTAACAAAATTGCCAGGTTGAGTGTTCTTAATTTGCCCCTTTGTCCCCCCCCCCTTTGAGCACTCTCTGTGTACCTGCCACTCCCTTCTGGTGTAGAAAGTTTCTGCTAAAGACTGTGCTGCTGCTCTTAGTGGGTTTCTGGTGTGCTTCCCCGCCCTCTGGCTGGGTTTCGGTGTGTCTTCTGTGGAGCTTCCAGCTCAGTCGTTGCATTCTTCGGCTCTGTGACTTTTACGGCTACTGGTTGGTACGCTCTGCCTCTTTGTGGAAGTTCTATCTTCGTCCATCCTCCTGCCCAGTTCAGTGAGCACTTTTAGGGCCATTTTCAATTCCTCTTCTGAAAAATTTCCTAAGAAAATGGAAGTCAGGGGTGTACCTAAGGTTTTATCTTCCTCTTTCATCTGGAACACATTCCTGTTTCTCTGTCTTCCTTGACTCTGCGTTGGTTTCGAAGCCTTAATTTTAAACCTCCACTTCTCTGACTCTTGAAGGAGTAGTAGCCTCTTGGTGGAGATGAAACTTCTTCACCCCAGCCCTCACTCTTGGTTGTCTCTCTCACCTTTGTGATGGTCCCAGCAGCGTTTAGCACCCAGGGTGTTAAATGTGTGTAAATACTGCCCTTTGGGAGACACTGGCTCTCTGGCGTGTGGCAGAGGAAGAGCTCAAATATAACACCCACCTTGCAAGGTTGCGTGAAAGGGTTACTGTCTGACCTTAGATAGATGACCGTATCTGTGAAGATAAGCTGATGGGTCTCTTCTACCAAAAGACTGGGGTTCTTGGACTCTTTGGCTGTGCCCTGAGGGGGTGGTAGCTGCTAA
Organism: Callorhinus ursinus; assembly: GCF_003265705.2. Taxonomy (NCBI): domain Eukaryota; kingdom Metazoa; phylum Chordata; class Mammalia; order Carnivora; family Otariidae; genus Callorhinus; species Callorhinus ursinus. Next base: position 12,659,284 of record NW_027397090.1, read on the forward strand.
AATCGGGGTACCAGGGGAGGGTACAAGCTCCTTTCCAGGAGGTAAACTGGTGTGAGGTAGAGGGAAAGTGCAAAGATGCCTCCGTCTCTAGAGAGACATGTGCCGAATTTGGTACCTGCCCCTCGGGGTGATACTTTAACAAAACAAAGCCTCTCTCCACCTAAAGTCTGGGTGCTGCTCGGTCCTTGCCTCGGTCCTGGGTCCTGGGGCAAGAGACCTATTTCTTCGCTCGCTGAAGCCTTGTGGGGTTCTTGCATGTGAAACCCATTGGTTTCCGAAGTTAAAGGTTTTAGGGACTCTTCTCTTAAAAGTTGGGGTGCCCAGTGTGAGGTTCAACACCTTCACTCCTTGGGGAGAGTCTCCAGGTTTTGAGTTCCCTCCTGATGTTGGGTCACCACCCCAGGGGTGGGGTTTACAGTGAGAGTGTGTCTCAGCCTCTCCTACCTGTTTAAGGGGTTTTCCTTATTTACCTGCTGTGTAGGAGTCACTCAGCTCATTTTTGGGTTTCTTTCCTGAGGAAATTGTTCTACATATAGCTGTAGATTGGGTGTGTCCTTTGGAAGTGAGTTCAGAATGTTCCTTTGTTCCCATCTTGAACCAGGACCTCTTCTTCCTTTCTTAAGGCCTCAGGAGTCAGCTGATCAGCAACCTTCATCCCTTTGCCCCTGTAATGTCACACCTGGGAAATTAGGACACAGACCTCTCTAAGGGGCCATTATTCTGCCTGCCACCCTTGATAATAAGCCCTTTCTATGGGTCCGTAAGGGTGGGATCATAAAGCCTTAGGATGCTCTTTCTAGTGCCCCTGTGCTGGTCCAGTGTTTCAACCAAATTAGGCCTGGCAGCCTGTTGGGTGGGTTATTTGGAGGTCCATGTCCACGGGCACACAGAGCCTGCTAGTTTTAGAGCATCCCACCCTCCAAGGTGGAGTTAAATGATCTACTGGGAGAGACGTTTTCTACCTTTGCTGCCAGTCTTCTGCCCTCTTACACCTTGCATGGATTTTTCTGTATTCCAAATGTCAGGAAGTGCTCCACCTGTATGGATAGATATTTCGTGTTTTTTTGTTTTTTGTTTTTTTTTTTAGAGGCCTTTATATCTTTGTGCATTTCTGTGAATAGATCGACCTTTTCTCCCCCCATCTTTTCTTCCTTTCCCGAATTACTCCAGCCAAACAGCAGACATTTGGGTACAAGGGCCGGAAGCCAGACCAGAAGTACTGTTCCGAGTACTTGGATTTGCCCGTCTCTGCCGCGTTTGGGAGGGGCAGAGGGTGTAAGGTGGCACTACGGTTCAGAACATCTCTGACCTCAAGTGTGCTGTCAGCCGGCCTCTGCAGAAGATTGCATTTTTGTAAACACTGTGGTGGGTCCCCCCATTTCACAAAAGTCTGAGAAACTCTCCTCTCCAAGCTTCCTTGTGGAGCTGTAATTCCCTCCAGGCCAGTATCTATTGCTGGGTGCCTTGCGACCCAACGTGAAATTCCAGTATGACTGGTTTGAATGAGAGCCCCACATCCTCGGTGACTGCCTCGTCAAGTCCTAAAAATGGTATGCTGTGGACACCTATCCCAGAACAGATTTTCCTTGGATGTTGGGTTACATGCCTACCTCAGTGATCTTGCACGATGAACTCTCCCATGTGTTTTTATTCCTTTCCTCAGAATAGCCCTGTGAAGGTGGCTAGGGGTGCTGTCTTTCTGAAGGCTAATTTAAAAGAACGCTTAGAAATTTACCATACGGACATATTCACCATACCGCCCCCAAATTCTGCCAATCTGTCAACAGAGAGGCTTACAGCAGCTTTGCTTATTACACTGGCCAAAAAAAAAAAAAAAAAAAAAAAGCTGGGAACTTCAGCACCCATCACGAGATGACTGGTTAAATCATTCGTGTGGACCCTTGAGGTAGAACATTTTCAGGCCTTGCAAAGAATTAGGCAGGTAGATATTAACAGATAGAAGTGTCCCCCATAGGTGAGAATAAAGATGAGGTGTCAAATTGGGGCATGCAAAAAGCAAGTGAATTACCGTGTACACGTGCTTGAATTCTTTGTTCTCTAATTACATAACTATAAACCATAAATTGCTTCTGGAAATCATCACCAGGAAGAACAATCAGGAAATACTAGAGATGAGGGAAAGAAAATGTTCACAATCACCTCACTTTCCATTTTGTACCTTTCTGTGCTGTTAGTACTATTCAACTCTGAATTTTCTTTTTAAGTCAACTGGGGTTATCTACACAGTATCACTGGCCTTTAAAAAAAAAAAAAAAAAGGCTTTATACTTACACGTACTTTGTCCTGACACAATTCTGTTGAATAAACACCCACAACCCTCCACGAGTAAGAGAGGCAGCTCTGATTCCCCTGCTTATTTGGAAGATCCCCGTCCAACCATTAAGCGGCCGCAAACAGGACCCAGCCCGCTGCCTTCTGCGGGATCTCATTCCCTCATGGAGCCTGTTTGGGGGAACAACGTAGTGGGTCCTCCTAACCAAGATGTGTTTGTGAGTGAAAGCGGGTGCTAATAGAACGGTGGAGAACAGGCATAAATCGCCAACGTTCTGGGCACTCCAGGGACCTTTGGTTTGTCATCTGCAGCCGGGCAGTCTTTTCACTCCCTGGGGAAGGACTTCCCTGCAATTCCTCACTGCTGCTTTGTTTTTGTTGTAGCAAAATCTGTTAAGGTGAAAATCAAGCTCAATAAAAAAGACGAGAAAGGCCGGGACAAAGGCAAAGGCAAGAAAAGGCCGAATCGGGGAAAAGCCAAGCCTGTAGTGAGTGACTTCGACAGCGATGAGGAGCAGGATGAAAATGTAAGTGGAACGGGCTTTGGCTGAAGCCCAGAAGTCCTCTCCGCTCCTTTCCTCTCGTGTAACCGCTTCATTATCCAGAAATGGAAATGTAAAGACTTGGGGAGATTTCCTTCCTGAGGGCTGTGAGCTAAGCTACGTCATCTACGACAAAGAATTGCGGGCTTTTGGTCAGTGCCTTCTTAACTGTCTCCAAAACTGAAGAACTACTCCGTCGAGTTTCCTCTTCTCCTTTACCTTTCCACCCCCTTACAAATACAGTTTTCTCGATGGCCGGTCATTTTTAATCTTTGAAAAATTCCGGAGCAGGGATGGAGCCAGGCCCTGAAATACTTACCTTCCCCCGTGATGTCATCTTTAGTGCTCGTGGGAGCCTCCGAGGAGCGCTCTGTCACTTGCACCGTGTCCTAGAAATCCAGGCCCAGGTTGGGTGTGTTTGGCTCCGGGTCCTGGAAGCAAACAGCAGAGGTTGGATTCAGACCCAAACAGTGTAACCGGGTCTAGGGCACCGTCCCTGGACGTGGGTGACACGAGGCAGCGGCCTCCATTTTGTTCACTTTCCAGGAGACCGCAGGTTCCTTATCACCCCCACTCCCCCCACCACCCCCGGAAAGAGAATTTAACATTTGAGTCTGTATGCTAGTCGGGTATTCCTTCAGTGCACTGCCCTTTGGGTCTGATGAAAATGCCACCCCACCCAGCCTTCACCCTTTGTCCCAGGCTTTTTCAGACACACTTAAAATGCTCTGTTTCCTTTAGAAGACTCACCCGTGAGTAGACATCAAATGCATGGTCCATCTTGACCTCTGGTGAATTTTCTAAACCCACAGTGCTAAAAATAACAAGTTCCTAGCCTTGACCTTCTTGTGCCAAAGCAAAAGAAAGCAAAACTGTGGTACAGATGGTGGGTAGGGCTTTGGGATTCCCCAGCAGAGGCTCCCCTTTTGAGCTTCGATTCCTCTCAGATGTCCTGCCACCTTGCCACAGAATGCGGAGACGTGGGCTAACCTTCTCCAAATGGTCTTGTCTTTTTCTACTTTGCCTCTGCAGGGTTTATTACACCTTTTTCTTACATGTAATTTCATGCATTTTTATCATGTTTTTATTTTTAGGAACAGTCAGAAGCAAGTGGGACTGATGATGAGTGATCAGTATGGACCCTTCTCCTCCCTCGGTAGAGCTGAACTCCTTCCTCCCCTCTCTCATTTCTACCCAGTGAGTCCATTTGTCCTATGGGCCCTGGGTGGTTTCTGTATCATCATCATCTATAAACTAGCTTTAGGATAGTGCCAGACAAACATATGATATCATGGTGTAAAAACACACAACACGCGCGCGCGCACACACACACAAAATATTTGTAACATATTGTGACCAAATGGGCCTCAAAGATTCAAAGATTAAAACAAATAGACAAAGCTTTTGATGGAAAATGTGGGTGGATAGTATATTTCTATGGGTGGGTCTAATTTGGTAACGGTTTGATTGTGCCTGGTTTTACCACCTGTTCAGATGAGAAGATTTTTTTTTTTGTCTTTTTGTAGCACTGATAACCAGGAGAAGCCATTAAAAGCCACTGGTTATTTTATTTTTCATCAGGCAATTTTCAAGGTTTTAATTTGTTCGGTATTTTTTTTTTTTTTTACACTGTGGTACATATAAGCAACTTTAATAGGTGATAAATGTACAGTAGTTAGATTTCACCTGCATAGACATTTTTCCATTTTATGCTCTATGATCTGAAAAAATGCTTTTTGAACTGTATAAGATTTATGTCTACTGTAAACATTGCTTAATTTTTTTTTGCTCTTGATTTAAACAAAAAAAAAGTTTTGTTGAAAACGCTATTGAATATTGCAATCTATATAGTGTATTGGATGGCTTCTTTTGTCCACCTGATCTCCTATGTTACCGATGTGTATCGTCTCCTTCTCCCTAAAGTGTACTTAATCTTTGCTTTCTTTGCACAATGTCTTTGGTTGCAAGTCATAAGCCTGAGGCAAATAAAATTCCAGTAATTTCCAAGAATGTGGTGTTGGTGCTTTCCTAATAAAGAGATAATTTAGCTCAACAAACACTGCCTCTTGTTTTTTGAGTTCTAGGGGATTGAAACCCTGGTGCCTGAGTGAAGGTCTCCTGCAGAGGGCTGGATAGTCTCTGGCTACAGCATGCTTGGTAGGAAAAAGACGGAGAGAGCCAGTCTCCTGGAATGAACCAGGCTTGTTGCAAAGGAGAGGAATCCATCATCTCAAGCACTAAGCACCAACCGCGCTAAGCCCCTGCTCAACCTTTTCTAGTGCTTAAAATTCTGTTTACTAGCCAGCTCATCTATATGGTAATACAGATTTATAGCGTGCTATAATACGGTATGTAACAAATCTGTATTAATATCTTTTGATTTTGAAAGATTTCACAAGGGCTCAAGGGAAGGACGGGTTCCACGCATGCCTCCGTTCTCCTACCAAGACGCAACCATGGTCAATACTTTGTCCTCCCCTTCTCATTAAACCATCATGACACTTCACCCCTGAATACTTCAGCCCGAACCTGCCTACAATCCAAGCCATCCCTCTGGCTCCCCCACTCCTACTTTCATACCAGAGGGAATTAACAAACATTTCCTAGTATCTCCTGTGTCATCACAGTCCCGTTTCCCCAACTGTCCCAAAGGTTTTCAAAGGCTAGCACCATCTTCCTTCTGGAACTCATGACTCCAGGGCCCAAAATGGAGAAGTTGTCTCTCCTCATGGGTTGATGGAAACTCCCTTCCCTAGCCTCCCCCAGGGAGAATGCCACAATTCCAGCATTCCTACCACGAAGTAGCGCCAGGGCATCCTACTTTGAATCTTGTAGGAAATCAGACCCACGCCAAATGCATCCTCCTCAGACACTCCCTTGTCCCTCCAAGTGTCCACTGTCCTGTCTGCATTTCTAGTTCGTCTGAGCATCACAGATGGTGCTGAGTTTCCTCTGACCCTTTGTGGAGTTTGCTGACCACAAGAGGCTTGGAGCTTCCCCTGTAAGAGGGAACGGGATTAGAGTTTGTTACTGAATGGTTTGGTTTCAGTTCAAAGAGGAGAATCCGATTTCACGGCTACCCTCCGTTTCCTCTACTCCATGTACAAACCAGACTCTCTTCTCAGCCTTGGAGGCACTGCTGTGCTAAAGCCCTGCAGACCACGGCCTTTGTGGTTCAGGATTTCTACTGTGGAACAATGTTCCCCGATTCTGATGCCGCGGCCCGGGGTGTGTCATTCCCCCTCGCTCTAGCAGACGGGACAGGAGGCAGGAAAGGTGGTCCACACCACAGTGGTGAGGAGGCAGGGAGAGGGAACGCACATGCGCTCGAGGCAGGCCATCCTGCGCTGGGGAGCCGCCTGTTTGCAGCCTCACTGGGACAGCCATTTTGTTCAGCTGGCGTAGCTGAGCCCACGAGGTAGGCGTAGTTCTTTCCGAGGTCCCTGGTTTACTAGGAATGCAGGCAGGAAGCTAAGAGTATAGGGCCATCTACTGGGTCCCTTAATGGGTTTATTTAATTATAGGAACGCTGTGAAGAAGGCACAGTTCTTGTTCCCTTTTTGCAAGTAAGGATCATGCAAACAAGAGACCGCATAGCTGTGGCCAGTGCACCAAAGCTGAATCTGGAAGCGGCTCCTGGGCCCATGTTCCATGCAGCGAGGGAGGCGCGGCACTGGTCTCGTTGCTAAACCCCAGGCATGCATTCGCTCTGCCCTTGCAGACACAACCATGCTTACAAACAGTCCTGGCTCAGGACTTCCCTCTGAGACCCAAGCTCCTGGGCTCCACTCCTCTGCTACCCTGGCTCTTCCTGCTCAGCGACAAGCCCCTCCCCAAGGACCAGAACCTTGTCCGTTAGACCCCAGCTGCAGTGGGAGACCCAGCGGGTGTGGACAGTGCGACTGCCCTCCAGGTGACTCTGATGTGTGCTCCAGCTGGAAAAGCAATGCTAGCTCCGCCATATTGTTAATTTCCATTATTTCACTCCTGGGGAGCGACCGGAGGCCACGTGGAGTAAGTGGAAAGGCTGAACGTTTTCTCCCTCTCTCTCCTCTACGTTACCAGGAAGCAACCTTCATTGGTGCCTGACTCGAACCTCACTCAGACTGAAAAGGTGTAATACTTGGGGGAATGTTTCTGGTCTGCTTAGCCAAAGGACAGAGACCTAGTCTCCCCTTATGAATAAAGGTGGTCCCCACGAGAATTTTACATGAACAATCTTACGTTCACAGGTCTCCTGGAAGAATAGCCCATTCTATCCCTCTTCCTAAAATTTACTAAATAAGAGCTACATCAAGCCCAATAAGGCACAATTGCTGTCCTTCCTCATATACTGTCATAACGTATGAATCGCAGGGTTTCAATCTCTGCTGTGCTTCGGGAGAGCTGATCAAAGATGATGGGAGCCTAGCGTGAGAGACAATGACAGATAGGTCTGGAATTGCTAGAGGGATGTCCAGGTGAGCAATATCCATCATTGGTGTGGTTTGGGACAGTGGACTTAATGGAAAGTGGAAGGGACATGTTCTGAATGACTGAGCCCTTTAGCTAAGAGGGCATCCCTATTCTGCATCACTTTCAGTAAGGATTTTCCGAAGGGATTTTCTAAATTGCCTAAGGCAAAACAGCTTAAGTCAAGCATATGGGGAAACCAGTTTCCTGTTTATAAACACTGGGGTTTCTTGTGTACAGGAAAGAGGCCTTTGTGAACCCAAGTACTGTTATGAAGCAAGGCTCACTGTGGGATTCTGAACTTCAAAGAGAATGGATGTATAGTCCCTCCAACAAATATATGTATTTTCTAAATTCTCTTGCAAAAGCTTTAATTAAAGTCCATTACAAAATGGACCTGGGTCCACCACAATTAGTGAAATAATACAAAAAAAAAAAATTAGAATTTACCCCCACCAGGCAATCAGCTTTAGTAGCCTGATGTGGTTACTTTTGTCCCTTTCTTCTTGTTCACATTAACACATAGAATCATATATGTCGTCAAAGGCCAGCTCCCCAGCTATCACCAGCATCACCTGCTAATAGGATGAGCTGATTGTATTGCTTCCTGCAGTAAGGGAGCTCCTTGATGGAGCTTTGGTCGTGTGAGAGAGAAGGTCAAGGTTGGACTTAATTGAAATTTGATTTAAGGTATGCCTTTCAATGTGAGAATTTGTTTAGAATTGCAGAAAGATCATGATAGAGTAATTTAGCATTGGGGGAAGTAGTAAAGCAAGGATCTGGGGTGGAGAGTCAAAGGGTCTTAGGGCAGAAATATCAGTTTTGGTGCTTTATGGAAGAGCTCATGTGTCCTTCAGGAAGTTCATGTAATGAATTTGCTTGGGCAAGAGTCTCCTTGCATACTAAAACTGTACTAATGACACAATGGAATTGTAAAGTCATTTTAATGTGGATGGTAAGCTGTGGGGGAGGAGTAAATGTTCCTCTTTTTTATTCTTACTTTTTTAAGTACCATACTCTCTGCACCTTGCCTTGTTTTCTTCCAGGCCGACGGAGATTAAACTCATTTTTTATTTTTTTCTATATTAAAAGAACATTTGCTTTCCTGTCCCTTTTAAAAGGAATATATGCACACTGGAGAAAATGTGGGAAGTAAGGGACGTACCAAGGAAGAAATCACTGATATCCTATCAACCAGAGAGAAACAGTTGGGCACACAGAAAATCAATCACTCTTCTTAGATGCGCCAGAGAACTGAAGTCACAGAGCAAGCCACTGCCTCCGAAAAGTGAGGACGCAGGCAGAGTCACCGCTGCATTCTCCGGAGCAGACGTCTAAAAGTTGCCTGGGAAAACCTAATCTGTAGCTAAGGAATTACTGGAGGCCCAATGTGGACAAGTGTGAGAGTTAAAAACACCCGGGGATCCAGCAGCCTATCACATTTTCACAGTGATGACAGGAGAAAAATCCCCTCAGTCTTGGAGCGGACAGAGAAAGTAGCTGTTTTTAAATATTTCCAGAATATTCTGTTCTTTTTAACAAGGTCTGTCCTCCCTGGAACTAGTCTACCAGAGCCTAACCAATGTGGAAGAAGGGAAATACCCAACTCGAGTATCCTCTAGGCTTCCCTGTCTCTCCTAAGAGGGGAAAAAACGCTCTGAGAAGCACCTGTGAAGGTCACAGCCCCAGGGGCACAAGTTCTCTAAGAGCCTGGGACCTGACCACAGGGCTGGAGAACAGGGCTCCCCACTCCCCACCTCACCACACCATGAGGGCCGCTGTACAGCATCGGAGTACACCTGAGAACACTGTGCATCACGGGTAGTATTTTTAAAGTCTCTAGGGAAACCCAAAATAACAAAGGAGACCAAAAAACAAAGGACACCAGAGGGAAGTTTAGCCCCAGACACCTACAGCGATAGCAAACGCCCCGGCCAGATAAACCTGAAATTTCACACTAAAGCCTATCTACCTATGAATATTTAAAATCTCACATTGAGGCCTATTAGTACATTTTTTTTCCCCACATAGTACATTATATCCTATTTGCAACAAGTAATTACACAGCACACTAAAAGACCAAAAAAAAAAAAAAAAATGCATTTTGAAAAGACAGCATCAGAAGGAGACTAGATATGGCAAAGATGTTGGAATTATCAGACAGGGAATTTAAAACAATAAATTAATATGGTAAGGACACTGTTGGAAAAAGTGGAAAACATGTAAGAATATGGGTAATGTAAGCAGGGAGACGGAACTAAGAATCAAAAGGAAACACTAAAAACAAAACAAAACACCACCAGAAATGAAGAATACCTTAAATAGCCTTTCATAGACTGGTCACAGCCATGGAAATAATCACTGAGCTTGAACAAATGTCAATAGCAATTTCCAAAACTGAAATCCAAAGAGGAAAAAAAAAAAAGAGTAAAACAGCATCCAAGAACTATGAGACAATTACAAAAGATGTAACATATGCATAATGGGAATACCAGAAGGAAAAGAGAAAAAGGAACAGAAGAGATATTTGAAGCAATAATGACTGAGAATTTCCCAAAACATGACAGACACCAAATGAGAGATCCAGGAAGCTTAAAGAAAATGGTGGGAATGCAAAATGTGCAGCCACTCTGGAAGGTTGGTTGCAGCATGGAGGTTCCTCAAAAAGTTACAAATAGAGATACCCTACCAGCCAGCAATTGCACTACCAGGTATTTATCCAAAGGATACAAACATAGTGATTTGAGGGGTCACATGCACCCTAATGTTTATAGCAGCAATGTCCACAATAGCCCAAATATGGACAGAGCCCAGATTTCCCTCGACAGATGAATGGATAAAGAAGAGGTAGTATATACACACGATGGAATATTACTCAGCCATCAAAAAGAATGCAATCTTGCCATTTGCAATGACGTGTATGGAAATAGAGAGTATTATGCTAAGTGAAATAAACCAGAGAAAGACAAATACCATATGATTTCACGCATATGTGCAATTTAAGAAACAAAACAGATGAACATAGGGGAAGGGAAGGAAAAATAAGATGAAAACAGGGAGGCAAACCATAAGAGACTTTTAACTATAAGAAACACACTGGGGGTTGCTGGAGGGGAGGTGGGTGGGGGAGGGGTAACTGGGTGATGGGCAGGCATTAAGGAGGGCACTTGATGTAATGAGCACTGGGTGTTACATGCAATTAATGAATCACTAAATTCTATCCCTGAAACTAATAATACACTATATGTTAACTAAATAAATTTAAATTAAAAATTAAAAGAAAACCAAGCAGGTTAAATACAAAACAAACACACACCTACACTTAGGCATATCATATTCAAACTGCAGAAAATTAGAGACAGAAAAAAAAATCTTGAAAAAGCGAGCATGTGTGTGTGGGTAGAAGGGGATACCTTACCTATAGAGAAGCAAGATTAGGTATTACGTTGGAATTCCCTCAGAAACCATGCAAGAGAGTGAAGAGAAATATTTAAAGCGTTAAAGGCGTCACCAACCTAACATTCTGTACCTAGCTAAATTATCCTTCAAAAGGGAAGGAGAAATAAATACATTCTCAGATACAAAAATTGCAGGAGGTGACCTGCTTTGTAAGAAATGTTAAAAGAAGGTTTTTAGAGAGAAAGAAAACCATATAGATGAGAAACTTGGATCTACATTAAGAAAGGAAGAGCCCTAGAAAAAGGAATAAGTGAAGATAAAATAAAAATTTCATGTTTCTCATTCTTAATTGATCAAACAGGTAAGAGTTTGTTTGAAATAAAAATAGTAATAATGTGTCCCATGATTATAGCTTATGGATAGATGAAATGAATGACAACAGTGTCATAAGGGATGGGAGGAGGAACTGGAAATACTTGTTGTAAAATCCTTGCACTGCAGGGCACCTGGGTGGCTCAGTCAAACATCTGCCTTGGGCTCACGATCATGATCTCAGGATCCTGGGATCGAGCCCAGCATCGGGCTCCCTGCTTAGCGGGGAGTCTGCTTCTCCCTCTCCCTCTGCCCTTCCCCCTGAACTCATTCACTCTGTCTCTCTCAAATAAATACAATCTTAAAAAAAATACTTGCACTTCCCATGTAGTGGTATAGTGTTATATAAAAGGGGACTTGCTTTAGTTGTAAATGTATATTGTAAACTGTAGGGCAACTGATGAAAACAAAAAAAAAATATGTATATATATATATATAAATTATATGGTGAGAGGGGAAAAAATGGAATCATACAAAATACTCAAAACCAAAGTAGGTAAAGAAAGACAAAAAACAAAAACAAAAGAAAATAAAGGCAATAAATAGGAAATGGTAACAAATATGGTAGCTATTAATCCAAATCTATCATTAATCACTTACAATGTCCATAGTTTAAATACACCAGTTAAAAGACATATATTGTCACAGTGAACCTCAAAACGAGACCCCATTCACTTTTGGTATTTGAAAAGGGTTTCTTGTAGACAAGACACATATAGACTAAAAGTAAAGAAATAGAGAAAGATACCTCATGCTAACACTAATCAAAAGAAAGATGGAGAAACTCTAATATCAGACAAAGCAGACTTCAGAGCGAGGAAAATTATCAGAGATAGAGGGTCATTACATGATAACGTGATTGAAGTATCTGTTGTCCAGAGAGAATCACTTTTTTGAGAGAGAGAACATGAATGGGGGGAGGGGCAGAAGGAGAAGGAGAGAGAGAATCTTAAGTAGGCTCCACACTCAGCATAGCGTGGGCTTGATCTCATGACCCTGAAGCTTGACCTGAGTTGAAATCAAGACCTGGACACTTAACTGACTGCACCACCCAGGCTTCCCCCCAGAGAGAATCACTCTTAAATTTTTAATTTATTTCCTTTACATGTTCTCCTATGTACTTCACCTAGATTTATTAAGATATAATTTACACACAATAAAATTTGCCCATTTTAAAAGTAGAGTTTTGGCAATTATATGCAGTAATGGAGACATCTCCACAATCAAGATATAAAACGTTTTTATTATCCTAAAATTTTTCTCATACCCCTTTGTGGTTTCTTCCCCCGACCCTCAGATTTAGGAAACCACTGATCTGCTTTCTGTCCCTAAAGTATTACCTTTTCTAGAATCTCATATAAATGGAATGTACATTATGTAGTTTTTTGTGTTTGATTTCTTTCAGTTGCCATAATATTTTTGAGATTCATTTATGTTAAATATGTGTTTTGTGCCTTTTTATGACCGAGTAGTATGCCATTATACGAGTATCTCACCATTTGTTTACCCATTCATTATGTGGCAGACATTTTGGTTTGTTTCCAGTTCTTGGCTCTTATAAATAAGACTGCTATAAACACTGAGGTACAAATATTTGGATCGACATGTTTTCAAACCTCTTAGGTGATTACTGAGGAATAAGATTGTTAGATTCAATGTAAAGATTTAAGTTTATAAGGTAATATCAACTGGCTACCTGTATGAGGAAAAATAAATGTATAAACTCTTATACCTCATACCATACACAAAAATTACCCAAAAATGAATCAAAATGGATGTTAAATTTCTGAGCTAAAATACATTTTTAATAGAAAACACAGGAGAAAATCTTCATGATTTTGGTTTAGACAGATTTCTTAAACGGAACACAAAAAATGCATGAACCACAAAAGAAAATGTTGATAAAACAGACTTCTTCAAAATTAAAAAAAATTTTCTCTTTGAAAAGCACAGTTAAGAAAATGACAAGGTGGAGCACCTGAGTGGCTGTTGGTTGAGTGTGCAACTCTTGATTTTGACTCAGGTCATGATCTTAGAGTTGGGAGATCGAGCCATAGGTCAGGCTCTGCACTGAGTTGGGAGCCTGCTTGAGATTCTCTCTCCCTCTTCCCCTTCATCAGCTGCCCCCCCTCCCCCCACACACACACTCAATCTCTCAGGGGAAAAAAAAAATGACAAGGTAAGCCACAAAGTAGGTGAAAATATTTGCAAGCAGATATCAAAAAAAGAACTTGTTTGAGGGATAGATGTAAAAATCTCTTACCATTCACTAAAAAGAAAAGCTATCCAAGAGAAAAGTGGACAAAATATTTGAACAGACACTTCACAAGAGAAGATAGATGAATGCTCAGTAAGAACATGAAAGAATGAAAAAAGATGCTCAATATCTCTCATCATTAGAGAAAAGCCAAATAAAACTACAATGAAATGCCATTAAACACCCACTAGAATGGCTAAAGTTAAAAAGATTGACAATGGAAAGTGCTGCCATGATATGGAGCAGTACAAAGGCAAAATGCTGTCACCACTTTGATACTCATTCTTTTTTTTTATTTAAAGACTTATTATTTATTTGAGAGAGAGCAAAGGGTGTGGGGACGGGGGCGGTCAGCGGCAGAGGGAGAAAGAGAAACTTAAGCAGAGGCTGCGCTGAACACAGAGCCCAACTCGGGGCTGCATCTCAGGATTCTGAGCTGAAACCAAGAGTTGAAGGTTCAGGTGACTGTGCTACCCAGGCACCCTAATATTCATTAGTTTGAATAGCTGTATGATCTCCCAATGAATGTGTCATAATTTAGATAACTATATACTCTTCTGACAGACATATGAGTTGATACCAGTTGGAGGTTTTTTTGTGTATTGGGGGTTTTTTTTAGCCATTATCAATAATTCTAGAAAATCATTAAACTCACTCTGACTATAATTTTTGTCTTTTTACAAACAAATTAGCAAAATTACATTTAAGTCACTGCTGAAAACATTTCCCTTCCAATTACACAGGACTTTAATAACAAACCAACAAAAAAAACAAAAGCTAAAGTTGATTGCTTTCTTTCTCAGTCATGTTTATGCTTGATCAGTTAAACCAAAACTACTAGGCACTTATTTTCATAACGATACCTCCACCTTCTTTTAAAGAGATGCTTATGCTCCATAATTTAGTTGCATTTGGAAAGAGCTTTTGTTGTTTGTTTTTGAAAGGTCTTTAGAAAGCGAAGTGCCCATATTTGCCCCTGTCACTAAATTTTGTAAAATAGTCAGGGCTTCTCTGGATGTTCTAAGGCAAATTTTGGGAACTACAGGGGTGTGAGGTCTAGTTCTTTGCCAGATCCCTGTGCTGACAGGACTCTCAACACAAGATCACTCGCCATTGTTGGGCTACTAAAGAAATATTCTCAACCTGGTAAGCCCTTGAGGAAGCTGGTTCATAAGGGTGATAACTAGCTGTAAATCACCTCTCTGTAGTGAGGCTCTGAGTTTAATGATTGCTGAGGTTTAATAGAAATACCATGGTTTTTCTCTAAGTGAGTCTGGCATGTGGGATCCTTGGAGTGTGACCCCAAGGGTAAAATCCACCAGAGAAGGGCAGCCTAACAGTAATAATTCACATTCAAGTAAGTCCAGAGAATTTATATTTATTCTAGCATTTTTTTAGGCTGGTTGATTTGGAGAAATGATACAACTTCATTTAAGAGCCTTTTCATATCAAGGTGTGTATGGAACCACAAATGACCCTGAGTCACCCACACAATCTTAAGAAGAACAAAGCTGAAAGTATCACAATCCCAGATTTCAAGTGATACGACAAAGCTATTATAATCACTACAGTATGAGACTTGCACAAAAAGAAGACATAGATCAAGAGAACAGAACAGAGAGCTCAGAAATAAACCCACGCTTATATGGTCGATCTATTACAAAGGAGGCAAGAGTATACAATGGGGAAAAGACCGTCTCTTCAATAAACGGTGTTGAGAAAACTGGACAGCTATGTGTAAAGAATGAAACTGGACCCCTTTCTCACACCATACACAAAAATAAATTCAAAACAGGGTAAAGACCTAAATTTGAGACCTGAAACCATAAAAATCCTAGAAGAAAACATAGGCAGTAATCTCTTGGACATTGGCCTAGCAACATCTTTCTAGATCTGTCTCCTCAGACAAGGGAAACAAAAGCAAACATAAACTACTGGCACTACACCAAAATAAAAACCTTTTGCACAGCAAAGGAAACCTTCAACAACAACAACAAAAAATGCAACCTACTGAATGAGGAAAGATATTTGCAAACCACATATACAATAAGGGGTTAATATCCAACATATATGAAGAACTTACACAGCTCACTACCAAAAAACAGTCAGATTTAAAAATGGGCAGAAGACATCTCCAAAGATGATACACAGATGGCCAACAGCTGCATGAACAGATGCTCAGTGTCACTCAGTATCGGGGAAATGCAGATCAAAACCACAATGAGATACCAACACCTCACACCTACCAGAGTGGCTAGAATCAAAAAGACAAGAAATAACAAGTGCTGGTTAGGATGTAGAGAAAAAGGAACACTTGTGCCCTGTTGGTGGGAATGCAACCTGGTGCAGCCACTATGGAAAATAGTATGAAGGGTCCTCGAAAAATTAAAAACTAGTCTCATACAATCCAGCAATTCCCCTACTGCGTATTTACCAAAGAACTTGAAAACACTAATTCAAAAAGATATATGCACCCTATGTTAATTGCAACATTATTTCCCATAGCTGAGATATAGAAGCAACCCCAGTGTCCACCAAGAGAAGATGTAGTGTGTGTGTATACATATACATATATATGTATGTGTATAATATTGGAATATACGGAATATATGATATTCCATATATATGGAATATTACTCAGCCATAAAAAGAATGAGAGCTTGCCATCTGCAACAACACAGATGGACCTCGAGAATATTATGTTAAGTGAAGTAAATCAGAAAGACAAATACCGTATGACTTCACTTATATGTGTAATCTAAAAAATAAAACAAATGAACAAACAAACAAAAGCAGAAACAGACCTACAAATACACTGAATGAGTGGTAGCCAGAGGGGAGGGGGGTAGGAAGATGGGCAAAATGGGTGAAGGGCCATGGGAGGTCCTGGCTTCCAGGCACGGAGTAAGTTAAATCACAGGAATAAAAGGTACGGCATAGGGAATAGAGTCAATGGCACTGTAATAGGGCTGTATGGGGACAGATGGCTGCCACACTTGTGTGAGCACAGCATAATGTATAGACTTGTCACCTCGCTATGTTGTACAGCTGAAACTGATGTAACGTGTGTCAACTATACTTCAGTAAAAATAAATTTTGAAAGAGCTTTCCATATTACACTGACTCAAACGTGGGCCCCATATATAAATACTACTTCTAGAAAAGAGCCAGCCTAACAATGTCAAAAGTCACCCCATAAGATTTGTTTGTCCTACAGCAGTATTAAGGGATGGTGCTATATTTGCAGGGCATGACGTACTTGAGGTGTCTAATTCTGAGCACACTTTCCTTCGGTATGAATCAGCCCATATGACCTTGTAGAATTTCTATGGGCTCACTAGGAATATTTTTGAGAGTCTGAGTCCTCAATCAACAGCCTAAATAGGAAAAATTTCCCTGGAGTTGAATACGGTTTCTACTGCTTTCCAAGTGTATTCCCACTTTTCAGCCTGTAACTTTGCTTTGATGATCTTCCTTTATAAAACACAGAGAGGGTATCCCACGCCAGGTCCCATGCTCAGTGCTGGGGAGAATATCAGGAAGAGTAAACCCTAATACCAGTCTGCATCACCCCTACAATCAGGACCCCCTCCCTGGCCACTCTGTTACCTTCACTCGGTCTTCCATGGCCAATCATCATGGCCATGGCCTCATCACCTACTGAGTGCCAAACTCTTTGGCCTGCTTTATAAGGCTGAGCAAGAGCCAACCAGAGCATCTCTCCTGTTGCAGGGTGGATAGGAATCACAACTTGGACCTGGTTCTAAGTTGTTTTTACTGTTTATTCCCAAACCAGCAAGCAAACAGTATAAAGGATGTACACCAGATAAAGATACCAACATGCGAACACACCCCTCTTTGGCCCCCTTCAGTGGCTCATGGAGGTGCATCCGAAGTTCTGCGGCCAATGCAGCCTATGCAGTGAGAAGCCCACTGAGCAGAGCAGCTCCAGTCCCCACCAGTCCTAGAGGACTTGATATTAACTAGAGATATCCCATGTGCTTAACAAGCAAATACCATTACAGTCTGTCAATGCTAAAACTTACGTGTTTTTACATCTGTAAAAAACACATCAATGTTTTTTAATCTATGAGGTCATAATCATGTTTGGCAGAAATTTTCCTTTTTTAGAGAGAAAATCATAATGCATCTACAATTGATGATGTCTTAGTGTCAATAAAGTATTCTGTATTTTTTTCCTTTCCTTCACACACATCATATGTAGCAAAGTTATGTACACTCTTCTTCATTCTTTCGCTTAATTTATTTTGGAGAGCATTCATATCAGTGCATAAAGAATTGCCTCATTCTTTCTAACCACTGCATGTATATTCCATTATGTTGTTATTATAACTTACCTAAACCGTTCCATATTGATGGGACATTCTGGTTGTTTATAGTGTGTGTTTATTTATTGTTGCCAAAAGTGGTAAATGTTATGAGAAGGATGGGAGCCAGATGCTATGGAGGGAACCTGAAGGTTTTGTGGAGGAAGTGAAATTGGGTGTGAGACCCAAGAGAGATAGAGATGAGCCAAGTCAAACTGCTCTTGGAATTTTAATCTTGGTAGGCCATGAAGAAGCCACCCATCATCTTCCTTTGGTAGGGTGTGCTTAGAATGTGCAGATTTCAAATAATTCACAAGAAATGTCTGCCCTTAAACTTCTTTTTTACTTGCCCAACCTCCATCTCACTGTCCTGAAAGGGTCTTGGAAATAGTCGTTGCAGTTGACCCTTGAACAACGTGGATTTGAACTGCCTGGGTCCACTTACACATGGATTTTTTTCCCCCAATAAATTCAGTCCTGTAAATGTATTTTCTCTTATGATTCTCTTAATGTTTTCTTTTCCCTAGTTTACCTTACTATAAGAATACAGTGTGTACTACATATAACGTATAAAATATGTGTTGACTTTATGTTATCAGTAAGGCCCTCTGGTCAACAGTAGGCTCTTAGTAGTTATGTCTGGGAGGAGTCCATAGTTATACATGGATTTTCAACTGTGCAGTGGGTTGGTGCTGCTAACCCTCCGCATTGTTCAAGGGTCAACTGCACTCCCCTCTTTAGGCTGACATATGGCACACGGGAATAGATATTCAAGAGGAAATATTGAAGGTCTATAACTATTTGATGATGATTTAGGTAAGACTGGGAAATTTGCAGTAGGATCCTGGAGAGAAGGAAAGGCATGGACGCTACAGATGCAGACCAGGGTAAAAGGAACTAACAAAATGGAGAAAGTGAGGTCAAGATGGTCCTAAGCTTAAGAAACTTCATCCATATTCTATTTTCCTGTATTTTGCCTTGGGAATGCCAGGTTTTTTAAACAGTGCGTTACACAGCATTTCAGTTCAGAGTGGAGGTTAATTCCTTAACTCATCCCCTTCTCCCCTGTAGTCCCCCTTGAGTTGTGAGAAAAATTGCAATATTGCTCACCATGTGTAGTGCTCTAAGCTCTTAGAGAGACAGACATACAGACAGATAAAAGGATAAAGATATAGGTTCACTTAAAATCTTTGCAACAACTTTGAGGTCGGCATTATTATTCCTATTTCACAAAGGTTCAGAGAGGCAACCTGCCCAGGGTCACCCACCTTCTAGGTAGTAGAGCTGGGATCCACTCTTCAAGCTGACCAGCTCCAGAGTCCTTTCTCCTAACTAGGACTCTAACTAAAACAGAAGCCTGCTTCTCAGGGTCTCTTTTCTGTACTGGACTATACGCTCCTTAGAGGACAGGGATTATATTATTCATCTTTGGGTGAGCCCTTCTCCTCCACCCAGGTGAGTAACAGGCACCAAAAAATATATTAAATAGAACACACCTAATGTCAATGCCAGCCAGCATTCATTCCCACACTGGACTACTCCATGTGGTCTTTGTGTGGATAGTCTGGCACCTCTCCACTGCATGAGCTACCCTCTGGTCAGTGTTTGTCTAAAATACCAAACTGATCATACTTCCCATCAGCTCAGATCATTTCAAGGTTTCCTAGGAGTAAAGTATAGGTCTTTAGCACAGCTTACAAAGTCCAACAAGGCTTGTTTGTGCTTACCAGCTCACTAACCCACACTCCCAGCCCCACAAACTACACCATAGACTAGCACTGAGCAGTAGAAATCTAACCTGTGCAATTTTAAATTTCCTACTAGCTGCATTTTAAAACATGAAAAGAAACAGGAGAAGTTAATTTTACGGATATGTTATATTTAACCCAATATATTCCTAAAATGTTATTTCAACATGTAATCAATATACAAAGTTAGAGATATTTTAGTTTTTTATAAAAAAATTTTTTTGAAAACCAGTATGTATCTTACATGTGGAATATGTCTCAGTGTGGACTAGCCACATTTCAAGTGCTTATTGACCACATGTTGCCGCCATATTGGACAGCACGGCTCTAAACCGAAGGCTCTCAAACTTGAGCTGCATCAGAATCACCTGGAGGGCTCATTAAATAAAAGATTTCTGACTTTACCCCCAGGGTTTTTGATTCATTAAGTAAAGGCGGGCCTGAGAATTTGCATTTCTGACAAATTCACAGGTGGCACTGATGGTGGTCTCTGGACCATACTTTCTGAACCATTGTTCCAGACCAGAAATTATAAACTGGTGCCCTTAGAATGGATCCAGCAGGGAGACCAATTTATTTGGACCACACAGTGTTTTAAAACTTTTTTGGAGTAATTACCAATGTTTAAAAATAGCTAGATTTCTCATAAAAGTCTAGACTTCAAGCTTCGGTCGAAAATTTATAAATCTAATTATATAGGGTTGTATTTCTGCCTGGCAGTAAGCACCAGGAACAAATCACAAGCACCCTTTCCTGAAAGGTCATGAAGACCCACTGCACTCTTTTACAATATTGAGGTCCTTGCTGTGATTGAGTTGTCATCCCCAAACCTAGACCTTCTGGACTTCTCCCATCACCTGATACACTGAGCTCTCTCTTGCCTCTGTGACTTCATACATGTGGTTCTCTCTGTCTGGAACATTCTTACCAACACCACCATGTCAACCTGGCTAACTCCCACTTGCCCTTCAAGGCTCAGTTGAGATGTCATTGTCTCTAGAAAGTCCGCTCTGCTCTCCAATGACTGGCCACATGGACTTCTGTGTGCTTCTCCTGTCAGAGCTATCACACATAACTCTACCTTTCCACTAGCTTACTTGTCTTGCTCATCATTGTATGAGTTTCCTGAGGGAAGGGAATCGCTTCTTTCTTATTCACCACTGTATCCACAGTGTCCGGTCCACTATCAGAATGGCAGATGGCTGGCATTCAATAAATACTTATTGACCATATGAATGGATAAAGACATAAAAATTCTAGAACAGGTCTTTAAAATAATATTGCCCAACTTCTGACTTTCCTGTAAGTGGCTACAGTGAAATCTTAGCTTTATACCTAATTCTAGAGGTGACAACTAAAAAGCAAATTGTAAATTTTAATTTCTCTTAAAGCTACAGTGAAAAAATAAATTTAAGCTTAATTATTTAAAATATTCCACCAGCTTGAGCTTAACTTCACCCTGCTCAATTTACTGAAAGCCCAAAGTAATGAAATTAAGTACAATACCACTATATTGTCAAGTTATAGACTCCTGCTCAAATTACTGCATATTCTGCATGTCATCTGCACTGGATCATCACTTTATTGGTTTAAAACAAACAAAAATCTTTCCTCAAATTAAAAGAGTCAACATTATTTCAGAGATTCTTGGAATATGGCACCGTAAGTTTGTAGGAGGGAGATGAGAGAGGAGGAGGGATTGATGTTCCATATCTACACCAACCAGGGTATTGGGTGCTTTGGAAATCACAAAGATATAAAGGTAGAAATTCTACTCTGAAGCAGTTAATCATCTAGTACAGAAGATAAGTCATAAGACATAGATAAATGTAACATATGATAGGAAGAGCCAGGTGTCCTGTGACAGGTGGAGAATGTCATATGAAAACTCAGACAGTAAAAAGTTCTCCCACTTTGGGGTGGTATCTGCAGATCTTGCATGGTATAGGTAGCATTTGACCTGATCTTGTACTAAGATCGCCTTCAGCAAATTACAGTTCTTCTCAAGAACATTAAGAAATACACTGCAATCTCTCTTTCAAAATTCCTAACATATGAGAAAATTGGTTCACTTAAGAGAAAGAAGCTTGAAGACTCTGGAAAGCTCCAAGCTTTGCCAGGAGCTAGTTTGTGACCTTCAGAAGTTTCTTAGTCTTTCTGGACAGCGTTTTCTCATCTGTAAGCTGCACAGATGATAAATGATCTCTCAAGTCCTTTCTAGCACTAGCATTCACTGACTGTCTATATTTTCATTTTTTATGTTGATTAGGCTTTTGTGGTTAAATGCAATTAGTTTTGCTATGCGCTTCACAATAAATTCAGGCTTTGCAATTCTTCATTATGCACAGAGGCAGTCATGTCTTATTGCTTAGGAGACAAATGAATTGTCAACTTTATATGAGGAAAATGATTAGAGATTATGTGTCTGGAGGGGAAGAGGAACTCTTACATTCAAAAGTGGAATAATAACTTAAGAAGGTCTTGAAAAGACTATTGAAATGTTCTTTTGAGTCAAATAATTAAAGAAGAAAAAAATGCATGACCAGGTTCTCAAATGTAATGCAAATAGGCAATACATATCATTAAGTAAGCGGCATTTCATTAGTCCTGACCACATAAAGGGGGAAGAGGAAGGAAGACCATGCTGATATATTTTGTCCAATTGACTAAATCTTAGAAGTAGCATTCAATCTATTTTAAGGGAAGCCTTTGCTAATGAGCATGGCCAGAATTTGCATCCTTCCTTGTTTACTTGAAACCTATCTGTCCCTGGTAAGGATATGTGCTTCGAAGCAATGCTCAAAGAAGTGAAATTGAATAGCCCAGGAGCAGAGAGATGGAAAGTCCATTGGAAAGCCTCCATGCAACATCAATTACCAGTGATATTTCACTTAACCTGGCTATATACCACACAGTATTTGGTGACACTTTATGGACAAAGATGGAGTTACTCCCAGACCTATCAAAACGACTTCTCCCAGAAGCAAGCTTATGGACACAAGAAACTTCAAATTGATCTGTTATTTTTAAAAGTCAGTTGCTTTGCTGAAACTTGAGAACAGAGCAACAGTTCCCAAACAGCGGGATGCTTAAAGCAGCACTGATATTTCGGTGTCTTTCCTTCGGAGCTACAATAAAAATACAGTCTTCTGATCCATGGAATGAAAACAAGTCAAAAGCAAGAGAAATTGTACAGTTCGCGGGAACACCCAGGGGCTTGGCTCCTTGTTCATCCAAGCTCAGGCGCTGGTTTGGCTGCCTACAGCGGGTCCGGAAGTTGAAGCAGCCATGACCAAGAGGGTAGAGTCCTAGCAGCAAACATGGTCCAGGGAGCTGGAGAAACAACCCCAGGACGTGAAATGGTTTGGGTCACGTAGAGCTGACCTCGGGTGACTTCGGCCAAAAAGAATGTACAGAAAGCTAAGGTAAAAAGCAGGAGGAGACAGAGCATCAGAGAGGTCACCCAAGGTCATAGAACTAGTGAGGGACTGAAGGTGAATTAAGACCCACAGTCCTGCCTTCTTAGTTCACTGGATAAAGACGGGCAGGGATTTTATTTTACTTGGAAGGGAGAGTAGCATGGCGAGATCTGGAGCCCCATGGATCTGGCCTGAATCCCAGTGAACCGTGTGAGAAAATGAGGTAATACACATCAAATGCCTGACACATCTTGACACCCAATGAGTGTTCGTTTTCTTCTCTGTCATCACCCCCCACCCCAGAATCTAATGCTAAACACCACTCATAACTGTTCTTCACGTTCACTACAAGAAAGAATCATCTTTCTTGACAATATGCAAATGCATGGACAAGACAATCTATGTTCACTTAAACAGTGATGTGTTGGTTTTTAAGCTTTTTACTCAATTTTTATTAAATGGTAACACTTGATAACTTTATTGTGGCTTAGTAGGTGCTAGGATGGGTCCAAGGGCTGTTCTAGAAATAATCCTCAAAATGAGTCTGCAAGGTAGAGAGTATTGTATTCTAGTTTACCCATGAGGACAGCGAGCATGGAGCGTCCAACAACTTGTCCAAGGTCACGCAGTAACAGGCAGAGCCGGGATTTAAGCAGACAGAGTGGTGCCAGAGCCCTGCCCTGTTTTTAATCCCTCAACAAGGCTGCCTCGCAACCTGCTCGTGTTATTCTTTATTAAGTGCATAGCATGTAGATCTAAGATATTAATCGGGCTGGATCAACAGAAACACAAAAACATCTGAGTTCATTTATTATCAACTTTAGAGACAAATTAAAATTTGTCCCGGGGGAAGACTGTTTCAGAGTGATTACAAATCCTCAACAATACAGTAAATTAATTGGTCTGTCCCTGTCTCCCCTTTTTCCCCAGAAGCTTGGTTTCCACAACTGATTCTCAAAAGAAGAGACAATTCAGTGAATCACTTGTTAGCCTACGTATTATCGTTCATTCACCACAAATGAATGAACAGTGGATTATGTAAGGCAAGCTAATGTAGCTAGGCGATGAAAACAAATAGGAAATAGGACTTTTTCCAAAATACTGAGGAAGCTCGGAAAGTTATTACAGCCAACATGATAAATGAACTAAAATTAAATATCACTAACCCGCTATTATTTTTGGTTCATTTCAGCACAGCAAACATTCGCCAATGAAGAAATTGACGGGAAAGGTTATTCTGTTTGAGAAAACAACCTTCAAGCAGCCTCAAGCACTTTAGAAACACCATTTAATCATAACAATAGATATTCTGGTTATTAACAGATATGTAATATTAATACTGTAGTTGCTATAGTTTGGGGTGTCTTAGCAGCCCATCCCTCTTTCTTTGAAACTTTCCTTTCACCCAAACCCCCGCCCCCCCCTGTGGTGGAAGGATGAACCCCAGAGGCTGTCACTCTGGCTACAGCCATTTGGATGAATGCATAGGCTCACCATGGCCACATGCATTTTTTCTCTTGGGAATTTAACTAAAGACACAGAGACCATATTTGGGTGTTGTTGGAGTTGTGCCAATGACAGAATCAAAAAACTGAGTAAACACAGAATCTAAAGTAGAAGAAAGGAGCAGACACCCACAGACGTTCAGGGACAAGAGATGAGACAGACTCTGGAGAGACCCAAGAATTCCAAACTTCATAGTTTCAGGGCCTATGGGACCCATTTGCGGAGACAAAGACCCCAGACTCATAATTTGAAAAATAACACTTGGTTAATCATATGAACTGCATTGCCCAAAGAAAGCAAGGAAATATTCTCAAATCATCATATGATCAGCAGGGACAAAGGCCCGCCGGATGCTCCGGTAGAGGAGAGAACTTCTATTACTCTGCCAGGATGGTCAAGGCAGGCCTTGAGCTCATATGGTAGCCCATTTTTAAGGAGCTATTTAGAAAAGATTGCAATGTTTGTCATTAAACTATTATAGATCTATATTGTGCTGAGAATTTTAGTTTCCTTCTCTACTGACACAGGGTGCAGACTTATTATGGATGGGTTGATTTCTTTATCTACATGGCTGTCCTTGGTTACTAGTCCTTGTATGTTCAATAAAATCATCTCTTGTAGCCCATCATCACTATCATTGCCTTCACTGCCGTCTTAGGTTGGGTTCTTCCACCAGGAGACCTGAGATGAAGATCTGAGTGCAAGCAGCTTGGGAGGTGATCCCAGGGGCGTGGGAAATGAAAACAAGGAAGGGAAGAGAACCAAGGCAATGTTCGTTAATGAGGTTACTGCTGTGGGCCACTAGGGTGCAATCCCACCAGGGACTTCTAAGAGACTATGTAGAACATGCCCCAGAGCTGTCCTACCACAACAGTGAGGAGCGAAAACATTTACCACCCAACTCCTGCCAGCCACTGTTTGAGGCTCCTCTGTAAGGAGGGTCAACTTTCCAACATATCCCACATGGACCTTGCATGATCCAGCAGCCAGAGATCACCCTCCGGTGGACAGCAGGAAGATTCTATCAAGATGGAAGGATCAGTGAGTGCTGAAGAACGGGGGCGGGGGGGACCAAGAGCACTTGCGAGCTATACTCACCCACGTCTCTTTACTTAAGCTAGAGGGAGTCCCTCTTCTTTGCAACCAAGCTGTCTCTTACTAGAACAGTTCCACCAGAAAAGCCTCTGGTAGCCAAGCTTAATCCATGGTGTTTCTTAAAAAAAAAATAAAATCCACAATTCCAAAAATAATCCTATCTTTATTAATTCTAACTGGTCTCCCTTCCCACAAACCCCCCCTACCACGCTGATCTGAATTAATGTCAATTTATTGCATTACTAAAAGTTGATTCTACATTGTAAAAATTTCAATAAAACTTAACAGGATTTAAGTCCAATTTCAGTTGGGCTTAAATCTAATGGGCCTGACAGTTTCCTTCACTAGCAAAGTCTCCTTTCATTAATTATTTATAGGCTAGTGGCAGTCCTGTGTCATGAATTAGGAGAGCTGTGCAAGCCTTCCATCTCCCATCCTAGGAATTAATGACCACATAAGACCAGACAGAGATGACTAGATGCGTGATTCGCCAAGTCTCTCAATGTTTACTATAAAAAATAGCAAGAGGGATCAAAATCGATGAGAAAAAAGTTCATTTTCCTCTGTGGAAAAATGGAATTGACTCAGAAGGCCAGGACTCAAAACGTCGATAATTTATAGTCCTCCTTCAGCAGGAGTCCTCCTTAACACTGCTGTGGATTATTAAAGAAGCATGTTAACCCAACTATTGTATCAAAGGATAGATTTTATGAGTTACAACGACATGATTCAAGACCATGTGGGAGAAGGCCAGGAATTACAAGGGTGTGGCCCAGTGTCTGGAACCAAGGGCCGATGATGTGTTTGTTATCTGAACAAATGAATAACACATGCTAGCCTTCCAGTTCGGGATATCTCAGTTGTAGCAAAGATAAACAATGCTAACATCTGTAACATCTTTCAGAAACCAATCATGCTTAACACTATTTCAATTCATGTATCTCAAATCCTCAAGAATCCGAGGATTGACAAAGGACCTCCGAGTACAGTGGGAACACAGTGGGTAAAGTGCTACGTAGGAATTTAGGGGCTGAAATAAACTCTGCCTCTAATCATATGGGTAATCTTAGATGTGTTGCTTCCTCTCTCTCGTACTAAATGAACTCTACTGATCTTTCCCATTTGGTGTGTCATCAATTCAATGTTTCACATTTGAGTTCTAGGTAAAAAGAGTCAGGCATCATGTCTTATAGTGATGATCAAGGTAGAAGAAGGCCCTAGCACACAAAAGGTTGGCACTGACTACTCAGCTATGGAGGGGAAGGAGACAGCCTCTGTTTCTTGCTTTGTCTGTGATGGGCAGTGTCCTGTACTGAGGCCCCTAGGCCAATAGGGCAGAAGAGTCATCTAGATGGTTCTGTCTTTCTGCAGTGAGGACTCTTGGAGGGAGTGGGTTAGGCCTCACTTACTCTAGTCACCTCGAGTCTTCCAGCCACTGCTCCCAACTGGGGATTGGGATGCTCTAGCTAAGTTAGCACACCAGTCATTTTTCAATAGCTTGATAACCAGAGGTAGGTGAGAAAGCACTATTTTCAAGCTTTAAGCAGGCTCTCTCTTTTTCTAGAAGTCAAGTCTTAAATTCATCTTGGAGGTGGGGGCTATGGTGACTTTGGTAGGGAATGGAAGGGATGGGGAAGATCACATTTTGAGCCTTTTAAGTCTTGCAAAACTAAAATCATCGTGATGACACAGTTTGAGACTGGAGGTCACTGTTCACTGTCTATGGGCAGAACTAAGCTCTGAAATATACTCCCTTTACTTTACAAAAAATAGACTATGTTTTAGAGCAGTTTTGGGTTCACAGCAAAACTGAGCAGGGGATACAGAGATTTCCCATATACTCCCCGCCCCACCCCCACACAGCCTTCCTCATTATCTCCATCTGCAACCAGAGTGCTAGATTTGCTCTAACTGATGAACCTACACTGGCCCATCATCATTACCCAAAGTCCATAGTTTACATTAGGGCTCACTCTTGATGTTGTACATCCTATGGGTTTTGATACATGCATAATGGCATGTATCCACCATTATAGCATCATACAGAATAGCTTCACTGCCCTAGAAATCCTCCATGCTTTGTCTATTCTTCCCTCCCTCCCCTATTTCCCCTGGCAACCACTGGCCATTTTACTCTCTCCAGAGTTTTACTTTTTCCAGGAAAGCATATAGTCATAGAATTGGAATCATACAGTATGGAACCTTTTCAGGTTGGCTTCTTTCACTTAGTAATACGCATTTACGTTTCTTCCACGTCCTTTTATGGCTGGACAGCTCATTTCTTTTTTAGCACTGAATAAAGTGCTGAATGTACCACAGTTTATTTATCCATTCACCTACTAAAGAACATTTAAGTTGCTTCCAAGTTTTGGCAACTATGAATGAAGTAGCTATTAACATCTGTGTGGACATAAGTTTTCAACTCCTTTGGGTAAATACCCAGGAGCCCAACTGCTGGATCACATGGTAAGAGTATGTTCAGTTTTAGAAGAAAATGTTAAGCTGTCTTCCAAAGTGGCTGTACCATTTTGCATTCCCATCAGCAATGAATGAGGGTTCCTGTTGCTCCATATCCTTGTCAGCATTTGATGCTGGCAGTGTTCTGGATTTTGGCCATTCTAATAGTTGTGTAGTAGTATCTCACTGTTGTTTTATGTTGTATTTCCCTAAGGACACATGATGTGAGGCATCTTTTCCTATGTTTATTTGCCATTTGTTTATCTTCTTTGGTGGTGTGTCTATTAAGGACTTCTGCCTATTTTTAATCAGGTTGTTTTCTTTTCTTGAGATGTAAGAATTCTTCATTTTTTTTTAGGTCCTTTATTGGAACTGTCTTTTGTAAACATTTTCTCCCAGTCTATGGCTTGTCTTCCCATATCTTGGCATGATCTTTCACAGAACAGAAAGTTTTAATTTTAACAAAGTCCAGCTTCTCAATTATTTCTTTCATGGATCACATCCTTGGCGTTGTTTATAAAAACTCCCCACCAAACCCAAGATTATCTAGATTTTCTCTCTTTGTTATCTTCTAGGAGTTTTACAGATTTGCATTCTACATTTAGGTTTATGATCCATTTTTTTTTTTTAGTTTTTTTTATTGTTATGTTAATCACCATATATTACATCATTAGTTTTTGATGCAGTGTTCCATGATTCATTGTTTGTTCATAACACCCAGTGCACCATGCAAAACGTGCCCTCCTCAATACCCATCACCAGGCTAACCCATCCCCCCACCCCCCTACCCTCTAGAACCCTCAGTTTTTCAGAGTCCATCATCTCTCATGGTTCGTCTCCCCCTCTGACATACTCCCCTTTTCTTCCTCTCCTGTTATCTTCTTCTTTTCCTTTTTTCTTAAAATATGTTGCGTTATTTGTTTCAGAAGTACAGATCTGTGATTCAACAGTCTTGCACAATTCACAGCGCTCACCGTAGCACATACCCTCCCCAATGTCTATCACCCAGCCATCCCATCCCTCCCACCCCCAACCACTCCAGTAACACTCAGTTTGTTTCCTGAGATTAAGAATTCCTCATATCAGTGAGGTCATGTGATACATGTCTTTCTCTGATTGACTTATTTCACTCAGCATAACACCCTCCAGTTCCATCCACGTCGTTGCAAATGGCAAGATCTCATTCCTTTTGATGGCTGCATAATATTCCATTGTGTATATATACCACATCTTCTTTATCCATTCATCTGTCGATGGGCATCTTGGCTCTTTCCACAGTTTGGCTATTGTGGATATTGCTGCTATAAACATTGGGGTACATGTACCCCTTCGGGTCCCTACATTTGTATCTTTGTGGTAAATACCCAGTAGTGCAATTGCTGGATCGAACGGTAGCTCTAATTTCAACTGTTTGAG
>NW_027397090.1:12698566-12760966 GCF_003265705.2 Callorhinus ursinus
TTCTTCGGTCTCCTGTTGAGTTCGTAGGTGTTCAGAATGGTTTGATCCCTATTCAGCTGAATTCCTGAGACCAGACGAAATCTAGGTCTCCTACTCCTCCGCCATCTTGCTCCGCCCCTCCGGTTTATGATCCATTTTGAGTTAATTTTTATAAGGGTATAAGGTCTGTGTCTAGATTCATTTATTTTTTTTGCATGTGGATGTCCAGTTGTTCCAGGATGGCTTGTTCAAAAGACCATCTTTTCTCCATTGTATGACCTTGCTCAAATGTTAAAAAATCAGCTATTTATGTGTATCCATTTTTGGGCTCTCTATTCTGCTCTATTTATCTGTTTGTCTATCCTTTTACCAATACCATGCTGTCTTGATTACTGTAGCTTTATTATAAGTCCTGAGGTCAGATAGTGTCAGTTCACCAACTTTGCTCTTTCCTTCAAATAATGTGTTGGCTATTCTGGATATTTTGCTTCTGCATATAAATTTTAGAATCAGCTTGTCTAGATTCACAAAATAACTTGCTAGCTTTTGATTGGTATTGCATTGAATCTATAGGTCAAGTTGAGAAGAGCAGACATCTTCACAATATTGAATCTTCCTACCAATGAAAAGGGAATATTCCTCCATTTATTTGGTTCTTCTGTTTCCTTTCATCAGAGTTGTGGAGTTCTCCTCAAAATAGATCTTGTACACATTCTCATTAGATTTATACCTAAGTATTTCATTTGGGGGGGGTGTTAATGGAAATGGTACTCTGTTTTTAATTTCAAATTCTGTTTATTGCTGGTGCATAGAAAAAGGACTGACTTTTGTATATTAATTTTATATACCACAACCTTGCTATAGCTGCTTATTAGTTCCATTTTTGGTTATCAATTCTTTTGTGTTTTTTATATAGATAATCACATGACCTGCAAACAAATACAGTTTTATTTTTTCCTTCCCAACATTTTCTTTTCCTTTTTATTGGATTAGCTAGGCCTTCCAGTATGATGTTCAAAGGAATGGTAAGAGGTGACTTTCTGGGCTTGTTCCTGATCTTAGTGGGAAAGCTTTGAGTTTATCACCATTAAATAGGACGCTAGCTGTAGCTTTTGTTTAGATGTTCATTATCAAGTCAAGGAAGTTCCTCTCTATTCCTAGTTTGCTGAAAAAATTTTATCATGAATGTGTGTTGCATTCTGTCAAACGTTTTTTTCTGTATTGAAATTATCATGTGATTTTTCTTCATCAGTCAGTTGATGTGGTGGTTTAACATTAATTAGCATTTGAATATTGAGGCAGCCTTGCACACAGGTTGTGATGCCTGTTGGATTCAGATTGCTAATATTTTGTATAGAATTTCTGTACTTATATTCATGAGAGCTATTGATCTGTACTTTTCTTGTCATGTCTTTGGTTTTGATATTAGGGTAATGTTGGTCTCAAAGAGTATGTTAGCAAGTATTATTTCTTCTTCTATCTTCTGAAAAAGATTGTAGAGAATTGGTATAATAACTTCCTAAATGTTTGGTAGAATTCACCAGGGAATCTATTTGGGCCTGATGCTTTGTTTTGGATAATTATTAATTCAATTAATTATATGTGTGTGTGTATATATATATAAAATATATATGTATTATATATACATAATCAGATAAAGGCCATTCCAATTGTCTATTTCTTCTTATATGAGTTTCAGCAGATTGTATCCTTTAAGGTATTGATCCATTTCATCTAGGTTATACATTTAGGGATAGAGTTTTCATAGTATTTCTTTATTAATCTTTTAATGACCAAGGGATCTATAGTGATGCCTCCTCTTCCATTTCTAATATTAGTAATTTATGTCCTCTCTCTTTTTTTCTTAGTCTGGCTAGAGGCTAATCAATTTTACTTATATTTTCAAAGAACCAACTTTTGGTTTTAATGATTTTTTTTTAAGATTTTATTTATTAATTTGAGAGAGAGAGAGAATGAGAGATAGAGAGCATGAGAGGGAAGAGGGTCAGAGGGAGAAGCAGACTCCCTGCTGAGCAGGGATCCCGATGTGGGACTCGATCCCGGGACTCCAGGATCATGACCTGAGCCGAAGGCAGTCGCTTAACCAACTGAGCCACCCAGGCGCCCCGGTTTTAATTTTTCTCTATTGATTTCTTGCTTTCGATTTCATCAATTTATGCTTTTTCTTAATGTGGACTTAATTTGCTCTGCTTTTTCTACTTAAGGTGGAATTTTGGTTATTGATTTCACTTTTTTTCCTAATGTGTGCATTCAGTTCTATATATTTCCTTTTAGGCATTGTTCTGCCTTGTGCTACAAATTTTGCTAAGTTGTGTTTTTATTTTCATTTAGTTCAAAATGTTTTTAAATTTCTCTTGAGATTTCTTTGACTCGTGTGTTATTTAGAAGTTTATTGTTTAATCTGCAAGTATTTGGGGGATTTTCCAGCTACCTTTATGCTATTGATTTTTAGTTTAATTCCATTATGGTCTGAATGGAGACACTGAATGATTTCTATTCTTTTCAATTTGTTAAGATGTATTTTATGGCCCAGAC
Organism: Callorhinus ursinus; assembly: GCF_003265705.2. NCBI lineage: Eukaryota > Metazoa > Chordata > Mammalia > Carnivora > Otariidae > Callorhinus > Callorhinus ursinus. Next base: position 12,701,102 of record NW_027397090.1, read on the forward strand.
TGTGTTCAGTCTTAGTGAAAGTTCCATGTGAACTTGAGAAGCACGTGTTTTCTGATGACGCTGGATGAGGCAGTCGACAAAGGTCAATTACATCCAGTTCACTGATAGTGCTATTGAGTTCAACTGCATCATTACTGATTTGCTGCTTGCTAGATCTGTCCATTTTTGATAGAGAGGTGTTGAAGTCCTCAACTATAATAATGAATTCATGTATTTCCCCCTATAGTTCTATCAGTTCTTGCCCCACATAGTTTACTGCTCTGCTGTTAGGTGTATACGTACTAAGGATTGTTCTGTCTTGGAGAATTTATCTCTTTCTCATTATATAATGGCCCTCTTTTTCCCTGATAAACTTCCTTGCTCAGAAGTCTACTCTCAAATTAATATAGCTACTCCCAATTCAGTTGGTATCAGCATGATAGATCTTTATTCCTCCATTTACTTTTAATCTATTTGTGTCTTTATATCTCAAGTGGGTTTCTTGTAGACAACAAAAAGCTGGGTCTGGGTGCTGTCTGACAATTGGTTTCAACTGGCATATTTAGACCACTGACCTTTAAATTAATTACTGATATAGTTGGGTTAATATCTTCCATATTTCCTACTGTTTTCTATTTGTTGCCCTTGTTCTTTGTTTCTATGTTTGTCTTCTGTTCTTTTTCTGTTTTCTGTTGTTGTTGTTTTTTAAGATTTATTTATTTATGAGAGGGGGAAGGGGCAGAGAGAGAGGGAAAGAGAGAGAATCTCAAGCAGACTACGAGCTGAGCACAGAGCCTGAAGTGGGGCTGGGTCTCACAATCCTCAAATGACGACCTAAGGCGAAATCAAGAGCCTTAACTGACTTCACTGCCCAGGGACCCCTGCCTTTTGTGTTTTTAATTGAGCAATTTAAATGTTTCTATTGTCTCTCCTTTCTTAGCTGTTTGTTATTATTTTTTATTTTTAAAATTATTTGCCCTATTTCCATTGGATATTCTTTCCTGCTTTGTTGAAGATTAGTTGACCATAGAGTTGAGAGCCTATTTCTGGATTCTTTATTCCATTCCATTGATCTATGTGTCTGTTTTTGTGCCAGTACCACACTGTTTTGATGATTACAGCTTTGTAATATAGCTTGAAGTCTGGCATTGTGATGCCACCAGCTTTGGTTTTCTTTTTCAACATTCCTCTGGCTATTCAGGGTCTTTTATGGTTCCATACAAATTTTAGGATTATTTGTTCTAGCTCTGTGAAAAGTGTCGATGGTGTTTTGATAGTAATGGCATTGAATGTGTAGATCGCTATGGGGAGCATAGTCTCTTCAACAAATGGTGTTGGGAAAATTGGAACAGCCACATGTAGAAGAATGAAACTGGACCATTTTCTTACACCATACACAAAGATAAACGCAAAATGGAGGAAAGACCTAAATGTGAGACAGGAATCCATCAAAATCCTTGAGGAAAACATGGGCAGCAACCTCTTCAATCTCAGCCACAGCAACTTCTTGCTAGCCACAACTCCAAAGGCAAGGGCAACAAAAGCAAAAATGAACTACTGGGACTTCATCAAGATAAAAAGCTCTGCACAACGAAGGAAACAATCAACAAAACTAAAAGGCAACCTACGAAATGGGAGAAGATATTTGCAAATGATGTATCAGATAAAGGGCTAATATCCAAGATCCATAAAGAACTTATGAAACTCACCACCCAAAGAATAATCCAGTCAAGAAATGGGCAGAAGACATGAACAGACATTTCTCCAAAGCAGACATCCAAATGGCCAACAGACACATGAAAAAATGCTCCACATCACTCAGCATCAGGGAAATACAAATCAAAACCACAGTGAGATACCACCTCACACCAATCAGAATGGCTAAAATTAATAAGACAGGAAACAACAAATGTTGGCGAGGATGCAGAGAAAGGGGAACCCTCCTACACTGTTGGTGGGAATGCAAGCTGGTACAGCCGCTCTGGGAAACAGTATGGAGGCTCCTCAAGAAGTTAAAAATAAAGCTATCCTACAACCCAGTAATTGCACTACTAGGTATTTACCCCAAAGATACAAATGTATTGATCTGAAAGGGCACCTGCACCCCAACGTTTATAGCACTAATGTCCACAGTAGCCAAACTATGTCCAGAGCCAAGATGCCCACTGACAGACGGATGGATAAAGATGTGGTATATATACACAATGGAATATTACTCAGCCATCAGAAAGGACGAATACCTACCATTTACTTTGCCATGGATGGAACTGAGGGTATTATGCTGAGTGAAATAAGTCAGTCAGAGAAAGACAATTATCTTATGGTTTCACTCATGTAGAATATAAGAAACAGCACAGAGGATCATAGGGGAAGGGAGGGAAAACTGAATGAGAAATCATCAGAGAGGGAGAAAAGCCATGAGAGACTGGTAACTACAGGAGACAAACTGCGGGGTGCTGGAGGGGAGGTGGTTGGGTGGATGGGGTAATTGGGTGATGGGCATTAAGGAGGGCATGTGATGTGACGAGCACTGGGTGTTATACACAACTGATGAATTACTGAACTCTGCATCTGAAACAAATAATGTACTGTATGTTGGCTAATTGAATTTAATAAATAAAAAATAAAGTAAAAAAATAAAATTTGTTGCCCTAGAGTTTGCAATATGTATTTACAACTAATCCAAGTTCACATTTAAATAATACTATACTGTATATAAGTACATATAAGCTATATGAGCACATAGGTATTTGTATATGTAAGTGATGTATGTTCCAACACATATATATGAACAGCTGAATACAGTATTACTATTATTTTGAACAAACTGTTATTGGTTAGATCAACTAGGATGAAGAAAAATAAAAGTTTTTATTTTACCTTCTTTTGCGCCTTCTCCCCTTCCTTCCTTTCTTTAGGTAGATCCAAGTTTCTAAACTATATCATTTTCTTTTTCTCTAAAGAACTTCTTTTAACATTTCTTGCAAGGCAACCCTACTCCTTTAATTATTGTTTGTCTGAGAAAGTCTTTAATTCTCCTTCACCTTTGAGGATAATTTCACAAGGTATAGAATTCTAGGTTGGTGGCTTTCTCCTCTTAACATTTTCATGTTTCTGAGAAGTCAGATGTAATTCTTATCCTTGCTCCTCTATAGGTAAGGTTGTTGGTTTTTGTTTTGTTTTTGTTTAAATCTGGCTTTTTTCAAGATGTTCCTTTACCTTCCATTTTTTGCAATCTGACTATATGTTTAGATGTTTGTAGTTGTTTTCATTTATCCCACTTGGTGTTCTCTGAGTTTCCTGTATCAATGTTTCAGTGTCTGACATTAATTTGGGCAAATTCTTAGTCATTACTCCTTCAAAAACTGCTTCTGTTCCTTTCTTTCCCCTTTTTCCTTTCTGGTATTCCCATTACATGTATGTTACACCTTTTTAATTGTCCCACAGTTCTGTGTGTGTGTGTGTGTGTGTGTGTGTGTGTGTGTGTGTGTGTGTGTGTGTGTGTGTGTGTTCAGGCTCTTTTTTCTTTGCTTTTCAGTTTGGGAAGTTTCTGTTGAAAAACTCACACTCAGTGATTTTTTTTTTTTTTTTTGGCCATGTCCAATCTACTATTGAACCCACCAAAGGAATTCTTCCTTTCTGTTAGTGTTTTTTATTATTAGCACTTCTTTTCCATTTTTTTCTTAGAATTTCTATCTCTCCGCTGTATCATCCATCTGCTCATGCATGCTGTCTACTTTATCCATTAAAGCCCTCAGTATATTAATCATAGTTGTTTTAAGTTCCCAGTCTGAGAATTCCAACATCCTGCTCTATCTCAGCCTGTTTCTGATGCTTGCTGTCCTTTCAAACTGTGTTTTTGCCTTTTAGTAGCTTGACAGCCAGACATGATACATTAGATAAAAGGAACTGCTGTAAAGAGAGTTTTAGTAATGTGGTGGGGTAAGGTGTAAGGGGAGAAAAAGCATTTGATTAATCCTCTCTCTTTTACTGAGCCTGTCCCTCTGGACCTTGAACTTCATGACAGCACCCCAGTAACCCCCTCCAAACCCTGAGTTGGACAGGATGGCTATGGTGGGACGTGGAGTTGGGTATTTCCCTTCCCTCAGGTAAATGAGGCTTTGATAAAAACCCTAGCGAGTTAGGATCTGGTTAGTTTCTCCCGAGGGCTGGCCTTATTGAGAAGAACAGAAGGCTATGCTGTATTTAAAAGATGGCTTCTTTTCCCTCCCCCGCCAGAAGCACGACAGTTTTTCTCTGATCCTCACTGTGAGAGTCTGTTCAAGGTCCTGGAGGTTAAACTCACAAAAGTGTGGGAACCGGCCTGTGACTGGGAGCCCCCTGAAGTTTTTGACTCTCAGACTTGTCTACCCTGAGCCTCTGGCAATTTTTCAACTATAGCTCAGGTTTAGCCAGGCCAAGGAATGCCCTGTGCCTCAACTTCTCTACATTGTAATTCTCTGTGCTTGCTTGTCTCTCTCTCCAGTCTGGAGGCAGCAATTTTCCCTGTGACCACACTTCTGTCCCAGATATAAGTAGAGTTGTTGATTTTTCAGCTTTTCACTTGTTAGGATAGAGTGTGACTTCCAATCTCCGTACATGCTGAACCAGAAACCAAAAGTTTCCTTCCTTTTTATTCCTCCATCTGCAGAGCTCAGAGATTTGGACTCTGGGTGGGAGAGGGACAGTTACGGTGCTCCCGCTGGAGGATGATGAAGATGAGCTGGCCTCTGCAACATGGTAGCCGGCCTAGCTCTGAGCAGAGAGAGAGAGACAGGCCTGACCGACAATCCTGGGGCAAAGACACCGAACCTGTCACATCTCACGTCTCATTTGAAGATTTCCTTTCCACGTGTGATTCCTCCAGTTATTTCCTAGTGTACAGATCTTTCAAAACATTAGAGCCCACTATTTTCTGTGCTTTGGAGAAGGAATGTGTTAAGAATGAAGGCGCAGACTTGGGAAAAAGGCACTGCAAATGGCCACATAGCTGAGCACTGCTTGAGTTCAGGTAGGGGGTACAGTTCCCAATCAATGCAATGTGGATGGCAGTCCTTGAACTTGTATAATGTGAACCTGTAGCAAAGGTCTGAGAAGTAGCCAAGGCTTTGGCAACAGGCAAATGGGACAGGTGTGTGGCATTGGGGTTCATTATCACAGAGTCCCAGAAATACTTTGAGTAAGGAATTTAGGGGGGAAAATTGGACTGTCAGAGGTCAAGTGAGATGAGGCATCAGATTCATGCCGCTGGAGGATTACAGGGGAGGAAGCGTGACCTCAAAGCCTAGAGAAGTTGGAGACATCTAGCTTACACCGTCTACTCTCTTCAACCACTCACCCTGCTGCCATTTCTTCTCACCACAGCTACTGTCACGCCCCCTGCAGGCTGGTGGCCCCACTCTGGCTCCTTCCCCGAAGCCAGCTCTCTGGAACACTGAGATTTCCATGAGATCCTGGAAACATTCTCACCCAGCTTCTCTTTCGCGTCCTGAGAATCCCATCAGCCACAGGCTGCCTGGCTTCTAATCTGATGTCAAAATGGGAGCTGAGAGTGCCAACATGAACAGAAATAAAACTAAAAGGTGTGGTTTCACTCTACAGCTTTGTATTCTAATTTAATGTGGGCTCAGTCTCTGACAAAAATCCTATTAACCTACATGGTAGAACATTCCAGAATGAAAGCAATGCCATATTTCCCAAAGGAGTTTTTTGGGTGAAGTGTAAGCTGACAAATACATTTGAGCACTACCCAGGCTCCAAAGCATCATTTGGAACTGCAACAACATAGGCCAGGAGCACTTACTAGTTTCAGTAACATGTGGTGCACATTTACTGCATGCCAGCCCCATGCCAGTGCTCTCAGGAGTCACTAGGAACCAACCTTGAGGCTCCATCACTGAGTCCTAATGACATTGCTGTGGAATGCCTCTTGAGTCTCCCACTTGAATTTGCTTTGCCTTCTCATCCATCACCAACACCTCGATCTACTACACAGAGAAGCTCGCTCTCCTCATGCCTGCCTGCTCTCATCCGTCCTCCTGACAGAAGCCAGAACGATCATTTTGAAATACACACCTGGTCATAGCACCTTCTACTCAACACACTTCTGTGGCTGACCGTGGTGCTCAAGAGCAACACCAAAATCTTTAGCACAGTGATCTAACAGGACCCTGCCTGATCTGGCCCTACCCATTTCTCCAGCCTCTTCTCATCTCTCATCTCTCTTACTTTCTACCCTTCTATCTAACCCACGTTGATTCAGTTCCTCATTTACACCAGGTTCCCTCCTGCCACAGGGCATTTGCACCCACGGCTCCTCGTGTTTGTAACGATACCCCCTCTTCTTCACACAAAACCTCCTGTTCATCCTTGAGATCTCAGTTCAAAACTCACATCCTCAGAGAGCTTTCCTTGATTCCCCTATCAAGGTGAGATTCCACTGCTGACCTACGATATGTGCTCACGATCCTGGACAGTTGTAGCATTTCACATGGTAGCAATTTAAACATTTTTATATTAACAGCAAAAGACATGAATGCACTTTGGGTAAACCTTTTACAGAAATGCAACACAAACAGTAAAGCCATACTTGAAGTTCAGCTTCATGATTTTTCATGCGTGCTCAAGGTCAAGAAACAGATCATTCCAGCATCCTAGAAGCCTCCCTTTCCAAAGACCACACCTCCTTCCAAGGGTAATGACCACTATTTTGATCTCCATGTCATGAGAACATTTTTGTTTTTCAAAAATTCCTATAATTCACTTAAAGCAGGAGGTCCCCAACCCCCTTCCCACTCTAAGTTTAGTATGTATTCTCTTCTCGCTTTTTCAATACATGTACATACACATAAATGATGTATGTGTAGAAATGCATAGTTTTGTCACCATATAATTGTACACTTGTTTGACAACTTATTTTCTGTCTCTGCCACTACACTATAATCTCCACAAGGACTAAGCCAATGGCAATATCTGCTCCTCGTTTTCTCCCTAGCATCTAGTGCAAGCCTGGCCCACAGCGCACATCCCATAAATGTCATGAACAAATGAATGACTATACCAGGTGCTGGGGCCACAGGAGCAAACCAGACAAACAGGTTCACTGTCCTTACTCTCTTCTGATTTCCACGGTGGCATTGATCAGAAATTTGTCTTAAAGCCTCCCAGAAGTGACGTTCTGAAGCTACAGTCTCCCTCCTTCTGGGCTCTCTATGAGCCCATACATAGCTCGGACAGCTCTTCCCGGATGATTGATACCCCCTCCCTGGGTGGTAAAGGGGTCTCTCTTTGACTTCCCTGTGCTACCCACCAACCTCCACTGGCTACCTCCCTCCCCCAGCTCTAGCTCCTCTGTGTAGATGCCCCTGGCTGGGATCTTCCTTCTGCCTTCATCCTACAAAGCTCAACACATCACCCAGGATCAGCTACTAAAGCAAGTGTGATGGAAAGGGCTTCATGCATGGGAGTCAGAAAACATGGGTTCAAGTTCTAATCCTTTCACTTTCTGGCTGACCCTGGGCCAGTCACTCCACCTGCCTGGCGCTAAGTTTCCACATCTGTAAATGAAGGGGCTGGATGGACAAAAGCCCTCGAGTTTCTTTTAGCTCTCATACTCTATGATTTTTATGACGGAAGGTATCTGTGCCTAAGAGAAGACAGCCTATCTCCCTACAGATGGCCCTAAGTCTCAGCAATGATGTAATTCCCCCAAGGGAGGCTGAATGCTTCTGAAGCCCTGTTTGGTTTCCTCATTACATAGGTCACTGTCACCCCAGCCCCGCACTTTGATAAGACATACTGCAAATAGCAATAGCAGAAGGAAGACAAACAGTTCTTTAGGAGGATTGACACGGGTGATCAATAATATCCTTGTGAAAATGCCAGCAAGTTTGGGCATTTTCTTCTAAAAACCTCTTTCTTTAGAAAATTGTCTTTTGAAACACCGTGACCTGATTTTCAGGAAGGGACTGATGACAAAGCCTGGCGTTTCTTTCTTGCCAACCCAGTGAGTTTTTGACTTCCACTTGATGATTAAAGACTAAGAGAAAAACAAAACAATAAGAGCATTATATCCTTATCTGATCGTATCAGGCTGGGCTGAGATCCGTGGGAACTGAACCCACTGTCTGGAGAGCAGGCTGGCCAATCAGCATACTTTGGCGATCCACAGACCATGGGGACCCCAGATTTCATACTTGAACTGCTTGACACCTGGCAACCCAAGGACCCCCCTGTGCTGAGTCACTCCGGTCTGACTAGGGCTGTACCAGTTCTCAGGATGAGGACTGGCTTCCTAGAAGTGGGTGTGGCTTGTCCTCAACTCTCCTCACTCCGGAAAACTACAAGGACCCTCCAGACTTTGGGGGCTGAGAAACTAGGTCTGTACGAGTTCTGTGGGTCATTTGGAAATGCATCATTAAGTCATTGCATAATTTTATTCTAACAGAAGCATTTCAACTAGATATCATTGGCCCCATTTCACGGATGAGGAAATATAAAGTCACTTGTCCACTGTCACAGGACTAGGGCAGCGCAGAATTAGGTTTCCACTCATGTCAGGACTCTAAGACTCACAATGTCAGCAACACCAGGGAGAGCTTCTAGGGGCTACAACCTCCCCTCCCCCTGCCCCCTTATTATGAGAAAAGTCCAGAGCACAGGATAAAGTCTGTCATTAAGGCGGGACAGTTTAACTGCTAGCCTCACTCTGCCCCTCAGGGGCGGGAATCCATCACTGAGCAGGAATTGGGGCTGAATGGGTACCCCTGGGGGGCGCCAAATCACCAGGCTCTTGTGGGCTTTGCCCAAGGCAGAAAACCTTGCAAAATCAGTTCCTCTGACCTTCCCACAAAACTGTCAGTGATGAAGCTAGAAAAACCTGGCTTTGAGTGAAGGTGAACATAAGGCAGAAGCACACCTCCAAGACGTTTGAGTTCAGAAAGGATGGATTTTTTTTTTTTTTTTTTTTTTTGCATTATCTTGTTCCAGAGCCTAGCACCAAGCCTAGTGGATAGTAAAGCATATGGGATTAATCAATAAATCAATGTGTGAATGTATGAACAAATCTCATGGGGAGACCATCCATTTTACCTCATTCTCCATTTGGCTCTGTCATCCACTAACATATTCAGGCATCCTTTGTTCTCATGCACACACTGGAAATTAATCTTCCTGCAAACACTGCAACCAGCCAAAGAGAAGAGCTCCTCTTCTCTTTACCATCAAACTTTTGGAAAAGAGTAGCTTACAATCACCACCTCTAGCTCCTCTTCTTCGTCCTTGGTCTGAACCTCAAGAAGTATGACCCATGTTGTTAGAGCAGGACCGAATCGTATTCTTTTATTGCCAGCACATGGCACATATTTCATGACATGGAGGGTCCTTGCTTTGAGCAGAATTTCCACATTTTCTTAGTGGGCTCCTCTGACCCCCACGGGTACCCTCCCTTGCAGTCTCCTCTGTCGGCCCAGGTGAGGTGAGGTTAAAGCCGGAGGTACAAGGCCGACCCAGAAAGCATATTCTGTTCCATATGAAGCCAGGCCTCTCCCTGTCCCATGTTCCCACCTGAATGAAAGTGCTTGAACCTGGTCCCAGATCAAGGTATATGCAAGGCAGAAAATGACCTAGGACTAAAAAGTTCTACCCACAGAGGAACTAGATGGCCCAACTAAATTTTCTTTCATTCATGAATTTGAACTGAAAAATATGGAAAGAACACAACGAGAGCAGAAGCAGAAGCTGAAATGTCACTAGGGAGAGTGGGGATCATGAAGAAGCTGAAGTTTTGAATAAGCCAATGTCTTGAGGCATGAGAACCATTAATAAGTGGACGCTTTGACAGAGACAGAGGAAGTGTAACGGAAGCAGGAAAAGAATTGAGAAGTCACGGTAAGAGGAGCAGAAAATGAGATAATACTGAGTTTCCTTCATGTTAGAATGACCGTGCGAAGATCTGTGCACGAGCCCCTCAGCCTCTGAGATCCTAGTGCCGGCAGACGTGAGTCTAGAATGGATTGTCGCCAGTCATGGTTTTAGGGGACTTGGCCACGGGAACAGTTTCTCTTATGAATTACCAAGGAGATTCGAGTTCCCCTTTGGGCCAGTCCTTTCACAGGAAAACCCTTTCAACTGGAACCTTCTGGAGAGACTCTGTGACTTGCAAGCACACAAACCAAACCCAAGTGGGTTATGCAGAAGTAGATGACAACTGAGTCTTTCTATTGCCCTCCAAAAGAAAAATTAATATCCCAGAATACTCAAAATGTTGCAATTCTAACATCTCTCTTCAGGACGCAGGGCAGGTCAGATTTCCCTGATTTTATAGAAACATAGGAAAGTGACTTACCTACATTCAAAAGACCCAGTGAAAATAAGTGTGATTAGTCCCCAGAGAAGGTTCTCTTCACTAAATTTTGTAAACTTTACTGATGTCAATAAATATTTGCTACTTCTCTGCCCAGTTCTTCCCTTTTCTATCATTTATCTGGGAAGGCTCATAGTTTCAGAGATGAGTCCAGAGAATCCTGATACCACAGGTATTAGGGAAATGGCAGCAATAAGAACTGGAAGGTCTGCTAGGGACTGACACAGTAATCCAAAGAGTTATTTTGAGCAGCTAGAGGGTAAGGAAGATGGTGGTAGCTTCAGGTATTGAAGCAACTTGCCCCAAAGCAAAAACCATTTAGTGACTGCTGTGTTTGCATATCCTGTGGTTTGTGAACATTATTAATACCAAAGCCGAGTTGAAGACTGCTGGTGCCCTGCTAGACCACTTCTACCCTGCTTTGACCACCAAATTTGAAAAACCACACATGGTTTACGTTCTCATAACCTCTGCAGTTCACGTAGAAGGTGCTCAGCCTAGTGAATCAAATCCAGAGCAATAGTCAATCAATTATTTTTTTTTTTTAAGATTTATTTATTTGTTTTGGAGAGAGAGAGAGAGAGCATGCATGGCAGGAAGGAGCAGAGAGGGAGAGAGTCTTAAGCAGACTCCGCACTGAGCATGGAGCCTGACTCGGGGCTCGATCTCATCCACCCTGAAATCATGACCTGATCCAAAACCAAGAGTCAGAAGCTTAACTGATTGTGCCACCCAGGCATCCCTCAATCAATTATTATCTTAAGTGACTGCTTTTTCCCAGAGAATTCTATTTTCTCTCCCAAGACCTGGTAGGGGAAATAAGCCCAATAACATGACCTTCATAAGAGAGAGATCTGAGATTGTGCTCAAAGGAAAAACCTGCTGATTAAAATAAAGTCTAAAATCTTATTACCAATCGAACATATCTTTAAGCTAAATGATTTTGACCCAGAGCTGAAGCATAGGTCCTTCCTTTGTTATGTATAGACTCGCTGTCACTATCTCTGGGGACTTATCTGGAGGATGAGATGACCTCCGAAATTTAAGGAGAGCAAAATCCCTCTGTATCGGACCAAATCCAAAGAAGGTTTTCCAAGAGCAGGAATTTCTTCCCTTCCCCCACCCCCAAAACAAAACAATGGGTGTTCTCACAGCCATATCTGGAGACACCCAGTGGTAGCTTTTGGGAGAGGGCATTATAATCATTTCTATTAACCTCTAGCCTCTAAAATCTACATTGAATAAGTAGTTATTCATAAGTAAATTATATGCATACAATCCATATAAACATAGCCCGCCAGCCATGTAATTGGAGTTTCAAGTTTTCTAATTTCACCTTCCAACCAGGTTACCACTTCTGAAACTTACAGAGGAACCCCAGGGGTCCCGCTGCTTTGGAGGCAGTGAAGAAAGAACATTAAAAAAATTCACATTCTGTCTATTGACCATAGAGCCAAAAGAGACTTTGGAGATGATGGATGTTGGCCTCCATTTTACTGCTGAGGATTCCAACCCAGCAAGTAGTTAGTTCACGAGCCTGGAGAGGGGACCAAAAGGAGGTTGATCATTTGTCTCATGTCCTGCCAGTTTTGTTCACCTACACCGGCACCTCATAGGCAGTGAACGACCTCTGTGTTAGATTGCCAGGGTTTGAAGATGTGGGGATAGAGAGCTAATGTATGTCTACTGCACAAAACAGTGTCTGGCACAGCGTAGGTGCTCACAGGATGCTGGCTCTCATAACGAGTGTCTCCTAGGGTTCCGTGTAGACTCATGAGATGTTATTACCGAAGTGTGAGCACAGTACCTGGCACGTCATGCTCCATAAATGTTATCCTTACAGTTTTACGGCATGGCTGGGAGAACCTCTCTCTTGTGTCCAGACGATTTACTCATCGGGAATGAAATAGTAAGAAACTTTTCATTTCCAAGTGATGATGTTTTACATTTAGAAGTCCTTTTGTAATTCACACAATATTGGCTATAGAATGATTAACAGAAAAGCCTTGAACTATTGCTTCCGTTCTAGGAACGTTTAAGGGCATTCCACAGCAGTTATCTATCAACCACACTTCTACTTAGTGGGGGAGTCCAGACCAGAACTGTCACCTTCGCCACGTTGGTTAAGAATGACGACTACTCCCTTGTTAAGAAGGATTGAGAGATTCCCATCAGAGTCTGCATTTTGAATTTTAGCACTCAATGACGATTATCACATTGAGTGAACTCCCTGTAATTCTCAAGCCAGAGTGAGGGGTCACATTATCAGCAAGCCTGCCATCACAAAAGACTCGTGAGCAATATTCTCTGAGGGCTGTAGAGGCAGGTACCTGGACTAACTGGAGTCTAGCTGATGGCTCAAATCGAGGCTTTGGAGGCCAGAGTGGGGCAAATGAGGCCAGAGGCACCTTCCTGGGTAGGGGCCTGGGTAGGTAGAGGCACTTCTCCTCGGGTAGGCTTCATGGTCCACAGGTCATTCATACCTCATCCTTATCACTATCAATCTCAGTGGAAAGAAAGAGTCTCTTTCCTGAGATTCCAGTAAAATTCCCATAGCCAGTCTCATAGGCTTGGCTTGAGTCACATGCCCATCCCTGAACCAAGCATCTGTGGCCAGGCTGGTGGGACTCTGTTTGACCAGACTGTGTCTGGCACCCACCTTGAAGTCTGGGAGCATGGAGTCCGCTCCAGCCAAAGCACATGAATAAAGAGCATGAGGCAGGACACCCCAAGGAATATCTAGGGATTGCTAGCAAAAGAAGGGACTATGGAAGTTAGGCTGGTAAAACCAAGGCATCCCCTCCACTTGACTCGACTAATACTTACTTGCAGGAACTCAGTAAAGCACTTCAACTCTCTACCCTGGGACATGGTTTTATCATCTCTAAAATGAGAGATTGGACTAGCATGTGTTTAAGAATCCTCCGCAGGACTTGTTAAAACAGGTTTTTTTTGGGGGGGTTTTACCCATCCTGAGGTTCTGATTCATGAGGTCTGAAGTGGGGTCCAAGAGTCTGGCTTTAAGTACCCAGAGGATGCTGATGCTGCCAATCAGGGGACCCCACTTAAGAGAACCAGGGAGCAGTTAGACGCCAGCTCGATCCCTGGCACACAGTAATGCCGTGAGTGATTACGAGTCTTCCTTCTGGGGCTCACAGCTGGGAATGCTGCTTCTGCCCCAATCGGAAGAAGGGCAGCATCAACTCAGGACGGAAACACAAGGATGACAGGCCTGAATCTCAGCCTGGCCCCCATCCCCGGAGATAATGGTTGGCTCCAATGTGTCATATCAGCAGACATTCAATTCCAGAGCATCCTGGGGGCCACTTCCATCTTCCTGACCCACACTAGTCCTTATTCAAATCTCTGCCAAGGCAGTCCAAGGACACAAAACTTCCACAGGGAAGCGGTAGGGCTTTCAAGTGAAGGACGGAGATCTTGGTGACAGGCAAACTTGGGCTCCAGGACGGGATCTGTTCTTCCACTCATTAAAGACCGTGTGGGATGATTGGAATGATTACTTAATCCCTCTGTTCTTTCCTTATAAAGTTGGGTGTGTGCAGGACCTACCTGTGTGGTGGTTGTCAGGATTAAAATGAACGAGGTCAGGCAATGAACTGCTCGGGTAAAGGATTAAGTGCAGGGCCAGATGCCGAGCCAATAAATGCTCACCCTTAAAGGGCAGGTCCAGGACGCCCTTGGCCACTCCAGAGTTGAGCTCCAATGAGCAAGGCTTACTTACCTCTATCTCTTCTTAGTTAGAATGTCCTATCCCCTGACCCCTACAATGCTGCTTTTCAAGGGTAAAAAGTGTTCTGGGATCAAATGTGTTTGCAAAACGCTAGGTAAGGGATGTTTTACTTTGCTGTGGGGCTTCTCAGAGTCTTTACTATGGCACTTTACACTGAAAGAAACCTCCAAGCAGGACATTTGGTATTTGGTGGCTCCCAAACCTACTGGGCCAGGAAACACTTTGTTTCAAGAAACTCCTATTAATAAATATTTATTAAAATATCCCGACCGTCTGAAAAATGCAGGGGGGGAAATCGCTCCGGAGCCACCGTCTCTATCCAAAGGCTCTGTACTCTGATGCCCCGCTGTGTTCAGACATGTCTCGCAGTAACTGCGAGCTACCACCGTGAATGTCAGGGGAAGACCCGTGTCGTGATTAACTGGGTCGTTTCCGTAAATTCCAGTATGTTCACAAGGGCGGAGCAAGGTTACATTTTTTGGCAACCACGTAGAAGATCATTTTTCAACCACAGGAAGTAAACATTTCAAAACTCAGGTGCCAATGCTGCAGACTCCACTGTTACTTGAAACAAGGGGTAGGACTTGGGGAAGTGGCATGACTGTCCCTGTCCCCAGCGGGAGGAGAAGTCAGAAGACCAGTCCTGAGGACGCGGAGGAGGGTTAGTGGGGAGTCCTAGCATTAGGCGTAAGAGCAGGGAGGGGGTGGCAATGCCTCAAATGGGGGGGTGACGGGGCGGAGAGAGCAGCTATCCTGTGTTCCTGAGACCCGTCGTAGACACTCACAACATCGCCAGGAGGTTTTTATCTCCTAAAACCATTTATGAGGGTATTTTAGGTCAACAGCCAACGTTAAGTGCTGTAAAGATTGTACCAGATTTATCTAAGTTATAAAAATGGGATACTGATGATTAAATCGGGAAAGGAAGCCTCCGCCCTTTTCAGACCTGCACCTGATGCCCTGGGAATCTATGAAAAGCCAAACGTAGAGGACATGGGGGCCAGTCCCTCTCACCTGAGGACTCTCGGAGCTCCGTTGAAGCTGCCTTGTCAGTGTCCTTTCCGGGGGACTGCGTGTCATTTGCTCGACTCCCTCAAGAACATGAAGTAAGGGCGCCTGGGTGGCTCAGTCGTTAAGCGTCTGCCTTCGGCTCAGGTCACGATCCCAGGGTCCTGGGATCGAGTCCCGCATCAGGCTCCTTGCTCAGCAGGAGACCTGCTTCTCCCTCTCCCACTCCCCCTGCTTGTGTTCCTGCTCTCGCTGTGTCTCTCTCTGTCAAATAAATAAATAAAATCTTTAAAAAAAAAAGAACATGAAGTAAGTTAAACTGAAACAACGGGGACACCCGCACCACAACCTTCTTGTCCCGAGACACAGGGAGCTGGCGCTCGCACCCAATTAACACGAGCTGAGCTTTCATGAGGCCTTCTCTGAGAATAGCAAACAGGCTGCTGGTGCTGAAGTGTGGAGTTTAAAAAAAAAAATGCCCTGGTCTTCCTGCCAGCAGCGAGGCTGTGATTCCTGGTGGCCTCTCCCCGTGGCTCAAGGCTCCGCCTCTAGCCAACTGGCCTGTGGCATCTCTGCACCAGGACGGGGCTTGAAGAGCTCCCACAGACGGACTGGGGATTGGGGAGACCTGCCACCGACGCGTCCTGAAATGCATGCCTTATATTTGGAGCACGCGACGCAAGGATGTCGCTTTTTTAAAATTGCGAGGAGTGCAAAGTGTCTTTAAGGCTATGGGTGGCCTCATTAGGAAGTCCCCGTCTGGGGAGCCTCAGAAGCCAACTCCATTTACTCTGGGGCTCAGTGACTCATGTGGCTCCTTATCAAGCCACTCTTTCAGCTGCCCCCCCTTCCTGAATCTGGCTTTCCGTCTTCAGTCTCCCAGAGGCACTCTGAAGACTCAGTGCTGAGCCCGCGGTGGGCCTGAGGGGCTCTCTCCGCTCCACAGCAGGGGCTGGTAACTGTCCCAGCAGCTGGGACATCAGCAGCTCTCTCGGGCCTGGGAGGTTCTGACAGTAGGGTCAGCTTAACGTCCTGGCATTTAATTTCTGTGTCACTACGTTGGAGTCCTCAAGGCCATGGGCACGGGGCTTCTGAGAGAAGGAGGAAGGGGTAAGAACAAGAGAGCTAAGAAACACCGCAGATGTTAGACAGAGAAGGGCCAGCCCTGCTCCTCTGGACTGCGGCCGGATCGGCCGGAGACAGACCAGAGGAGCGCTGAGAACTGGTCATCTCAAACAAGGGTTTAAGGTGATACGGTTTTCTAGAGAATGACATTGGCAGTAAGATGGCCGCGGGTCTGCTGATCCGCCTGTCTCACTATCTGTTCAACACCCGTCACACACCATTTCTCTCCAACAGTAGCAGGTAGTTGGGAGCTGCGATCTAGGGACTCAGGACCCCCTAAGGATCCCACAGGCCGCTGCCCTCAAGGGGCTTGCGCTCTACTTAAGGAGCAGCCCTGCTCAACGTGGTGCATCTGACTGAGACCAAACTGAGCCTCCTTATGGGACTCAAGCCGGCTCGCCCACGGCAGCCCTGAGAACGCGCCAGTGATTTGGAACCCCGGGAGGGCAGTTCTCCCCCCGCAAACCCTCTGTTCCCTACAACACTCAGCATGCCTGAATGCTGAACTGGCTTCCCATCGGATGGCTTGCCTACCTCATCTTTTTTGGGAACAAGAATCCACATGCCAGGAGAACAGGAAGGCAGGGAGTCTGTCAGTGTGAGCTCATGGAGGGTGGAGTCACTGTCTTACTCATCTTTAGGCTCCCAGGTTAAGGTTAGGGACGGGAACACAGGTGACTAAGAAACACTCGCTAAAGAGCATGGGATCATTGCTTTCCTTCATCCGGGTAGCACCTGTCAACTTTCATGGAGCAGCTTTACGTATTTATTCTTGCCGGAAGCCTGTGTGGTTCCCCCCCACCCCCCGCCGCCCCGATTCCTTAGAAGGGAGATGACACCAAGGTACAGAGGGATTAAATGACACGGCCAAGTGCCAGAGCAACCCGACTCAGGGTCAGCTGCCCCAGTGGGGGAGAGGAGAGGGCACTTAAGGAAATGGAAGAGAGTAAGGAGTAAGGTGGCTGTCCCTGGCTCTCAACTTGTGTCCCTTAGCTTACTTCTATGTCTTTCCATTTGTGTTTATTGGGAGCATCTGAAGAAATACATTTTATCAGTTGTAAAGGTGAAAATACCTAATGATAAAGACCAATGTAGGTTACAGATGAGTAAATGCCCCTAAGTTAAAACTCAAGCTAAGACTTTTATTAAGCGGGTGAATAACAGTAAAGTGATCAGACAGCTCTATAAGGCACAAAACTCCATCTGAAGAAACAATATCAATTTTGGTAATAATGGAAAATGGAAATGATTGCTGTATTATTGGGATTTATTTGCTCTAGAAGCAGTTTCTGGTGCTAGAGAAGTAAACATTCCCACTTCTCAGTACTTATCTAGCAGCAGGAGATCATCACATCTGATAGCACCCTGCTCAATTAACATTATCGCTTAATTATTTCTGAAAACTATTAACAGCATAACCAAGTGGATCAGTGGTCTCCATGCATGATTTCGTACCCCCACTCCTCTGCTTCTCGTGGCATTTTTGCTGGCACCCCCCAATCTCAAATGCTACCAAGTCATGTTTTTGTCATTACAAAGAATTCCCGAAAAGCAAATTCTTATTCTCAAGATCACACATTCTCCGCAGAGCCGATACTGCTGTCAAGGGGGCAAAAATTGGTTCTTGGGGCGGGAGGGGTGACAAAATCTTACCCTTTCTATGTATAAAGCACAGATACACAACAAGTACACAAACACAACCCTAGTATTAACATTCCCTGGGAGGGAGGGCAACTAGGGGGGAAAAAAATCATCTTAAAAAGATAATCACCACCTTCGTGGGGAGTGAGGATTAACAACAACAAAAAAGAGGTTAAGAAACACCGCTCCAGGGGCGCCTGGGTGGCTCAGCTGGTTGAGCGTCTGTCTGCCTTTGGCTCAGGTCATGATCCCGGGATCCTGGGATCGAGCCCCGCATCGGTCTCCCTGCTCGGCGGGAAGCCTGCTTCTCCCTCCCCGACTCCCCCTGCTTGTGTTCCCTCTCTCGCTGTGTCTCTCTCTCTCTGTCAATTAAATAAATAAAATCTTTAAAAAAAAAAAAAAAAAAGAAAAGAAACACTGCTCCAGATCCACGGTTCTCAAACTTGGCTGCACACTGGAATCTCCCTGGGAGTTTAAAAGATACTGATGCCCGGGCCACTCCCAGAGTTTCTGATGTAATTGGTCTTGGACAGGACCCAGGCTGGTTCATGAAAAAACCCCCCAGATGAGTCTCAAAGGCAGCCAAGTTTGGGGACCAATGCTCTGTACTACAGGTGATGTAAGTCCTCCCTCTCTCCACCCCAAACTATAGCAGAGAGGACTCAAGCAATGGGACCTTCTCCCCCACAGAGCCCAGGTCTGACTTGGACTTTCTTCCATCCACTGGAGTTGATGTCTGGTGTGAAACCTCTTTGCTATCCCTGTTCTAGATACTTCCTGAGGCTGGGACAGAATCCAAAACCACAGCCCAATAATTCAGCACCCAGAGGTTTTGCTTTTTTTTTGTTTTTTTGTTTTTTTTTATCACTCTTTGGTCTTACATTCCCTCCTTTCTCTTTTATCGATCAAAGAGAAGGAGAGCAGAGTACCAAAACTGGTGGTGAGTAAAGAGAAAGAAGGGTTTGCTGAATGTCTACATACAGTTTGTAAAGGCGTCTTTGGCTGTACCTGGGAAGGGCTGAGTGATACTCCATTTTTGTTATAAAATAAGAGAGTCAAATTGCCTCTTTTGGATGTGAACGGACAAATCCCCCAGGTCAAGGACTAATTCCACAGGTCCCATTTCATTGCAGTCCTCCTCTTTTAAAGGATAGTGACTCAGTTTTATGCTAGCATCTATGGTTAAAATGGGAACTCTTCAGTAGACATAAAGCTAATAGTCATTACCAAGAGCAGGGATTAATACCAGGTTTTAGTAAAGGGAGATCTTCAAATGAAAATTGAAAGGAAATAATTTCAAGAGTAGGACTTCCTGACTAGCTCCTCAAACTTAAAAAATGAGGTCTCTTGAGGTAAATATAAACAAATGCATCCCGCAATAAAAGTTGGATGCCAGAAAAACAACCATTGTCCTTGAATCTGATGGTTGAACAGAACCCTAAAACTTGATACTGTTTTGATCACTTAAAAGAATGTGAACCATTCATATACACATTTATACATATGTGTGTGTACCTGCACGTGTATGTGAAATAGTAATTAGTTTTTGGAAATGAAGTGGCCAATGAAGATTGGGAAAGATGCACACCTCATCAGTCATCAGGGAATTGTAATAAAAATAAAGTCACGCTAGATGGGCAAAGTTTAAACAGCTGGTAGTACCAAGGTCTGGAGAGACGCAGGATGATAGGGTCTCTGGTCTAGTGATAGTGGGAATGCAAAACTAGTTCAGTGACTTTGGAAAGAGAGCATTACCTAGTAAAGATGAAGATACACATACCCTATGACCCAGTAATTCCGCTCCCAGAGATTTCCTCCTGAGAAATGTGCTCACGTGTTGTTGGAACACACGATGATGCTCACAGCAGCACTATCTGTAATAGCGCCCTGGAAAGAATGCAAATGGTCATTCGGGAGAGAATGGATAAGTAACTGTGGAACGTTCACAAACGCACTACCACATGGTAATAAAACTGATAAACTATTTCTCTGCATAACATGGGGGACTCTCACCAACATAATGGTAACCAAAGACAAAATGACTCCTTTCACATAAATTTCAAAAACAGGCCAAATGAAACAATAATGCATAGGAATGCACATATAGGCCATAAAACAATAAAATGAAGCAACGAAATGATTATCATGAATGTCAGCATAGTGGTTAGGGAAGAGCAAGGTGGTTGTCATCGTCAGGAAAGGGCATGCTGTGGCAGAGGTGAGGGAGTCCAAGCATATGAGTAATATCCTACTGCTTGACCTACACGGCAATCACCTACAGGGGTGCTCGCTTTAGTGTTATTTGTAATCCACTGGTAAGTGCTTTTCTGGATGTGAATTTTATTTCATGGGAAAAAACTGGTTTCTAAACTTGTTTTCCTTATGACTTATATATCAATATATTGATCTTGAGGGGGAAGTCGAACAGTCCCAGAATGGAGAAGAGCTGAGCAATAGACTTTGGAAGGTACAGAAGAACTCCAGCGATCATGACCTGAGGCACCCTTTTCATAGGGTATGCTCATCAGACGTGCTCAATTTCCTCTGCTCTGGGTCTCCCCCTGAAGACCCCAGTTCTCAGAAGACTGGATAGAACTGGTCTGGCCACGTGCCCAAATGGTCACGTGACCTGCCCCACCAGAGCCACATGGAGTCAGGGAGACAGAGAGGAAGGAGAATGGGCAGATGAAAACCACCTATGCCCACCACAAGCTGGACACTGCCAAAGCCAAGACCTGGAAATCACCAAGATCCAAGAAAGTATGCAGCCAAGAATCCCAAGCAAAAACAAGATTGATTCGTTTCTTGGATGGTAATGGAATTGTTCTTCGAATTCTTCCCACAAAAGGAAAGCAGTTAATTTGTTTTGTTTTGTTGACTGCTGGACTCAAGGCTTGGAGAGCAGAGGTGATGTGAAAATGGTGAACGGTGCCTAGAGGAAAGATTCTTCCCACCGACAGTGCCCTAACTCATTCTCTCTCTTCTGAGAAATGGTCACTCTGAGCACCCGTCTTCCTCTTCACAAAACCCAACTTCAGCCATCCTTTAGGGTTTCCTCTCTTGTGTACTCCATGGTGCACAAGTAACAGAAACAAGGTCAAAGTTGGTTAAGAAATGCCAAGAATCAGTGCTCTTGTTTGCTGGGACCTCCAGGCAGAGAACTTATCTACAGCCTCCAACTGCTACAGGGGCTTCATTTCACTGAGTGGGGGGAGATTTGTGAATTGGGGGACTGGGGGTGGGGAGGGAGGCAGGAAATATTACCATGCCAGGAAGAATCCTGACCACCTCCATTATTCGTTCTGTAACAAGCAATCAAGACGATTAAAACAAACAAACAAATAAACAAACAAACCCAAGAAACAAAAACCATATGTATGAACATACCCTTCCTACAGCCCTACCTGAACTCTGAAAGGCTCTTCACCAAATGGTGAGAAATCATGCAGGGAAACCATGCATTTATGAAGCAGAATGATTGCCTCAGCTATATAGAGAGAGACCAGTTTGGAAACTGCATCATAATAAGGTTTAAATTAAGCACGAATATCTTTATTCATGAGTCTGGAGTCCTAAGAGTGAGGGTGTGGGTATCTGTATTCTTAGTTCATTCAGCAGTCACATTAATCATAAAACACTCAAATACATATTTGGTCTGCAGTTAGCACCTATTTCCCTGGAGCCTAGCATACTTTATAAAATGTAAGTTCGTTGGCATTATAAAAGAGCATCCTGCCGCACCATGTCCCACAGTTACCACCGAATCTCCTCTAAACCCAAAGATCTGCCTTGCTTTGAGCAAAGGCTCCTTTATTGATGGCTTCTGTGGATACAGCTGACATCTGCCCTCCCCCATCTGATCTCATTATTTCAGATCCATATATCCTGGCTGGCTTTGCCTCCTCTCAGTCCACTTGTCACATAAATGCGATTGTTTCATTGCTTCCTTTCTGGGAGCTGGGGTTTTGTCCGGGCTAGGCTTGCATGTGTGTTTAAGGACGAATACCTAAGCCCGCCCCCCGCGGTGTGGATCTAAAACCCCGGGGACCCCGTCATCGGTTGACCTCCTCCTGCCGGGGCCATTTTTCTTGAGGACTTCTCTTGGGGCCCTGAACAGGCCGCTCCAAGTTGGGCCCCGAGCGCGCTTGGCAGGCACTTGGCAGACAAGCCCCTCAATTGTTGCTGGAGACCCCAGGTCGCTTTGGGGCGGAGCGCGCCTTTCAGGAACCCGGGAGACTGGGACGCGCATTCCGATGAGAGGGGAAACGTGCTGGGGAGAAGGCAGGCCTTGATGTATGCCCCGGTGGACAAAAGCTGCTAGTGTCAGCTTGATTTGCAAGATCAACATTCATGAGTTCGGCTGCTTAGAAAGGGGGATTATCTGCAAACCCGAGCCTGAAAGGAAGCCTTAAATAAGTGATTTCACACTACCAAGCAGGAAGAATATCACCCCTCCTAAATTATTCCGAACAGCATGTTCGGCCCCTCCTAGGTTCCCACCACTGGCAAGCCCTCGGGATGGTGTGCTCAAATGGTGGGCCTCTCCAAGCCCCAGCCCCGCGATGAGTTTGTGTAAAGGGCCAGGGCGCAAGGCGCCCAAGCATTGCCGCTTCGCTTCCCAAGATCCACTCCGGGTTTTGCTTGGTGCTGCTCCGTTCCAGGCCCGGCGAGCTCCAGGCAAGGCTTTCCCTCTCGCCCCTCCGCCGCCACTCGGCAGCTCCGCTGGGGTTCCCGGGCTGAACAAACCGCAGATGCACATTTAAAAACGTGCTCCAAAGTGCATCACGCATCAAAGGCGTTGGGAGGCTCTTTCATCAGCCTTCTAAGGAGGGACACACTCCCAGCTACCCTCATTTGTAGCTCGGTTTACTCTGAAATGTAAATGTACCCCCTAACGCCAAAAAAAGGGTGGAAGGTGTTTCCCCCCATTCCTTGCACACCCGTTTTCTCCATTCGCCTTGCACTCATCCATCCTTTGTGTGCGCCGGGCTGTGTTAACCCTATGAGGAGCTCCTTGCTCCTGCCTTCCTTTCTCCCCAGTGCGAGTCGTCAGGGCTTGTGGCTGACTTCTTCAGGCCACCACGCCCTCCTCCCCCTTCCTGGACGGAGTTGTGCTGTAGGACAGACACGGATGGACAGCCCCAGATGTTGGATGTCGCCCGTCACCGGAGCGTTGAGGTGTGGGGAGTGCTGCCAAGGCAAAGCTGGTCACGTCCCACTGCCGCCTGCGTCTCGCCCCGCCCCCCCCCACACACCTTTCAGGCCTGGCGTCCAGTCTCCTGGAACCCATGCTTAGCATGCCTGACTCTCAGCTGCTGGGCTGGGGGCAGGAGGCTGGAGAAGAAATGGCTTCAGAGCTGCCCCCCGCACCCACGCCCTTCTAGAATGGTGCCGGGAGGTTTAATGCACACAGTTACCCAGCAAGCAACTGAGCAGGAGGGCTTCGAAATGACTCCATTTTAAAAATCTTTTCCCCTTTCCTTGGGAGCCCTGTTAGGGAATGATTCCAGCCTTTGGGAGAAAGTAAGGGGGGTTAGGGAAGGTGGTGTTGGGGTAAGCTGGAGGGGCAGGAGAGGGAGCGAAGGAGCTGAGACATACCGAGTACCACGTTAAGGAGGAAGCTCTGTTCTTGGAGGATTCATTTTGGTCAGGAAGGGCAGAACTAGGCACCATGTTTGTACTGGGCACAGGTAAGGGCCTGTAAAAGTCGTCAAGGCCTTGGGGGACAAGGGTCTGCACACTCAAACCATGGGGTTCAGGAAAGAAGGCGATGCTAGGAACCTGCAGGCCCTGCGCTTGGGCTCGGGGCAGAGCACACCAGAGAAGGGTCTACACTGTGAGTCAAGTTCACTGTAGACCCAGGACTCACTGATCAGTGTGGGCTGTTAAAAGACACAGATGTTTGCTGAATGAATGTGAGACTCTGCAGAGAAGCCTGCTAAGTCTTCCCACGCTCAAGGAAATTGGTCCTACACTTCGGACAGCTGGGAGATCCCAAGATTGCAAGGCGTCCCGGTCCTGGGGGAGGTCCCATCAGAAGCTCTTTGGGGAATGCCCATCACCGGCTACCCCAAGAGGCTGTTGCCGGTTTATACGCAGCACCGCAGTGCAGACATCTCCAATTGGCCCACCGACCCCGTTTGATCACTTTCATAAAGGCTTCTCTGTAAAAGCTTCGGGCTTTCTGTAAATCCCAACATTTATAGGCACAAGTCAACTCACTGCAGCATCACCGTAAGTGCAAACTACTGGAAACTACCTAAATGTCCCAACAGAAGAGATTGGTTGTATCAACTATGGTAGACACGCAAAATGGAGTATGTAGCTGTAAAAAAAAAAAAAAAGGAAGTACAAAGCAGATCTAAATGAAATGACAATGTTTTCCAAAATATATTAAGTAAAGCAAGCAAAGTGCAAATAAGCCCATGTATAAGCACAAAGTGTGTTGGCTTTTGTGAAGAAAGGAAAAAATGAGAAAATTATACATACCGCATGTCTTTAAAAAATAGACAGGAAGAATAAAAAATTCAGAAAATGAAGCAGTGGGACAAAAGGAGTCACCTAGAAGGGGTTTGAGAGGAACAAGGTGGAAGAGGCACGAGAGCGAATGGTAACACTTCCATGCATACTTTTTTGTCTGATTGTGATTTTTTGGAAGTGTGTGTTAAGGTACCCTGTATTTAAAAAGTGAAATTAAATTGTGCAAGACCGTTGAATCACAGATCTGTACCTCTGAAGCAAATGATGCAATATATGTTTAAGAAAAAAAAAGAAGAAGAAGGTAGCAGGAGGGAAAGAATGGGGGGAGACGCACCATGAGAGACGATGGACTCTGAAAAACAAACTGAGGGTTCTAGAGGGGAGGGGGCGGGGGGACGGGTTAGCCCGGTGACGGGTATTAAAGAGGGCACGTTCTGCGTGGAGCACTGGGTGTTATGCACAAACAGTGAATCATGGATCACTACATCCAAAACTAATGATGTACTGTATGGTGATTAACATAACAATAAAAAAAATTTAAGGAAAAGAAGGGCATGTGTTGGGATGAGCACTGGGTCTTAGATGCAACTAATGAATCACTGACCACTACAACAAAAACTAATGTACTATATACTGACTAATATAATAAAATTTATTTATACAAAGGAAAAAAATAAGTAAAAAGTGAAATTAAACCAACAAGTATGGGAACAGAGAAAAAGAGTAAAACTCAAAGTAAACTGAAAAAAATAATTGAACCAAACTGCACCTTAAGCAAATAATGACACTGAAAAGGAAAAAAATAAAAATGAATCCAAGATCTTTCTGAACTACCTCTGTCTATGTCCAGCTCTGGTGGGATGGGGGTTGGGGAGAGCAGTAAACAAATGCTCAACTCTTTTTGCTACGTTTGTTTCTGTAATGCAACAGGGCAAAGTGATGCTGAAATTATTTTAGATGTTTTACAGCACTGAGCAAATGAGTATGTTGATGTTGGGAGCTGGTGTTTTCACTGTGGAAGAACAGAGTTATAAACACAGCAAGGGCGAAGATAGAGATGTAAGAGGGGAAGGTCTGTGATTGGAGTATAGAGAGAGGAGTCTCCTGATTTCTGAGATACACGTGTATGCATGTTTATGTGTGTATTGATGTGATATGTGTAGGGTATATAAATCCTGGCTCCGTCCCTTGAAACAGAGATACCCCAGAAGCAACAAGCACAACTTACACTTGGCTCTTCACCTTCCAGTGCTGTTTTCTGATTAAAAGGAACCAGGGCTTCTCAGAGAAATGACTGTTCCCAGAGCTGAGCAGGAAAGGTGCAAGAGGCTGGAATATTTTTTGGTAATCGAGGTGAAATTTACATAGCATAAAATTAACCATTTTCAAG
This sequence comes from Callorhinus ursinus, assembly GCF_003265705.2. Classification (NCBI taxonomy): domain Eukaryota; kingdom Metazoa; phylum Chordata; class Mammalia; order Carnivora; family Otariidae; genus Callorhinus; species Callorhinus ursinus. Next base: position 12,726,839 of record NW_027397090.1, read on the forward strand.
TGTACCCTTCTGGGGCATTTAGTACATTCACAAGGCTGCACAACCACCACCTCTCATTAGTGAGAGCCCGGATCATCTTATGTAGGATGTGAGGAAGAGCTCAAAATGTAACGGGGCCCTGTCACAAGAAAAGAGGCGCTAACCTGGAGGGGCATCCACTGCCTAAGTCTGTGACAAACTGAACACCAAAATAAGAATCGTAACAAATTACAAACCTTTGAAAGAGAAAAGGAAAATCCATGAGTCCATACACTAACAAGCAGAGAAATAAGCAAATGCCTAAGAAGATGTGGGCTCTTCTCATAATAGGATATTGTTATGGACTGAATTGTGTCCCTCTCAGATTCCTATGCTGAAGCCCTAATTCCCAGTATGACTGTATAGGGAGATAGGGTCTTTAAGGAAGTAAGTAGAAGAGGTCATAAGGGTGGGGACCTAACGTGAGAGGACTGGTATTCTTACAAGAGAAAGAGACCCCAAGGGCATGTGCACACAGGGAAAAAGCCAAGTGAAGACACAGAAAAAGATGGCCACTTGCAAGCCAACAAGAGAGGCCTCAGAAGAAATCTCCCCTGCCAGCACCTTGATCTTGGACTTCCTAGCCTCCAGAACTGTGAGGAATAAATTTACGTTGTTTACAAGTCATCCAGTCTGTGGTATTCTGTTACCGCAGTCTGCATTAAGACAACACTCTGAAGAGGAAACACTCCTTATATACTATTTGGCTGATAATGTATAGCCAGAATCTAATAATGAGAATACATCACACTAACCCCAAACAAGGAACATTTAGTTTTAAAAAGGTAACCATGTTTTCAAAAAAAAAAAAAAAAGAGAGAGAGAGAGAGATTGAAGAGATATGTCAACTAAATGCAATATGTGATTCCAGACAGGATCCTGTTCTAGAAACATTCCTGGTGTGGTAGGCAGCCTCCAAGGTTGTCCCTTATTATAACAACATCTCCTGGGATGCGCACCTTGTGCGATCACCTCCCGTGAATGTGGGCTGGATTTACTGACTTGCTTCTAATGAAGAGAAAATGGCAGAAGTAATGGAATGCCACTTCGAAAATTAAGTTACAAAAGAAAAAAACAAAAAAACAAAAAACAGACTGAGGCTTCCATTTGGGGGGCTTGTTCTCTCTCCCATTCTAAGGTAGATCAGCTGCAATGTTGGGAACTGCTCTATGGAGAGGCCCAGTGGCAAAAGTGGGTGAAGGCCTCTCTGGCCAGTAGCCAATGAGGCTCTAGATCCTATTCACAGCCACGTGAGTAAGCACAAAAGTGGATCCTCCCTGAGTCGAGCCTTTGAATGAGACCCCATCCCTAGCCTCCTCTTGATTTTGGCCTGATGACAGAGGCAGAGGACCCAGCTAAGCCACATCTAGACACATTTAACCCCCCAAAAACACGAAATCATAAATGTTGGTTGTTTTAAACTGCTAAGGTTTGGGGCCATTCGTTAAGCAGCAATATAAAACTAACACATAGTGTCAGTTGACAAAACTGCATATGGCATATGGATAGATTATACATCATAGCTGGAGAAAGAATAGTCTTCTCAATAAATGGTGTTGGGAAAACTGGACAGCCAAACACAAAAGAATGAAACTGGGCCATTATCTTACACCATGCCCAAAATCAACTCAAAGTGGATTAAAGATTTGAACACAAGACATGAAACCGTGAAACCCCTAGAAGAGGACACATGGATAAGCACCTTGACATTGGTCTTGGTGATGGTTTTGTGGCTTTGACATCAAAAGCTAAAGCAACAAAAGCAAAAACAAACAAGTAGGACTACATCAAACTAAAGAGTTCTTCTGCACAGCGAAGAAAACCATCAACAAAATGAAAAGTCAACCTATGGAATGGGAGAAAGTATTTACAAATCACATATGTGACAAGGGACTAATATCCAAATTATAGAAAGAACTCATACAACTCAACAGGAAAAAAAAAAATCTGATTAAAAAATGGGCAGAGGATTTAAATAAATATTTTTCCAGAGAAGACATCCAGATGGCCAACAGGCATAAGAAAAGGTGCTCAGCATCACTCATCATCAGGGAAATGCAAGTCAAACCACGAGAAAATGTCCCCTCACACCTGTTAGAAGGGCTAGTATCCAAAAAACAAGAAATAACAAGGGTTAGCACAGATGCGGAGAAACGGAAACCCTCATGGCACAGCCACTCTAGAAAAGAGTATGGAACGTCCTCAAAAATTTTAAAATAGAATTACCCTATCCTCCAACAATTCTAATTCTACTTCTGGGCATATAGCTGAAGGAAATGAAATTATAATTTGAAAAGATATCTGTACCCCCATGTTCACCACAGCATTATTTATAATAGTCAACACATGGAAACAACCTCAGGGTCCACCAATGGATGACAGTAAAGTACACACACACACACACGCATACACACACACACACGAATATTATTCGGTCATAAAAAAGAAGGAAATCTTGTCATTTGTGACAACTTGGATGGACTATGAGGGCATTATGTTAAGTGAAATTAAGTCAGAGAAAGAGAAATATTGTATGATCTCATTTATATATATATGTGGAATATGTAAATTAAAAAATTTACCAAACTCCTAGATACTGGGGGACTGGTAGTTGCCAGAGGCAGGAGGTGGGCCATAGATAAAAATGGGTGAAGGTGATCAAAAGGTACAAACTTCTAGAAGCCAATGAAGATGGCTGCAATTTGTTTTTTGCCCCATTTTTAACTGATTTTTATGCAATAAACACACACACACACACACACACATACACAAATACGTATATGAGAGACAGAGTAAAGAGAGAAGTGTAAACATAAATGATAAAGCAAGTGGGGAAAAATGTTAACACGAAGTGCAAATGCGTCTGAGTTAAAAGGTTAAAGGATATATATATGGGTGTTCTCTGTAATATCTGTGCATCCTTTCTGTACATCTGAAATCATTTGGAAATAATAAGTTTTTTTTAAATCAGATCATGCTAACATATCTTTAACAAAATACATACCAATAAAGAAACCATGATTCTAAGTTGCCAATGGAAAATGACACACAACACCTCACTTTTTCTTTTTCCTACTTCAGGTATACCTGATAGGATTTTTGTTGTTGTTTTTTATTTTAATCACCCATGACATCAAAAGAGAAGCAAAATTCTGGATACAATCTGTGTCTATGAATCTCCTATGTTCTGTCTATGTCTTTCCTTAAGTTGTCTATTTTATAATTTCCCTCCTCAGGCCAGCGTTCGTAGTAACTTTGGATAGTTACCCCTCCCAGGTTTTTCTTCTTTTTAAATCTTTACAACAGCTTTATTAAGATACAGTTCACATACCGTAAAATTTGCCCTTTTAAAGTGAACAATTCGGTAATTTTTGATTTAGTAAGTTGTGCAACTGTCAATATTATCTAATATTGGAACACTTTCATCACTTCCCAAAGCAACCCCATCTGCACAGACTAAGCAGTCATTCCCCACTCCCTGCTTCCCCCAGCCCCTGGCGACTGCTCATCTGCTTCCTGCCTCTACAGATTTGCCTATTCTGTAGATTTTATGTAAATATCATCCTACACTATGTCACATCCTGTGTATGTCTTTTTTCGTTTAGCATACTGTTTTCAGGGTTCATCCATGTTACAGCATGCATGTATCAGTAGTTAATTCCTTTCTTTTGTTGAATAATGAATAGATGGATGAATAGATGGATATAACATAATTTGTTCATCCATTCATCTGTTGATGGACATTTGGACTGGTTCCACTTTTTGGCTTCAACAGATAATGTTTCTAGTTACTTGTGTGTGCGTTTTTGCATGGAAACCTCCTTTCCATCCTTTTGGGTATCTACCTAGAAATGGAATTTCTGGGTCATATAGAAACTCTAGGTTCAACATTTTGAGATTCTTTCCAGGTTTTAGTGGGCTTTTAGGTCATGTTTTCTTCTCCTGAAGTGTCTTAGCCCATCTTATAGCATTGCTGCCCTGTATATGTTTGTTTTCCTGAATTTCTCTTTGTAGCTTTATGACAGGCATACTTCCTCATGAATGAAAATAGTTTATCTAACTTGTAAAGAAAATATTATTAAAAAAATAGAGAATAAAATAAATAAATAAATAAATAAATAAATAAATAAATAAATAAAAAAAATAGTTTATGAGCCAGGACCCCAAGGGTACAAGCTCAGTCTTTCCTCATCAATGGATCCCCCTGAAGGACATCTTTGTCCTTCCCTTCCAATGAATGGCTAGTTAGACTCGGTGTAAACCATTCTGGCATGTGCCATTTCCTGCCTAGGACCACATTTTAAATATCTCGAGAGTATACCTTGCCTTTCCCACAGACCCATGAGCTCCTGGAAAATAAGGTTCACTCATTCTCTTTCATGTCTTTCACCATGCGTAGCCAAATATGTGAGTTAATGAAATGCTAAATACTAAGCAGGGACTGTATTTTATACTTCTTTGAAGTCCTTCACAGCACTTAGTTAAGTGTTGGGTGCATAGAAGGTATTTAATATGAAATAAATTGATTTTAAGTTCCTAAGACTTTGCCCTAAGATTCTAATTTGGGGCTTCTTAGCAAGACTCCCACTTGACAAATCTACTTATGGCAATCAGCATGTTCATTCCCCCTGGCACCCCAGAAGGATTTCCATTTCTCTACGCAGACGATGCCAACGCATTCAGTATCAGTCTTCTAGTGGCGGGGGATGGGGAGGAGAGAGAAATGGGCAAAGCCTTTCTCTCTTTTCTCCTGCTCCATACCAACTTCTCTTGACAAAATCTGCCTATTCTTTTTTCCTACCTTTCCTCAGGGTACCACTTCTCAATATTTTTACTAATTCACTCCTTGAGGCACTAAAACCTAGTACCGGACACACAATAAGTATACATGATCAAGAGCAAAGCCAGAAACCATAGTCTAAGTATCACAGGAGAGTTACAGGCGAGTCCTACAGGCTCTAAGGATTCGGCGGGGGTGTGTGTGGGGGGGTAATTTTTCCTGAGAACTCAGGTGGCCAAGAATGGTTTCCTGGAGGCAGGTTTGAATTATATCTTAAAGGAAGGTGTAAAAGCTAACTGCAACATTCGGGGAAGGGTCCACACAGGACTGTCCTCAGAGACCAACTTTAAGTTCAGGGATTTCCCAAAACCACTCTCGGTTTTGAGAAGTCATTAGAAAGGCCCACGGAACTCAATGAGAAGCTATTACAGACTCAGAGTTATAGTTTATTTTACAGAGGAAGGATACAGATTCAAATCAGCCAAGGGAAGAAATGCATAGGACAGAGTCCGGGAAAACTACCAAATACAGAGTTTTTAGTTCTTCTCCCCCATGGAGTAAGGAAAGTGTTCTTTCCCTGGCACTGAGGTGTGACAACGTATACCAAGTGTTAACAACCGAGGACGCTCAGCAGAGCCTTGGTACCCAGTCTTTATCAGAGGCTCCATCGCGAAGGCATGGTTGACCAAAGCCCACTTGGCTGATCTCAGTTTTTTGGGGAGGTCAAGCTGATACTATATGACCCAAAGCCCCTACTCTAAGTCACACTGTTGGTGTGGCTCAAAGTCCCAACCCAAAACTCATATTGTTACCATCTGGCCTGACCCAAGACTGCCAAGCAAACAAAGACGCTCTTATCAGGCATAACACTCCAAGGGCTTAGAGATCCCCTCCCATAAGCTGAAGGGAAGGGCTAGACCTCTCTTCGGGCAAGGTTAGATTCTTCACTATACAGAAGGGGAGAATTTGATAAGCCTCTGATCAGAACCGTGACTCGCGTAACAGAGTACGGTCAGCAAGCCTAAGACTCCGCTGCTCTTAAAAAAAACAAAAAAGTGGAAATCTGTCAGTTGTGCAAATAATTTTTATAAAAATACTTGCTTTTGAAAAATACAGGTAGATATTCAGGATGAGGATATGGGGAATCAGATTGTTTGGCAAGAATAATCCAGATTGTATACCTTTTCTGCATGCTGTCTTCGTCCTAACATTGTCGATAAGATTTAGTCAGTGTGAATACTCCATTCATTGAGTATTTTCTGTAATTGGATGTGATTTTCTTGATTTCTCAGATGAATCAAGCATTAATCTTGTGATGGTTATCTGTTACCGTGTGAGCCACCACTCCAACATTTCGTGGCTTAGAAGAACGAGTCATATTATTTGTTCATGATTCTACAGGTCAGCCATTTGGGCTAGACTCCGACTGGTGGGTCTTCTGCTGCTTTGGCTTGCGGTCCCTTGTGCAGAGGCAACCACCTGGTGGCTGCCAGGGTTGGGTGGTCCAAGATGGCCTCACTCATACTCTTGGTGATTGGCAGGCTGTCAGCTGGGCTCTTCAGTTCTCCTCCTCATGGTCTCTCCAGCAGACAAGCGTGGACTTGTTCACATGGAGCAACATCCATGAGCAACCACAGAAGCTACTGGCTTAAGGCCGAGACAAAGAAGTCCCAAAACTCCCTCCTGCCTGCCTTCTCTTGGCCAAAGCAACTCTCCAGAGCAGCCCAGATTCACAAAGAGAGGAAAGACTCTAACTCCTGATCAACATGGCCATTAAAAAAAAAAATCACAAATCCTAACCCATTTCTTTTTTTTTTCCTCAAACCTCTAATTTAGCTTTGTAAATAGATGGCTAAGCCCCAGCTTCCCTAGAGAAACAAGTGTTTTATGCTGCCTAAGTAAGAAATGACATTGGTTTGACTTTTCTAAGTTGCCATTTAAATGCATTTTCCAAGAGCAGTTGAATGTCTGGTCAATGAGTAGTGGTACTTTGAGCTGTTAATCATCAGTAGAGGAGTTTGTGTGTTTGAGTGTGTGTGCGCACGCGCGCACGTGTGTGTGTGTGTGTGTGTGTGTGTGTGTGTATTTGACTCAGGAGGAGTCTTGTTATAGTGAAGAAACTTGTGTCTTTTTAGACCGTGTATGCAATGACTCCCCAGCCTGCCCCTTCATGAACATATATCTGCTTCCAGTGCCCAGCTAAGGGGCTGCCCCTGGAATGTTCACCACTGTGGGGTTCTGAAATTAATCCCTTGCCTTATGGGAGAGGCTTCCAGAAACAATGGGGGCCACTCTATAAAGGAAAATGTTTAATCGATATTGCAGGTGGGCTGTCAGACGAGTTTAATTCCTAAGGATGGAACATTGATTTGAGGATGAAACACACACAGGGCCCGGAGACAGGCAGGCAACCGGTTAGGTTGGGTCATGAGTGGTGATAGGGGAGGGTGGGTTAGTGGGGGGGAGGGGTGGTTTCACCAAAGCTTTGTGCTCTGCCATTTCCCTGGGTGCCCTGGGACTTGAATTTCCAGGGAAGTAAAAAATGAATCACTCGGAGAACAGAACTAAAATTTCAAATAATAAAAGTTGTCCTCAGTGGTCTTTATCAATGCAGACCGGAGTCTTCTAATAAAATGCTCTCTTCCCCCTGTGGTTATTAAAATTTCATTTCTCTGAGTGATACTTCCCTTTTCTGGCTCCCCTCGGGAATCAGTTGTAGTTGCCTTCATGGTCAGTGGTCAGTCCAGCTGGATTGCTGTGTTTTTTATTTCTACTTATTCACATTTCTGTCTCCTGCTGCCCGGCATTAAAGCAGGGCTCAGTTTTGGAGCAATCTGCCCTGGGTGCAGGGGAAATGATTAGGAGCAGAGACGAACTGTCCTGCTCATATCAGCAGTGAAATATTTGCAAGAAATTGACCTTGGAGTTTCCGCCCATTGGAAACCACGGCAACCACTGGTCGCCCTTGGAAAATCATTTCTCCTTATAGCATCCCTGTCAATCACAGCATGCTTCTTCTACCTTCCCAAACTGCCGTCTTTAGGATATGGTGGCCAAAATATACTGTCTTAATATGGGGATAACTTGGTGTTTGGAGACCCAGGGAGACATCAGCCTTTCATGCTCCAGCCCAGATAATAGCAGCTAGTATCTATATGGCACTTGATATCTACCAGGAGTTTTTTTAAAGCATCTTATACATACTGTATTAGCTCATTTTAATGCTTGCAACAACGCCGTAAGGGTGGTATAACTATCCTCATTTTACACCTGAGGAAACAAGGCACGCAGAGATCAGGAAACTTGCTTGGGATCATCGAGGCAGCTGTGGGCCCAGGCCGCCGGCTCTGGAATCCCTGTAGGAACACAGCACTGTTCTGCTCCTCATTAAAGACAGCAATAGCTTTCTGGCTGGAGGGGAGACTGCAACCCTTTGCTGCAAGCTTTCCCCCTTATGAATATCTCAGTGTCTTGGCCTATTAAGACCCTTGTACTCTCCTAGGTGTAACCACAAAAACACACACTTCATGTATTTATAAAAGAGGGCATTTAACTGCACTGGTTAATTCGGGCGATAGAGAAGTTAAGAGCCCAATATGGAGTAGCGAGGTAACCCAAACTAGCAACCGCAGGCTGGAAAGCTAGCGGAAACGGGTCTCGTTCCAGGAGCCCAGAGGTTGAAGTCACCTAACAAAACCTGGAAGTACAGCGATGGGGGCAGGAGGCAGCTGGTGCCCCAGGAAGGGCAGGTGTTGGGGGGAGGGGTGGGTCACAGACACCCCACTAGTCTCGTAAGTTTCTCTTCTTTCCAGGTCCTTCTTGACACCACTGCCAGGCTGATCTTTGTAAACTTACATTGAATCCTGTTCCGTGCTATTGTCCTACTTGACAAACCCTGGGTAACGTGCTGCCTCGCCCCAGCCCTGCAGAGTGCCCCGTATATTCTAGCATCTCCGAACTGTCGTGACTTCCCAGGATTCTACAGTTTTTCACCATTTGTCTTTGTTCAGGCCATCCACCCAGCCCCAAATGCCATGCCAGTCAGGGTCCCAGCTGGGAAGAGACTGGATACTCGAACTGGTGTGCAAAGGGGCCCACTGTACGCAGGCAAGTTTGCACATGAAGGGGAAGTGAACCCCAAGGGCTAAGGAGGTAATGTAGGGTCAGCCACAGTGGAAATGTGCCCCCCCTCTGCTGGGCTCTTCAAGGGGAGAGTGCATACTGGGACGTGACAGGAGAGGCTCTCAAAGAGGCCACCTTGAGAGGAGCAGGGATCTTTGGTTTAACTTTAGACCGAGAAACAACTAGCCGGAAGCAATTGCTCAGGAATGAAACCAGGGGAATAAAACACCCCGACCTCCCCTCTCCCCTTCTTCCAAGCTCCTGCTGGAGCTACACAGTGACTGGTTCCAACTGAAAGCCAGAGGGCATGAAGCCTGTCAATACAGATCCTCACAGTCAGCTGGTCTCATCACCCCAGCAGACGGCAGAGGTGAGAAAGTGGGGGGGAGGCTCTGGAGGGGCCCACTGAAGATGTCTAGCACACATGCTCTCTCCTCTCTCTGCTGCACGCTGCCACCACCCATTCTTGAGGATAAAACCCACATGTCACTGCTCAGTGATCCCCCCAACCCCGCTCTCGGAAGCTGGGACAGTTACTAATGGATCCCCCTCCCCCCCCCAACACACACCGTTGTCTCTTCCGTCCCCAGTGTCTGTACCGTGGATGGTACATACCCCCAGCGCACATTAGTGTCCCTACCACACAATGAGTCCTTGAGCACATGAACTATCTATTTGTATTTACAATATCTGCACCTGATGCTAGAGGATTTTTTGCACTCAAGTTGGTGACGGATGAGTGAATGGACTAAGCTACCGCTTGTTCTGCACAGAGGATGCTTGCAGTGAGCTCTGAGACAGCTGCTTCTTTCAAACAGAAATGGTCTCCTTATACAGATTCTCATGCCCTCAGTTTCTAAAAAATTATTTTCAACAATCAGCTGGCTGTCTCCTGCATAAAAACAACCACATTTGGGTGCCTGGGTGGCTCGGTTGGTTAAGCGACTGCCTTTGGCTCAGGTCATGATCCTGGAGTCCCGGGATCGAGTCCCGCGTCAGGCTCCCTGCTCGGCGGGGAGTCTGCTTCTCCCTCTGACCCTCCCCCCCTCATGCTCTCTCTCTCTCTCTCTCTCTCTCATTCTCTCTCTCTCAGATAAATAAATAAAATCTTAAAAAAAAAAAACCACATTTGATTAACTGTGAACATGATCCACCACAACTGGTGGTTAGCGTTCCAAAAGAAGGACTCCAATAAAAATTCCAATTGATAGCCTTCGTCTTCCTGAGAGGTCGAGGTTTCCTATTAAGACGAGGTTTCCTGTCACAGCTCTTCCAGGAGCCCTGGTAACTGGGGTATGTAGAGGACATTAATAGGATTCCTTCTCACAAACAACCAAGGATGTTTGTAAACAGCTGTGGATCCAGTTCTAGTGTGTGTATCTATCCAGAACCAGCTCACTAACCAGCAAGGGTATTTGTGGCCATGTAGCAAAATGACAATCTTTTCTGAGGAAGGGAATCTGAATCAAGAATCAAGGGTTTTCCTGGTGCCCCCATCTCGAATAAAAGCTCTGTTCTGTCCTCATCGTGGGGCTGACTCGGACAGATTGCTAATGAGGCACAGTTAGAAGTTTAATCCTGATGTGAGGCAGGTGGCTTTGTGTTCATAGATTTGAAATGTCTGAGCTAGAAAGGGTCTTAGAGGTCATCTAATTCAATTCCTTCATTTTATAAATTGGAAAAAAAAGAAAAAAGAAAAGAAAGTCAGAGAGGTTAAGTGACTAGCTCCTTGTCATAATTATGTCTACGGACTGCTTTTAACCCCGGATCATCGCACAGCCCATCACTTTGGGAGCAAAAGAAATTTCCAAGCACATTCTCTTAACGGTGTGCATCCAGTGTTTGATCGTTCAGTAAGAAGAACAGCGCATTGCTCTGGGTAAGATTATAAGGAGCCACATGCAACAGAAAGAAGACTGACATCCTGGCCACATCAATGTCCTCTGACTCTTTTACATCTCGTTTCCTTAGTATATCTGCTAATAAAGTGGCTCACAGGCCACACACGTTGTTTTCCTTTAATGCTCTGAGGGCACGTTTATGAATACGACAACGAAACATCGTAGAAACAGCATGCCTGTTTTCTCTGAGAACGCGCAGGACTGAAACACGTTCTGCCGTCAGCAAGCCTCTTCCATCTCTAGACTTCCTGGCAATCCCCCAGGTGCACCTTTCTGTCGATAGAGACTAAGATCCACAAATATCGCCCTAATTTTGTTTGAGCCCTGCGGTGACAGGACTACTTTATACATCACTTCTTCTCTCCATGCTCGGGTTCTTAAGATGACCTTAATGACAGAGAGACGACAGGAGAGGCCCTGCCCAGTGCACCTGCACGCTGAGAACTGGGGATTTCTAATTTGGGGAATTCACTGAAGCCATTTGTGGTGTCACAGTTTCCCTAACTACAAAATGGGACAGGCTGGAGGAGGTAAACTCGAAATCCTTCCTCGATTTTAATGTTCTGTATTCTTAAAATAGGATGTCGTAGCACTAAGTCCACAATCTCCGGAACAAAAACAAACCTGAGTCTACGTCCCATTCTGAGGAAGTGAATGACAACTACCCTGCAATCCTTCTCTACCTCTTAAAACCAAACACTCTACGTACATGTTTACATAACTTGGTTATTTTGTCCTACTGCTATTCCAGGTTCACACTGGAGTGGTGACTTACCCAACAATGGAGGTTTACCGGATGGCAGAAAACTAGGGGTGACCTGTAGAGACAATTAAACCAGGGCTCTGGAGGCTCCAATATCTGCAAAACGTACTTGGAGAAACAAATGTCAAGCACCATTTTTTGGACTGCCTGGCTTGTACATCATCTTGCTCACCATGCAGTTTTTAGCAATTGAAATTAGTTGGTCTTTTCTGTGAAACACATACATTTCCATATCTGTTATCTTGGCAGGCCTGAATTACTTCTGGCGTAAGAACTAGTTATCTTTTTCTTCCATAACTATTTGTATCCACTCACAGCCACGGAGACTTCTGGTCTTGGGTGAAGAAGCATTCTGTGTTGAGCCATTGAGATTTGGGAGTCATTTGTTACTACAACACACACGCTAGACGTTAAACCAACCATGACAGCTAGAAGCCTAGTATGTGAAAGGAAGACCTTCATCTCTCCACGATATGAGCCCTGTCTTGGTATGCTGTTAATACCCAAGTTCCACCAATGGTACCTCTCCAGCAATCTCCATCCCACAGCCCCATGTTATCTGAGGCACATAGTACAATAGCCTTCTGACGGTTTTCCCTACCTCCAATCTTTCCCCATCTCGAAGTCATTCCTTCTCCCACCAATGGAATTACCTTTGTAAACATTATATAATGTAAGACACAACCTTGTTAGGCATTTATGGTCATCTAAGGAGGAGCCCAGGAACCAGGCCAGCAAGTGCGTTGAATAAGATGGAGCCCCCCGCCTCCCAGCATGGGTACCACCTCCGTCTCTGTGTGTGCCTGCTGGTGGTCCCCACCCCCCACCGCCGGAGATGGAGAAGTGCCTAGCTTTTCTTTATGAGTATCTTTCTACCTGATGCAAATTCTATTTGCATGTGGTATTCACATGGTATTTTTACATAGTAATTTTTAGTTTTTGACCCAAGAGTTTTTACTCTTAGTTTTTAATCTTTAGTTTTTAACCAAAGAGATTCATTTGAGTAGGTTCTGTCAGTATGCAGATCGGGAGGGCAACAGATAGGCTGTTTTATAATAAATAAATAAATAAAAATAGATGCATAGGTCCACATGTGTATATGTGTAAACATACTTATGCAATGCATATTGTATACATGTATATTAAAAATATCAAAATATTAAAATATATAAATATGTATTCTTTCAAAACAAGTGCCCAGCTTTGTGCCATCTTGTCTCGCCTAGTTAGGGTCTGTCTTGCTGGGTGCAGCAACTCTCCTGCTTCTTTATGCATAACCTATTGTCCTAGCATGGTGCTCATCGTGCATAAGACAATAATTAGCATTTGTTTAACAGTGGACTCAAAGAATTCACCGTGCCTCTTCTCATGCGCACATGTCTGGGGTCTGCTTCTGTTCAGCACGCCCGGCTGGCATTTATGGGTCCCAGCAGTGCTTGTGGCTCTGCCTTTTTGTCCCGGAGAGCTCCTGATGCTTTGGCTCAAATGGCTGAAGGCCAGCTGAGCCAGTCTCCTGTCCCCCCTCAGCTGTCTGCAGCCACTTGTCATGCGGCTTAGTGTTCTACTCCAGTGCATCCCTGCACCACCCATTCGCCCCCTTTGGCTTGGCAGTAACTGACTGTATTTTATTAATTAAATGTAGCTGGGCTTTACACAGCCCTTTGGCCCCCGAGTCACCCCGTGTGGAAAGAAAGGGATGAATCAGAAATGACAACACCATTTAAATCAGTGGCTGACGGGCACAGAACAAAGCGACCATGCCATACGTTAGGGAGGACCCTCCTGCCTGGTGACTCTGCCCCCTTGGAGACAGGCAGTTTCTTGTTTCTGAGTCAGTGACAGGCTTTTTTTTTTTTTGAACGAGAAGTGTTCTATTCAGTCCCTGATGACATGAAATCAATGCATCTTAAGATTTGGGGCAGGCTCTGGGGCTTGCCACCTCAGAGTAAAATACCGATTACGGATTAACGTGATCCGCGGTCACCCATGTCCACACAAAGGCATTGACCCAGTGCCAACATGTGGCTGGGTTAACCCAGCAGCATTCTGGGATCCGCTGAGAACTGGGGCTTTTTGAGTCTAGCCTTTGAATGGGGGGGTGGGGGAAGAGACTCGCTGGAAAGCCTTGATTCGTGCTGTGGTGGTGGTAGCAAGTTCAGCATCAAATGGTCACTTCATCTTCAAAGACTTTTGAGGCCTCACAGCAATGAACGAGACTAGGGTAGGGAGTGTTATTTTAATACTCATTTGGTCAACGGCTCGAGTAACTTTTTCTAAGTGTCTTGTGCCAAGTGGGTAGTAGACCAATCTTCTTGGTGTAGACCCCCAAAACTGTACTATTGGGAAAAACTCCAACCCAGTTTGTTAGGAATTGTCCTAGGACTCAAGAGAGAAGTTTCCTTATCAGATACAGCCATGCTTGTAGAGAGTCTGGATGACTGGTGTTCAGAGAGGGGTCGTTTCCACCCAAGGAAGGTGCACCATCACACGTCAGGTGTCCTCATGTCTTCTCTCCCAGATGCTCCTGAGAGGATGCAAGATCTGCTGAAATGGCATGTTTTTCTCCGGGTTTTGAGCAGCCACCAGTGAAGCACACAAGTCCTGGAAATGGTCCTGAAGTGTGTCTAGGACATGCTCTTGTTCTGAGGAGGTATGTTAGGGCCTCCGCCAGAAAGCGATGTTCTTCAGATAAGTTGCCCACATTCTTTGCGGACGTCTCTCAGTGCTTTTGGAATTCCTGATAGTCTTGTTTTTGGAATTCTTGGAATTCAGGGAAAAAAAAACCACCCATTAAGTAGATGCTTATGACTTTTCACATCTCTCCTTGATCACCCACTAATCTCCTTGCCCAGCTCAGCACTCTGTGTACATCAAAAAACAACAGAGTCCACTGCTAGGATCCAGTAATCCTGACTCCCATGCATCAGGAGACTATGCAGAATTTGCAACAGATTTGAAAGATGTTCTTCCCCCCTCTTTTTTCTGATTTCGTTACTTTGACAAAATAACTACTTATTTGGTCTTCACTCCATTTTCTCATCTGAAATACAAATGTGTTCAGCTAGAAGGTCGCTAAGTATCCTTGCAGTTCTAAACATTCTCAGCATTTTTCTCCACGCACGCATTACTCGACAGTTGTCAGAGTTTGCAATACCTATAGCGTTAAGGCAAGTAACAGAAATTGAGTTTGTTTTCAGGATTCCTCCATTTATTTATGTTTTAAAGATTTTATTTATTTGAGAGAGAGAGAGAGTATGTGCATGAACAAGGAGGAGGGGCAGAGGGAGGAGAAGCAGCCTCCCCACTGAGCAGGGAGCCTGATGCGGGACTCGATCCCAGGACCCTGAGATCATGACCTGAGCCGAAGGCAGATGCTTAACTGACTTGAGCCACCCAGGCGCCCCAGGATGCATCCATTTAGAAAGCATAGTAACACGTGTTATTTCATTTGATCCCCTCCCCCAAAATCATGTTGGGTGGGGAATACTAGCTTTCCAGCTTATAGATGGAGAAACTGAGACCCAGAGAAGTTAAGAGATTGGTCTATGATCTGTCTCTATGAAGCAGAATAAAAACTGAATTCAAGCAATCTCACTGCCAAACCCTAGCTCTTTCTTCTCTGCCCAGCAGCTTACTCGATTATTTTGTGCCTTAACTAAAATGCGATTGTAAAGGGTCTGAGAAATTAAAAGGGCTGTTACCAGCCCGCACATCACAAAGTCACTCTCCAGTCTGTAAATGAATCCCGTGTTTCCTACTCTGTGCGGGCTCTTTCCAGTTTTGTTAGGAGAAGAGGGGAGGGAGGGGCAGTAAGAAAGCGAAGCTCTCATTTTATTCCTTCCCCTTCAGAAATTCCCTGCAGCCTCCAGGGCTTTTCCCTTTAAAAACAAAATCATGGGCAAGGCAGAACCAGTTTGTCATCTCAAGACCTTTGGAAGAATGGCTTGGAAAATGAACTCTGACAGCTCAGCAGACGTGCTCCTGGAACAGGCTGCTGAACTGTTCCCCTTCATCCAGCTAGCATTCTTCCAGAACAAAGCCTCAGCGTTGGAGGAAAAGGGGCTCGGGCCAGTATAAACAACCACAACCTCAACCCAGGCCATGGAGGTGACTCCAGGTTTCTCAACGCTTTGCCACATCAAGAAGGGTATTTGGGGAAGACGGTAGAAGAGTGGTTACACCCCAACTCAGATGAGGGGTGGGCCCCGGATGGGAGTGCGTGCAGAGGATTGCCGGGAGGCATAAGGCGCCTGTAATGGGGTGTAAGGTTTTGTTCTCAGGCACACTTGAATGCAAAGTAGCCCAAAATGTCACCAGTCTTGGAATGGGCTAAGTACAAAGCCCGACTCTCAAGTCAGCCCTGGAAGAGCGCTGGTGGGCGGGACAGATCTGGGGGCTAGGCACAGTTCTGACATCCAGTTTCTCTCTCTGGTCTCCCCCTTTCTCCCTCACATTTCTAAGGAGGGATTTCAAGGAGCATTCCAGCGCTCCTCCACGGCACCATCGGGCCACATGTTGACGATGCAGACATGGAGAAGACACTGAAGCATTTGCTCATTTTCAACAACTGTTTCCAGGCACTTTGGTTGTATATGGGTTTTAAAACTCCCCCATCACTATTGTTTCATACCGTCCATATTAAAATGACTCATGTATTTTTTTCTCTCTCTTTTTTTTTTTTTTTTTGGCCGGACTGCATTTTTGTACTTCCTTCGGAGCTCATTTTTCCTCTTGAAGAAACCTCCCTTCCCCCTTTCCCCACTTGGCCTCTGTCTTGTAAGTACACTTCTGCCAGGGATGAAAGGCTCTCCGTTTTTGTCTGACTGGAAACATCTTCACTTTATTTTTCAAAGGCTACTTTCCCTGGTTATCGATTCCAGAGTGACAGGATTGCTCTCTCTCAACTTGAAAGATGCCGTGCTTTTGTCTCTGAGCTTCTATTGCTTCTTTTGGGACATCTTCCTTCTAATTTTTGCTTCTGTGACGGTAACAGGTCCTTTGATCTGACCGCTCTTAAGATTTCCGTGTGCCCTTGGCGTTCGGTGGCTTTCTTTTAGGTCTAGTTGTGGTTTTCGTGGCACCTGGCCTGTTTGTATTTAGTGTGTGGTACTTGGTCAATCCGTGACTTGATCGTATTCAAAAGTCCTAGAAAATGACCAGTCGTTTTCTCTTTAAGTATCGCTTCTTTCCGATTTGCTCCCCCTCCTTCTGGGATTCCAATTCCAAGTATGTGAGACCTCTTCCCTGCGTTTTGTCTCCTGCTCTTTCCCATAAGCTACGTTCTTTTTCTGCCAGTGATTTAGCTTTGATATTTTGTGTTGACTTCACTTTTACTTAATTAACCTTCAGCTTTATCATGAATGTTAAATCCACTCACTGGTATCTTAATAGCAGTTACAGAATTCTCATTTGATCATTTTTAAAATAGATTCGAGTTCTTGGTAAAATTCTCCAGCTTATTCTTTTCCTGAGCACAGTCAAGCCAATATGTAATCATTCCAGTGGCTGATTCACCTGTGGATTGGTTTCTCTTTTTCATTTTCATCTCTTGGGGTTTGTTTCTCTTTTTTTATTCTTAGCTAATTGTGATTGTTTGCTAGACATACTGTGTATGAAAAATTGGAGGTGCTCTGCCTGATGCTTTCTTCCAGAGAGAATCTGCCCTATGCTCCGCAGGCAGCTCGACTGACGGCCAGGTCACCTCAATCCATGTAAGCCTCAGTCTACTTCTGGTTCTTCCCTGCTCTTAAGATATATAGTCCTTTAGGGTTCTCAGCCGAGGTCGTGGGGTGTTTAAGATGTGTCCTGACCTCTGATTTTTGTCTCTCTGCGATTAAGAGACCGCTAAACATTCCACTCCGATTTTTAAATGGAATAAATTTGGCTTTTAAACCTTTCATCAAATATTCAAATGCCTTGAGGGGGAGACGACCTACAAATGTTGGGCTCACTCCTCTCCTTTCCCTTCTCGCAGAGCTCTGGACCACAAGTCCTGGGTCCCCCAAACTCGATTTTTCTTCTCCCTTGTTCCGGTAGATTGGCAAAGGTTTGGCTAGCCTCTTAGATGTTACCTTTGCCTGGCTTCTCAGCCCCTTGAACGATGTCAAAAAAACTAGCATAGGCCCCGAGAAGAAATGCACAGTGTAAAATGGTGGGGTCACATTAATGAGCTCTCTTTCTTCTGAAATCTTGGCCCCTCAAATCCTGATTTTCTTTGTTGCTCTCTTGATGCCTTGCAGCAGATGAATTTTTTAAAAATACAACCTTTCTTGAATCATTGGTCTGCTACAAACTACTTCACAGTAGGAAAACGAAAAATAAACCAGCACCTATAGCTTCCAACATAAAATATCAGGAGCATGCATGGGTGAGTGTGTGACTGTGTGAATTGTGTGAGTCTATGTGAAAAAAAAAAAGAGTATTTCAATACATTTTTTCTGGAAAAGACAAATTTTAAGCTGGATTTAAAAAAAGATAATTAAGCAAGAGTCATAGAGATCATAAGTATAAAGTATACATGCATATAAATAAATCCTTTTCATGCATTCATTTCTTCCATATTTATTATGATCTTGCTACAGGTCATCCACTAATATAGATTGTTCAAACAATCTCTTGGAGCCCCTAGGATCTGGGGAATGCAGAGATAGGCAGGAATTATATCATATTTAAGTACCTAACACAAGGATCTGTGTGGTTGGAGCAATGGGTCTAGGTAGACAACAAGACAAAAATGAGAAATAAGGTTAAGTGTTAGAGAGCAAGCAGAAGGAATGATGGAGGATGGAGGAAATCTGGTGGTAGAGCATGCCTGGGGGAGAGGTCTAGATTCACACAGCAAGCAGACGAGCCTCACGCCATGTTGAATGGGGGAGAACGCTAGTATCATCCTGCCTAAGGAAGATTATCCCAGCAATGGCAGATTCAGATGGATCAGCAACCCAACTGGCAAACCACAGGGATGAAGACCTATGGATGATCAGTGTACGGCCCAGGCATACTCAGAATCAGAACTTCCCCAAACTAGATTTGTATCAGTCTACTACTTTGGATCATGGTCTCTTTTCCAATGACACTACATGATCTAGAAACAATCAGGCCTCTGCTCCCACTGAGCCAACTGTGACCTTCCGAGTCCTCTCTTCTCCGTTCTCTTCTACTCCTTCCCAGTTCTTTCTCTTTTCTAGCTGTCCTGACTCCTTCTTCCCTCTTTCCTCCTTATTCCTCCTCCTTTTCCACTTTTTTTAAAAGATTTATTTATTTATTTATTTGTGAGAGAGTGAAAGCAAGAGAGATCACAGAGCTCCGGAGAGGGAGAAGCAGACTCCCAATGGAGCAGGGAGCCCGACGCGGAGCTCGGTCCCAGGACCCTGGGATCATGACCTGAGCTGAAGGCAGCCACTCAACCGACTGGGCCACCCAGGCGCCCCTCTACTTTTTTCTTGCTTTCTTGCTTTCATGAAGGCATCATTGTTGGAATCGTTTGGAATTCTCTAAGAAAACGAATTCGGAGAAAACTCGTACCATCCCTGGGTCTTTACAAACCAGCACAGGTGCGTCAGCTGCAGCCCTCAGGATGTGACTGCCTTTCGCACTCCCCTGTGGTGCTTGGCTTAAAAGAACCCTCATTTGTGTGCTGCATGTGTCCCCTGGCTTCCTTATTTTGTGTCCCTGAAGAGACACAGAACATCGGAGGCCACGCTGTGATCCCCACCAAGGACAGTGATGGAGCGGAGTTTTGAGAACACATCCTCCAGGATCTGTGTCAGCAGCTCGGGCAGCTCTGCTGGAGAAAGCTCACCAGGGTCATCCTCTGTGCATTAACCTCAGTGGCTCACTCCCTGGCTCCCGTCAGCTGATTCTTTACCGTTGAAAGCACACACAGTTCACATAATTAAACACTCGTGAGGCAGCTTACATTTTCATGAATCAATCAGCAGTGAATTATTTTTGAATACACTCATGCAATGCACTCCAAGTTTCTTACCCACATTTTGCAGATAGGCGGGGGTGGATTTATCATGAAGTAAAGGAGGCTGGAGCTGGCCTCTTACTTGGGGGAGGGGGGTGGCCTTCCGAGGCCCCCAGGAGGAGCCCTGGCAGTTCTGTATTTGTAGTCTCCCCCATTTTCAACAACCAATTTTATAAGCTTGAGATCCCACAGTAACTGAACCTGTGCTCTGGAGAAACTCAAATATTTTTATCTGGAGATTTATCAAGTGGTAAGTAGCAAGACCTCTTTGCCAGGCCAAGTGTGTAGCCCTTTGCATCCCATCTGATTCTGTCCTGCCTTTATCCCTAATTTCGGATGTAGAACTTTGGGTTTCTAGGCAGTTGGTTCCTCCAAACAGGTTTATTTTATAGAGATCCTTCCCTTGAGTATGGCCATCATGAGTATCTTACAGAATTCCAGTTACCGGGATCTTCACCCATCAAGGGGCCAGCCGCCGAGCTCTGGAACCTGTCGCCATATTTGCATCTAGGCCATGCTTTCCATGGGCTGTTCCCAGCTGGGAACGGAGGATGGCAGGAATCCTTGGGCAGTGCTAATCCTGGAAGATGTAGGATGTGGGGGCCGACTTTGATGGCTGATTTTGACGGGAGGACTCCCTGACAGTATTATGGAATCTTCCTTAGACTTCACCACAGCCGAGGATACTTCTAACCGACTTTTCTTCCTCTCTCTTCCACATGGGGTCACGTCCATCACGGTCTGATGGATTTCCCACCTTCCCCTGGTTGCTCCACAGTTTCTGTCCCCCAGCCATTCCCCTCAAAAAATCCTGTACATCGAATCCTGCTTTAGCATCTGCTTCAGAGGACGCACGCACACTAACACACTGAATTAATAGGACAAATACGACTGGATATTGGAACCGTTAATCAAAGTCCCACTGAATTTTCAGAGACCCGAGAAAATTAAATTTTGAAATAAGAACACTCATTGGCAGGCACCACTGTCTTTTCACTTTTGCCCACACTTCCAATCTCCTTTTCTTCTCCTCTAAGTCCCGCGGATCACCTCAAGCCCAGCTCTATCCCATCTCTTCCATGATACCTTCTTGGGTTCCCCCTCTTCTGAATTCTTCTGATCCTGGTTCTATGAACTTACTCATCATGGTAATTCCCAACAAACTGTTGGTGAGCCACCAATCAGTCTTCAAATCCCCAAAGGCCTGGTTCAGGCTAAGCCCTCTATGTGCCCTTCCCTTAGGCCAGCAGTTTCCCAAACTATGTTCCATGGACAGCAAGAGACACTATTTTAGGAGAGAAAGTTTCCAGGGTCAAATCAATTTGGGGGAGAATACCCACTATGTACTAGGGCTCTTTCTCAGATATCTAAATGCATGTAGTTCACTGAAGGCTGGGGGACCACCTATGAGGATGGCTTCAATGAACTCTCGGCCCCACATGTATTTGACCACAGAAACATTTTCTCATCAAGTTTCTATCCACAGCCACAGGATATATTTTATTTTTTGCAACCCAAGTTGAGAAATAGCTCTTTGAAGGATGCATTTGTATTGAGCCATCCTCTGACATACATATTTAATGGGGAGGGGAAGGGAGCAAACCAGTGGGTAACAATGGCAGGTGGGGGAGCCCCTGGACCTCATCAGTGAGATCAA
Source organism: Callorhinus ursinus (assembly GCF_003265705.2). Classification (NCBI taxonomy): domain Eukaryota; kingdom Metazoa; phylum Chordata; class Mammalia; order Carnivora; family Otariidae; genus Callorhinus; species Callorhinus ursinus. The sequence goes on from NW_027397090.1 coordinate 12,748,052, forward strand.
AAGAAAGGGGGTCAGGTACAGAGTAAGGTATAGTGTGCAAGCCAGCAAAGCAGGTCCCAGGGTGATACGACCTTATTCTCACTGGATAACGTTTAAAGGGGAGAGCAACAGACTCTCTTTCCTTCTGCACGGGGAGCACAGAGTCAGCACTCGTAGGGAATACCCTTCAAAGAAAAACCAAGAGCTTCTGATGTGCTACCTTGCTTTGCAGGCTCCCTGAGTATTCACAGTTGGCTTTCCACTGGATTATAAAGCAAGATCAGGGAAACCGTCCTACCATTCCTTAATGCGGCTCAGCACGGAGCATTCCTTCACTCGTTCCTTGATCCAGTCAATATTTATCATGCCTCTACTCTAGGCTGGGCCCTGTTCTTGGTGTTGGGGATGTAGCAGGGAACAAAATCCAACAAGGTTCCTGTCCTCATGGGACTTCCGTTCTAACTGGGGCCACAGATAATAAGGCAAATAACTCAGCTGGAATAGAAGAGTATTAATAACAAGTACTGGGAATGAATTAAAGCAGGATGAATAGAGTGTACTGGGCAGAGTCGATACCTAATGAAATCGATTGATTAGGTATGGCCTTTGGATAGCCCCAGGGACTCCCTGCTGCCTTCAAAGACAACGTACCAAGCCACAAGGGCTAGTTCAGCTTATGCAGGTGTGAGCATGCTCTCATATATGAGCACGCCTCACTGTGGGCCATACTTCAAGGATGCCCTAGATGGCCCCCAGTCTCCTGTTCACTGGCAAGGATTCAAACATTGCATCTTCAGCTGTCAGAGCTACATCTTCAGCACATCGCTCTTGGTAGGAGCATCTTGAAAACGCTGCTACCTTTCCCACATGCTTCCACCATTGCCCCCTTGTAATTACTGCAATGATTTCAGATTAAGATGTTACAGTCCAAAATGTTTGTGAAAAAAATTGGCAAGCTGTTACTTCTGAATACCCAGCTGAATTGCTGAATGAAAAATAATGCAAAGATGCTTCCCGAAAGAAGAATAAATAAAAGCTCATTGTTGTGCAATAAATCCTTTTCTGTACAACACCGCTGAGGAAACTGGCTCTGGGTTTATCTAAGTATTCAAGCCATTTTATTTCATTCTTTTCCGTGCCTTATTCTGTTCCAGAAGCTGGTGCCCACTCCTACCCTATTATTCCCTCACGAAGTATTAATGCTACAAGATGGTATGGGGAGAGATGCCAGTTCCATGACTATTGATAGGAGCCACCAGGGACTAGAATAGGGGGTTCGTTCACAAAGTGGCAGCCACAGAGAAATGTGCATTGTGAGCAGAGTTATTTTATTATCCTTTGGCCAAAAGGGAAGGCCTTATTTATTTATTTTAAACCTAAAGACCTAGATTTAAGGGTATCCATCTTGCCCATAGCAAGGAGGCTCTGCTTAAGTAAAAGGAGGACGCTGCAGGACGCTGAGGAAAGATGCTTCACCACACCGTCCACCTGGGCTGCACTGGATCTCCCTGGAAGGCTCCATTCACATGGGCCCTGATGCTTGGGGCAGACCTTGGGCTACACTGGAACCCAGAGATCACTGTCACATCTGGGGAACTGGCAAGGCACGTCCGATAATTAGGCACTAACTACTGTTCTACATAGTCTACTTTGCCTGGATATATACAATTGATACATATACTGTAATCTCTTGACTCCCCAAATGGTCCTGGAAGTAGGATTATTTTGTCCATTTTAAAGAGGTGGCAGTTCAAATTCAGGGAAGTCAAGTAACTGGCCCAAGGTCACACAGCCAACAAGGCTGGAGAGCTAAGATTCAGACCTAAGTCTCCCAAACTCCCTAGCTTGGGGTTTAGCTTCCCTTTTCCATTATTTCCTCTTCAGGCTCAGAGAAGGAGCTCGGAGAAGGAGCCATAGACAGGCTCAGAGAAGGAGCTCGGAGAAGGAACAATAGACCATGTATATTTTTCTCGCTACCCCTCACCCATGGCTCATTATGTTTATTATGTCAACCCTCCCAATGGCTTTTCATTTTTTTAGATTTATTTATTTGAGAGAAAGAGAGTGCAAGCAAGCATGGGCTACGGGGAGCAGAGGGAGAGAGAGAAGCAGACTTCCTACCAGCAGGGAGCTTGAGGGGGTGGGGCGCTCAGGCTTGATCCTGGGACTCCGGGATCATGACCTGAGCCAGAGGCAGCCTCTTAACCCAATGAGCCACCCAAGCACCGGCTTCATTTTTTAAACAGAAGCTTGTTAAATCAAATGGAGTGCCTACCTAACGTGGACTGATGGAAGTTTGCTGAGCGTGTCGTGGTGGGCAGGAACGGTGGAGCAAACAGTGTTCTCAGAGTTGTCTGGTCTACTTGCCGAGATTTAGATTCAGCTCCTATTTATCAGGGCTTTAATAAGAACCAAGACCCATGCTGCTGGTCTCCCACCCACCACCATCAAGATCTGGGGGATGTAAGTAGCTGTTTGAAGGTGCAAAAATGTTTAGTTCTTACTGCTTCTAACAAGAATACATTAGGAAAAAAGAAAATTTCTGCAGTGTCAGGGACAGCACACCTTTTAAGTCCTTGGACTGTCTTCGGAAGCTGCCTACTCATTCCAGTTGCCTGGTGTTTGCCAGTCAAGCATCCTTACAGCAAGGAAATTAACTCACTTACTTGAGGTCACTAAAGTTTTTTTTTTTTTTAATACATCCAGAAAAAGCATTATTCCCAAACTGAGACTGTGATTTCAACCTAACGTAAGCTCTTGTTTGCCTTTGGGATCAAAATATGTATGTAAGGGGTATGGTAGTATCAATAATATCAACATTCATGATAATAGGGACTATGACAATAAAGATGTTCATAATGTGCCAAGTGTGTTTGCATTATTTCTTCAGTCTTTACCATTGTTTCAAAAACCACCAAAATTTGTCAAAATTTTTAGAAAGTTTTATTGAATGATCTGAAGCAGTATGATATTTTTTTAACGATTTATTTCTTTGAGACCGAGAGAGTGGAGGGAAAGAGCAGAGGGAGATTCATTTTTTAAAAGATTTTATTTATTTATTTATTTATTTATTTATTTATTTAAGAGACTGAGAGCAAGCATGCATGCATAGTGCGTGTCAGCAAGGGGAGGAGCAACGGGAGAGGGCAAAGGAAGGGAAAGAATCCCAAGCAGACTCCATGCTGACTGCAGAGCTCAAAGCCGTGTGGGGCTTGACCTCATGACCCTGAGAAACCAAGAGTCAGATGCTTAACTGACTGCACTACCCAAGCGCCCCAGAAGCAGTACAATTTCTGATCAAACTGTACTTCTGCTAAGATGTATATACATTACTGTTTGTGCACGACCAAAAAAAAACCAAAACAGAAAAAATAAATTCATGTTGATAAGAACCTACTAATCAAGGCCAGGACCCTTTTTAATAAAAACAGTGCAAAGCTTACATTTGATGCACATGTGTTTTCTAATCCACCCTATTTCTCACCTTTCTTTTTCATCTATTTATCTTACTGTTCTTTCTTTTTTGGTCTCTCATTTTTCAGCGAACCAAACAGTCACAGAAACAGTTTCCTAGACAATGAATTACATTATTAATTTGGTTTGTTTTCAGGGATTCTGGTTTTCACTTAGTGTAGTAAATGAAGTTCCAGGATTTGATCAAGGAAAGCTCTCAGGAAAAAGAAAATCAACTGGGGGTGGGGGGCGTGGGGGCCCCCTGGAAGGCTCAGTGGGTTAAGCATCCAACTCTTGATTTTGGCTCAGGTCTTGATCTCAAGGTCACAGGATCAAAACCCACATGGGACTCTCAGGGAGGATTCTGCGTGTTCCTCTCCCTCTGCTCCTCCCCCCACCTCTATCTCACAAATAAATGAAATCTTCAAAAAACAAAAAACACAAGAAAAACAAGAAATTCAACCAGGAATGCTTAGTCCAAGCTCTTTCATGAGGAGGTAAAATGAAAATGATGTGCCTTGTTAGTTCAAAACTCATACCCTTCTAATAACAGGGATAGTAGGAGGCTTTTCTGATTTCTTCTGTTGAAGCACCAATATCTAGAGTCATTTGCACTCACAGACCATCAGGGAATGTTAATTGACTAACAGAGGCAGCAGTTATGGTCTCGAGAGCATCGTGGAACCTTCTCAAATGGCTTTTCCCCCCATCCTGGGCTTTTTATCTCGTCCCCTTACAACCCCAGCTTTTAATCAGACCGGGTGGATCTCCATTCTAGAGGTCAAATGGTGCCACATTGAAAAGCTTGATCAATTCCAGAACCTCACTGAGTACTTTCTCCTAGGAAATCTGAATGTGAGCACCTTGGCTAGCATCTCCAGTACATACTTGTAAGATTCTGCCTGTAATGCAAAGCCATCAGGGGGGAGAAAAAAAAAAAAAAATATATATATATATATATATATAATTCCCACTGTGTTGCAAAAATCAGAAGTCCTAGCCACAGCAATCAGACAACAAAAAGAAATAAAAGGCATCCAAATTGGCAAAGAAGAAGTCAAACTCTCACTCTTTGCAGATGATATGATACTTTATGTGGAAAACCCAAAAGACTCCACCCCAAAGCTGCTAGAACTCATACAGGAATTCAGTGAAGTGGCAGGATATAAAATCAATGCACAGAAATCAGTGGCATTCCTATACACCAACAACAAGACAGAAGAGAGACAAATCAAGGAGTCGATCCCATTTACAATTGCACCCCAAACCATAAGATACCTAGGAATAAATATAACCAAAGAGGCAAAGGATCTGTACTCAGAAAACTATAAAATACTCATGAAAGAAATTGAGGAAGGCACAAAGAAATGGAAAAACGTTCCATGCTCATGGATTGGCAGAACAAATATTGTGAAGATGTCAATGCTACCTAGAGCAATCTACACATTCAATGCAATCCCCATCAAAATACCAACCACTTTTTTCAAAGAAATGGAACAAATAATCCTAAAATTTGTATGGAAACAGAAAAGATCCTGCATAGCCAGAGGAATGTTGAAAAAGAAAAGCAAAGCTGGCGGCATCACAATTCCGGACTTCCAGCTCTATTACAAAGCTGTCATCATCAAGACAGTATGGTACTGGCACAAAAACAGACACAAAGATCAATGGAACAGAATAGAGAGCCTAGAAATGGACCCTCAACTCTATGGTCAACTCATCTTTGACAAAGCAGGAAAGAATGTCCAATGGAAAAAAGAGTCTCTTCCACAAATGGTGTTGGGAAAATTGGACAGCCACATGAAGAATGAAACTGGACCATTTCCTTACACCACACACAAAAATAGACTCCAAATGGTTGAAAGACCTCAATGTGAGATAGGAGTCCATCAAAATCCTAAAGGAGAACAAAGGTAGCAACCTCTTCGACCTCAGCCACAGCAACTTCTTCCTAGAAACATCGCCAAAGGCAAGGGAAGCAAGGGCAAAAATGAACTTTTGGGACTTCATCAGGATTAAAAGCTTTTGCACAGCAGAATAAACAGTCAACAAAACCAAAAGACAACTGACAGAATGGGAGAAGATATTTGCAAATGACATATCAGATAAAGGGCTAGTATCCAAAATCTATAAAGAACTTATCAAACTCAACACCCAAAGAACAAATCATCCAATCAAGAAATGGGCAGAAGACATGAACAGACATTTTTCCAAAGAAGACATCCAAATGGCCAACAGACACATGAAAAAGTGCTCAACGTCACTTGGTATCAGGGAAATCCAAATCAAAACCTCCATGAGATATCACCTCACACCCGTCAGAATGGCTAAAATGAACAAGTCAGGAAACGACAGATGTTGTCAGGGATGCGGAGAAAGGGGAACCCTCCCACACTGTTGGTGGGAATGCAAGTTGGTGCAACCCCTCTGGAAAACAGTATGGAGGTTCCTCAAAAAGTTGAAAATAGAGCTACCATATGATCCAGCAATTGCACTACTGGCTATTTACCCCAAAGATACAAATGTAGGGATCTGAAGGGGTACGTGCACCCCGATGTTTATAGCAGCAGTGTCCACAATAGCCAAACTGTGGAAAGAGCCAAGATGTCCATCAACAGTTGAAGGGATAAAGAAGATGTGGTATACACACACACACACACACACACACACACACACACACACACACACACACACACACACTGGAATATTATGCAGCCATCAAAAGGAATGAGATCTTGCCATTTGCAATGACGTGGATGGAGCTGGAGGGTATTATGCTGAGTGAAATAAGTCCATCAGAGAAAGACGTGTATCATATGACCGCACTGATATGAGGAATTCTTAATCTCAGGAAACGAACTGAGTGTTGCTGGAGTGGTGGGGGGTGGGAGGGATGGGGTGGCTGGGTGATAGACATTGGGGAGGGTATGTGCTATGGTGAGTGCTGTGAATTGTGCAAGAGTGTTGAATCACAGATCTGTACCTCTGAAACAAATAATGTGACATATGTTAAGAAAAAAAAAAGAAGATAGCAGGAGGGGAAGAATGAAGGGGGGGATTCGGAGGGGGAGACGAACCATGAGAGACAATGGACTCTGAAAAACAAACTGAGGGTTCTGGGGGGGTGGGGGGATGGGTTAGCCTGGTGATGGGTATTAAAGAGGGCACGTTCTGCGTGGAGCACTGGGTGTTATGCACAAACAATGAATCATGGAACACTACATCAAGAACTAATGATGTAATGTATGGTGAGTAACGTAACAATAAAAAAATTTTTAAAAATTCTAATGGAAAAAAAAATTGTTGATTCTAATTCCCCAACCCAGGATTTCAGATGCCAATAATGACAGCTAGGTATCAACACCCACTGCGCACATCCAAGAAACTTAATTGTTTCCTTGTTAGTTAATATTTACAGTCCTCAGGATGCACTGGCACTGCTGGGCTCATTTCAAGGTTCCTGCCTGGAACCCCGCGTGAACCCTGATAGGGCCACGCCTGTGAAATGTGCAGAAATGCTAATATGGACAATCATCAGGTTTCCTCTTCTGTCCTTTCTTTGCTATTTTATGAAGTTTCAAGCCCTCCTTGCCTTCAAGGTAAGGGTACTAGGTCCCGTTCTTTGGGGCTCCAGGCCCTTCAAGCCATCAAGATCTACCAGGAAAAAAGTAAGGGAGTTTGGAGGAAGAGTTGGAAAGGAGGGGATGCTCGAGGTAGGAAGTGTCTCAGGGGAATTGGGGATTTCCTGAAAAAGTAGGCAGGTGGTCTCTCAATGAGTTCCCCAGAGGGGAACTGTTCCAAAGCTACTGGGGTGGGGGGTTGCTGATCATGGCTCTCCTCAGTCACTTTTGCAAGGACTACGTATACAGTTTCTCGCCCCATTGCCTGTGCCCAGAAACGATGTAATGATGGGCTTCAAGTCATTAACGTCCTATACCTGCCCTGAGATTTCATAGCAGGACTGACCCTGTCTGTGCCTGTGACTCCTGCTGGATCCCTTCGAATTTGTCCCCCACAAACATCAGCCACCCTCCTACATCCAACTTGGCAGTTTATGTATAAAGGAAAAAAAAAAAGAGAGAGGTCCTAAACACCAGAGGTCTCTGTGTTTATGGGGTTGACGTGGGGTAGAGGAAAGCCCTGCCTCTTCTGTACGTATCACATCCACAGAGATGGGTCAGTAATTCATGTTGCCCTGGTTAAAACAACAAGGACGGACAAAACCCTACACTGTCAGCCTGCTCCATCTGCCCTTTCTATTCAGGAGGACTTAATTCTGCTTGAATGAAAGCCAATGGCAACCACAGAACCTGACATGTTCCTTGACCCCTTGGTCAGCGCACCATCTTACATTCCAAAGTCACTTCACTTCCGCCTTAGGCTTCAGTCCTGCTGGCAGAAAAAAGGCCAGACTGAGGAGTCCCCTGGGCTTGTGCCACAGTATAAAAACCCCAGAGTGCAACGTCTGCTTTCGGGGACACTCTGTTGGTTGAGAATCCCAGCAGGCTTATATTATCTGAGAAAGTTCTAAGATCAACTTTTTGCAGTTTAGTCTGAAAGTGGGGAAAGACTATAAACTAGGAAATCAGCAAAGTGCTTTTTTTATAGCAATATTGGCTGACCAAAACGTTTTCAGGCTTAGGTTTCTAAGAGTTGGTTTCATGAGACTTTTTTTATTTCCTCCCAGATACTCTACCTTTTAACAGTATGGTCTCATTGGCAGAGGCAGCCTTCCCCTGTGTATAGTCTGAGACAAAGATCAATTTCCAATTGAAGATACCTGCGCTACTTTTGGCCCATTCCCTTTTGGAATTCGTCAACTGTCCAGTCACTGGGCCTGGAGCTAATGCACTTGCCCTGGTGCTGGAGACAGGCGAGGCAGGGTCCGCCCTCTTCCTACACACGAACCGCTGCGAGCATCACCAGGCAACTGGGAACATGTGTGGGTGAGGGATAAAGGTTTTGACCCCTTTAATTATCTCAACCAGAGCAGAAATAAGGACCCATGGCAACAACCAGTCATAATCATCTGTTATCTTATTTGAGACCAATAGTCAAGCTTTCTCTTCATCTTTGATTTAAAAAAAAAAGCCAATTTCAAAGAGCAAGCATACAAAATTCTCCAAGAGAGAGTTTTAACAAAGAAACTTAAGAAAGAGCATAATTATCCAAAAGAAACTTTCATCACAGGAGCTTTAATCATGGCATGGTTTTTCTTCCTTAATCAGATAAGCAGGGTGACACCTGGAAAGAGCTCAGAGCCTTGTTGTTCCTTGTTTCCGAGTAAGAGACAAAAGCCACTCTGTTGATCCCAATTGCTTCCATGGAGAGAGTCAAGTTCTGACTTGGGGTGTCAGGTGCATAAGACTTAGGGCTCCCTAGAACTGCCATTCTGGGGACAGCTCATTTAGTGCTAGAGGAACCACTGCTCGGTTACCCCTCCACCCAGCGTTCAGGGTGTACAATCTCGCATGAAGTAATCCATGTACCCACCGATTCTCTGACAGCCTTGAGGCCATGCAGCCAAATTTAAAGTAAGAATTCAAGACTTTCATTGCCAGGTCACATTCCAATTTCCTCCTTGCTTGGGAGACAAAAGAGGGGACCCTGGCATGTTCTAAGAAGTTTGAGGAAGGAAATACTAGATATGGCCTGCTGTTTTTTATCAGGTAAGAGTAAGTTCAGCCGTATACAATACAAAATCCAAAGAGTAGTGGTTTAAGAAGAAAAAGATTTTATTTTTCTCTCAGGAAAAGGCAACCTGGGCATGTAGGATGACTAAGTTAAAAGTGTGTTTGCGTATGTGTGCACACATACTATATGTGTGCCCCCCACACCAACAAGTTCTTGCACACCAGCTGGGTATCCTACAATTTAACTCAATTCTGACATTATCCAACCAGAGACAGCCTCTGATTTCACAGGTTAAGGGCTCAGTCCTTACAAGACGCACCCCCACCCCTTGCTTAGGAATGACCCATTATAGATCAGACCCTCCTTGGGTTTGGTTAATTTGCTAGAGCAGCTCACCAAAACCTTTAACTTACTAGGTCACCGGTTTATTACAAAGGATATTAAAGAATATGTATCTGCAGACTGGTGAAGAGATGTGGAGGGCAAGGTATGGGGACAGGGTGTCCATGTCCCTTCCAGGTGAATCACATTCCCCTACTATCTCTGTGTGTTCATCAACCCAGAAGCTCCCTGAATCTGGTCTTTTTGGAGTTTTTTTAATGAAGGCTTCACTACCAATGCACGATTGATTAAATCAATGGCCGCTGAAGATGGAGCCAACCCCCCATCACTTTCCCTTCCCTGGAAAGTTCCAACCCTCCAATCACAGGGTTGGTTCCCTTGGCAACCAGCCCCAACCTTAGGTCACCTGGGGGCCAGTCCAAAAGTACCTCATCAACATAACAAAAGATACCTTTACCTCTCTCACCTCCCTGGAAATTAGTTTAGAAAGCCTGTGCTAGAAACGACAAAAACCAAGTATAGATTTAACATAAATCACAATCTCACCAAGCTCACATCAGAAACCCAGATTCCTTCTATCTTTATGTTCCACAATCCTTAGGATTTGGCTTCTACCCTCAGGATCATCTTTTGTTCACAAAGCAGCCACTGGGGTCCAGCTACAGAGGATCATTCTCAAAGCGTGCTTTCCCCCTGGGAACTTGAGAGAAATGCAAATCCTCTGCCCACTCCAGACCAGCTGCATCAGAAACTTGCAGGGTGGGGTCTAGCAACTCAGGTTTTAACAAGCCCTCCAGGTGATTCTTTTAGACCCTCAAGTTTGTTATCCACCGATCCTAAAGGCAGAAGGGTGCCCAGCCGCTGAGTCAGGTCCTGATAAAGAGGTTTCCCAGAACTCCCACCAAATGACTTCTGGTTACTTCTCCCTGCACCTGTAACCTCCCCCACACCCTCTCCCTCCCACCCCCAAGTAACAAGGAAGCCTGAGAAATGTCGATTTTATCTGGCTACACTGTCACTCCAACAAGATGAAGATTCCACTGGAAAGGAGCAATAAACACTAGGTAGGTAACTCGCCGGAAAATTCTACCAGCACAGCAGAGGGGCTGGGAACATTTTGCTTGTTGTTGGGAGCCTGGCATGGTGGTGGTCAAAAGAATTTTCTCTGTGGGTAAATGATCACCTTCAATTTGCAATTTGATACCGCAGTAATAATATCAAACACCTTTATGGATTATGTCTGAGGACACTCAATCCAGCTGATTGCATATACTCATGAGACTCTTAGGAACGGGACATTTTTAAGTTTGGCAGCACCTTCTCTACTTTGAGAACTTTAGATTTTTCGAAAGTCAGAACAGTGGGTCTTTAGCAAACTTCTCAGAGCTGCTTTTGGTTGTCTATTCACACTTAAATAGCATTAATATGCTTTCCCTATGTTTGAATGAAGTAACTGATTGGCTCATGAGAAACAAAGAACCAAAGTAAGAGTAAAACCAGATTCCAACTCATGAGAACACTCTCCACCTCCTTCCCTGTTATCAGCTTTTCTGCTTTTAGAGAAAAGCACCAGAGGATACCAAGTGGCCAGCCAAATCAGGATACCTAATAAAAAATGAACTCACCGGTTATGTCAACTTGCCGGAACACGGTGGTTGTCATCCTCGACTTCATCTACAGATCTGTATCATGCAGGTCGTTGCTCAGACTCGTCCTGGGTTGAATCCCCAGGGGATCGACTCTGAGGTTTCGGGTTTGGCCTGCCGGAGGCGTCCCAGGCAGTGTTCTCAGGATCCACACCCTGGCGGCTTGCGGCAAGCAGAACTGGACAGGAGTCACTGGACTACGATGCAATTACAGCAGAGACCTCAACCCACCCCACAACAGGCTCTGAAGCTAACTGGCTCCTTAATGCTTACCCCAACTGAGGCAAGGGGGCGGAGCCTACACGTTCCCACGCTGACCAGACATTGGCTGCCACTGGTGTGGGCGGAGCGTAAGCCAGGGTGAGGCCCCGCCCTTCAACCCCAGCGCCTGGTGTTCGTTGATGTGCCTGAGGCTTCGGCATCCCGCAACCCCGCATTTGGGGGAAACGACTGTTTTGATCCTGTAGCAGGAGTGGGATGTTTGGGTGGTTCAGCATAGCATCCACTATGGAAATGATCAGAATATTTTTTTTTATTTTTTTAAAGATTTTATTTATTTATTTGACAGAGAGAGAGAGCACAAGCAGGGGAGCTGCAGGCAGAGGGAGAGGGAGAAGCAGGGGCCCCGCTGAGCAGGGATGACCAAGGTGGGGGCTTGATCCCAGGGTCCCGGGATCATAACCTGAGCCACAGGCAGACGCTTAACTAAATGAGCCACCCAGGTGCCGTGATCAGAGTATTTTTAGATTCAGATTCAGAAATTATCCATAACCATGACCTACCTGACCTACATGACCAAAGCACAACCGTGACATTGCTTTTTAGCATCACCCCCAAATTGTCCTCTCTACCCTAGCTTTGTGTTCTTCAAACACCTGAAGCACCTCAGGGCCTTTGCAGTTCCTATCCTCCCCCAACCTACCGGACCATGCCTCTCCCTAGGTAACCATATGGCATGCTGTCCCGTTTCAATCCAACGTCCGCTCAGCTATCACCTCCTCTTGACCCTATTTAAAGTATTCCTATTATCTCTGGTCCCTTACTTTATCTTTACAACTCTTAACGCTATATGTTTCTCTCTTGTTTTCTTGTTTGTTTTTTCTGTTCCCCCGATTATAGAAAGAAAATCCATGAAGTCAGGATCTGGTCGGCTTGGTCAGTCATGTATAATACCCCTAAAATAGTGCCTGGTACACAGCAGAAATACAGTAATATGCAGTGAAGAATAAACAAATTCATTCCACTAAATCCTCTCTGATGAATGCGCTGAAGTGGAAAAAGTTAATTTGGGGTATAAACGAAGGTTCATAGTAATCTTCAGGTAACCAAAAAATTTTATTTTATTATAATTTTTTTAAAGATTTTATTTATTTATTTGACAGAGAGACAGCGAGAGAGGGAACACAAGCAAGGGGAGTGGGAGAGGGAGAAGCAGGCTTCCCGCGGAGCAGGGAGCCCGATGCGGGGCTGGATCCCAGGACCCTGAGATCATGACCTGAGCTGAAGGCAGATGCTTAACGACTGAGCCACCCAGGCACCCCTAACCAAAATATTTTAACCAGTATATACATCACAGCCCTCACCAATCACTGCTTTGAAGGAACTGTTATTATGATAATTTCCTAACTTGCATCAGCTTATAAGGAATGTTTATAATATTAATTTACTTGTAGTAAACCATCTTCTGCATTTCCCATTTGGTATTTTTATGTCTTTGATCATTTTTATGCCTCTGTTACCTTAACCAGGTCCCATAGGGAAGAACAACTATGATCCAAACTTGGAACAAAATCAGGGAGCTATTTGAGGTTTCTTTTTCTTTTCTTTTCTTTTCTTTTCTTTTCTTTTCTTTTCTTTTCTT
>NW_027397090.1:12760976-12790341 GCF_003265705.2 Callorhinus ursinus
TTCTTTTCTTTTCTTTTCTTTTCTTTTCTTTTCTTTTCTTTTCTTTTTTTTTTTTTTCTTTTCTTTCTTCTTTCCTTTTCTTCTTTTCTTTTTTTTTTTTAACAGTTTAATGAAAACCTTATTTTCGGATTATGGACCACGAAGTCCAAGCAAATGAATTCAGCAGCCCTGGTAACAACAGAGTCTTTGGCTGATGAAGTTGTTTGTGTCAGCTTCTCTCCATCAGGGTCTGTTTGCTGCTCTTTTCAGAACTTGGGGAGAAGAGGTGTAGATTTGGAGTTGGGGCAGCTGAGAAGAGAGAAGAGGGCCTTGCAAGGCGTGGCCTGGTCTCTCTTTCCTGTCAGATCAGCTAAGTGCCTCTGTGGTGTTGCTAGCCAAGGCCAGAAGGTGACAGAACCGATTTCATGAGGGACTTGGTGGGACTTTGAACCACACACAGAGTGGCTGCTGGGCCCAAAGCACAATGCATGGCCCCGGGGTTGAGGGCCACCCATGACTACTTTGGCTCCCCAAGAGCTGACAGCCTTGGGGTCCATGGAGACATCTCCATTGGGCGAGGACACTGGCATCCCATGATGGGCAGCAATGACAACAGGGGCACCAGTGAGTTTCCTTTATGGGCAACCAACTGGGGCAGGTGAGGCGGGGCGGGAAAGCTAAACAGGAAGAGGGATGTATGGCAGTCCTCCGTCCCCAGTCCCCAGGGACCCATGGAAGCACCCCTCGGAGACTACCGGTAATAACCGGGGCAAGGGACACTGAAGATTTGCTTGAGCATCTATTGGGTTCCGAGGCACTGTAATTATGGCATCAGTTTAGAAGTGACCCAGCTTGTCTCCACAGCGAGGTGACATTTGGGTTAAAGATAGATTGGCCTTCCAGTGCTTCTAGTGCAATTATCCTGGAAAAGCTACCTCTTAAAAGCCTCTTAAAAGGTTTAATTTACATCCCAAATAGAATGCATCTGTTTTTCAGGTTCTGATTTTTTTTTCCACTTGGTTTCTGCAAAGCTGGATTTCCATAGCGTGAATGCGTGCAAAATTCAAGTTCTAACCCTCTAGAATTGAGCCGATATGGAATTAAAGGAACCCACAATTTACTTGCTTGGGAGGCTTTGCTAGAAGTTGCACTGCCCCTGGGCCTCACTTATAAAAGGAGGACTGGAAATTTTTTTTGCCCTTGGAATAATGGGTGATTTTCTTTGAAGTAAGTGCTTTATCCTTATCTCTTTTAATCCTTTCTCATTTAATCCTAATGGTACGTTGAATTAGGAAATAGCATTTACCCCATTTTACAGAAGAACAAACAGGTCCAGGGACTGAAGTCATCCAGCTGGTGAGTGACAAGGAGGAGTCAAAGCCAGCCCTGACCACCATCCCACATCGCCTCCCATCAGGAAGCAGTCCGTCTAGAATTTTTGATAGCCCCGTTCTTGGCTGCCCTTCGCCCCCAGTTCTCTCTCTCTCTTTTTTTTAAGATTTTATTTATTTATTGAGAGAGAGAATGAAATAGAGAGAGAGAGCACGAGAGGGGGGAGGGTCCGAGGGAGAAGCAGACTCCCCGCTGAGCAGGGAGACCGATGCGGGACTCGATCCCCGGACCCCAGGATCACGACCTGAGCCGAAGGCGGTCGCTCAACCAACTGAGCCACCCAGGCGCCCTCGCCCCCAGTTCTATCGTTGGTCTCAACCCTGAAAGACACACAGTAGCTGCTTAATCAATTTCTGTTGCGTGGTTGGTTAATAGTTTACTTAAATGACCAGCCGCAAATGTTTTATGAACAAACCACTTGCAAACACAGGAATCAGGACAGGGTTCAGAGCCTCAAGGGTAGTAGAGTGCGTGCTGGGTTCCCTGTAGAGTGCCCACCTGCACCTTTCAGACTCATTATATATGTGCTCACCCGTGCTAGAGCCACGGAAATCCACGGCAGGCCGCTTTCCCCCCAACAGCCCCAGCCCGCCTGGTATTCTGGCAGGTGATGGGAGTCAGGTCAGCGTTCATCCCCGCCCTGTCTGGAGCCAGAGCTTCAAAGCACGTTAAATAAAGTTAGGGTCTGCCGTTGCTCTTATGGAGTGTGGGAGAGCCATCAGAACGGATTTTTTAAAATTAAAATTGCAAAAGCCGGCTGTGGAGCTAGAGGGTTCACCCAGTGGGCAAACCTGGTTCCTGATTTTCAACGTGGCCAAAGGCCCCCGGAGCACATCAGACTTTGTCCACGGTTTGGAAGTGAAAAACACCAGCATCATTTTCATCAGGCTTCCCTTTGCCAGAAATTTGGTGTCCTGTCCTGAATCCCTTGACTGCATTTCTGCCTCCAAATCTTTATGGGTGTTTCATTAGCAAGCATACATGTGCCTGAGAATGATGGTCCCGTGCTTTGTAAAGTCTCACAGGGACTTTCGAGTACTTCTTCATCACCGAGTGTATAGTTGCTTCCTGGACTTTTTACCCCTCTGTGCCACACAGGGGAGTTTGAGTTGCGAACACGTGGTACAGCCCATGCATTTCCGTCAGCCTTGCGTGTGCCTGCTCAGCAACCTCGTCATGCTTCTCCCTCCCTTCACTCACACCCCACATGTTTGCCTGGAGAATCCTGGCTTCCTCTTTTTTTTTTTTTTGCATTAATTCTTCAAAGCCTTCTTTGACACTCTCCACCCTTGAAAATCAGGCATATACATAGTTGGTGCTAAATAGATGTGATCGGTTGCATGGATGGAGACCAAGCAAGGCAGTAGAATCCCATTCTCTGACCATTTCAGGAAATAAGAACTTGGAGTGGCAAAGAAAAACAAATATTTTGGTTTCCGAGGAAGAAAAAAAAGAATGCTTTCTGTGGTTATTTTTTCCAGAGCCTGTTTAACCACTAACTTCCTAGCAGGGGGTGACAAGGATAATGTTTTGAGGTCCCCACCAGCTCTATAAATAACTCTGTGATGTGAGAAGTTTGGGAGCCCAGAGAGATCACCCTGGCTCAGGGTAGAGGGGATGAAGGGGGAATGGAGAAACCATCAAATCCCCAGAATTCTCAGAAAGGCCTGGCTGTTACTATAATCCCCAGGTAGGTAATGACTCCGTTCTCCTCCCTTCTCTCCAGGACCCTCACCCGGCCACCCCTCTACCTCCACCTCACCGGGCGGCCGCACAGGAGAACAGAAGGAAGGCAGGGCCCCTGGGACCAGGGCGGGCCCATTAGCGCACGCGTGCGGGGCTCCTCTCGGGGCAGGTGTGAGCCGCTCTGCCCTGCTGTGCTCCGAGGCACCCGGATCCCACTGCGCAGCCCCTCCCCAGCGGAGTGCTCCCTTAGCTGCTGCACGCATTGGTGCCTCAGCCTTAGCATCCTTGGGCCAGGCTTCCCTCTTACTTATTTACCCATTTTCATTACACAAATAACATATGAATACGTTGTAAAATTAAAATTAGGCCTAAAAATAAAGCTAAAGTCTGTAGCTGTAAAATTAAAATTAGGCATAAAATTAAATGTAAAATTCGGTTGTAAAATGAAAATTAGGCCTAAAAATAAAGCTAAAGTCTGCCTTGACCATATACTCCACCAGCCCCACACCCACCGTATCCCCCTTTGCAGAGGTAACCGTTCTTAGCTTTGCTTACACATTTAGGCTCATATATGAAAATACAGGGAGAAAAAATGGTCTTGTTTCATTATCCTCTTATGTATATACGGAGTTCGGTAAATTGCTTTCTTCTCCCTCTAATATTTCTTTCCTTGTCAGAATGTACAAATTGACCTCATTCTTCCAGATTGCTGCCCTCAGACTGGCTATGGGGGCAGCAACATCTATCTAACCCATCCCTTATTAGTATTTCGGCTGTTTCTGGGCTTTGCTGATAGAGATGGCACAGCCGTGAACATCCCGTGAACTCTAGCTTGTGCCTCCCGGGAGTGCTTCTCTGAAGCAGGCGGTGCAAGGGAGACCTGCATGCTAGGTATGCGTTAAATTTTAATATGCACCAGCAAACCGTCCGTTAAAAGAGCTAAAGTAATTTACATCTCACTAGCAAGATGCTTGAGTACCATTTACTACAGCCTAAATAATGCTTGATGATCTCACATATTAAAACCTTCATATTTGGCAGATCTTTATTATTGTTATTCAGTTAGTCATTCGTTGGATTATTCAATTAAGGGGTACTGATTCTTGGCCACTGTCACCTACCAGGCAATAGGATCCAAACTGCAAGCAGCAATCTGTGTGGGTGATTCTCGTGTCAAGAAAGCCTCCTCCTGGCCAGCCCAGCCCCCTTCTGCCTGTCACCAGACACATGGAGTGCCTTCAATGGGGACTCCAGCTCCTGATGCCTAGTGAGCTGTCAGCCTTCAGTGCAAAATGCTCTGGGAGGGGTCACATTCACGGAGGTGACCCATGCATGTCAAGGGTCCTATGGGATTATTCTGACACGGGGCTTAGCTGGAGGGTTTGGGGAGAGAGAACAGCAGGGAGAGGAAGGAGAGCTTCCAGTTGTAGGCAAGGATGAAGACAGGGAGGGTTTTGTCTACTTCCAAGGCTCCCCTAGAATCTGCCAGATGCTACTCTAGGTTTGGTGGGACTTTGGTGTTTTCCCTCACATTTTGAGAATCATATACATGGACTCTTATAAAGGACCTAATATAAAAATGATTATGCTGGTATTAATAGTAATAACAATGTGTTTCATCAAGTCTTAACACTCCATTGATTGGCACATGAACCATTATTTTGTAAGCCAATAAGGAAAAATGCTGCCAAATATTAACTGTCAGACGTTATTGATTATAAGTCACATCCTGATTTTACGGATGTGAAAATAAACAAAAAGTCTTAGCATGAATAAAATATGGTAATCATTCACAATCCTCAATGTGCAAGACACCGTGAAGCCTTTTAACACAATTTATCTTATTAATTCCCCCCAAATGTTTAACAGCTAGCTCTCCAAAAAGAAAATGCTCTGGTGTGTGGCATTTGCCAATTTCCATGGTGTAAATATTCCCACCTGTTTTTTTTTTTCAACCCATCAATATGCTGTCACTGAATTCGGAGTTGGGAAGAGAAGCACAGAAACGGCGCTCTCAGGCCAGTGAGAGCTGACCCCAGCACGACACTGGATAGATCCTATTATTATTCCCATTATACAGATGAAGTAACTGAGGCTTACAGAAGAGAGGTAATTTGCTCAGGGGGACGCTGCTAGTAAATAAGTCAAACTGGCCACTTCACCAGGACATTCTTACTCAACTCTCACTAATAGGGATTTGAATAGGGCGGGTAAAGGATCTGGAATCATTCTTACAACAGTCCACTCTGATGAGCAGGCAACTTCAGCCGACACCTAATTCCCACCTTGTGGGACTGGAGCGTTTTGGGGGGTGAGTCTTATGCCCACAGAGTCCTTGCCCTCTCCCTTCCATGGATATGATTATCCTTTGTTTATATTCAGTGCAGCCAACGCTTATTATGGGCAACGGATTGGCTTCAGCACCATTCCCTTTGTACCCAAAGCACGCGGGAAGGCACCTCACTCCTCTTTCTCCTCCAGCTTCCTGGTGGAGGAGGTGGCATAACTGCCTAATGTATATCAGAAATGCTACAGGTGCAGGAAATCACCTTTGAAAATTGGGAGACATAAATCATGATTCTATTTGTGTTGAGACGCAGTGATAGATGGGTTTTCGCCACGCAAGAAAATGAAAACCTAGTTCTACCTTCTACCTTCTTCCCTTCCCCCGAACATTTTAATTAAGCTACTCAGGAGAGGTCACCAGTAGGAAGGCATAGTGGCTCTGACTTTGCCTCTCACCCATTTCCTGGAGACTAGCGTGTGATTCGAATTGGCTGGCTTTTCAAGCCTAGCAAGGCTGAGTTCATGGGGTCACTGAAAAAGACGTTATCATGAGCTGGGTGAACATCCCAGGTGGGGAGTGCTACAGAGAATCTAAATGTTGCAGGTTTACTGATGGGGGACAAAAATTCCTACATCTGCACGGTTGTCACTTCTTGGATCTCTGACTCCATTTCCAAGGAATAGATCATAGCCAGATGGGCTCCTGTCACCTGGCTACATCAACAGCATGCAACATATTTGATGTATTTCTTCGCAGCCGTGCTCTGTGACATTTTGCTTTGCCTGACGATTTCCCTCATAGCCCACAGGCAGGTGTCACGTTCTCGGTGGCCGGATCCCCTTGTAAGAACACCACCGAGCACGCCAGGGCATGACTGCCTGGGCAACTGCCAGATGGGAAAATCTTCAATGGAAATATTCACACACTGAAACAGTGCCAGCAGCAAGCCGTCTTGCAAAACCAACATGGCTTAGGAGACACAATGCCACTGATGAGTAAGAGGCCCGGTGGTATTTGTGGAAACCCAGCTGTTGCAGATGGTGGCATTAACTTGCCTGGCTATGGCGACAGTTGTCAGGGTTTGGGAATCGCTGAAGCTTAATATAGGATTTTTTTTTTTTTTTTTTTTTTTTTTTTTTTTTTTTTGTCCCTGCTATTCTCTGCTGGTAAACCAAGATCGTGGGTCTCAGCACAGCTATATATTTCTGGAGATAGACTTTTCCAGTTCCGCTAGCAAGAATGTATGAAATCACATGGCTGTGTGCTCACTTCCAAACTGGAAATTCGACTTTCTTTGGGCACTGGCCTAGCAGGAGAGAGGCTGTATAAAAGTTTCAAGGGAGAGGATACGGTTTTCCCTCGTGGGCTGTGGGTGGTCGTGAACCCATTGAACGATGCAAGGTTGCAGGATTCAGCAGGGAGGTTGAGTGAAAACAGGAAGCTTGGGCTGCCCTTGTGGTCCCTTAGAACCGAGGCCTAGGAAGCACAGAAGGAAGGCTGAGCTCTGATCTTTGGAAACATTGTTATACCTGCTCATCTACCCAAACGTGCAGAAAGCTCTACTCCCTCCAGTTCCCTTCCTTTCTGAATCTCTTTCACCAAAAGAGCAGTGAGCTTTTCTTTCTCCTGTTTTCCTCAGCTCTTCATCTCTGTGGGAGAGGAGCAGGAGTTAGTGGGTGACACTGGACAGGACCTGGAGAAGTCCAGGAAACTGAACGGTCTGAGATCTAGCGGTTGGACTGGCTGACACCGTCAGTCTTCCTGATAGAATATGCCAGATGAGCTCGAGGGTTTCCCTGGCCTCCCTGTTCCTCCTGGGGCTGCCCCCACCTCCCAGCTTCCCTGCCCTTTTCCCCAAGTTTCCGGTGTCCACATACCGATCCCTGGCTCTCCAAAATTACTGCTTAGCCGCTGTGTCCTGAGTTCTACAATGCCTTCTGTGCCATGTGAGTACTCTGGTTTTCCAGGGAGGCAGCGTTCTGCCCCCTCTTCATAGGGGAAGAAAATACTCTGCTCCACTATCAGTAGGTGGTAGAATCTCTCAATGCAGATGCGAGGCTGTCCACAGAGCCCATGCTCTATTGCCCTTGGATCGTGTACAATGAGGGCTTTTGTGACACAAGGAATGACTGATGCTAAAATACCCACAGGGCACATCCGGGACTTTCCCTGGTAACTTGTGGGGCTTGTAAGTTCCGTTTGTTGCAGTTTCTGTAGCTCTCAGATTCCCATGTGACGGAACAAGCAGGGTTGGACCAAATGACCCCACTCTGGCTTCCGGTGGAGTCTGTGAGGGCTTGGGATGGAACCACCATATGTCCTCTGTCCTGGGAACGCTCCCTCTTAGGCTGGAGCCCTGGGGATTTCACTGCCAGGGAGTAACCCAGGCTGGACAAGGAGCCCTATAAATGGGATTTTCCCAGAAGTCACAGTATTTCCACCCTTTGTCCCTGGGAGCACGTGCGACCTTGAGGTCCAGGAGTCTCTCGATCTTTGCTTTGGAAAAGAACATCCCTTGCCCGTGTAAGCGATTCCAACTTTTGAAGATTTTATTGATTTGACGGAGAGAGAAAGAGAGAGAGAGAGAGAGCACAAGTAGGCAGAGTGGCAGGCGGAGGGAGAGGGAGAAGCTGGTTCCTTACTGAGCAGGGAGCCCGATGCAGGGCTCGATCCCAGGACCCTGGGACCATGACCTGAGCCGAAGGCAGATGCTTAACTGACTGAGCCACCCAGGTGCCCCCCAGCTTTTGGACAGGTACAAACAAACAAACAGATTTGGGGTATGTCCTGGGGGAAAGTATATTTGAAGAGGTGAGTTTATTATGAAGCGTTATAGAAGTAATGACGTTTAAGCAGTCCGTGTGGATGAGTTCTGGAGTGCTGTGGAAATGCAAGCCCGGGAAGGAGGAAGTGGTTTTATCTGATCATATGGAACAGAGGTAAAAGCAGCGGCACTTTTACTGCCAAGATAGATGACAGGGATGATGAGAAAGAAGCCGAGGGCATATTACAGCAAGCTTGATGAATGTCATCCTGAAATCTAACTCAATATTTGAATGCTATAAATTGTGTTAAGAAATATAAGGCCAAATAAACCTTTGGGACTGTTTGGGACTGACTCAAGGCCACTGAGCTTTACTGTGGCTGATGAAATGGATGGGGTTCCAATAATGGTATTAGCAAACTGAGAAAATCCTAATAAATCAGGGATGAAACCTGATTTAAGTTACACAGAAAGTCTTGCCACAGCGTGTGGGCTCGGCTTGGCTAACATCTGTGGTTTAGATGGGAGCTGAAGGTAGGGGACAGAGTCACTGTGGTTCCAGACCCATTTCCACATGGTGCAGTGAGGAGGGCATCCCTCTGACTATGCTCAGCATGTGGGCAAGCCTGGGTTTTCTGCCATGTCCTTCTGGTCTGTGCACCCCTCTGCTCGGTCTGGATTTTCCCCCATCCTCAGTTACCACAACAGGTGCAAGGATTCTGCCCCCCAGCCCCCCAACCACCCAACTAAGAAGAGATGAGGACATTCACGTATTCAGTCGTCTCTACAAAAGGTTCATGGAGTTAAGTTGCATTCAGAAGTTTAAGTCCAAGGCATATACCCAGTGGGGAAGTATACACACACCTCTTGGGGTATTCACCAAAGATACATACAAAAATGACAATTTCTGAAGTTACCAAATCTTGAAACAACCCCCTTATCATCCACAGATTAGGTAAATAAGTCAAGGCATATTCATATAATGGAATGCTATATGGCAATGAAAATGAATAAATTCTAGCTATGTGGGGGAAGAATGGATGGTTGCCTTGAGACATAATTTTGTCCAAAGAAGTAACTCACAATTGAAAACATTTTACAAAAGGGTATTTTTATGAAATCAGGCCCAGTGACTCTGTTGCATTAGAAACACGAGAATGCTGAGGTTTAGGGGGCCAGGAGCAGTAGTGTGGGGAGGGGGCACAAAGAACCTTCTGGAAACAGGGTTCTATTATGTAACCTGGGTGCCGGTGACACAAGTGTGCCCATTTTGTGGTAGTTCATCAAACTGTATATTTATGAATTATGCATTCTTCTGTCTGTGACTTACATTTTTTTAAAAGATTTATTTATTTATTTATTTCAGAGAAAGAGAGAGTGGGTGGGGGGGGGATGGCAAAGGGAAAAGGAGAGAGAGAATCTCCAACAGACTCTCCGCTGAGCACAGAGCCCCATGCGGGGCTCGATCCCATGACCCTGAGATCCTGACCTGAGCCGAAATCAAGAGCTGGATGCTCAACCCACTGAGCCACCCAGGCATCCCTGTCTATACCTTACCTTTACGTTAAAAAGACAGGAAATCATGGCAAGGGCATCATGCCCACAGGTGGAAGGTGGATCCCAGCCAGGTCTTGGCTGCCGTGGTTTATGAGGGGACCAGTCAATATCTACTCAGTCTTCAGTCCCCAGTTCAGATCCCACTTTACCTCTAAGTTTTCCTTGTAAAGTCAGAATTCTCTAAATGTCTCTCTCTTCTGGGAAACTGTCAGTCTTTGCTTGTATCCTCCCGTTTTAGTATCTGTTGTAATTTGTTTGGACTAGCTAGCTCTTTGCAAATTGTGTTCCCCCCCCCCGCCCGCCCCACTGAACTTAACTCCCTGATGCAGAAATTATGATCTATTTATCTGTATATCCCTTACAGCACTTAAAACACTGACCGGCACGTGCTCAGTAAGCCATTTGTGGACCCAAGTCACTCCCTGTGTCACACCTTTGTTAAAGCCGTAAATTGTCCTAATTAAGATAGTTGACATTTTATTAACATGGCCCCCATGGCCTTTCCCTTAAAAGGAAAGATCATTAAGCACAGAAAATACGACATGCTTTTGCATTGTTACCTCCGCCTTAGAAAATCCTTTATTCCCACAAACATATCTTGAGCATCGGCTAGGTGCCAGGCTCTTGGTTTATGAAAAAGATAATATTGTTCCTCCAGGAGCTCCCAGTTAGGAAACTGAAAAAAGAAAAAAAAAAAAGATACCAGTGAGCCTCAAGTTTTCTCAGAAAAAAAAAATCACAAAGAAAGAGAGATTGCAGGAACAAAGAATGAAGGATAAAACTTTTTTTATTTTTTATTTATTTATTTACTTATTATTTGTTTATGTGTAGGAGAAAGTACAGCCAGGCAGAGTAAAGCACATTAGCTTAATACACCAGCTCCCTAGAGCCACGGGCTTAGCCGGGGCCGGTGAGGCGGCGGGAGAGGCTGGGTGTGGCAGTTTAGGTACAGGGCTGAGGCTGGACCTCCCTGTGTCTCTCAGGCATCCCGCTTCCCACCCCCAGGACACTGGTGCCTGCGTTCTCCCTCCTGCCTCAAGGCTCCAGCCTCACCCCTCCACAACCTGCATTGTTGACCGAGCACTTCTGTCTGTCTTGCTTGCTCAGCTGGCGTACTTGGCGTCAGCCTGCCTGGGCCCCAGCATTTACTCTCTTGCCGGAGGCCGGCTGCCTCCACGCTTGCTGGGCTGTCTCCCCACCCGCCACCCACTTCCCTTTTAAGAACGAGGCTCCCACAATCTGTCCCCTTGTTCAAGAAGCAAATACAAAGGGGCACCTGGGTGGCTCAGTTGTTAAGCGTCTGCCTTCGGCTCAGGTCATGATCTCAGGGTCCTGGGATCGAGCCCCGCATCAGGCTCCCTGCTCGGTGGGAAGCCTGCTTCTCCCTCTCCCACTCCCTCTCTCGCTGTGTCTCTCTCTCTCTCTCTCTCTCTCTGTCAAAAAAATAAAAAAAAATAAAAAAAAAGAAGAAGCAAATACAAAAGTGGGAGTGGGCTAACAGCATTCTGCCCTGGGGGCGAATAGCAGGCAATTCATGCATCTAAGGGTCTCAGGACTGAGCTCACAAGTAGGTACAGAAGGCCACAGCCTCTGTGCTTTGATGAGAGCAGGGCTGCAGAACCTCAGCACTACTAACATTGTGGGGGGGGGGGGTGCTGTCCTGTGCATTGTGGGTCATCAGCGGCATCCCTGGCTTCTTCCTGTTAGATGCCAGGAGCACTCCCTCCAAATGTGACAACTAAAGTGTCTCTAGTTTAGTGCCAAATGTCCTGAGGGTGGGAAGTGGGGTGAAAATCCACCCCCCACGAGTGGGGAGTGGGGTTTGAAAGAATGAGTAGCCCAATGTATGAGCCCAAGCCCCTCACTTCACAGTCGAAGAAACTGCAGCCTGCGAAGGTGAAGTGCTACTCTAAATCAAAGGCTTCTCAATTGCACAGCTAGAACCAGAGCGTGGAATGTTTTTCATGGGAACTGTGCTTTCCTGAAAGGGGCAAACACACGAGGCTTGGTATTTGGGTTGCTTCTCCTAGAAATTCACAGTGAAGCGTGCTCCCAAATATGCAGCAAGCTCATAATAGAAATAATCAGTCTAGGAGGAAGAATATACCCTCTCTTTAGAAGTGTGTTAAAAAACCCAAATGTTGGGAAAATGGACCCAGGAAGAAGGTAAGAAAAAAGAAATCCTATATAAGCAAAGAAGAGAACCTTTCACCCTGTTTCTTAACCCCTGAGAGCCTTGTAAGGCCACTGTTTATAAAACGTGAAGACCATGTTTGCAAAATATATGCATATAGGGGATAATCATTTAAAATATCTTTGGTGTTGTATTTCCATCTCCTAGAATGATTGTTTCCTTGGGGTTCTCCAACCACTGAAACAATTGATTCAAGAGCTTTAGGGGAAGGGTGGAGACCAACTATAACAATAAGGTTATTTCTCCTCTCTGTGTAGCAAATAGGATTTTTGAGTCACTAGCAAGATAATAGACTTCAAAGCCAGGCTGTGGTGAGGAGAAATGAATTTTCACGTCTTTGAGCTCCTATTAATGTAACAGGAGCTAGGACTGGAGGACTGGCTCAGAAGCTTCTAAGAACCTCGAGAAAAGAAGACTCTGGATCTCATGTATAGGAAGTTTTGGTTTCATGGATGGTCAGAGAGAAGTCTGGAGCTTGGGGCTTGGATTGGGGGCAGAAGAAGGTAGGGATGTAAACACAAATGTGTGATTAAGGTTTCCCCCTTTTGGGGGATACTTGAGTGAATCAAATACTGAGACTGATGGTCTGCTTGTCGCAGCAGACCCTCCGTGCTTTGCAACTTTGGGGACACCCGTGCCATTGCATCCTTTGTGAACGGCCCGTCCTGGACTTGGGCAGTGTTGTGGCCCCGTCCCCGGGCACGGCCTGCTGAACACTTCAGGTCTCTAGGAAACTAGGGCAGAAGGAGACAAGGGGACTGGCTAGAGAGATGAGCCTGAAGGAAGCTCTCTGGATTCCACTGGTCCTTGGTGTGTCGGGCAAAGGGTCTGAAACTTGCTGCTTGCTGATGAGAAGTAAGAGGAGGGCTAGACCTGCAACAGCCCCAGGGGGCTGGCGGTGGGGAGGGGGGTGGGAGGCCGGGACAGGCAACTGCCAAGGGCATGAAATTCATTGACAAAGGCCGGCCATCAGCCTCGGGGGACACTTTTTCCTGCCTTAAGGCCAGATGGGACCATCCTCAGCAGATGACAATGCTGAGATGAGATGGGTACAGCCACAGGTCCCAGATGCGCAGAGAGGGACGTACCTGCGCCCGCTGCCTCTCCCTGCTGACTATTAAACATACCCTCACGCTTCACCTCCCCTCGAGCCATCTTGAAGAAGAGGGCAAAGAAGGGAGAAAGAGCTATGTAAAGAGTTTAAATACAAGTTAAGTGAATATTTGTCCGAAAGAGTCATTTTCGTATGGGGACACTATTAATTGTCAGGTTAAATTCTGCCCCTTCCCCCGCCTTACGTCCCCAGCATCCAGCAGGGCCTGGAGCGAAGCTGGCAAGGAGGGAGATGAAATCTGTTTCAGCAATTAAAGAAGCTCTTTAGGGTTTGTTTTTGCCACCATAGTGAGGTGGGCATACACCCGCAGTCTTACCCTACCAGCTTGGTTCATAACTCCTAGCCCTTTTAGACGAATAGCTCTCAAAATAGTCTATCGCCATTTGTCCGACGTTCCCAGATGTCCCCTGCTGTCCCAGAGAAGGAGAGATGAATTGTCCAGTGCGCACTGTCTGTGACAGAGTTAAAAGTGTGGGACTCTCGGGCCTGGAGGCAATCCAAGAGACCGTCGCCTCAACTCCACGCTTTTATTTTCAGAGAAGAAACTGCAGCCCGGGAAACTTCCACTTCTTGTCTCCCAGACCAGTCTCCGGGAGCTCTGAGTTGCTGCAAAAGAAGACGCGCTGGAGGCCACGTGCGCTGGAGGCCACATGCAGGTGTGGGGACGCCAGCCCCCACTGAGCTCAGCCTGCCACCATCCCCGCCGATGTGCCAAACGTTGAGTGAGCTGTGATGAACCAGACACACTCGTTCACCAGGTGAACCTACTGAGTGACTTCGGTTCCTGGCGTCGGGGGGGGGGGGCAGAAAAACCGCCAAGGTGCATCCTGCCCGAATTCCTGATCCACAAAGTCATGAGATGTTTAAAGCTGACTAGTTTTGGGGTGGTCTGTTACACAGCGGGGTGCCGGGGAAGATGAGGTGCATGCTAACTCTGGGGCTCTCTGGGATGGAGGAGGTGGAATTTAAGTGTGGCCTTGAGGATGGGGGTCCATGGGCAGGTGGACTGGGTGGGGAGCTGGGGGGTTGTCCCCGGTGCAGAGAGGAGAATAAGAAAGCGTGCAGGTGACGCATATAGACAATATTCAGAGCTTGTCCTGGGTGGCTGCAGTGAGGCTGGTGTGGGTGGAAAGAGTTTCAGGGAGAGATTTTTTTTTTAAGATTTTATTTATTTATTTGCAAGAGAGTGCGTGTTTGCGCGTGTGCACAAGCAGGGGGAGGGGCAGAGGCAGAGGGAGAAGCAGACTCCCGGCTGAGCAGGGAGGCTCATGGGGGGCTCGATCCTGGGACTCTGGAATCATGACCGAAGCCCAAGGCCGACACCTAACCGACTGAGCCATCCAGGTGCCCCCAGGGAGAGATTTTTGAAAAAAAATCACTGGTGAATCTCAGGGCCATGCCTCAAATTGGAGATGCTTTTTGACACTGAGAAGGAGGTTTTAACATGAAGGCCTGGCTTCCGCTTACTGACTCAGTATCAGATGCTGTTTATTGCAATACTTCATGGAGATAAACAAGTTCACCGGCCCAGGCTGAACCCCAGTGTGAGTGAGGATTCTTCAGTGAGAGTATGAAAGGTACGGCTTGCCTTCAATCCATGTCAGCTTTGGGTGGTTTCCTGGTCACAGATTAAATCTGAAACCTGCATCCCAAAGCTTCTAGAAAGAGAATCAGATTGACCCTCTGGCTGGTCTCTCTGCAGTGTGCCCACACAGCTCTCCGTAAAAATCTGAAATCCTTCTCTTAAAGGTGATTTTTTTTTTTCAGCTTTCAGAATTGCCCTATTAAGGCATAGCCATTCTGTTCATTCACTTGTTCAACAAATATTTCTCGGGAGCCTATTCTCTGCCAGGAACTGTTCCGGGCACTTTCCAGCACTGAGTAAGGCAGACGAGCCTCTGATCCTGGGAAGCTCACAGTCTCCGGGAAAACTGATGGCAAACAGGTAAACAAGCAAGATCATTACAAGAGCTATAAAAAGAAGAAACCGGGGCATGTAACCAACCGTGACCCAAGGTAGGGGACAGTATTTGATAAAGGGTCATGGAAGGCCCCCCGGGGAGATGATGTTTGGGTTGCGGTCCAAATTGCGAGAAAGGAAAGGAAGGGCTCCCAGAAAGAGTAAGCCGCATGTGCAAAGACCCAGAGGCTGAACCCATGGGATGCCTCCAGAACGGGAAGGTCACCGTGAGAGCAAGGCTGAGGGCAAGGCACATAGATCAGGGAGTCAGGTTCACAGGTTGACCACAGAAAGCCTTGCGGGGGCCACGTGAGGAGCTGGATCTTATTTTAAGTTTCATGGGGAGCAAGAGGAGAGGGCATGAGCTGCTTTATTTCTTAAGCAGATCTTTGGCGGATGGAATAGTTATCAATATCCATTACGCAGTTACCAGGGATGTGATCAGTAAGAGCCAGAAGGGTAAATATTGTAGGCTCGGGGGAGGCTTGGTCTCTGTGGCAACTACTCCATTCTGCCTCGAGGAAGCAGCCTTAACTAACACGTGAATGGAAGGAGTGATGCTGGATTCCACTAAAACTTTTTTTCTAGCAAAACAGGAGGTGGACCGGATTGGACCCAAGGGGCCCCAGTTTGCAGACCGCTAGATTAGGTAATGGGAAAGACAGCTGAGTGCGCCCAGTGGGGAGGTGGTGTGTGTTCAACGGGAGCACGGAGAATTCTAAGACACAAGGCCATGGGCTCTGAAAGGGGAAGGGGCAGAAGGATGTCAGCCACCAAGCTTTTCCGTGTCCTGATTTTGCAAGGGCTGGTCTAGTGAGAGCATGTGTGTGCACCTGTCTATGTCCAAGCGACGGACTGGGGTGGTTGATTTCAGGGAACCCGAAACTTAATAATTTGGGAGTTGTCTTTAGAAGAAATAAATATAAAATTACAAACACAAAATTAGGGACAGCGCCCTGAAAAGACAAAACAAAACAAAACAAAACAAAAAACCCCGTACAGGCGACAGGCCCTGCGGCTTGTGCTTTGTTAGTTTCAGGGCGAATCCACCTCGCCTGTGTTTATGTTTTTATCCCCCTGAGCTCTTAGCAACAATCAAAGCCTCATTATTTTAAGTCAGATTATTTCCAAAAAAGCCTCCTTTAGTGACATCTGGTGCATGACGAATACTTTGAAACACTCAGAATCCTAAAGATGAAAGAGCCACCTGCTCTGGGTATACTGTGGGGTCCTGCTGTGTCCGATTTCTCACTACGGGGTGCAAGGGCACCCGCCCAGTCCGTCCCAGTCCCTAATGACACACTCAGCAGCGGCAATTCGATATACCACCCTGCTGGCTTGTGAGGCTGACGTCCTCCTTGCGTCCTTCCTCCTGTATTTCCAAGACTGACCCTAGAACCAGAAAGAGTGTGCGCTGGTGCTTTAGGAAATGAAATGAAAGACACTTTCGGGACTGGATCGCTTCCATTTTATCCTGAAGGATTTCGCATTTGAGACTCAGCGCCTTCTCTTGATTCCACGAATCTTTATCGGGAAAATACTTTGATAAACGCCTGTAGTAGGAACTAAGCCTCCGACACATCTGAGTGTGAGTGCAATGGCCCTGTGGGGGGTGAGGGATGGGGTGGGGTTTGCTTGGTGGCTTAAGAGAGGGAGGGAAGAGGGAGAGGGGTGTTGGGGCCAGCGGAGGGTAGAAGGATGAGACTCTGCAGGTGCTCTCCCTTTGAATCCCACTCTGTCCTTTCTTCGTTATACAAACTGTCGCTTGAATCCAC
The DNA here is from genome assembly GCF_003265705.2 of Callorhinus ursinus. Taxonomy (NCBI): domain Eukaryota; kingdom Metazoa; phylum Chordata; class Mammalia; order Carnivora; family Otariidae; genus Callorhinus; species Callorhinus ursinus. The sequence continues at coordinate 12,777,685 of NW_027397090.1, forward strand.
AGAAGGAAGGAAGGGAGGGAGGAAGGGAGGACGTGATGTGCTCATGTACTCGACGTGCTTGATGTGCCTGGATTTCTTTGGAGACGGCAGAAGTAGCTGAGCTCCGCAGCAGGAATGTGGAGGAGGGTGTTGGAGGCACGTGAAGGGGTAAACAAAGCAGGTGAGGAAAATGGAAGCCGTGGAAACTTCCAGAAAGTGGGGGGAAGGTTGAGATGGCCACACAAGTCCTGGGATGCAAGTTGGTTCCAAACTTAGCCACGTCATTGAAATACAGAGGTGCTCCACCTCTGACTCTGATGGGCACGGCGGGGGGCGGGGGGGGGATGTGTGTTGCGTGGAGTCCCTGTGGGGAATGGCGGCCGCCAACAGACCCAGAATGTTGTCAAGCACACAGGAGTAATCCCTGGAGACCCTTAGAGATCTTGGGGGATTTGGCAAGGGGTTGAATGTCTTGTGAATAGGTGTGTCCTTGTAAATCCAGGAGATGTGGGTATAAATGTACCGCGACCTCACTGGAGACCTCATGAGAGTGAGCTTAGGTACATTTGGGCGGCTGTGGGTTATGTTTTTGTCTCTTCTGCTTGACTCTGAAGTCACTGAGGTCAGGAAACTTGGTCTCATCCATTTTTATAATTCTCCCCGTCCCACAAGCACTCTTATTCCTTCCTTCCCAGGGCTGAGCATAGCCCCTGGCCTATATGGTATTCGCTCCATGATTATATGTGTAATGAACACATGAATAAAGAAGGCGCTAATAAAACACTCTCGTGAAGAAGTCTGTCCAGTGGCCCACGCCATCCTTCATACCTGAGCAACTCCAGCTTCCTCCCTGGGCTTTTGGTCCCTATCTGTCTGCCATGAGGCTGACATTTAAAATTATAGAATGGTGGAGCTGGAAGGGACCTTCCACTTGGAGTCCAAAGCCTTTGATGAAATCTGAGCTCCTTAAAAGGACACCCGAAGTGAATTTCAGTAAACTCCCATTTATCTGAAATCCAAACAACCAGGAAACATGAAACATTTGAATGAAACGTGAATGACTGGAATCTTTTACACAGGCGAAACTGTATTTTTATCTGTAAGAAAATCTTCTACATGCAAAGGTCTTCATGGGATGTTAAGTCCTTTCGCTTAAGTTATCCCACTGAATTTTCACACTCTTTTTTTAGTTAATGAGCTCCCCCATTTTATAAAGATTAAATTACTTGCCCTGAATCATTTGGTTAGCAGGTAGAACCAGGGTTCAAGGAGGTCTGCAGATTCTAGGTGTAGAGTGCTATCTGCCACGCGGTGGGAAGCTTACCATTCCATGAGCAGCCAATAGGTAAGCTCATCCCCAGTATCACCCCAGTGAGAGACACAGCTCCCAGCTTCTCTTAATACCCTGTTTCTCCGACCGCCCCAGCACTATACGGTAAGACCCTGAGACACAAGTGCCCACCGCTATCCATGAATTCTCCTGCCTTGTGACAGGGTCTGAACTCTGTGTCAACCCTGGGTGAGGAGGAGGTTTTTGTTTACCACTGCCGTGGTAAGACATCACCACGAACTTAGTGTCTGGGAGGTCTTACAGTTCTGGAAGCCCAAAGTCTGAAAATGAGTCTTCAAATCAAGGTGTCAGCAGGACTCATTCCTTTTGGAAACTCTAAGGGGAGTCCATTACTTTCCCCTTCCAGCTTCTGGAGGCTGTTAGCATTCTTCGGCTCATGGCCCCATCACACCAGTCTCTGCTTCCAGCCCCACATTGTCTTCTCCTGCCTCAGGTACATCCTGCATCCTTTCATAACGACCCCTGTGACGACAGCAGTAATCCAGAATCATCTCCCTGACGCAAGGCTCTTACTTTAATCACACCTGCCAAGGCCCTTTTGCCATTTTCACAGGTTCTGGGGATTAGGGCCCAGCCCTAGTTGGGGGACAAAGAGAATTGCATTGTCCTAACATACCAGGCTCTGTGTTTTCCAAAAGAAAGATTTCAAAATGTCACTTCCTAAGGGATTGATCTGGGAAGAGACTGGGAGGGCCATGGTGCACCAAGCCTGCACCCCCAACAAGGGGAGGAAAGGACCTAGCGTCTGGAGCATGGACTGTCCTCACAGATCTGTCCCCTCTTGTCTCCGAGTTCAGAGAGAATGTGGCAGGAGCCAGACGGTGTCCACCAACAGAGACAACGTTCCTCAGTCCTGGCCGTTGAGCCTCCACCACCCATAAGTGGTGCCAGATATCAATATTTATGTGTGTATTATCACTCATTGGTATCAATTTGGGGGAGGGCAGGCGAGCAGGATTTAGGTTCCAGTTTGAGAACCTTGGCCGTCTCTGTCCTAGGATTCAAATCTGTCTGAGCGCATGCAGGGGGCCTGTGGGGCTGACCCACCAGGGGCCTCTCTGCCTGCAGAATCCAAGAGTCCGCTGGACCAGGCTCATCCTGCTGGTGGCCGGAAATTGTGGAAGCCGCATGCTCGGAGCATCAGAAATTGAATGGCTCTGGGGGACAGGGGCCACGTCTGTCACTCCAATCACCCCCTGCACCAGCCCCATGGGCTCACGGCCCAGGAAGTTAAACAGTGAGGACAAGCTAAAAGAGCTGTTTCTCTAAAATCCCAGGGATGTCAGGAAGGCAAGCAAACCTTCACAGACTTGGCAGCCAGGGTGCTGCGGGTTCAGGCAGCCAGGGGAAGTGGCTTGGGCACCTCTTGTAACGGCCTTAGCTGGCAGTTAGCAGGGGAAGGAACAACGATGAGATCCATTTTAGGACTCCCCCCTCGGAAGTGAAGGGATGAAGAGCTTTGAAGGTGAGCCGAGGCTCCTGGAATTTTGAGTTGCCAGGAAGGCAGAAAGCACCTGTGGCAAAATGATATTTTAAAATATTAATGGAGGTCTTAATGTCCCAGCTATTGTCCGCAACCCCACTACCCCTTGACCATTCTCTGTTTCAAGTCCAGATTTTGGGGTGTTCCTTGCCGTGGAGAGTTGGTGTCATTGCAAAAACAGAGTAAAAAGCTTTGAGTTCCAAAAGCCTAGCCTTGAGGGGACTTAAGGCATAAATAATAGATTTGGACTAATTAATACCTGGTAAGTTAGGGGAAGGCATCTTACCTCCAGAGGAGCTCAAGATTCCCAGAATTTACTGGGGAGGGTTGGAGAAAGAGGGGCAGCCAAGAATGGGTGTCCGTTGTGGGCTGGTGGGGGTTTGGGGTGTATTGTGCTCTACCTGTCACTAGCCTGGGGGTGAGAGCGCTTCCGGGTCATTGGGAAAATCCGAGAACAAAGAGACTTTGCACCTCCCTGCCCTAAGTAGCACCCTAGGGCAAAAGGCCAGGCCCCAGGGAGGTGGCCGCCTGTGTGGAAGGATGAGGTGCATGGGGTCCTCCACAGCCTCACCATTGCTGGGGTCCCCGTACTGCCTCCTACCCTTCAGTGGAGCTCAGCTGTAGCTGAGAGAGGGGCACCCAGAGGCCCTTCTGTGGGATGAGGGACGGCCCAGTGATTGCTCTGATGGGAACTGGAATGTCTCAGCAAATGTCAACCCAGAGATGATGCTACTTTCCCAATGGTCCTGTTGACCGCTCTCCCCAGCTCACACAGGGCCCCAGGGAAAGGGGAGATCCCCAAATAGACTGATTCACTTTATGCTCTTCTAGCAAAAAGGGGCCTTGAAATAAATCAGATGATGTGGTAGAAAAATAAAGAACATCACATTCTGTGCACATCTGAATTAGAGGACTGAACTTTGCATTCTCTACTTACTGCAGATGCATTTACAGGTGGCCCCAAAGTCCCTGGCTTATAGCAAGGTGTCATCTTGACAAGGCAAAAGTTTCAGTCCTTCATGTAGGGAAATGTGGTTTTCATGGGAGATGTGCTTCGACCTGACCACCAGCATCTCGATGTCGCTCTTGCACGTGAAGTTACACTCACGGAGGGTCTGAAAAGATCATATAAAAGTTCATTTTCATTTACCTGTTGTATTGTTCATGACATGGGGTGGGTGGGTGGGGGGAGCAGGGAAGGTGGTCAGAGAAAATTCTATATAAATTCTATATTTTGATTTTTGTGAATTTGACGATTTAGAACTGCCTTGGGATAGGTGTGGGTCAGAGGCCATCTGTGCTGTTTGACGTCTTAGAAAATTGGTGGAAGCAGCAGAGGCTATTTAGAGAAAGCTTAGATTGGTTTTTGAATGTCTTGTGTGAAATCCTGCACACACCCCAAGTAAAAGAAAATAGTATACTGAGCTGCCACGTTCCCATCCCCCAGCTTTAATTATTAGCATTCTGCCAATCTGAAAACACACTTTTATTTTTTTAAAGATTTTATTTATTTATTTGTCAGAGAGAGAGAGAGAGAGTGAGCACAAGCAGGGGGAGCAGCAGGTAGAGGGAGAGGCAGACTCCCTGCTGAGCAAGGAGCCCGATGCGGGACTCAATCCCAGGACCCCGGGATCATGACTTGAGCCGAAGGCAGACGCTTAACCAACTGAGCCACCCAGGTGCCCTGAAAATACACTTCTAAAAGAGGAAACACTTCATTTTAAAAGTGAGACAATGCGAGGCAGTGGTCCCTGCGGACCTCTCCGCTCACGCCATCAGTTATCTGCTTACTTCTCTGAAGTGAGTGAAGTTGTGCACTAATCAATAGTCAATATTCAAGAGCTATAATATTCCATAGCCCAGCCATGTGGGGAAGTGGGAGGTCGCCCACCAGCCTTGAGTTGGCGTCACTCCTCTGAGAACTTCCAGGGTAAAGCTGGTCACGTACACGGTAGCCCAGGGTGGGCACTCGGCTGAAGCAGTGAGGCCCCTGGGAGGCAGCATTTAAAGGAATCTCAACGTCAAGGTCACGGGTACGCATGTCAGCCGGTCAGCCCCTCACTCACCTCCCCTGTCCCTTCCCTGGGCCTGCTGTTTGTTTGCTCTGGTTTCTGACTCATGTTAATACCAGGAACTGCAGACTTGCTTCCACACTTGCCTTCCACGTGGGGTGACGCTCTTCTGAGCGCAGAGGTAGAGTGGTGGCTTGTCTCAGGCTCCTTCTACGCTTGTTAATTCACTGCATGCTACCTGTCACCTGTGAGCCAGAAACAGGGCTGGATGCTGGGAGCTGCGTGACTCGAGGGCCTTGCGCTTGAGGGCACTGTAGTCTGGAAGGGCCTTTCTGAATGGCTCATTTGTCTGTTTAGGTTTGAAGGGGTGGGTTTCAAACCAGGCTTCAGTTAATGCCAGGGACCATCTGTGGCTGAATGGCTAAGGCTGTCTTTACTCTGATTCTGGAGGACGCTGGATGGGCCAGTAGTAGTTTCATAATTCCCAGTATGCTTTTCACACAGGTGTTCTCACTTGATTCTCAAAGCAATTCTACGAGGTGGGTCCTTTATGAGAGTATCTCTTCAGAATTGAAGAAATAGTACTTAGCAATAGTACTTCAGTAACTTGCAAGAGATTCAGCAGCAGTAAGTTTCCTGTTGTGATTTGAACCCTTGTGCCTTAAGTTAAATTCTTTATTAACACACTCACACACCCTGGTAAGGGATTTTTAAGTGGACACGCAGTTCTTTGCTTTAAGAAATATGTTTCTGTGTCGGTCATGATGGGTAAAGTTATGTTGTAGTAACATCCACAAGGTAGAGGGCCTTGTAGGTGACAAAGGAAGGGTTGAAAGCTTGGGGACTTGGGAGAGAAGTGCTATAAACAGCTCCCTAGGCAGGAGAAGGGCCCTGAGGCCAGCTCACAGACACCCCAACCTCCCAACCTAGCCCTCTACTCTCCCCTAGCTGCCATCAGGGCCTGAAAAGGCAGCCTCCCATCCATGTGCTTTTGAAAGCCTGTGTGTCCCCTGGATCATCTCTGCTTCCTTTCCTGACGATGGAGAGTTTGTGTGACTCAGCCTCGGAAGCCACAGAGGAGAATGGCATTCTCCCACCTTGCACCTCTGGTCTCGTCGCCGAGTTGATTTCAGCCACCGAATGGGGCCTGGGCAGAAGGAGGGTAGAGTGGGGAGTCTCTTTCCAGGAGAGGAAGGATGCTGGGCTTTCAGGTCTGAAAGTGAATTCACTTCCACCCTAGTGTCACGAATGACCCCTGCATAGCTAATTGCACTCAAGTTCTTTCACGGGCCGGGTGTGCGAGAAGGTCCTTATGTTCATGACGGGCCTCAAGCTGAGGTGTTGCCGTCTCTGGGTGAGACTGGACACGAAGCCAGGGGAGGATGACCATTCCATAGCTCTAATGCGTCCCATTCTGACCATACTGTCTGTGGTGCCCTAGGGCTTAAAAACCCATAGAAATCCTATGATTTTAAAAAATGTATCACAGATATGCGCATCGTGTCAATTTAAAAAACTTTTAAAAAATATTTATTTATTTTGGAGAGAAAGAGTGAGAGCATGTGTGCACGAGAGAACGAGCTTGGGGAGGGACCAAGGGAGAGGAGAATCCTCAAGAAGACCCCCCGTTGAGCACAGAGCCCAACGTGGGGCTCAGTCCCAAGACCCTGAGATCACGACCTAAACCGAAATCAAAAGTCAGCCGATTAACCAACTGAGTCACCCAGGTGCCCCTGCATTTTTAAAACGGCAACATTTACTGCCATTTCATTACCTTCTTTTGACATTTCTTCATTTTACTTTAATGTGCAGAAGCCTTAGAATTGGAAATCGGCCTTTGGTGGCATCTGAATGTTTTGCCCAAACTTCTTAATTTTGTAGGAGACCCAGTCCCAATAATAGGATATTGTTCCATAAGCCATCGATCTATTCAGGTTCTAGATTTCATTTAATGTTTCCAAGCCACATCAAGAAATCACTCATATGATGTGTCTGCCACCAGCACTGACATTGAGGCATTTGAGGTCATTGTCTGAGTTATTATGGCTCTAAAAACTGTTCATGGCTCTGAATCATATGTCATCAAGGAAATGTAAATGACGAGCTACCACCGCACCCCTAGTAGAATGGCCAAGATCCAGAACACTGCCAACACCAAATGCTGGTGAAGTTGGGGAGCATGATACACTCTCATTCATTGCTGGGGGAACAACCACTTTGGAAGACAGTTTGGCACTTTCTCACCAAACTAAGCATACTCTTACCATACGATCCAGCCATCATGATCTTTGGTATTTACCCAAAGGAGATAAAAACTTAGGTCCACACAAAAACTTGCATATGAATGTTTATAGCAGCTTTGTACATAACTGCCAAAACGTGGAAGCAACCAAGATGTCCTTCAGTAGGTGAATCGATCCATAAACTGTGGTCCATCCCAACAAAGGGGTACGATTCAGCACCAGAAGCAGATGAGCTAGCAAGCCATGAAAAGACCTGGCGGCTCGTTAAATGCATATTACTAAGGGAAAGGAGCCAATCTGGAAACGCTCCATACCGTGGGATTCCAATTCTATGACATTGTGGAAAAGGTAAAAACTTAGGAGATAATAGCAGGATCAGTGGCTGCCAGGGGAGGAGGGGATGGGCAGAGAATAGGCAGAATACAGAAGATTTTGAGGGCAGCGACATTAGTCTGCATGATATAAAGTTGGAGGTACATCGTCACACATCTGGCCAAACCCACAGAACGTACAACACCGAGAATGAACCATTATGTACACAACGGACTGTGCGTGATGATGATGCATCCACGTAGGTTCACCCTGTGTAAAGAACACACAGTTCTGATGGGTGATGCTCATCGTGGTGGGGGGCCGGGGCTGAGTGTATGTGCGGGCAGGGGTATGCAGGGAATCTCTGTACCTGCCTCTGTTTTGTTGTCAAGAAATTGCTCTTAAAAAATGTCTTAAAAAATAAAACCCAAAGAATCTTATTCATCTCAAATGTGCAGATGATGGACACAGGATGCCTTTGCTTTTAAATTATCCGGATAGTTGCCTCAGGTCCCCTATAAATTGAAGTAAATAAATCAGTTATATAGGGGTGTGTGTGTGTGTGTGTGTGTGTGTGTGTGTATCACCATAAAACATATAATATTCAATAACATGTTTTGATACTTTAGAAATCATACTTACAATTAACTTTGACTCCTTTTAAAAATAATGTACTGTAGGCTACATGGATATGAATATTTCTCCTGCTTTCTTTTATATCCTATCCATTTCCCAACCAACATCCACATTGTTGGATTGTTTCACTTTGGAATAGGTGCTTTGTTGGTTCAGCTTAGGATTCGTGTATCCAAACACCAGCCCAGCCATGCAGTGATGAATCCAGGGTCTCTACACTTAGGTAACGATGGTGGTCAGTGGTGCTGGTCGCCAATGTTTCCCAGCACTTCACTTCCATCACGTCCCCTCTTCCCTGGGACGGGGGAGGTCATGGGATCACTCTGGCTAAGGAGTTGTAAGTAGAAGCATGCCCTCCTAGGCCAGAGCACTCGAATCCTGCTACAAAATGTCTGGGACTTTCTTCCCTTTGCCCAGAAAACCAGTGACCTTCCAGATTAGTATATGTGCTGCCGAAGCGAGCACGAGTGACCTTCCAGATTATGGCTGACCTTTCAGTTTGGGTCCTGGAGTCAGGATGACCCAGAGCTGGGATGGACGTATAACACGAGAGAGAAATAAACCTTCGCTGTTTAAGCCCCTGAGGTCTTTTTCTTCTCATGGTATAGCCTAGTCCAACTTGACTGAGAGAGAATATACTGTATTTCTTAAAGAAAGTGTTTTAAACTAACTGGGTTGGTTTCCCGTCTGACAAGATGATACCATATCAAATTTCTTTTCTTATGTTTTTATCTCTATTGCAATCGAGAGATCATATGACAGCACACTAATGCTAATGATAAGGAAAATCTGTGTCCTAAGATGGCTGACCGACCCAGCGAGAGAGTCCCAGTCCTTGCCCCGGGGCTCTTCCGGGTTCTTCTCCCTGCCCTGCTTTGCGTACGCGCCAGAAGTGCCAAATATACGGAAGTAGAAGTGTATAAATTTCCCCCTTTGTTTGTGCTCGGGGCTCAGACCTTTGGAGATCACTCTCCTCTGAGCCCGCGGGTGTTACATAAACCTCCTGTCCTCCGAGATCTCCGGGTGCCGCTTGGTTCTTCCATTGGGAGAGCCAGTCCAGGTTCCGTAACACTAATAGGAAGCTTTTGATCATGGGTCCAAATGATCATGTTTCTATCTAGATTTGAACACATCCCGTCAATATGCAAAACAAACTTGTTTTCAACTGCATGCCTCAGTTTCCCAGCATTGGAAGGGTGGGAGATGAAAAAGTTTTATGGGAGAAAGCGAGTCATTTGGAATCTGGGTCCCTCGTCTGTAACCAGAGAAGCAAGTCAACCATCAACTTTCGCTTACAAGAAGAGCGGATTTTACTGTGCAAAATAATCTCATACTGTGAAATGAAGTTTGAGGTCTTTCTGGCTGATGATGTCAACAGTCCTCATTCTTAATCAGCTTATGGAACATTCTAAGAAGCACATCATGAATTGGGAAGAAAAAGAGTATGGGGACTCAGACCTTGGATGACATTGCAGCTACTGAGCTGACTACTGTGTGATCTTGGGCTAGGAGCATAGTCCTTCTGTCCCTGATCTGATGGCTCTAAAAGTGGTATGATAACTTGTCACGATGGTTAAATGAGAGAATGCAGGTAAAGTGCTCAGCACACAGGGTGCTTAGCAAACAGAGTGTTTAATAAGGGGTGGTAGTTGTTTTCGTTGTGACTGTGATTTGGCAGGTTTTTGAAATGGAAGCAACTCTAAGGTAGAGACATCTTTTTAAGAGAAGAAAGGAACAGAGCCTCAGTCACATCAAAACATACTTGCTATGGAGTGATTGAGATATCCGATATCAACATCGGGCTGGGTAACAGCAATACAATTTTCTGCAATGGAATTGTTTGTTTCAGCCAGCCAGAGGGTGGAAACAAAATAGAATGAAGCTGTGTTTGCTCTTCTGTGGCATCGGGCGCAACACATACTTTGGTGCAGCACAAAGGAGAAAGAAGCAGGGCGTTCAGTGGGAGAGGAAAGCCTGCAGAATTCAGAAACAGGTGGGATTCAGCCAGAAGTCTGGCGTTCTTGCTTTCCATCTGTAGGAAGTGGAAGAAGATCATTATTCTCTCTTCGCCTCAGGGACCCTCAGCTGTAAATAGGTATTGGCTAAGTGGGCGTGCCTTCTCCCCCCTTAGCTAACTTGGGGCTGTTGTGAGTAATAAGGAAGACCAACACAGAATAAGTACTATCCAAGTACTCACACATCCTAATGCGTTTCACTGTGAAATCAGGCAGTAGGTTACAGTTACTACCCAGACAGATGAGATCATTGAGGCACAGAGGCGCTAAAGCCCCACTTCTAGTAAGTGATAGGGCGATGCTCTGAGACTTGGAAGTTTCCAGAGTCAGTGCTCTTAACCATTAGGTTGTCTTGCCTCTCACGGTAGTGCGTGCTGGGCCAAACATCCCGTACACAGAAGGTCTTCCAGAATGATTACATCTCTTCTCTATCATGCAAAAGCCCTTCCTGTCCGCCCCCCCACCCTGATTCTCCACAACAACCGGAATGCAGTCGAAGGCCATTTCCTTTAAGAAATGTTCTTATATCCCCTGAGTTTCCTTGTTCTCCTTTTCTCTTGAGCCCCTGAGGGGATCTGTTTGTCAGATCTGTCCTCTACTGTAAGGAGGCTCGAGGTCTTAAGAGTTAAAACCATTCTAAATATCGAACACAGAACACAGAGTTTGGTATTATGAATCACCCCACCCCATTACATGCCGAGAAAGACAGTCTTATGCCCAACAACTGAGGTTACGTTTCCAGTTTAACGTGGCACCCGATGGAAAGTTCTGGAAACTCTGAAATGGGGAGTTGCTCTTGCTGTTTCAAAAGCTCCCAGCCTGTTCATGAAGGTGGCGATGAGTTATTTTTGAAATTTTTAGAGTTTGAAAGGAGCCATGACTAATTGGTGCCTCTCCGACACACGAGTTCCTTTCGCTTTTGATCAGAATTATAGCCACTTAATGTCTACATCAGAAGCTCTGATTGGCACTTGATGACTGGTCTTGTGAAACATAAATGATGGGTGGACTTCATGGAGGTATTGGAGCCAGAATTAGAGAGTGACAGTGCTTGAGCAGCCTGCTTCCAGGATGGGTCAAATGTGCCCAGCATCCCAAATGAAGGGCAGGGCAGTGGCTGTGGCCCAGAGTTGGTTTCCTTATCGATTCATTGCTCGTTAGCCTCATAGCCTGGCCAGGGTTCAGCTGATTTTACCACCTCCTTCGTGTCTTAGTCTACTCCAGCTGTTGTAAGTGAATATCATAGCCTGGGTGGCTTAAACAATAGAATTTTATTTCTCATGGTTCTGGAGGCTGAGAAGTTCAAGATCAAGGCACCAGCAGATTCAGCTCCTGGTGAGAGCTCTTTTCCTGGCTTGCCCAGTGGCTTCTTGCTACATTCTCACGGGGGGGGGGGGGGGGGGGGGGGGGGAGAGAGAAAGAGAGAGAGAAATAAAGCACTAGTCTGACTCTCTTCTTAAGACACTAATCCCATCATGGGATCTCTACCTTCTTAGTCTCATCTAAACCCAGTCACCGGCCAAAGGTCCCACCTCCTCATACCATCACGTTGAGAGTTAGGGTTTTGACATATATATTTTGGGGGGACACAAACACTCAGTCCCGAACACTTGGTAATTATGGATCCTTGCTGAGCATCGGGATCACTGATTGCATCATGCTGGTGTTTCTCTTTTCTCCCATATCCGGCTCTCTGAGTTCCATTCCCCTTCCTTCTCTGTTCTGTTCTGCTCTTGCCTCGAGAGGCCAACCCCAGTAGCCTGCCTGCTCTCTGGATTCTAGTTGATTTGGCCAATGAAAACTACCAGCAGAAGAGGAGAGGGTGGAAGGGGAAAAACAACATATTTATTCCTTCTCCCGCTGTCACCTTCTTTGTGTTGTTCTGGAAATGGCTGCTTCCCTTTTTGACCAAAACTTCTGTTGTGCAACATTGTGTTCCATGACGTCCTACCTCAGTGGGGCTCCTGCATCAGTGTCCTGTCTTCCCCTTCAGGCCCAGGAGTGTTCATGGTTTCCTGGTTGCTGGGTTCTAGGCACCTCACTATCTCTTCTCTGTTACCTTAAACCAGGATTTTCAACCTCAACACTGTTGGTATTTGGGGCCACATAACTCCTTCTTGTGAGGGGTCTGTCCTGGCATTGTAGATAGGATGTTTAGCAACATCCCTAGCCTCTATCCACAAGATACCGGTAGCAACTACTTTAGTTGTGAGAACCAAAAGTATCTCCAGATATTGCCATGTATCCCCTGGAATGCAGTCATCCCTAACTTGGCTACCACTACCTTAAACCTATTTCTGTAAACAACCCTTTCATTTAAAAACATCTTAAAATATTCCAGTGTGTTGTCTATTTCAGGATGCTGATGAAAACAGGGATAAATAATAAGATAAATGGAATTGATTTATCATTTATTACACTCAGATTGGAGGAAGAATCTTTTAAACATGGGCTCCAAGGAAGAAAACAGTGTAAAAAGGGTCTTGATTGGTGGCAAGCCTAGAACAATTTATCATCTTAATGGCATGAATAGCCATTGGCAGACGTACATGGTTGCCATATTGAAACTGTTGTTTCAAACTGGGGCCACGGTGTAGGGAAGAGGCACATGGTCTAAACTCCTGGG
>NW_027397090.1:12810341-12812696 GCF_003265705.2 Callorhinus ursinus
AAGAAGAATTAATACCTATTCTCCTGAAACGGTTCCAAAAAATAGAAATGGAAGGAAAACTTCCAAACTCATTTTATGAGGCCACCATTACCTTGATCCCAAAACCAGACAAAGACCCCATCAGAAAGGAGAATTACAGACCAATATCCTGGATGAACATGGATGCAAAAATTCTCACCAAAATACTAGCCAATAGGATCCAACAGTACATTAAAAGGATTATTCACCATGACCAAGTGGGATTTATCCCTGGGCTGCAAGGCTGGTTCAACATCCGCAAATCAATCAATGTGATACAATACATTAACAAAAGAAAGAACAAGAATCCTATGATCCTCTCAATAGATGCAGAAAAAGCATTTGACGAAGTACAGCATCCTTTCTTGATCAAAACTCTTCAGAGTATAGGGATAGAGGGTACATACCTCTATATCATAGAAGCCATCTACAAAAAACCTACGGCGAATATCATTCTCAATGGGGAAAAGGTGAGAGCCTTTCCCCTAAGGTCAGGAACGCGGCAGGGATGTCCACTCTCACCACGGCTATTCAACATAGTATTAGAAGTCCTAGCCACAGCAATCAGACAACAAAAAGAAATCAAACGCATCCAAATCGGCAAAGAAGTAGTCAAACTCTCACTCTTTGCAGATGATATGATACTGCATGTGGAAAACCCAAAAGACTCCACTCCAAAACTGCTAGAACTCATACAGGAATTCAGTCAAGTAGCAGGATATAAAATCCATGCACAGAAATCAGTGGCATTCCTATACACCAACAACAAGACAGAAGAGAGACAAATCAAGGAGTTGATCCCATTTACAATTGCACCCAAAACCATAAGATACCTAGGAATAAATTTAACCAAAGAGGCAAAGGATCTGTACTCAGAAAAGTATAAAATACTCATGAAAGAAATTGAAGAAGACACAAAGAAATGGAAAAACGTTCCATGCTCATGGATTGGAAGAACCAACATTGTGAAGATGTCAGTGCTACCTAGAGCAGTCTACACATTCAATGCAATCCCCATCAAAATACCATCCACCTTTTTCAAAGAAATGGAACAAATAATCCTAAAATTTGTATGGAACCAGAAGAGACCGCGCATAGCCAGAGGAATGTTGAAAAAGCAAAGCAATGCTGGCGGCATCACAATTCCGGACTTCCAGCTCTATTACGAAGCTGTCATCATCAAGACAGGGCGGTACTGGCACAAAAACAGACACATAGATCAATGGAACAGAATAGAGAGCCCAGAAATTGACCATCAACTCTATGGTCAATTCATCTTCGACAAAGCAGGAAAGAATGTCCAACGGAAAAAAGTCTCTTCCACAAATGGTGTTGGGAAAATTGGACAGCCACATGCAGAAGAATGAAACTGGACCATTTCCCTACACCTCACACAAAAATAGACTCCAAATGGTTGAAAGACCTAAACGTGAGACAGGAGTCCATCAAAATCCTAAAGAGGAACACAGGTAGCAACCTCTTCGACCTCACCCGCAGCAACTTCTTCCTCGGAACATCGCCAAAGGCAAGGGAAACAAGGGCAAATATGAACTACCGGGACCTCATCAAGATAAAAAGCTTTTGCACAGCAAAAGAAACAGTCCACAAAACCAAACGACAACCGACAGAATGGGAGAAAATATTTGCAAATGACATATCAGATAAAGGGCTAGTATCCAAAATCTATAAAGAACTTATCAAACTCAACACCCAAAGAACAAATAATCCAATCAAGAAATGAGCAGAAGACATGAACAGACATTTTTCCAAAGAAGACGTCCAAATGGCCAACAGGCCCATGAAAAAGTGCTCAACGTCGCTCGGCATCAGGGAAATCCAAATCAAAACCTCCATGAGATACCACCTCACACCAGTCAGAATGGCTAAAATGAACAAGTCAGGGAACGACAGATGCTGGCGGGGATGCGGAGAAAGGGGAACCCTCCTACACTGTTGGTGGGAATGCAAGCTGGTGCAGCCCCTCTGGAAAACAGTATGGAGGTTCCTCAAATATTTGAAAATAGAGCTACCACACGATCCAGCAATTGCACTACTGGGTATTTACCACAAAGATACAAATATAGGGATCCGAAGGGGTATGTGCACCCCAATGTTTATAGCAGCAATGTCCACAATAGCCAAACTGTGGAAAGAGCCAAGATGTCCATCGACAGATGAATGGATAAAGAAGAGGTGGTATATATCCATAATGGAATATTATGCAGCCATCAAAAGGAATGAGATCTTGCCATTTGCAACGACGTGGATGGAACTGGAGGGTGTTATGCTGAGTGAAATAAGTCAATCAGAGAAAGACATGTATCATATGACCTCACT
>NW_027397090.1:12812796-12867502 GCF_003265705.2 Callorhinus ursinus
AATGCAACATATGTTAAGAAAAAAGAAAAAGAAGAAGATAGCAGGAGAGGAAGAATGAAGGGGAGTAAGTCGGAGGGGGAGACGAACCATGAGAGACTACGGACTCTGAGAAACAAACTGAGGGTTCTAGAGGGGAGGGGGTAGGGGGATGGGTTAGCCTGGTGATGGGTATTGAGGAGGGCACGTTCTGCGTGGAGCACTGGGTGTTATGCACAAACAATGAATCATGGAACACTACATCAAAAACTAATGATGTAATGTATGGTGATTAACATAACAATAAAAAATTAAAAAAAAAGGAAGTGAAATTAGGGGGCACCTGGTTGGTTCAGTCAGTTGAGCCTCTGACTCTTGATTTCGCCTCAAGTCCTGATCTCAGGACTGAGATCTGGCCCCATGCAGGGCTCCACACTCAGTGGGGAGTCTCCTTGGGATTCTCTCCCTCTCTCTGCCTCTCCCCATGCTCGCGCTCTTTCTCCAAATAAATAAAATAATCTTTGCAAAACAAGAAGGGAAATCAAAAGAGTTCAGTTAGTTCTGTGCAGTATTTCCACGGTTCTGGTAAGAATGAAAAACATATGCCTCTATGAGCTCCAAAACACGAATTGTGTTATGTTGGTCATTCTGCATGTTAATTAGACGCTTTTAAATTTGCATTTAAAACTGGCCATTGTACAATATAAAGAGGAATGGTTAAATTTGTGCAAATAATTTAATTTTGAAATTTTTCTTTACTTAGAAAGTCATTAAACAGCAAATAAATAACACCATGACGAGTCGAGAGACTGAGCACGAAAGGGAAAAGCTTTATATTTTAGTACCATTAATGCCACGCTTTTCCTAATTTTGGTAAAAAGGACTCCAGATTTTCACTGTGCATTGGACCCTGCAAATTATGTAGCTAGGTCTAGTTCAGACACCTCCTTCCTCTGCACGAAAGTTGTCTTTGGTTCCTACCACTGCCCACTCAAAATAATTTGTTCTTTGCCTTTTACTTCTAATTATTTTTAAACTTGTGTTTAGCACGCTATTTTGCCCGTGCTGTTTGGAATTATGATGTAACTTCCCGGTAGCTACTGCTAGGAAGGTGTCATTTCCTCCAAATATCACCTGTGGGTCATCTACATCAGAATCACCAGAGAGTGGTTGGGGCTTGGGGCTCCCTAACAAGCTCTGCCTCAGGTTGGGAGACCACTGATGTGGGGCACAGTGTCTCTAAGTGTGGTCTGAGGACCAGCAGCACCAGCCTCACCTGGGATCTTATTAAAACACAAATGTGTGGGCTCCCACCCCAGTGTCTGGGGCTGTGGCCCAGCTCTCTAGAGGGTTCTGCAGTCCAGGGACCACTGATGGTGCAGGCAGGAACATGAGCTCTGGGGCAGCTAGACTGGGGCTTGAGCCTGGCTGAGTCATTTACTAACTGACTTTTGAACAAGTTCCCTCTCCCCAGGATAGGCTGAGAACCTGAAACCAGAAGAGAAAACTTGTAGTACCTGCAAATGCCCTATAAAAAGTCTCTCTTTGTTTAGAAACCATACTTTCTGCCTTTGATGCTATTGTTGAAGAACAGAGAGAAATCTAATCTGAATGCATTGAGAGGGTTCTCATTAGGTATACACAGCCACCCCCGCCCCTCCCTCGGGATGCCCCAGGAGAGCAGGAGAAGGAATGGGGCCGGGTCTTCCTGCAGAGCTGGTTGTGGGAGGGGAGACCCTCTCAGAGGTCAGCACCCAAGGATCCATGGAGGGAGCTGTTCCAGCTCAAAGGCACTGAAACCTCGGGAGGAAATTCATCATATCTGAACGCTGTGTGCACTGCATTTATTACGAGACAAACTGCAACTCTTTCAACTATTATCTCCCAGTACCTGGAAATTTCTATGTCCTTGTGACACAAGAGAAACTATAGTTTCACCCAGATTGGAGAGAGAACCCTAATTTTGATGAGCTGTACGAACTTTTTTCAGCATTCGATTTAATCAAATGGTTAACATCAAAACATAAGGAAGAAAGATACAGAAATCTGAAGCTCTGCATGGTCCTTCTATGACTGTTTATGTGTACAGGGGTGTGTGTGTGTAATTATGGGTTTATTGTTTTATTTGGCGATTACAATACCAAAGTAAAAACGCCAGTATCAGTAATTTGATATTTATTTTGCATAACATTGAAATACTAGTGTTGATCTGGGCATTTTTATGTTTTTTAAATGTATTCAGAGTTCATGAAATGAAAAGTAAAACGAAATACTTAATATGTAACAATTAAACAATTAAATATACTCTAAACTAGTAAAAATATAAATTTTAAAAGTATGCATATTAAGAATACATTGATATTCCAAAATCACTTGTTAGCAATACAATTAATAGAGTAATACTCAAAAATGCTATACAGAAAGAAAAATGTTATCAACCATGAAAAGTTGCAAATTAAATATTCCTGAGAAGTTAAGTTTACATTAAAAATACACAGCATCCTGATGAAAGTCTATTTGGGGACAGATTTTTCCAGCTATTGGTACACTGTAGGGGTGACAAAGGTAAAGTTAGTTATAAACTGGCTCCAAATAGTTCCCTCTGACTTAACATGTTCGCATGTTCTCTCTTGTTGACAACTCTGAGAAGGTGTTTTTGGCTTCTTCTTCTGCAGAAATCTCAATGTCTTTATCGACAGCAAGCTTTAGCTTTGCCTCAAAGACAACATTGCCCCCAACCCTTTGACTCTTCCGGTCTCATCGTGTGTGGACAGAGTATCTGACACAGACCTACCTGCATCAATTTCAGTTTTCTCAGGTTTATTTTCCACTTTCGCAGAAAGCCTTTGAACTAGAGTAAGAGATGTTCCTTGCGGTAGAAGCTTGACTTGCCTGGTTGATATTTTCATTCTCCTCTTGAGGATTATGGAGGCATAGATGAACGCTTTCTAAGTGAGTGCAGTTTTGGTAGATTTGAAACTTTAATGCAGCAAATAACTCTTGGTATATCTCAAGTTGTAAAGAAGTCAGATTTCAGAATTAAATACATACATATATATATGTGTATATGTGTGTGTATATATATATGTGTGTGTATATATATATATATATATATATATATATATATATATATCTCCAGGAAAAATACAAGAGTTTCTATACCTAAGAAACATGCACTGCAGTTATTTACATAGATAACATAATGATCACAACACGCTAGCTCACACACAAACACTAACTTACTTTTAGCAAAATTCTTGCTATTCACAGTCATTTCATGATGCTGTAGGTTCAGCAAGAGATGGGGGAAGAGAGTGCATCTTCTTCTGAAAGCGATGAAGTCCCATGATGTCTAGCCACAAAGACAGACTTGATTAGGGCATCACAAACTTTGAAAACTCCAACGCACCCACTTGGGACTCAGGCATGTGCTGAATGCTCACTGCAGCCCACCCTGGCCTTGGGGCAATGTACAGAAGGCCCATTGCAGGTAAAACACACTGGACGATTCTCCCACCGGCCCACTTGGAGCCCCTGTGCCGGCCGAGAAGTGGCCCAGCCCAGTAGAGTTCAAGTCAGCTCTGAGCCCTGAGGATTCTTGGTTCCGCTCACAGCCCGGCTCCCGACAGCCAGACTCAACCCACTTAGGGAACTATACAGGTTAAGTTAGGAGGCCAGCTGAGTCAGCAATACTCAGAGAGTGAGAAGACTAAGGTAGAGCTTTGTAAGGGGCTCCCGACAGGGCCTGCATCTGTTCCCCTGCCTCCATAAAGCAAACTTGAAGTTTTCAGTGACAACCCTCCACGGTCCTCCAGGCTCCTTTCCTTTTATTCAAATTCCCCATAGTGCTGAGCCCTGATGGCTGTCCACTCCAGCCTGGGCCGATTTTCAGTGGGTATCTGGCCAGCAAGGGACGGGTCCAGCATTTCTCTTTCCAGAGAGTCAAATCATCCAGGGTAATCTCTGGCAGCTGAGGAACCCTGGGAAGGTGCTTTTTCAGCAGATCAAATCAAAAGCAGATGGGAAGAGGAAGGTCATGGCTAAGAGGCCTGGCGATTCTCCATGACCCACTTTTTCTTGGGAGGTTGGAGCCCATCCAGACTTGCACACCTCCCTGACGCCCTGGCCTGCTTCCTGGTGGCCGTGTCTCTGTACGGGACTCTCAGGATTGAATTGTGGCCGTCTTGTGAATCTAAAACCACAGCAGGCAAATACACGGAAAAGAAATTGGAGTCCATTTGAAATGTCATTTGATGAACATTTGTGTGCATTTATATGTCAGGCATCCTATGAGAAGCTGGGATATAAAGACAAATAGAATAAAAATCTAAGCAACCAAGACGTTTGCGCTGCAGAAATGTAAATATTCACACGGCAATGAACGCGACTGGCATGTGACTAAGACAGGAGCACTCAGACGGGAGGCAGGGAAGGTGACCTGAGCTGGGTCTTAGGAGGTAAGCAGACCTCGTCAGGTACTAATAGGGAAAAGCTCTCTACTTTGGAAAACTGCTATGGACACAAGTAGGGAGTCAGAAAAACCATGGTTGTAGTCAGAAATCACCAGGAAGCACCAGGTGGCTGGCTGTACGATTTAAGCCGGTGAGGAATGACCTGAAACAAGGTAAGGCTCTCTTACCAAGGGCAGGGGCCATGTCTGTTCCCGATTTCTATCTGGAGTTAATCCAGAATGGAATCGCTAGATTCCCAGCCAGGGAGGGCAGGGACAGCTTATGGTTGTAGAGAGTTCAGTTAGCCAGTAGTACAAAAGAATGGGAGAAATGGAGGCAGAGAAGGGAGGCCAGGGCACCTTTGAAAAGGAAAAATGGTGGGGCGTCTGGGTGGCTCATTGGGTTGAGTGTCGGACTCTTGGTTTGGGCTCAGGTCACGATCTCAGGGGTTGTGAGATCGAGTCCCGGGCCAGGTTCCCTGTAAGTATAGAGTCTGCTTGAGATTCTCTCCCTCTGCCCCTCCCCTGCATGTGTGTGCACATTCTTTCTCTCTCTCTCAAATAAAAAAAAAAAATTTTTTTTTTAAGGAAGAACGGAAATGGGGTGGTGTGCTTAAGGGAGAAAGAGTATTGAGAGTATTGTTTGGAGATGGCGGAGATCTGAACATGCTGTAGGCTGAAGGTCAGTTGCCATTGGTGATGGGGTGACTGTTGATACAGGAGAAAACAGAGAGAATCCAGAAGCAAGATTTGCACCCATGCCTGGCCCAGCATCTGATTCTCTTTCAAGTAACCAAACGCAGTGTGTCTGTGTCGGTCCTTTGGTAAAAGAACATGCTACATACTCATCGCTGGTATACCACCACAGTAATGTCAAGAGAGCAGAAGCCATTAGAGGAAGGCCTGCATTTCAGGGCAGATGGAATGACACCAACTAAAAGAGTCTACCAACAAAGACTAAGATGATAGATTAGACAAGATCACATAGAATAGTCAGGTTACCAGGAAACCAATGTGCTGTGAAGGGTGGTAGAGAGGGAGGGCGGGCAGGAAGGAGAGAGTTGAAAATCAAAGAGCGCAGAGCCGAAAATGACAGGTGGGGGGAGGATAAACAAGGACAGAGGGGTCCCTGCCTTGTGAAGGGAGAGTCATGACATGGGGTCTTCACCAGCTCACAAACGAATCCTGGGTTCCCCTACAGACTGGAAAGGCTGGGAATGAGACGCTGGCAGTAGCTCGTTGTGTAAGAGGCTGGAGGTCCGTGGGCCCTTTGGAAGTGGTTTGCAGCATCTCTGGGTCTCTTGGGTCACCCCATGGTAAGCTGGCTGTCCGTCTTTTCCACCTGGCTGACCAAGAGAGCTGTCCACAGAAGGCCTGGCCCTGAGATCCGTGGACACACCGGGATCTCCCTTCACCCCCAATCAATCCCCTCTTGTCTCCTCAATAATGAATAAACAGAGTGCTGTGTTCACGGGTTAAGGAGTGTTTACCTCTCCCCCAGTGACAGGTGGAGACAGGGATGAGCACAGCTGTCCTCACTTTCCAGACTCCCCCAGGAAGTGTGTTCAGAGCCCCGCTCAGTGCTGCTCAGATTTTAAGTTACATGAGAGTCACCTGGGAATTTGCTGGACATCCAGGCTCTGATTCAGCAGGCGTGGTGTGTGGAGCCGAGATTCCTAATTTCTAATGAGACCTCAGGCGATACCAGTGCCTCTGGCCCGTGAACCACATCTCGCATAAAAGGGCCTAGGAGCCGCCCCTCGCTCTGCTGGGGGAGACTCCGCGTAGAAGGTACGAGATGCCGGCTCTGCTTTACCGCTCCCCGGGATCGCCATGAAGCTGTCCCTGGCTCTGTTCAGCCCCACGTGGCCTTGGCATCAGGGTTTCTGACCGCAACCAACGGAGCCCGAGGCTCATGGAAATCTGTAAGCACGATTTCTCCTTCTTTTTTAACAGATGAAGGCGAAAGTTTCCTAGAAGGTTTATATTTAGGTTCTGCCCAAGGAGTGTTCTTTTTATCACCTGAATGTGTCACTTTAATTTGACAAACAGCAGGAGAGGCGAGACTGGCATTGAAAAATACTTACAACATTGGGCAATGCTTCACTTACTCTGGCACAGTGCATTCTTTTAGGAAGGAAGTTTTATTTTCCGTCTTGTGTCAGTTTTGTTCAGCTCGACAAACACGCATTGAATGTCTGTTTAGCAGACAGTGTGCTGGGCGCTGAGCATACAGGGTAAAGGAGAAATGGTTGCTGTCACAGGGGACCCTCTGTGCTATGTGGGAGACAGACAAGCGGAGAAAGCATGTCTATGCAGTGCTGTTGGTGCAATGGTTGAGGGGAGTGTTGGGGGCACCTGTGAGGTCTCCTTAATCAGCCTGGAGGTCAAGGTAATGGAGTGCGGAAGCTTCCTCTGAATGGTTAAAACCTGACCTCAATCGAGAAGCACGAGTAGGGATTCAGTAGGTGAAGAAGCTTTAAAAAGGTGAGTTATTAATACTCTTCATTGGCTCTTCCTGGTTTTTCTCTTTGGCACCTAATGGAATAGTGTGCCCCATCCTCTTGAATTTAAGTGTGGCCATACATTGTGCTTGAGCCGATGAAATGTGAAACGGATGGACGAATGTCACTTCTGGCTGGAAGCTTTATTTTCTTTTATTTTTTTAAAGATTTTATTTGACAGCGAGAGAGCGAACACAAGCAGGGGGAGTGGGAGAGGGAGAAGCAGGCCTCCCGCCGAGCAGGGAGCCCGATGCGGGGCTCGATCCCAGGACCCTGGGATCATGACCTGAGCCGAAGGCAGACGCTTAACGACTGAGCCACCCAGGCGGCCCGGGCTGGAAGCTTTAAATGCTAGGATGTGACTCATCATTTTCCCCCTTTACTGCTAAAGAAAACGGGGAAACCTATGTTAAGATGAAACTTCCATCTATCAAAGTTCTTGAATGACTACAATGAGCAAAAATAAATCTTTTTGGAAAGCCATGAAATTTCAGTAGTTGGTACCACAGCTATAAGCTAGTCTGTCCTGACTGACACAGAAGGGCATTCTGGGCAGGGAATTTTATTGATGAAGGCTCAGAGACCTTGAAGATCTTTGATCTGGAAAGTGCAAATGGTTAGTAACACCAGAGTAGGTGTCGGGGTGGGTGGGGATTGGGTGGTGCTTCACATCCCTTGGGTCTCAGGATCATAACTTGGCTGATTGAAGTAAAAGCCTCACCAGGTGAGCTCTTGAGTTTCCTTCCTAACTGAAGACTTTGATTTTACAACATGGAATGCAGTTAATGATGGTTCCCTCTGGGAACACCTTTTGCCAAAATCCTGTACGTGGTTGGATTTCTTGTTCTAGAGAGGTACGGCTTTTTGGTTGGGTGTTTATTTGGTTTATCTTCAGTAGATAGTTGCTTGATGGCAGTAGACACTTTGGCTGTAATCCCAAGATCCTGTACAGTGCCTAGCAGTGTTAGAAATGTCTGAACAAAAGAAAACACCCAGGCTCTTCACGCGACCTATCTTGGGAACCTCCTCTGATTGTTTTGGCCTCCTCGGTCTCCCGGTCCATCTAAGTCACGCCTATGGCCAGTTCCCCTTCGGCCTCACTACTTGAGGGCGGCCAACCCCCGAGCCTTTGCCGCTTCCATGCACTGAAGCCTGTGCTGCTGGGTTGCCTGAGTACCTGCTGAAAAGACAAAGTCCACTCAAGTCCATCTGGGAGACCGTCTTTTACTGATGGCTGATAAGGAGCCAGCAGATAAATTCTCTTTCTCCAGTGGACTATTGCAAAGGCTAGCCTTGATGGAGGTGTCCCACATGGCGAAGCAGGTACCCTGCCGAGTGTTCGGCTGAATCTCTTCATGGCTCGTGGGGAACCGTGTCCAGGTGGTAACACACCCCATTTCATGGCTTCTTCGCCTCGGTGCCTCAACTGTTTTCCTTTATTCTCACTGCCCCGGGCTCCAAGAAAGGATTGGCACGTCCTCTGGTTCAGACTTTTTTGAGGCACGTGGGCTGAAACAGTTGGTTTCAGAGGTGGTTCTAGAGAGCAGATCCTCAGCCTGAGCTGGGAAGTGTGACTGCCCACGGTCAGAAAGTGGTAGGATCGCATCGCTCGTAGGAAGTGAATTGTTAATAACTCCTCCTATTCAATGACCTTGCAAAGACTTTGTATGAAACAGTCTTGTGTTAAGAAGTTCTACCTGGAAATGCTTCCAAGTTGCCCTGGGATTTCTAAAATGATGAGTGTCTAAGTGAAAAATCAGTCCGGATATAAAACAAATCTGCGACAAGAATTCAACTGATACAGCCTTGTCTGAAGAACTAAGGGACAGGGGGGAGGACGGGAGTTTGCAGAAGAGTAGCTCGGGAAGCTCCTGCTATGGGGGAGGGGCAGGGGGGTATGGCTGCGGCCATACCCCGAACCTAGAGGACGTAACGCAGTGCAATTGTATAAATGCTGGTGGTTCCAAACTCCAGAAGTACCCCTTTTGCTGAGGGACCCCTTCCCAAGGCCTGGAAAGTAGACTGCCTCCCCTCAGTTGCCAACGCATCTTTCTTAGGGCGTGAACTCTAAAATCCTGGCTTGTGTTCCCGTTGGCAGCACCAAGCAGGCCACGGCAAGGAGCTGGCCATCCCCGATGCTCTGTGCCATGGACCGGAGCGTACCTAGCCTTGGGCTTTGTTCTCTCTAGTGGTTCCCATGAAAAGCAAGGGGAAGTTGGCATTGGGGTGAAGGGGGCAAAGGGCAAGTGCCTTGCAGCAAACAGGTCTGGGATGTGGCTGCTGGTGTTTGCACCCCCACGGCACTATCTGTAAAGCGGGAACACGGGTGCCCCTGTCGCAGTGGTGTGGGAGTGAGTGACCGAGCCTGTCACCGTTCCTCACTCCTGACGGTGCTTTCCCTGCAGGCACCAAATGAGACTGGAATTACAGAGTGTATTGTTTGAAAGAGATTTATAGTTTCAAATGTTAATTAAACTCAGCTTCTAAAGTATTGCATGGTAAACACTCTCAGAAGAGCTCCCTTTTGAACAGATGGGAATGATTAAAAATCGATTTTCCTACCTGGGGTAGGGAGGTGGGGCTGGCCACGGGGGTGGGGGTCAGGTGGGGGGATGGGGTGTCACGTCTGAGGGGGAAGTGGGGTGGAGCCGACCGAGGATCATAGAGCCCTGGCGTTCCCCACCCCTCCGAGCCAGTTGCCCATCGGGAACAGGTGGTACGTGCGTGGGGTCATTCCAGGTCCCCGTCATTGATCCCATGCGTCCCACATCCCCCAGTCCTCAGGGACCATCCTTCCTCCTCTTGGTTTACATGGCGGACAAGAAACTGGTGGTGGTGTTTGGAGGCCCAGGTGCTCAGAGGCTCAGTGGCCTGATGCTCCCGGAAGATGGGATGTTCAGGGTTGCCATGGTGATGTGGGACTCTGGGCCTAGGGCAGCAAAGAAGCTGAGGCTGCGGGCTGCAGAAGTGGTGCGGAGAGACCAGGATGATGACGCCAGCTTGCTGTGCAGGCCCTGACTGGGGCCCACGCTGCCTTCATCATGCCTGACTACTGGGGAAGTGGCAGCCAGGAGCGGGAGGTCAAGCCAGCGAAGCTGCTGGCTCATCTGGCCCAGTGCCTGGGCCTTCACTACGCGGTCTGCGGTGGCCTGGAGAACATCGAGAAGCTGACAGCTGGGCCACTTTGAGGGCAAAGGGGCGGTGGAGGAATATTTCCAGGACATTGGAGTTGTGGTAACCAGCATGCAGCCGTTCTGCTATTTCCAGAACCCCTTTTCCTTCTGCCCCAGAAAACCCCAGATGGAAAGAGCTGCTTGCTGAGCTTGCCCATGGGTGATGTGCCCATGGATGGCATATCTGGGACCCACCTGGGTCCTATGGTGCTCAGGCTGCTGAAGATGCCAGAAGAACACGTTAGAAAGAACGTTGGGCTCAGTACCTACAAGCACGCCATGCAAGAGGGTGCTACCCTGCTCTCCCAGGAAGGCTGTGAGTGATGCCAAGACCAGCCCAGAGGACCCGGAATATGGCTTCCCTGCAGCCTAGGACCTGGCCAACACATTCCCTTTCTATGTCCTGGAACCTGAAGGTGACCTCGAGCTGACCCTGAGGTTCAATCCCAAGGCCAGGATGCTGGACCCATGGCTGGAGCAGCACAAAGGGGACTTTGCTGGGTTCAGACTTGGCCACCACTGAGCCCCGTCGGGGTGAAGGGGGGCGGTGCAGTCACAATGATCTGTTCTTGTGTTTAAGAAAAATAATTTTTTAAATATCACCGTGCTTACACACACAGAAGAATGATTAAAAATCAACATGCATTATTTACCTATAACTGGTGTTTCAAAAATTTGGAAGCTCCCTCTCCGAAGTAGGTTGACCTTTCCTGCCTCTTTTATATTAATGATAAAATCTTTGTTCATAGAAAAACCTTAAATACGACTGGAATAAAGGACACTTTGTCTTCCTGCTCTAAAGAATTGGTTTTACTTGGTATTACTCAGGTCGGTTTTCATAGCAAAGCCATAACTTTTATTCACTTCATACCATGTGCAGAGACCAGCATCATGCTCTGAACTTATCAGGTACTTAATAGATACTAGATTAGTGACCAGTCTCCTACTCTGAGTTATGATTTGTCCTTGGATGGAATCGAAGATGGTTCAACTCAAATGTTAACACTGTGCTGGGGTTGAGGGGAGGGTGGGGGGCCTGAAAAGCATAGGTTGATTAATTTTGCATATCTTCTAAAGTTTAGCAGGTCAGAAATGCAAAGTTTCTAAGCAGAACTGTTAACGTACATCAGGATTTGATCACCGAGATTCCTCAGCTGTGTTTTAAATCCATTTCTTGCCAAACAGATCAGGACCTGAACCGGCCTTTGACAATTGACAATTATTAGAGAAGTTTCCTGTAAGAAGAGTGACCGGCCTCTGAAGCATGTAATTGATCCCTAGTTCCAGCTTTTAGCTTTTTCTTGTCTTTATGATGGCACACTGTCAAGAAAGATAATTCTGGAACTTGGTTGAGACGTGGGATACACCGGCCGAGGGGATGGCATGAATATTCATCGAGCACCATGCAGAGCTGGTAGCTTTAACTATTTATTTCCTGTACTTGTCTCCAGAGCAACCCTGTGAGGGAATAATAAGTGTTATTTATTGAGGGTTTACTCTGGGCCCAAGCCTTTAAAAGGTCATTATCCCAGCACATGGTTGCAACAACCCAGGAGGTATTATTCTATGCGTTTTAGAGGTCAAGTGTCAAATATATTGCCCAAAGTCATACAGCTACCAAGAGGTAGAACCAGAATTTAAAGGCACTTACTCTAATTTCCAAGTTGTTTGTTTGTTTTTTTTTTTTGCTCAAAATAAAAAAGCCTTTTTCTTTATAAATGTATGCTGATGACAAAAAAAAAAGTGGAAAAACTGAAATATTTAATTCCGGAACAGGTCATCTATTTACCTAAAAAAGCAAAAACTATTAAACAGCACTGTCATTAATCTAGGACTCCTTCTGGAGGGTTTTTACGTATGCATGGGTCTCTCTCTCTCTTCACACAGGAGGCAGCCTACAGATGCTCTCCTACGCCTTGCTTCTTCCCCCACCCCCACTTAACTCTATTTTGTACATCTTTACCAATCGAGCATGAGACTCTAATTCTTTTTAAAGAGCTACATTGTTTCCGTTTGATTTCTAAAGATGAATTCCATAATTACCCAGTTCTCGATTAGACAATTCTTCAATTTTTTTGCTGCTGCACACCATGTGGAAATAAATAGACCCTCCCGCGTCCCATTGCTTATTTCCGAGTGCTAGCGTGTTGGCTGGGGGAGAGATTGCTGAATCCCAGGGAAAGAAAGGTTGATTCTGTCCACCTGCCCTCCATGGGTTGGGCCAGTTTGTCCTCTGCCCAGCAGAATGCAAGGTGTTTGTTTCCCCCTAATCTTGCCGACGGTTTTAATCCAATTTTCAGATACTTTTTTGCCAGTCTGATAGACGAAGATTGCTAAGTCCGGGTAGTTTGACTTATCCTAAGATGAAGTTGAGCATCTTTTCATGTCTGGAAGATCCTTGTTTTTCCTTTCTAGTGAATTATCTATGCCTACCTTTGGTCCATTTTCTTCTATCGGGTACCCTTTCATTTATGACGGAGTTGGCCTTTTGTGATAGGAGTTGCAAGTTCTTTTTCCCGGTTTCTCTTGTCTTTTGACCTTAAGTATGATGGTTTTCTCATGGAGAAATTGTTATTTTAAAAGTCCAGTTTACCAATCTCTAATCATTTCTAAATTTGAGTTCTCATTAGATTGTTACTGCTCCAGTGTTCTAGTTCTCCCCTGTTTTTGTCTAGGTTGTGACTTCAGTGTGTGCATTTAAGTCTTCTATCCATTTGGAAACCATCCCACAGTGGAGGGTGAAGTGTGCATCTAGTCTTAACATGTTTCTAGGTAGTTACCCCATCCCGTATCCTTTTATTGAATCATTTCATGACTGAGATGCCTTCTGAATCTATTCAAGTTTCTACAGATAGGTCTGTATAGGTCTTTTTTGGACTTTCTATTCCCTTCTATCCATCTGTCTATTCATATATTACCATACTATTTAAATAACTGAACATTTTAAGTGTTTTAACATCTAGTGTGACTAACTCCCGCCCCCCCCTTTCCTCCCCAATTTTTCTTTTTCAGAGTTTCAGAGTTTTCCTGGTTATTCCATCTCCTGTTTCCGTGTGAGGTTTGGAATCCCATTATCTAGTTGATCTTTTTTTAAACTAAACTTGTAGGTATTGGAGTATATTAAACTTGCAAATGAGGGTATGGAAAATTCGCCTCTCAGCCACGGTGTTTGTTTTCATTTTTAAGGTGTGTTTTAGTCCTGAGGAGTATTGTGAAGTTTCTGTTCTGTGGCCCCCTCATAGTATTATTTGTAATTCCTGATTTGGTTGTTATACTCATGTTGCCCTATCTATGTGGTTGTTTATATATGCACAAATATATATATATATATATACACATATATGTGTGTGTATGTGAAAGCGAATGTATCTATTTCATATCCCTAAAGTGTTTATGAATCTCTTACTGGTTATGGTAGCTTTTCAGTTGTTTTTCATTTGCCAAGTATACCGTCCTACCATCTGCAAATAATTTTTCATGCTCCCTTCCAATTTTTAGAATTAGGATAATTTTCTGTTACCTAGTTTTGGCCATTACTCTCTAGCACAACATCAAATTCTATTTCTGACTTTAATGGTAATGTTTCTAGTGCTTCCTATGAAGCAGAATGCCAGCTTTGGGATTATGATAGGATTTTATCTTGTTAGTTATCTAACACTATTTTATTGCAATTACAATTTCTAAAAATTAATGGATATCGAATATTGTCTGGTCTCACTTAATACTTTTATTTCCTTATATAAGGTCAAGCGTGGGGGTTTTGTCACTGACTTAAAAAACAAAAAGGAATTTTGTCATATACACTTAAATGTAGTTTGTCTTTCTCACTATATGATACTTCGTAGGATTCTTCCCAACTTACCCTCCTGTAGATCTAGCTCCTGGTTTTAATTGCTGCATAATATTCCATGGTTTGGATATTTTCCATTTATTCAGCCAGTCCCCTATGATAGGCATCCACTTTTTCACTTCACTATAAACGAATAGACAGTAATTATCCTGTAAGTATAGTTTCAAGTGATGGGTCCTTTAATTTCTAAGGGCTATATTCCCAGGGTTGGGAGTACTGAGTTGAAGGTTACATATAACTTGATGTTAATAGCCACTCTGCAGTACTGCTCAAGATCTCAGAGTTAGAGCTGGTAGCCAATGAGGTCTCTCGGACTCCAAATCTCATCAAACCAAACTGCTGCACACATTAGAACAATCTAAAGCAAATCCGGTAAAAGTACTGCGTTTGTCATGAGATTCCTGCTGTGCTTCATCTAGTGGATGATGTGTCAGCATCAGAAGACTCACTAAAAAGAATCCTGACCCTGCAAGCATTTGTCTTTGCGTGGCTTGGGAAGTAGATGGGCCTTGGTTTCTATGACCTTGGACATGGTGGTCTCTGTCTCTCTGGTTTGTCCCTTTTTTCATCTGGGAAATGGGAATAATAGGACTTGACACAGTCATGAGGTCAGAGCCCATAGCATCCAAAGCCCATAGCACAGTGTTGGGATTTTCCTGAAGTGTCCTTTAAGTTCAGGCCCAAGCCAAATCTTTTTGCGGAATGCCTTGAAGTTGTTCAGGCTGGTAGGACAGCGGTAGCGGAAAGTGTAGCTCTTGCTCAACGCCTGGACCCTTTGGCCGGGAGCAGCCCTCAGAGTTGGGACCAGTGTGAGAATTTACAGGCTCACAGGACCACACAGCATTCCCCTAAAGTTCTGGAAGTCAGAATTCCAAAATCTGTCTCATCCAGGCAAAGTAAGGGATAGGCAGGGCTGATTCCTTCTGGAGAAGATGCTCTTTGCTTGTCTTTCCCAGCTTCTAGAAGCTGCCTGCATTCCCCCGCTTGCAACCCCCTGCCTCCATGTTCAAAATGCATTGCTCCAACCTTCGGTAGCATAGACACATCACCTGTGCCCCTATGGTCTCTCTTTTCTGAGGGTCTTTATGGTTCCATTGGACCTGCCCAATAATCCAAGATAATCTCACCATTTCAAGGTTCATCCTTTTAATCACATTTGAAAAGTCTCTTTGCCATGTGAGGTACCTGAAGTCACAGGTGTGGGAGATTGGGACATGGACATCTTTGGGAGGGGGGTGCCTTGCTCTGCTACCACAGATGTCACTTATGGAACCCATGGCACCAGTGTACCCACTTTCTGATCTGTGCAGATTCATCCTAATGCTGAAGGAGACCTGGTTTGTTCATCCGCCATCTCTCCTTCCCTAAGCACTTCCTTCTTGATAAGTCCCCTTCTCTTGCTCACAGAACAAAGACAGGATCCATTTTGTTGCGCCCGAGATGGGCAAAGCCTACATTAGACTTGGTCATTTTTACTTGTCATGGTCTCCGGGTGTCTCTCCAAAGAGCCAGCTCTATAAACTGAAGAGTTGGAGGAAACAGTCTGAGGAATTTACAGTCTGCCTTAGGTCAGGTCTGTCTGCTGGGCTGCATCTGATTATCCTCTGATGATCAGATTCCTATTCTGTCTCACCCAGTTCCCGCCACTTGGTGGGTTCACTTTCTTATCTTTTTCCTTACCTTGACATGTTAGTTTGGTAGAGTTGCATAATAAGACAGCACAGATTGCTGGGCTTAAACAGCAGAAACTTGTTTTCTCATAGTCCTGGAAGCTCGAGGTCCAAGATCAAGGTGTTGACAGGTTTAGTTTCTCCTGAGATCTCTTACTGGCTCACAGATGGCTACTTTCTCAATATGTCTTCACATAGTGAGACATGAGCACTTTGCTCTGTGCTTGTGCATCCCTGGCATTTCTCTCTGTATGTGCTAATCTTCCCTTAGAAGGATGCTAATCTGTATTGGATTAGGTCCCAATAAAGACCTCATTTTAACTTAAGGTCTTTTTAAAGAAGCAATTATCTCCAAATACAGTGACACTCAAAATTATTGGGGGTTACAACTTCAACATACGAATTTTAGGGGGACACAATTCAGTCTATAACAACCTTGATGCACCCCCTCGTTCCCCCTCTGCTTAAACTTGGGCCACGCACAATGCATGCCAACCCTGATCTCTTTAGCAACAGCTGCCTCCATCCTTCCTCGTTACCTGATAAACAGCCCAGCTGAGGCCAGCTGCAAAACACTATGACTTTCTCAAAATCAAATTAGGCAAACCCAGAGAACCTATTCATCAGGCTAAGCCATTATGGGTGCAGAATAATGCGATTGGGCATTTCTTAGAATACATTTTAGTTCCTGCAAAGATCAATAACACCTTTAAGTAGAAAAGCCACAAAACACAACTAATAGCATAAGAGCTAAAAGACGCATAATGAAATAAGGGTGGAAGATCCCATTATTCCACCTCCCATGGGGTAGCTTTGTCAGGTGACCGTTTTGGGGTAACCACACTTGGACAGCACAAAGTAAAACTCGAAGTTGTTGGATTCTGAAGTAAATGTGTAACCATGAAGCTGTTAAAAAACAAATAAAAAAACCCCGCGGTACTGTGCCCTAGATTTCATCCTGTGTCAAATCTACATCTTGGGAGTATGAAGCACTGAATGCCTGGGTAATATAAGAGGCAAAGTCTAGAAAGAAGATGGTCATTTTCCTCAGCCTCTGATGCCAAAAATGACGACACTTAAGTCCTGGATGACAGAAGTATTTTCGTTTCCAACTCCTTAAAACTGATTAAGGAGAAAGGGAGAGAAATGAAACAAAGCTTTTTACATCATAACAGGAAAAGAGCTTGGGTTTCAAGAGGGTTTCTAGAACAATAAAACCAAGGCATAGTTGGATTGGGTCTCCAGTAATTTCCATAGTGCAATTAAAACAACCAAGGTGTGGGTGCCTGGGCGGCTCAGTTAAGCGTCTGACTCTTGGTTTTGCTCAGGTCAAGATCTCAGGGTCATGAGATTGAGCCTTATGTCAGGCCCTGCGCTCAGTGTGGAGTCTGCTTGTCCCACTCCCCTCCACAACCCGCTCCGCCCTGCCCCCCCCCCCCCCCCCCCCCCCCCGCCGGTATGCAAACATGCTCTCTCTCTCTCATATCTTAAAAAGATATCTAAGGTATGCCACCCAAATATAGGTAGCTGGGGGCTAGAAAGCTCACAGTTGGGATAGGAGGGTATAAACCCCCTGCAGGACTTTGCAAGTAGACAAGGAGTTACCCAGGGGCAAGTGTTAGTGTTAGCATCCTTGTCCTTACCTCCACCCCTAAGGGAGAGTGGCTCCTCTGTTTGTTTCCCTGCCTTGGAGTTGGTTTGAGTTGGTGGAGATGCGCGTGGGTGCGGGGAGAGAGCAGAGCCTACGCTCTGTGAGGAGTACAAGAGGAAGATAAATCTCTTAACCCTAAACCTCTGGCACGTGATGAAAACATCTTATAGGCTGATCTTAATTGGAACTCTCTATCTTGAGGAAGAACTTGAATGCAATTTACAAAAACCATAACCTTTTCCGAATGACCTTCGTTTCATGGGCTTTCCCTAAACAAGTTTCCATGCATTTACTATCAGACTAAAAGAAGCTTCCTATTTTTCCCCCCTTCGCGTGGTGAATTTCAGCTTTTTCACAGTGTCTTTCGTCTTGTTTCCCCTGGCTTTTACCCTGCAGAAGGGTGTATATCTGGGCATATTTGTAAGAAATGAAGAAAAATTAATCAACTAGCAAGAGGATTGGAGGGCAAGCTGTGAAGGAGGGTGAAGAGCTAAATTTATATAACCTAGAAAAAGAAGACTCTGGAGAAACGTGATGAAGTTATACTTCACAGAAGCAATAAATGAAAGGAGGGAATTGTTCACAGTCTCCAAAGATGGTGGGACGGAGGGGCGGGCCCCAAGCCAAGGCCGTGAAAGGGAGTCCTGATGGATGATTGAGGCTGGAGACCGGAGGGTGCTCCTGTTGTGGGG
Organism: Callorhinus ursinus; assembly: GCF_003265705.2. NCBI lineage: Eukaryota > Metazoa > Chordata > Mammalia > Carnivora > Otariidae > Callorhinus > Callorhinus ursinus. Next base: position 12,830,763 of record NW_027397090.1, read on the forward strand.
ACCAGGGCCCCACACTTCCAGTCCATGTCCAATGGACACGGGATCTGGCAATGTCAAACGATCAGCTGGGTGGTTCCACATGGACTTTTCCCACCTATAGCTCCCTCCTGGGCTGAGAAAGGCTCCTGCTCTGCTAGGGACAGGGGGGTCAGGGAGATAGGAATTTTTTGCAGCCCGACCCACCCCCCGTTTTGGCTCCAATGTGGACAAACTTCCTCTGAAAGTAACTTTGAAGAGCCAAACTTCCCTCCCTAAAAACAGAGATAATTGCAAGCATAACACTCTAGTGACTTGTGTTCCTTTTTATATTCTATCTTGCTCCATTTAATTTTTGATCAATTGCAGCTATTTTAATGCTTGTGAAGCTTCTTGTCTAGCCAAAAAAGGACAACTCTTTTTATTCTGGGCTTGTTAGCACGGTCGTCTGCTGGCTAATCAAAGGGGCTCAAGGGTGCCCGTACCTGCACTGTGTGGAGGGCTAAATGGAAGGAAGGGGGTCGAGGTTCTACTTCTTACTCTGCCATTGTATTAGTGATCTATAGCTGCTGTGATACTGTGATTTACACAAAGAAATAAATATTTGGTCTTCACCTCTGTTTCTGGCATAAGCTCTAAAAACCCTTGGAATTTCCTGAGTCATAAGAAAAATGTGTTTCTGTTAGGTGAAAGGGGCTGACTTTGGGAGCCCACCTGAGAATGGAGACTGGTTTCTGGGAGTCCCAACCATGTGATGAGAGGGTTGGAACTTGTAGTCCTACCTCCAACCAAAAGAGGTGTGAGGGGCTAGAGTTGGGTCAATTGCCAATGGCCAGTGAATTAACCAGTCATGCCTGTGTAATCAAGCCTCTATTAAAAACCTAAAAGAACAGAGTTGTGGTTATCTTCCATGTTGGTGAACACAGGGAGGTGCTGAGAGAGTGGCAAACAGAGGGCAGGAGAGCTCTGAACTCTTCCCCACACACCTTACTCTATGCATCTCTGCAATCTGGTTTTCCTTGAGTTACATCTTTTTCTAATAAACTTTTGATTCAGTAACTAAAATGGTTTCTGAGTTCAGTGAGCCATTCTGGCAAACTACTTAAACCTGAGAAGGGGGTCATGGGAACCTCTGAAGTACAGCCAGTCCGGTTGAAAATACACATAACACAGTGGACTTAGGATTGGTTGGAGAGGGCGATCATTGGAACCTCCAGTTGCAAGTAGGTTAGTTAGAAGCACAGATAACAATCTTGGCTTGTGAAGTGGGTGTCGGGGGTGGGGCACTGTTGCAGGACTGAGCCCTTATCTGTGGAATCTGATGGTGTCTCTGGGTCAATAAGTGTCAGAATTGAGTTCTGGATGATTACTTTGTGCTTTGTGGAGAAGCCTTCCTCAGAGAATTGCTTGTTGGTGTGGGGCATACCCACTAGATTTGGTACCAGAACATTTTTAATGGCATAACCAAGTACTACAAACTGAGTGACTTAAGACAACTTCTATTACCTCATAGTTTCTATGGGTCAGGAATCTGGGTGTGGCTTTTCTGGGTCTTCTGCTCCTGGGTTTCTCCATAAGCTGCAATCAAGGGGTTAGCCCAGGATCTTATAGGAGGTTATAATCGAGGTTTGCCTTGGGCCACATCAAGGCTTGATTAAGGGCAGCAAGACCTATTTTCCAAGTTCATTCACTGGTTGTTGGCAGGATTCAGTTTCTCATAAGCTTTTGGACTGAGGACCTCAGTTTCTTGCTTGCTGTTGGTCAGATGCCACCCTCAGCTGCTTGCTACATTGAACTCTTTAACATGGCAGCTTGGTTCATCAAAGTGAATAAACCAAGAAGTCGATAGGATGAGAATAGGCCAGCAAGAGAGAGTACAAGGAAGACAGAAGTCAGTCTCAGATAACCAATTCTGGGAAGTGAGATCCTATCATTTTTCCTGTTTTCTGTTTCTTAGAAGGAAGTCCCTAGATTGAGCAGCCACACAAAGGACATAGACTATACAAGGAGTGGACAGCAAGAGGTAGGAACCATTGGGCGCCATTTTAGAGGGCTTTCTACAGCAGCATTGACCAGATAAGTGACCTTGGGCTTCAGTGCCTTCCTCTGTTTAATATCCTAATAAAAGGAAAGCCTTAAAGGTGGCTGAACCAAATCAGGGTGGCAAATTCAACTGCCTGCCAGAGGTGGCGGGTCATGATAATCTCTAAGATGGGTCACACGTGAGATGGTGGATACTGGTAAGAGAAGACTCCTATCAAGCTATACTTGTTCTGCTAGGTCTGCATGGGGAAGCCTCAGAGAGGACACTAGAGGGCCTTTCTTTCTGCAGGGGCAAAATCCACAACTCCCATTTGGGCTTTTGATTCTAAATGTTTGACACTGAGGTTATAAGCCTTTGTCTTGCTAAAATGCTGGGATTGCAAGAAGGACATAGGTTATTACTCTGACAGATAGCTGAGTGAGGACGCTGCCACATAAAATAGAAGTCTCACGAAAGACCCTTCCAGCATCCAGCAAAGGATGTGATCCAGTCTTTGGCAGTGGTTGGTTTTTGCCAAGCTCTGCTGGGCTCCAGAGGAGCTGATTTGAAGTCCTAATTTTCATAGCATTTATATGTTGCTGCTTTGGGATTATACATGGCCAGCCATGTGACCATTACTGCACTGGCTTGTAATAAAAAAAAAAAAAAAAAAAAAAACCCAAAACAGCTTTGTCCTTTGCCTTTATATAGCATTTTCAAAATTTCTCGTTTGATGGCAACATGGAGATCTGGTTTTAGAAAGGGAATGTGTTATATTCTTTCGTCAAGCCTTAAAGGGTTCAGGTCCAAAGTTCTCCTAAGAATCCCCTAAGTATTACTGAAGCACCAAATCCAGGATAAAGAAAGAGTGCTTACATGGAATGTATAATTAATTTTAGATCTAAGAGACTTAAATGATTTTTCTTATACACTACTTGAAACATGTGAAAAAGCAGTGTTCTTCCCCCTTTCTCCTACCCTAAGCTGTTCCTAACGCAGGTGTTATTTACAAAGCTGCTCCTTTGTCATTAGATACGTATTTCCACAAAAGAGCATTTGCATATTGAAAATTATACAGGAAATTGCCTGATCTCTCTACTCTGGGTCTGTCAATAAACCTAAAGTACTGCTTTGCTGTGATCCGAGAAAAGGAAAAAAGTGATGTGTATTTATTCATCTGAGAGCTGTATAATCAGCAACTCTTTCTATAACCCCAAAAGGCAGTTCAAACAGCATCACTTAGATTGGAGACCAATTAAATAATTATCAAAAGCATCAGGAAGACAGCAAGGGTGAGCCTCAGAAGAGCACATGGAATCTGTCAGGAAAACATAATTGCCGTTTTGAATTTTTCCCTTACTCACCATCTATTAAATCGTGGCTTCTATTGACCTCTGCATATCAAACGGACTTGGGCAGTTCATTTTCTAAGGCACCAACCTCCCTGAGCACAAAGTAGTTTCCTGGGGTTTTGCGGACTTAGGAGATAGATGGGTTGATGGGATATTTTCCCCCAGCTTAAGCTGTCAGGCCATTCAGACTGTAAAAGTGAGCACTTGGGTCAGGACTGGGTGCATCCTGCATTCTGGCTGCCTGTGCCTGAGGAGTTTGTGCCTTTGAACTCTGCCCAGCATACCCACTCAGCCAGGCTGATGTGGCCACAATCTCCAGGACACTCAGGTAGAGTGGTAAATGTGGTCCTTGTTTTCCATGGATTTGTTTCTTCTTCATGCCTTCTCATTCTGATTCTGCCTTGCTCAGAGAAGCAAGATCAGGGAAAAATCTGAACCAGCACCACCTGAAAATGCACTGACACCTGCCTCCTCAATTCCATGCACCTGACTAGGGAGGTTGATGGGGCTGCCCCCCCCCGCCCCGGCCGAGGGTTGGCAATTATCCTGAAGCCTCCCCATCACCGAGGCAGAAGTAAGGCAGTGTGTGGTCGTCCTGCGGCAAGCAAGCCCCACGCATTCACCCTTGCTACAGAAACAAATGGTCAGCAAATGGCCTATTCAGAGTGGGTCTGGAACTCATCATCTGTGTCAGAAAATGGGAAATCTCTGAGGTGGCCCCACACAAAAGGAGGCAAATGACAAAGGGTCAACAGCAGATGCTGAATAATGGAGTGGGGACAAATAGCATTCATTGGCTTCGTCTTTTTTTGTGTCTCCCACAATGGTGCCTCATTCTGCCCACGTCATTTTCAGTTTCACCCATTCCTATTTTTATGTCCAAGGGAAGCGTGAGAGGGGCATCGGGACTGGTTTCCTCTTGATGTTTTCTGCCCTTGGAATTGAAGTGGGCCTCTTCTGTTTCTTTGCCAAATGGCGACATATGTCTGTCAAGCTTTGTAATAGCCACCCCCTCCTGCCCTGTGTTACAGAGATGGCTGTATTTTCATGCTCAGTGCAAGTGACTGATAGGAAGTTCACAGGACAGTTGAAAATCCAAATGAAGAAAATGTGGGCTTGTCAGAGTTGGCATTGACCTTGAGCTTGAACACCAAGTACTTGGTATATAATTTTTATTTAAAGTGAGACCATTCTCTGGGGTCAGCAATCAAGGAGAAAATGTGTATTCAAAAACACACCTCTCTCCCCTCACCTCTCTACATGTGAGGGGCAAATATAGCTACCAGCGGAGAGGTCCTGCCTTGTCTGGAACCCAAGAGGAGGGAAACGCATTGAGAATAACTTGCTACATAGAATAACCTCAAATCTCGTCAACACAGGGACAGGTTATTCTTTCACAGGTTATGTAATATTTAATGAAGACTGTGTTCCAAGGACTCTTTGGAGAGCTTCATGATATTATCTTGCTTGATTCTCTTAATTACTATGAGATGGATACTCTAATTATCCATTTCTTAGTTGAAATTAAGCAGGCACAAAGAGCTTGAATGAACTGTTCAAGGACACAGAGCTCAGCATGGGGGAGCAGGCCTGGGACCCCAGGAAAAGTTGCTCCAAACCAGAGGGCTTCATCAGCTAGAACTAGAAAGAGTTCTGTATTAATAGAAAATTGGGAAAACTAGAGCTAGTACATATAGATTTCTTTTTTTTTTTTTTTTTTTTTTTTTTTATCTCTTTCTGGTGATAAAATTCTGGAAGTAGCCAGTCAAGGGTTGGTATAACAATTCCCCATCACTGGGGATAGGGTTCCTTCTTAACTTTTAGCCTACTATCCTTACTTTGTGCCTATCTTTAATCCATGAAGTTCACTTCATGGTACAAAAATGTGTTTAGAACCTCTGCTATCATATCCAGTTCCAGGAAGCAAACACCTTGTTGGCTGGAACTCAGTCATAAGACGCACACTTAAGTACAAGAGGGGAGTATACAACCTTGAAGCAGAGTATATTGTCACCTTGAATAAAACTTAAATTTCATCTTCAAAGATGGGAAGAGTGACTCCTGGTATATAATCAGCAGGATATGTCAGCGGTCCCAGTTAGTCTTAACTTGAGATTTAGATAAAACAACCATGAAGATGGCTGCCTACTGCCCACAGTCTACTTGCTTCTTGGATTATCTTATGTACCACAGAGCCTCCTGGGAACACTTCCTACCATGTCTAAAACTGAGCTTCAGACCTAAACCACTTGGCATGCCTGATGGTCAGGGCAGGCTTAGGTGTGGAGGACTTCAGAATCCTCTCAGAAACTGGTTAGCCTCCCATGAAACTCCACTAAGAGGAAAGAGTCTTCCAGTCCAAGTGTGAGGTGAGTTGGACTGACTGAAGTTTGGCGACTGGTGGTAAGATCCTTCCCTGACAGCTCCCTCTGTGGGCTTGTCCACCCTGGGGAATGAAGAGGTCTTTGTATATAAACTCAAGTCACTATATTATTGAACGGCATATCATGTGTAGACACAAGCAGCTCTGCTGGGGGGGCTCCTGTGGACTCTCCCATGGAGGGAGGAAGCCATTTCTCATTTTTAAGTCCTTGTTGACTGAACTGTTGCTGACCTGAGGATTAAACATATGGCGGCCAGGGCAGGTGGGGAGCGAGGGGTGGCAGCCAGAGAAGGCAGCATGATGGAGCTTGGAAGGATGGAGTGGAGGATAATGTCAAGTGATGTATGTTGGATAAGCCTGGGTGCTCTTCCAAGTTACAGGCAGGCGGGTTCTCTTTGTGGGGATGGAAATAGTGGTCAGAGTATTGAAAATAGGAACATTCAGATTTAACTGTTAATTTCTCTGATCATAAGCCTGGTCGATATTTGGGTTCTACTAGGTTCGTAACAGGTTTCAGCTGAGTTTTCGTTTTTGTTCAAATGTCAAATTCTGAGCCTGGACCCCAACTCAGGCGAGGTTAACCTCCCCTCTTCCTCCCTTCTAAATCTCCCTGCTCAACTTCATCCAAATCCAAATGGAAAGCTGCCCATAGAGGAAAAAAAATAAAGGACTGAAAGATGAAGGGAGAGAGGGACTGGGGGTGGGGGGGAAGGTGAAAGGAGGGAAGGAAATAAGCCAGACTCTTAGAGATCATAATCTCCGGTAGAATCTCACGAGGACAATAGCAATAAAAGTCATGGTGTTTATGCAGGATGGGTGACTGAAGCTTGTATGGAGTTGGGCTATTAGTGTTAGCACATGTTCATTCCTACATGTCAGTTAGCAATGTTTCAACATGCATTAGGCTGTATAGCTTACCACATTTCACCTTGAGACTCTTCCACATCAGAGGTTTGATTGCAATGAGCATTGTGGGTAAAGAGCACTAAATCAGGAGCATGAAGTCCTATCGGCCTTTGCTCCCACCCCCTAACCTCTGTGCAAGAGCAGTACCTCTTCTTGCCCTGGTTAGCCCATAAGGATGTGGTGAGGGTCAGGTTAGAAGATGGTGGTTAAAGTGTTACATAAACTTAGAAGTTTCATGAAGATGTAAGTTACATGGAGCAGTGACTTGAAGCCCCAGGCTAAGTGATGCGAAGCTAGATTCTTTCAAGTAATTTGGACTTCACCAGATAGTCCTTTCCACTGCAGGCTCTTGATGAGTGCTCCCAGCGTGAAGAGACAAAGTAGGATGCCTCACTAAGCCACATTCTGAGAGAAATGCAGCATTTGGCGATGAAGGTGGCCCTATCGATTTCAAGTCTGAGAAATGGTTCCCCAGATAATACCCTCTGTCCATCATAGGATATAGCATTTCAAAGACTCTCTCCTAACTGTATTGTATGGAACATCTCTAAAATGTGCATTTACACACACCTAGGCTTCTGATTCTGAGAATGGGAAATTAAGTGATTTGGACCAAAACTTTAGGTAAACCTGTGTTTTTAAAATCTTTGAAGCATTAAGCAGCTTAAAGCTCTAAAGGAACTACCTGGACCCAGTTCAAGTGAAAATGAAACTTAAAACATTAAGAGCCCGAGACTCAAAGCCACTGTTATTTTCTGAACATTGGAAAATTCTGGTCATTTAAAAAAACCTTCCCCCACATCAAGGGGGTCAGAAGTCAAGGCTACATCTCTGTTGGACCCCAAAAGGAAAACTCCCTGGATAAGTATGAACCAGAAGTACCTGCCAGAAGATTGGAGGACATAATGCCTTGATGCTACGCATCAGGAGAAAAGGGAGAAGGTATCCACAAAAAGTTGTGGTTATAGCCTATCCGTGTACAGATCTGCTTCCGGGGTTTACATTGGATCCATGGGACCTCAAGTCATGAACTTGTTTTAACATGATGACTGATAATACTACCAAGCAGAAGTGAAAACATCCATTTTAAAAGCAGGTACCTTCCTTATAGGCTTCAAAAAATCTCCATAGATAAAACCTAAGGGCGATTAACATTACACAATCAAAATAACCAAACATTAAGGACTAAGGCACTCTAGGTGACCATCGGGAAACACAGAAAATGAAACAGCCCCCAAATGATACTATAATTGATACTGTAATTTTAAATACGGTAATATTAAAACACTGATTATAAAGTAACTATGATTACAATGTATAAATTAGTGGCACCTGGGTGGCTCAGTTGGTTAAGCGCTTGACTCTGGATTTCAGCTCAGGTCATGATCTTAGGGTCTTGAGACTGAGCCCAGTGTCAGACTCCATGCTGAGTGTAGGGTCTGCTTAAGATTCTCTCTCTCCCTCTCTGGCCCTCATCCCTCCACTAGTGTGCATTTGTGCTCTCTCTCAAAAAACAAAAAAACCCCGCATATAAATCAAAAGATAAACTTTGTAGAAATTACTACAGAGAACATCAAGCTACAAAAAGGGACCTATCAGATTAGGGAAAACAAATAGACCTTTTACAAAGAATTGTTGATAGACTGAACAAAAACCGTCAATTGATGGTTGAAAAATCAGAGCTGAAAAAAATAGTTGTGAAGAAATTATCCAGAATGCAATACCAAAAAAAAAAAAAAAAAAAGCAAACTTTGAAACCAAGTTAGTTAGAAAAACATGAAGGATAAAGTGATAAAGTTTAACCTATGCCTCATCCCTTCGAGGAGAGAAGGGAGATAATGTGACCAGTCAACATTTAGACCTTACTGTGCAAATTACCTCAAATTATGACACCACTCTACAATTTCACAAAGCCCAACAAATCCACGTTCAAGAGTAAAAGAATGTTATACGTAAATATATCCTGTAGAAACTGGGAAATCCAAAGACAAAGAGAAGCTGTTAAATCAGCCAGAGGGGGTGGAAATAACCTTCAAATGAGCAACACTTAAGGGCAGTAAGGAAGCTGAAAGTCAGTACAATATCTTTAATGAACAGAGGATATCTCCAACCTGGAACAATAAACAAATGAATCTTTGAAGAATAAGGGTAATAAAGATATTTTTGGACAAATGAAATTGAGATAGTTTGCCATTCAAAGACTCGTAGCAAGGGAAATTTTAAAAGATGTTTATTTTTACCGAGGTGTGGTTGACATAGAATGTGTGAGTTTAAGGTGCACCGTGTGTTGGTTTGATATATTTATATATTGCAGCTTGGTTGCCACCATTGCTTTAGCTAACAGTTCTGTCTTGTCACATCATTATCATTTCTTTTTTTGTGGGAAGAACATTTAAGGATCCAGTCTCCTAGCAACTTCGAAGTTTATAATACAGTGTTGTTGATTGTATTCACTATGCTGTGCATTAGATCTCCAGCACTTACTTATCTCCCAGGTGTAAGTTTGTACTCTTAACAGCTCCCCAGTTCCCCCACTTCCAGCCTCTGGTCATCAGTATTTGATTATTTGTTTTTGTGGATTTAGCTTTATAGAGGTTTCACATGTAAGTAACATCAAACGTTATTTGTCTCTCTCTGCCTTGCTTCACTTAGCATAATGTCCTCAGGTTCCATCTGGGTTGTTGCAGATGGGAGTATTTTCTTCTTTCTCATGATTGAATAATATTCTATCATGTGTTATATAAATACCGCATCTTAACTATTCATCTGCTGTTTGACATGTTTCTGTATCTTGGCTGTTATTAACACAATGAACATGGGTATGCAGATATCTCTTTACAGATACCAACTTCAGTTTCTTTAGATATATACCCAGGAGTGAGATTGCTGGATCACGTGGTAGTTCATTTTTAATTTTTTTGAGGAACTACCATATTTTTCATAATGGCTGTACCTTTTTATGTTTTTATTTTTACTTTTATCGAGGAATGGGTGACCCAGGGTTTCATTGGTTCCAGATACACAACACGCAGACTTGACAATTCTATACTTCATGCTGTGTTCCCCACAGGTGTAGCTTATCATCTGTCATGAACAGCACTGTTAGAATGCCATTGACTCTGCTCCCTATGCGCTACCTTTCATTCCTGTGATTTATTCATCCCATAACTGGAAGTCTGTACCTGCCACTCCCATTGACCCACTTTGCTCATCTTCCCACCCTTCTCCTGTCGATCACCTGTCTGTTCTCTGCATTTTCGGTTCTAAATCTTCTTTTTGCTTGTTGTTTTTGTTTTGTTTTGTTTTTAGATTCCACATATAAGTGAAATCATATGGTATTTGTGTTCCTCTGTCTGACTTATTTCACGTAGCATACTACCCCTTAGGTGCATCCCTGGTGTTGCAAATGGCAAGATCGAATTATTTTTTATGGCTGAGTAATACTCTGTTTTATGTATGGATATGTACATGTACCACATCTTCTTTGCCCATTTATGCATCTGTGGGCACTTAGGTTGCTTCCATATCTTGGCTGCTGGAAATAGTGCTGTATTTATCTTTTTGAATTAGGGTTTTTGTTTTCTTTGGGCGAATAGTGGAATTACTAGACTAGTGCTTCTATTTTTTATTTTTTGAGGAACCTCCATACTGTTTTCCACGGTGGCTGCACCAGTTTGCATTCCCACCAATAGTAGCGGAGGGTTTCTTTTTCTCCACATCCTTGTCAGCCCTGTTATTTCTTGTCTTCTTGAATCTGGCCATGCGGACAGGTGTGAGGTGACATCTCATTGTGGTTTTGACCTGCATTTCCCTGTGTTTAGTGATGTCAAACATCTTTTCATGTGTCTGTTGGCCATCTGTCTTTTTTGGAAAAATGTCATTCTGGTCCTCTATTTCTTAATCAAATTAGATTTTTGGTGTTGTATTAAGTTCTTTATATATTTTGGATATTAATCCCTTATCAGATATATCATTTGCAAATATCTTCTTCCATCCAGTAGGTTGCCTTTTTATTTTGTTGATTTTTTTTTTCCTTTGCTGTGCAGAAGATTTTTATTTTGATGTTGTCCCAATAGTTAATGTTTGCTTTTGTTACCTTTGCCTGGGAAGACCTATCTAGAAATATGTTGCTATTGTTAATGTCAAAGAGATGATTGCTTAAGTTTTCTTCCAGAAGTTTCATGGTTTTAGTCTCATGTGTAGGTCTCTAATCTACTTTGAGTTGATTTTTATGTAAAAGTCCTACAAGTTCATCCTTTTGCGTGAAGCTATCATTTCCCCAACACCATTTATTGAAGAGACTGTCTTTTCCCCCATTGCATATTCCTGCCTCTTTTGTGGTAGATTAACTGACCATACAAGCATCTGTTTATTCTGTGCTCTCTATTCTGTTCCACTGATCTGTGTGTCAGGTGTTTTGTTTAGTATAGCTTTGTTATCTTGAAATAGGGGATTGTGATAACCTTCAGCTTTGTTCTCTCTCAAGGTTGCTTTAACTATTCAGGATCTTTTGTGGTTCCATACAAATTTTAGTATTTTTGTTCAGTTGCGTGAAAAAATGCTGTTGGTATTTTGATAGAGATTTCATTAAATCTGTAGATCACTTTGGGTAATATGAACTTTTTGACAATAATAATTATCCCAGTTCATGAACGTGGAAAATATTTCCATAAGTTTGTGTCACCTTTAATTTCTATCAACGTTTTATACTTTTCAGAGTATAGGTCTTTCACCTCCTTGGTTAAGTTTATTTCTAGGAATTTTATTCTTCTTGGTGCAGTTGTAAATGGGATTGTTATTTCTCTCTCTGCTAGTTTGCTATGAGTATACAGAAACAAATTTCTCTGTATTAATTTTGTAGCCAGCAACTGCATTCATTTATTTATTCTAATCATATTTTGGTGAACTCTTTGGGATTTTTTATGTGCGGTATCATGTAATCTGCAAATAGTGACAATTTAACTTCCTCCTTACCAATTTGGATGCCTTTTCTTTCTTTTTCCTTTCTGATAGCTGTGGTTAGGACTTCTGGTACCATTTTGAGTAAAAGTGGAGAGAGTTGTACCATTTTACATTTCAGCCAAAATGTTATAACGTTTCCCTAGTACCACGGTCTCACCAACACTTATCTTGTCTTTTTGATAATAGCTTTACTAGCAGGTGTGAAGCATTATCTCCATGTGGTTTTGGTTTAGGTTTCCCTGATGATTAGTGATATTGAGTATCTTTCACATACTTTTTTTTTTCCACGTTCTTTGAACATACTTACTGGCCATTAGTATGTCTTCCTTAGGAAAATGTCTATTCATGTCTTTTGCTTATTTTTATTTTTTTATTTTATTTTTTTAAAGATTTTATTTATTTATTTGACAGAGAGAGAGAGAGCACAAGTAGGCAGAGAGGCAGGCAGAGGGAGAGGGAGAAGCAGACTCCCCGCTGAGCAGGGAGCCCGACGCGGGGCTCGATCCCAGGACCCTGGGATCATGACCTGAGCCGAAGGCAGCTGCTTAACCAACTGAGCCACCCAGGCGCCCCTTTTGCTTATTTTTAAATAGGATTATTTGCCTTTTTGCTATTGGATTGTATAAGTTCTTTATATATTTAGATATTAACTTCCTACATGGTTTGTGAATATTTTCCTCCCATTCTGCTTGTTGCTTTTCAATTTACTGTTTGTCACACAGAAGTTCTTTAGTTTAATGTAGTCCCACTTATTTGTCTTTTTGTTGCCTGTCCTTTTGTCTTTTTATTTCCTAAAGAAATAAATCATTGCCAAGACTAATGTAGGGAACTTTTTCTTTATGTTTTCTTCTTGGAGTTTTATGGTTTCAGGTTTTACATTGCATTCTTTGATCCATTTCAAAGTAATTTTTGTGAGTGATGTAAGGCAGGAGTCATTTCTTATTCTTTTCATTATAGGTATTTAATTTTCCCAACACCATTTATTGAAGAGACTGTCCTTTCCCCATTCTGTGTTCTGGCAACGTTGTCAAAAATCAGTTGACAGGATATGTATGGGTTTATGTCTGGGCTATTTTGTTCCACTGGTTTGATGCTTATTGTGATGCCAGGACAACACTGTTTGATTACTGTAGTTTTGTAATATAGCTTGAAATCAGGTGGCCTCCAGGTTTGTTTTTCTCCCCTTTGGATTGTTTTGGCTTTGGGGGTCTCTTGTGGTTCCAAAAAAAGATTTTAGGATAGTTTCTTCTATTTCTGCAAAAATACCATTAGGATTTTGATTGGGATTGCATTGAATCTGGAGATCACTTTTTTTTTAATGTTCAGTTAGCCGCTGTATAGTACATAATTAGTCCTTGATGCAGTGTTCAATGATTCATTAGTTAAGTGTAGATCACTTTTGGTAATGTGGATATTTTCACAATATTATTTTTTTTCAATCCAAGACCATGTGATACCTTTCTATTTATTTGTGTCTTCTTCAATCTCTTCCATCAATATCCTCTGATTTTTAGTGTGCAGGTCTTTTACCTCTTAGGAATAAACTTAACCAAAGTATTTTATTGATTTTATAATTATTTTGTAAATGGAATTGTTTTCTTCTCTTTCAAATAGTTTTTAGTGTGTAGAAAAGCAACCAGTTTGTATATGTTGATTTCATATCCTGTGATTTTTACTTTATTCTAACAATTTTTTAGTGGAGAATTTAGAGTTTTCTATATATAAGATTATGTCATCTGCAAACAGATAGTTTTACATCATCCTTTCTGATATGGATGTCTTTTGTTTCATAATTGCTCTGGCTAAGACCTCTAGTACTATGTGGAATAGAAATGGTAAGAGGAGGCATCCTGTCTTGTTTCTGATCTCTCAGGAAAGGATTTTAACTTTTCACCATTGAGTATGATATTAGCCGTAGGCTTGTCATATATGGTCTTTATTATACTGTGGAACATTCCTTCTATACCCAATTTGTTGACTGTTTTATCATGGAAGGATGTGGTATTTTGTCAAATTTTTTATGCACCCATTAAGATGATCCACATGCTTTTTATCTTTCATTCTATTAATGTGGTGTATCACATTTGTTGACTTGTGTACATTGAACCATCCTTGCATCCTAGGGATAAATCCCACTTGATCATGGTGAATGATCCTTTTAATGTGTTGTTAAATACCATTTATTATTTTGTATCTATATTAGGAATACTGGCATGTAATTTTCTTTTTTTGCAGTGCCTTTCTGTGGCTTTGATAACAGGATAATATTGGCCTTAGAAAATTTGGGAGTACTCCATCTTCTTGAGTTTTTTGGAAGAGTTTGAGGGGAATTGATATTCATTCTTCCTTAAGTGTTTGGTAGAATTCACCAGTGAAGCCATCTGGTCCTGGAATTTGTTGGGAGGTTTCTGGTTACTAATTCAATTTGCTTATTTGTAACTGGTGTTTTCAGATTTTCTATTTCTCTTGATCCCCGGTAAGGATGGGTCAGAGCCACAACCTGGGTCTCTGGGGGTGGGACTCAGGGCAGCAGGGGATGCCCTGGTAACTGTGGGACTAGTCCCAACCTGGGACCATGGATGGGGCTCAGAGCACTAATATTTTTGGTCCCGTATATGGTGAGGTGCAATGGTGCCTGATACTGAAGAGCAGATCATGGGAGCAAGTGGGGTCCTTGAAGGCAGATCTCACTACAGCTAGAGTTACAGCCTCAGGGAATGTGTGTAGCTGGTAGGACTCCAGGGTAGCTCCATCAGCTGGGATCATTATAAACCTCTGTAATAAATGCTGCAAACATCCACAGTGGTGAGGCTTGCTAGGTTCTCTTGCTCTGCTTTCCCCATGGGGTAGATTCCTCTGAGGAGATCCCTCCTGGTGCCCAGCTGCCCTTGACTGGGGGATGGAGTGATACAGGTAATGTATTTTTCTTTGGCATCCTCCATCCTTGATCTCCACGTGGTTTTGCTGATCCTTTTTTTTTTTTTTTGTAGTCCCTGAGATATTCCTGAGCTATTTCTATCAGTTTCTAGTAAATTTATTGTTTTCTTTGTTTTTTTGTGGAGGAGACAAGCACTGGGATTTCTCGGTCCTCCATCCTGCTCAAAAGTTAAACTTCGGACAGAAGGAAATCGATGTAAGATTGGAAGTGTAAAATGCAAGAAATAAAAAGATAAACAGAGCAAAGAAATGGTACTTATATGATAAAACCTAAAGGAGCACAGATTGGATAAAATAACAAGACTGTGTCTTAAAACAAAACAAAAAACAAAAAACCCAGAGGTACAAGTAAAATACAAGCAACAACAACATATGCATCAGGAGTGAAACTGGATTTAAATACTGTAAGTTCTTCACAGATTCTGTGAGTGGAATAGTGGTATTAGCCTCAATTTTTAATGTTACCACTTAATATTTGTAATAAAGTAGAGAAGCAGAACATAAAACTGCCATTCTACCAAATGGAAAAATAAGTAGAATGAGGGGGAAAAAGGAATAAAAGCTGTGAGATTAAAAAACAACTATAGAATAGGCCAAAATAAAATGGTAGACTTAAAACAAGTACATAAGTAAGTACATTAATGTAAGTGAACCAAATTCTCCAGTTAGTAGACAAAGATGGCAGACTGGATAGAAAATGAAAATAACAATGAATTGTAACTATGTGTTTACAAAACACATACATAAAATACTAGGGGAAATTAAAAGTTAAAGAATATACAAATACTAAACAAAGTGTAGTTGATTTAGTTTCTTCTATATTAAACAAATTTTAAGACAGAAGATACTCATAGAGGTAAGTTCCTTCAAATGGGTCAAGTCACCAGAAGACTATTTTCCACTGTTTTAAATGTTTCTTTATGCAATAATTTATCTGCAAAGTATGTAAAGCAAAAGTTGACAGAATTACAAAAGGAAATAACATTAACAATCATAGTGGGAGATTTTTAATACATCTTTTTAAGGAACTAATGGAAGAGCAGACCAAAAATCTTTGTGATGATATAAAAGATTTAAATAAGATGATTAACAAATTTGATTTACTAAACTTGATTTACTAAACTTACATATAACCCCATAACCAATAAATGAAAAATACAATTTCTTTTGAAGTACACTTGTTTTTGTTTTTGTTTTTTTTAAGATTTTATTTATTTGAGAGGGAGCAAGAGAGTGTGAGCAATAGAGAGAGCAGGAGTTGGGGGGAAGGGCAAAGGGAGAGGGAGAAGCAGGCTCCCCGCTGAACAGGGAATCCCATGTGGGGCTCAATCCCAGGACCCTGAGATCATGACCTGAGCTGGAGGCCGATGCTTAACTGAAGGAGCTACCAGGCATCCCTTGGAGTGCACATGGATTTTACACAAAACTTTGCCATATCCTGGACAAGGCAATTCTCAACAATTTTTTTTTTTCTGCAGTGTCTTTAATTCTCAACAAATTTTTAAGGGTAAAATGATATATACCATGTTCTATGACACATTGTAATTTAGAAATTCATAGCAAAAATAATTAGAAAATCCTTATTAACTTATAAATTAAGAATTCTACTTCCAAATTTATAGGCCAAAGAACAAATCATAAAAAGAGAGAAACATTTTTAATTGAACAAGAATGACTATTTTTTTTTTAAGATTTTATTTATTTATTTGAGAGAGAGAGAATGAGAGATAGAGAGCACAAGAGGGAAGAGGGTCAGAGGGAGAAGCAGACTCCCTGCCGAGCAGGGAGCCCGATGTGGGACTCGATCCCGGGAGTCCAGGATCATGACCTGAGCCGAAGGCAGTCGCTTAACCAACTGAGCCACCCAGGCGCCCAAGAATGACTATTTTGTATTTGTAAGGGGATAGACATAGCTGTATTGGAAATTTATAATGTAAAATAATTATAATGTAAACATTTATATTAGAAAAAAATTAAGGCTTCAAATTAATGACCTAAGCCTTTATATGAAAAAATCAGAATAAGAGCTAATCACTCAGACAGGAATCAAGCCAGATCAGAAAGTAACTTAGGAAACATACAAAATAGACTTAACAAAGTTGAAAATTGATTTTTGTAAAGACTAATAAAATTGAGAGACTTCAGGCAAGATTAAGGGAAAAAAAAGATGGGAATAATATCAGAAGTAAAAAAAAAAAGTGATATTCTACAGATGTTGCAAACATTTGAAAATAATAAGGGGATATTGTAAATAACTTGAATAAATTGGAAAATTTTGATAAAATGATCAAATCCTTTAAAAATTTATCACAACTGACTTAAGGAGGGGTAGAAAATCTGAACAGTCCTATGACCATTAATGAAATGGAATCAGAAGTCATAAATCTTCCTCCAAATAAAACCGTTGGTGAGTTCTACCACAGATCTAAGGAAAAAACAATCCTAATTTTACACAAGTTCTTTTCGCGAATAGAAAAAGAAGGAACAGAGGTGCCTGGGTGGCTGAGTCAGTTAAGCATCTGCCTTATGCTCAGGTCATGATCCCGGAGTCCTGGGATTGAGCCCTGCATTGGGCTCCCTGCTCAGTGGAGAGTCAGCTTCTCCTTCTGCCCCTCCCCCTGCTCGTGCTCTTTCTCTCCCTAAACAAAACAAAAAAAAAACTTAGAAAGAAAAAATATAGAGAGCAAAAAAGAGAAAAAAAGGAACATACTGTTTATTTGTAGGGGATAAGAAATGCTATGATTTAGCTCTCTTCCATCTTACACTGTGTGAAATGTGTGTGATTTCCAAGAGAAAATATGGAGAAGGCACAGCCACTTCTAACTGACTTAGTCTATAAGTGCGTGCCTTTTCCACGTATGTCTCTGTTGGGTGATAAAGTTTCATACTCAGAGGATGTGGAAATGGCATGGTCTTTGCCACACACAACCCTCGTTTTATGAGCTAACTTAACCCCCTTACTAAAACTTCACAAGGGCCGCAATAAGGAAGGAAAACTATAAGCCAATTACCCTCATCAATATAGGTGCAAAAGTCCTGAGCAAAACATTAGCAAACTTAATCTAGTAATAGGTAAGTAAAAAGGATAACATTAGGACAAAATTAGGTTTATTCCAGGAATGCAAGTTTAGCTTAAAAATTGGTTTAGAATACCAATTAATGTATCTAAACACATTAAGATAGTAATGGAGGAAAAAACATGTCAATGGATAAAGAAAAAGATTATGATAAAATTATTAAATTTATGATTGGTAAAATATTTCTTAAGGTACTAGTAGTGAAAATGGAACTAACTGATTCAGATAAAGAGTATCTATAAAACACGACTCAGCAGCTGTTACACCTAATAGTGAAATGTTGAATCCTTTCCCCTTAAAATAAGAAGAAAGTAACTAGCATTACTACTATCAACACTGACTAGGACCTCAAGTACAACAAGAAAAAAAATTAACAGTTGGAAATAAAACTCTCTTTACTTATGGATGCTATAATTTTTATGACTATAAAAAATACACAAAAGTTTATTAGGATTAGAATCTAACAAATTTCCAGATATAAAATGCAATGCAGAATAATTGTAGTCCTACATAGTAGCATTAAAGGGAATTATTTTTAAAGATTTTATTTATTTATTTGACAGAGTCCAAGCAGAAGGAGAGGCAGGGAGAGGGAGAAGCAGGCTCCCTGCTGAGCACGGAGCCTGACGCCGGACTCCATCCCAGGACCCTGGGATCACGACCTGAGCCGAAGGCAGACGCTTAACCAACTGAGCCACCCAGGCACCTAAAGGAAATTTTTTAAAAAATATGAAGTTTTAGGAATAAATTTAACAAAATAAGTGAAAGACCTGTGGAGAAAATGATTAAACTTCTTTGAAAAATTTAAGGAATACCTAATTAATGTAGAGAAATTCTGTGTTTGTGGACTGTAAGGCCTGTTATTATAAAAATTGTCAGATCTCTCCAAATGGATTTCTAGATTCAATAGAACTTCGGGAACCAGACAGGTTAATTGTAAAATTTACATTCTAGTACAAATGGCCAAAACAGCCATACACGGTCTTGAAGAACAAGGTGGGAACACTGGTTTTCACAACCTATTTTATAATAAAGACCTAATGTTAGATGTGAAGATACACAAACATGACAATGGGACTACAGAGAGAAACTAGAAAACACGCCCATGTGTCTATGGCCACTATGTACATGAAAGAGAGGTCCCGTAGAAAAGGGGAAAGTATCTTCAATAAATGGTGTTGGAACCAGTGGGTAGCAATACAGGGACAAAAAAATAATTGGACCCCTATGTCATAGGACACACAGACACAAAATTCTAGTTGAATTAAAGACCTCACGTGAAAGGCAAAGCTACAAAACTTTAAGAAGTTAATAAAGGAGAGTATCTCAAAAATAAGAATTTCTTAAGACAAAAAGGCATTGAATGAAAAGATGGATGGTTTTTTGACATAGCCTAGTTTAAGAATATCTGTTCATTGAAAGACAATATAAAAAGAGTGAAAAAGAAAGCCCTAGAGTGGGAGAAGCTATTTACATTACATATAACTTAGAAAAGACTAGGACCCAGAATGTATAAAAAATGAAGTACAAATCAAGAAGAAAAACAGAAACAACCTAACAGAATAAAGGGCAGGAAACTTGAACAAGCATTTCACCACAGAATGAGGAAATCTAAGTGTCCAGTAAATATGGAAAAACATCCTCAACCTTAGCTGTTGCTGTAGAAATACAAGTTAAACCAACATGAGGTACTTTTACCTCCTAGGTAACCTAACAAACTGGCAAAGAAGACCCCCAGATACTTGATAATGTCAATGTTGGTGAATATGTGGACCAACTGGCTCAACTGTAGACTGGTACAAACCCTTTAGAAAGTAATTTGGAATGATCTATATGATGAATTGAAAATAACATGGGTTATGATCCAGCACATCCCCTACATATATACCAATGGTAAGTCAGGAGGTGTGGGTAAGAATGTCCGTAGTACCATGATTCACTATGTTAAGCCAAATTTTCACAAACAGTTGAAGGAATAAACTGTGTTTTATCCATACACCAAGAGTATAATTTGATAATCAATGTACTACAGCTAAATGCAACAATGTGAATTAGTCTCGCAGATCAATGTTGAGTGAAAGGATGAAAAATGTCATATGGTATGATTCTATTCTTAGAAAGTTCAAAAGCAGGCAAAGCTGAATTATATACTTCATCACTATTTAGGTTCTAAAACTATTAAGTAAAAAAAAAAAAATCATGATCACAAAAGGCAGGGTAGTGGTTACTAATGGGGTTGTGCTTGGGAAAGGTGAAGGAGGAGTCTTCCAAAGTTCTGGCAACGCTCTTTTCCTTGATTTAGGTCAGAGGTCAGCAGACTTGATCTGTAAAGGGGTAGATTGTAATTATTTTAGGCGTTGTAGACTAAATGGCTTCTGTCACAACTACTTCACTCTCCCATTATAACCTGAAAGTAGATGCAGACAATATGTGAAGAACTGGGCCTGGAAGAGTTCTAATAAAACTTTATTTGCTGACTAACTGAACATTATTTTTAAAAAAATTTATTTGCCAAAAAAAAGCAGGTTGGATTTGGTCAATAGGTCATATTTGCCAACCCTTATTCTATTTTTTTTTAGTTTAATTTTATTATGTTAGTCAACATACATTACATCATTAGTTTTTGATGTAGTGTTCCAGGATTCATTGTTTGCATATAACACCCAGTGCTCCACGCAGAACGTGCCCTCCTTAATACCCATCACCAGGCTAACCCATCCCCCCACCCTCCTCCCCTCTAAAACCCTCAGTTTGTTTCTCAGAGTCCATCGTCTCTCATGGTTCATCTCCCCCTCTGATTCCCCCCCCTTTATTTTTCCCTTCCCACTATCTTCTTTTTTTTTTTTAACATATAATGTATTATTTGTTTCAGAGGTACAGGTCTGTGATTCATCAGTCTTGGCAATTCACAGCGCTCACGACAGCACATACCCTCCCCAGCGTCCATCACCCAGCCACCCCATCCCTCCCACCCCCCACCACTCCAGCAACCCTCAGTTTGTTTCCTGAGATTAAGAATTCCTCATATCAGTGAGGTCATATGATGCATGTCTTTCTCTGATTGACTTACTTTGCTTAGCATAATACCCTCTAGTTCCATCCACGTTGTTGGAAATGGCAAGATCTCATTTTTTGATGGCTGCATATTATTCCATTGCCAACCCTTATTCTAGATGATAGTTACGTGGATGTTTGCTTTACAATTTTCTGTTTTATGCATTTTTTTTTTGATGTGTAAGTCCTATTTCACAAAAAGAAGGATTCAGACACAAGAAAGAAGTTTGGCTCAGGAGTTAGGCTTTAGGGCTGTGGAGGCAAAAAGCCTTACCCAGTCACTATGTATTGGACCCTGGGCAACATATCTAATGTACATCTGTAAAACTATGGTTATGATAGTAACTACCTAATGTGTTTGAGGAGTCGCTGAGATGATGAGGTTAGGGCTTAGGAGAGCTGCTAGCATACAGTGAGTCCTCAATAATTTTTTCTCTCAAGGGATTAAAGCATTAACCATGCTTACCAAGACTTTAAAGAAGTTCTTGTTGCTATTTTCAAAAATTATCTCCTAGGGAAGGCATTTATGAAAGAATAGGAACTGAACATAATCTTCTCTATACATAATATGGAAATCACAAGTAAACATCCCAAGTAAAAATAGTATGCTGCCTACTATTTCTTGGAAAGCACTTTTCCTTAGCATACTTTGGGTGTTCAACAGAGGACTCGTAAAAAATTATTTTTAAATGTGTTCCAAATGTAAATTATAAGGAGAAAAAAATAGTGTGAAGGAAAAATTTCATTCCAGATTCCGAAACTAGAATGACTGTGCTTTATACTTCAAGGAAGTCTTAATGAAGGGATGAAAACCTGACTTTGTCTATAAAAGGGTAGATGGAGATTTTTGACATCCTAATTTCGAGAAGCTGGTTAAGTTACCCTACGTGACAAAAGAGACTTTGCAGCTGAAATTAAGGATTTTGAGATGGGGAGATTTTCCTGGATTATCTGGGTGTTCTCAATGTAAGAAAAGTATCCTTAGAGTGCTTATAAGGGAGAGAGGGAGGCAGGCATGTCAGTAAGTTTGGAAGTTGCAATGCTCTGGCTTTAAAGATGGCAAGAGGGGTCACAAGCCAGGGAATGTAGACCTCAAGATGTTGGAAAAGGCAATAAATGGATTCTCCCCTAGAGCCTAAAGAAGAAAGGCGGATCTCCTCTCCCTGTAATTTTAGCCTGGTAAAACCCATTGCAGACCTCCGACCTCCAGAACTCTAAATCTAAAAATTTGTGTTGGTTTTAGCTGCAAAGTTTGTGATAATTCGTTACAACAGCACTTGGAAAACTAGTACAACTGTCAAGTGGATAGAGGATCTGAGTCAACCGAATGTAACTCCTTAAACTCCTTCCATGCATTTTCGTTACTCATTTTTATTATTTAATTAAAAAGTACTAACCAAGTGACTTCCTGGGTTACAAAGATGAATAGACATGTTCTCAGTCCCCAAAGAGCTTACAGAACAGTAGTGTTGGCGACAGTGGTCTATGTTTCTGCTCATCTTAGGAGCAGAGGCATGGGTTGTTTTAGGTCAAGACTTTTTTTTTTTTATTATGTTCATCAACATTACATCATTAGTTTTTGATGTAGCATTCCATGAGTCATTGTTTGTGTATAACACACAGTGCTCCATGCAATACGTGCCCTCTTTAATACCCATCACTGGGCTAATCCATTCCCCCAACCCCCTCCCCTCTAGAACCAAAGACTTCCTTTAAAGAAAATCTGTCTGTCTGGTGAATAGCGGTGGAAGACAGAATGTCTATATCCAGGGCACAGGGCAGACAGGCTTATAGTCCAGTATAAAAAGATTCAGGTTTTCTAAGCCCAGGGTTCTTCTCTTAAAAGGCAACACACTGTATGTGAAGGTATCACGGGGCCCACTTTGTGCTGCCCTCTGAGACCTGGGATTGGAAAACCAGCTCAAGGAAATGATGGTATGGCTGCTGTTATTTCTGTGAGTAATCAATCATCCCTTGTCTCTGACCTTCAAGTTTTGTGTCTTCTCAGCATCGATGAACCTGAAATGGGTTGTTAGCTTACAAACAGGGTAAAGTCAACCTTCATAGTTATTGACAAGTGGTAAATGATATACAGATCTCTATGATCACCATGGGTCAGGGTCTACTAAATAGTTTAAAATAGAAAGGGAAAAGAGACACTATGTCTATCAGATACCAACTACTCTGCTAGTACTTTACAAAGACTCATTGAGTTTTCACAATGCTCACAATGCTCTGTAAGAGATTGACTGCCATTTTACTGGCCATCCACATGTCAGCTAGGATAACTTAGTTGTTTATGACTCAGATAAAATTTACTCCCCACATCCCAAATGCCTCCCTCACTACATGTCCTTAAAAAATTCAATGTCCCCAGAAGACTCTAGAGCAGTGGTTCTAAGAGGAAGTGATTTCTACCTCACCCCATGTGGCAGTGGCTGAAAACATTGTGGTCACAATTTGGAGTAGGGATATTATTGGCATCTAGTGGCTAGAGGTCAGGAATACTGCTACAGATCCTACAATTAGGGTAACTGCCCCCCAACACACACAAAAGAATTATCCAGTCTAAAATGTCAGCAGTGCTGAGGTTAAAAAGCCCTACCCTAGAATATAATCGTCTCTGCCTAGTTTCCTACCTTCATTGATATCTTTTGCTGTGTTCTTTATCCATTGATTTTTTTTTTTTATCCTACCTTGGTGTATATATCCAAATGTCCAAGGTCCCACTAGTGTGAAGTTATTGCATATAGGAGATATTTTGCTAAATATTTGTAGGTTGGGGGAGAGGGTGCATTGCAAAGCAAAATTGCATTGCATAGCAAATGAGCCCAATAGCATATAAGGCAGCCCTATTAAGTCTTTTCAGCCACTATACCATTGAGGGTGTGTCCTCATGCAACCACTTGGCTTCTCACCATCTTGCTGGCTCCAGTCTTCATATATTACCTTCCCAGACTGCACCCAGGATCTCCAGATTCCTCTCACTCTATTCTATAGACATTCAATTCTCGTGAGCTTCTACATCAACATTCACCTCCAGGCCCTGCTGGACCTACACTAGCGGTTTCTAAATGTGAGCAAATATCAGAGTCCCCCAAGGTTATTAGGACATACCTTGCTGGATTTTGAGTCTGTAGATGTGGATGAGAATTGCATTTCTTACACATCCCCAGTTCCCAGGTGGTGAGGATGCTGCTGGTCTGGGAACAATACTTTTAGAACCACTACATACTAAAAAAAATCCAAACAAAAGAGCCATTGATTTCTTTAGCAGTACAAAGGACCTACAGAAGCCCTGAGATGAATGTCTTTTCTTTGATCTGCCCATTTTAGAAAGTAGTGTTGTTCTGTATAATATTTCCCATTGTCCTCAGTTACACTGAAGAAGAATTTGGGGCTCAGGGAGGTTTAACTATGACCAGGAGACTATGACCCAGAGCCAAGGTCTGATTGTGAAGACCTTGCCTGTGTTAAGTGGTAGTCCATGGGAAGTAAGCAACAGAGCCTCACTTACGATCATGCATAGTTTGTTCAGTGTTATGAGGCAGGCTTGGTAGGTAGAATTCACAAAGATAACCCAGAAATACACTTAAAGTTAGTTCATATACCAGCAATAATGATTTGAACCCTTACTGCCAGGTTTTATGATAAATAATTCCTTAGAACAAGAATGAGAGCAATGCCATCAGTTGGATGACACTTGGCAGGAAGCTCTGAGGTGGTACTCAGTGACAGCCAGTAGATCTACATGTGCAAGTGTCGTGTGTAGGATGAGCTGGCCTCAAATGGTTAAAATTCCTCCAAAACCTTTGGGTTTTGAGCATAAATGACCTGCAAAATGAAGACTGAACAAATCACAGGATCTCAGGACACTATATGTCATTTTCAGAGAAAACAGCCTACTGATGTTCTTCCTTCTTGTCCCCCTAAGAAAACAAAGTTAAGTTTATTGTCTGGGTCACTGGAATAATTCAGCCTAATCCCAGCTGGGAATTTGGCTTCTAAGATCTAAGGCTGATAACTCAGGACAGAATACTTCTTGGAAAGTACTGCTTTCTAGGTTGTCTGATATGTTGCTTTGGATTTCTTTCATCTATAGTCTTGACAGGTTTCTACATCAAAGTGATTTCCTATGCAATTCTGACTGCCAAGATAAAAATCAATTCCTGTCATCAGGAAAAAGTCTATTTAATTATTAAATGAGCAGAAAGTAAAACAGCACAGAGGTGCTTGATTATCATACACAATGACTAATAATTGGTAATACATATACAGTACAGAATTCAATTGTTTTTGATGAAAGTAATGTTCTTTAAGCACTTGGTTCTTCTTCAGGAGGTACTTGTTCAGATGTGAGTTTGGATGGGCACTAGATACTACATGGAGTCAAATTTTTAGAAACAAAGCAGACACCCTGGCTCTGATAATGCCTGAAGTATAAATTATCCAAAAACACAATGACCAATACAAGGGTTAACAAGATTTTATCTTCTCTGAAGATTTGTTGTGGTCTGGGTTGTTTCCATGAATACGCTGACCACATGCTTGACCAGCCAATGCAACCAAAGCAGAGGACTGAAATAAAGATTGTCCTGGGACAAGAAAGGTCAGAGAAAAGTAGAAAAAATTATATATATATATATATATATATATATATAAAGGCATGGAGTATGAGAAATGGAGAGCTTTGGGGCAGGAGTGGGATATATTCGTTTCCTAGAACTGCTGAAACAAAGTACCACAAACTTGGCAGCTTGAACAACAGAAATGTATAGTTTCATGGTTTTGGAGGCTAGAAGTCTGAAATCAAGACGTCAGCAGAGTTGGTTTCCTCCGAGGGCTGTGAGGGAAGGTTCTGTTCCATGTCGGTTTCCTAGCTTCTGGTAGCCTCAGGCATTCCTTGACACAAGAAGATGGCGTTCTTCCTTGTACCCAAATTTCTGCTTTTATGAAGACACGAGTTATATTAAATTCAGGCCCACCCTAATGACCTGATTTTCACTTAATTACCTCTGATGAACCCTATCTTCAAATAAGGTCACCTTCCGAGGTACTGGCGGTTAGGAATTCAATATATCTTCTTCGTGTGTGTGAGGGGTGTGGTCGACACGGTTCAACTCCTAACAGGAAGAAAGAATTGTGAATAGGAGAAAGAAGAATGGGAAGGGAGACTAGATGGGGAAGGAGACTGAAAAATGAACAAAACAAATGGGTGAGATAATGAAGAAAGTGATTTCCTTACCAGCTGTACCATCCAATTGCTTGATAGCCCCTGGCCAGCTGCTGACATTCAGGACTTCTGGTAACCCAGGCCCAGCCACTGAGCAGCTTAGAGGCCAGCATCCCCTTGGGAACATGGCAACTCTGCTAAAACAGTACGGTGAACCCCATTTCCTAGTGGCTTACGGGACAGAATTCTCATTTTAAAAAGACAATGATGAACATGTTATGCAGAATTTTCTAGGACTTGGGTTGTGAAACTTAACCTCTGGAGATTTTGGTTCTGCTCTGCATGTAGGACACAAGGAAACACAGCTAAATGGGAAAAACGGTACCATTCATCTACCAGTTTAGTTTTCACAAGTGAAAATATAAGCCAGATTGACGGCTCTTAAATACTAATAGGTCCTACCACCTCCTATATGACAGACAGATAAATTGAAGAGAAATCTCAGATTTCAAATTACCGCTTCCTGGCTCACCAATTTTCAAACACATGGTGAAAGTGGGGAAAAATCCATACAAAGAGAATATTTGTTTTTAAGATGTATTTGAAATTGTTTAAAGGGCTAAAAAGCTGAGAGCCAAAGCTGGAACAGTGAAACTATACAGCTGGAGAGACTTTCTCTGAAGGTCATACACAAAATGCACATGAAAGGGTACCAAGAAGCTGGTAAGACTTCTAGATACTTTCCTGCAAAAACTATGTATTATATAGTCATGCAATTCTACTTTGTACAAAGAGGGATCAGGCTATGTGGATTGTTTCCCCATGCCCATTTCAGAAAGTCTGAGAACAGCTAGAGTAGAAAGGAGGAGAAACCTATCCATCACTTACTGTATGTGCCAAGGACAGCCACTAGGAACACTGGGTATATTTTCCAGGAGTCTTTCTCTAGTCACACGTTTGTTTTGCTTTAATTTTGATCCTATTGAGCGCTATCAGCCAGGTACCTCTATCACCAATAAATCTTGATAGATCTGTGAAAACCTCCATGTAGCTTGGGCTACTTTGTAAAGACCTCTACGTACGGCTCTTATTCTTGAGAAAAAGGGGTAACTTTCAAACTGACAATGATCACAGTGAGTACTTTGGGACCAATTCCTTCTTCCCATCTCTCCGCTCCCTCCATGGCCATCACTGGCCTCCCTGAATCCAAGAGCCCTTCAGAGAATGGGGCATTTTCCACCTTTTCATCTCTTAGACACGTTGTTTAAGTATTTTGTTTGTCTTTTAATCAGAGGAAAGCAAAGAGTATATCATTACACTTCCAGGTAGATCAGAAGTAGAATTTCTTACTTGAAAGCAAGGTGTGTGTTGTTAGTGACATTTAGAATGGCAGATGTCTTTTGAAGCCTCTCTTCAAACACCCAGAATTATCTTGCATTTTCCATACCTCATTCCATATGCACCCACATATCCTCATATGCCCTGTCAATAAAGTGTTTAAGCTACATTAAATAATTAATGTTTACTGCCAGGAAAATGTTTTAAAAATATAAATTATTTAAATATTATGAAATAATTTATTACTTAAAATAAATTTTACAACTCCTTATTTAAATACTCATTCTTTACAATAAAAATCACCCATCATCCTACTACCTAGGGATAACCATTGTTAATATTTTGATATGGATCGGTGATGGGTATTAAGGAGGGCGCGTACTGCATGGAGCACTGGGTGTTATACGAAAACAATGGATCGTGGAGCACTGCATCAGAAACTAACGATGTATTGTATGGTGACTAACATAACATCATAAAATTTAAAAAAATATTTTGATATGTCCCTCAGGATTCTATGCACATATATACTTTTTACTCATAATGTGTATATGATTTCCAGTGCTACATAGGTTTTCGTCCTATATTGGGAATGCTACCATTTTAATAGAAATTTAAAAATGCATTAAAAAAAACCCTAAACATTAGCATTTCTTTGATCACTTTATTCCCATCTGGATGAACTTGATTTGGCTGTTTGTAGGCATCTCATCTTGGCTATTGGACAAAACTCTGGAGTTTCCAGTTAAGATTTCACAGACTTCAGTAGACTTCCCTTTCCATCTCCCAGCTACAGACTTTGATGATTCATTTTTGTCTTCTGTGTAGTGTTTCCCTCCCCGCTTTACTTTTCGGTAGCACTAGCTAAGCAAAGGTGTTTTTTGGCCTTTTGTCTATATTAAACTTCCAGTTCTAAACAGGACTCTTTCCCTTCTTCCTGCAAGGTTGCAGAATAATCAGAAGCCTGACTTGGCTCTAGTCTCTTCATCTCTCTGTTACCTATTTCATCCCTCAACAGATGTTACTGAGCACCAACTAAGTGCAGGCTTTGGTTCAGATGCTAAGCTGCCGCAGTCACTAAGACCTCTCCTAGCCTGGTGTCTTCAGTCTGAAAGGCTGTGTTGTTTATCCAACTGTAAGCTGCTTAAAAACAAGATCTATGTCTGTTCCATCTGGGAGCTGTTCCATCAGCTCCTAGGAAAGTGCCTTTGTCACAGTAGTAACTTCATACTGTAGCTCTGTGCCAAATGAAGGAACCAAAGTAAATTGCTTCAGAAAATAAATGCATTTTGCCACAATCTTTGCAGATTTATTTCTTTAAAAGAGAGCAATCCAGTCCTAGTAAAAAAAATATGAATATCTCTAGGAGGAATAATGTAAAAACACCTCTAGCCATTAATAGGTCAGGGGGAATAAATTTGCCAACCAGCTTCGAAATTCGAACCGGGAGAGGAAAGGGAGGCAACATCTGCTTTGGATCATCAAGGTTTGCTTAGGACAGACATGGGAGTAGTTTGGGGCAACCAGGGAGCGAAAGATGGCACCTGGGAGGACCAGAGTGAAAGGCAGGAAAGCTCAGGGGGCTAACTTCTCTTATCTGACAATTATATTCTCAAAATTCTTTAAAGAGAAAGGTACCCAACCCAGAAAAGACTAAAAATGCTTACAGAGAGCCTCTGGCAGTAACTACGGAAGTAACAAATCATATGCCTTGCTCCATTTGGAATTCGGGAAGCGGAGATAAACTGAGGTCTCTTTCCCTAGTGTCCCATTGCAGAGAAAGATCCTGCCCTGCAAATGCACGTACTCATACTGATTTACTTTCAGGTTTACAGAAAGTAAACCAGTCGGAAATTCTCTTTTAAGCGACATTTAGCTGCTTGAATTTCAGGTTTTGTGAAAGCCAGAATGTTCTCAAACTCAGAAATATAAGCAGTGGAGGTAAAAACCACAGCTTGGAGGTAAGCTGAAATGTGACATCCTTGTAAATAAGTCCCTTAATTTCTCCTCATTGAGATCCTATTTGTTAATCAGTCATGTAAACCTTGATGGAAAACAGATGCAGAATCAATTTGCAAGAACTGGCATTCATTAAAAAAATCTATAAAGGTACTTTTACTATGGTGACAAAAACACAACGATAGACCCTAAATCTTTTTTAAAATTCGGAGCAGAATTGGCATAAGAATGGAGTGTAGAAAGAATTAGATGGAACACATTTCATGTAGGATCTGGTAAATTTCCACATGACCTACTGACTTGCCAACTTTCAAGTTGGATGTCTTAGGTTTTATTTTTCTTTTGGAAGCTTTTGGTTGTCTTTGGCCAAGTGACTTTATCTCAGCGTCTGGAGCAAGAAAGCAAATGAAATAAGGGAAGAAAAAGAACATTTCAAATTTTCTGAAAGCACACATGCACATATATTTACACAAGCACTGACAGACAAGAATATATAAACATTTAATCTTGCACTTATTAAAATGTCTTAGTATAGTTTAAATAAGATATCTATGTAGAGAAACAGACTAACTTTTTAAGATTCAAGTTTAATTACTTCATTTCCCTACTTAAATCTTCTAGGGATCCCCATTGATTTTGGATTAAAGTTTTAAATTCTTGGCATGTTATATCCTTTATAATCTACTCGTTAGCCTATTCTCCTAGGCAACCCCCACCCCCACCCCCACCCTTCACCCTGGCTTCCCTTCTTTTCCTGCCATAAATAGTACTTCCTCTGGAAAGTCTACCCTGAATTTCCATATTGGGCCAAGCGCTTCTCCTATACCTTCCCCCATGACCCTCTGCATAGTTCTATCTTATTTCATAGGGGTCTGTCCTGTGTCAGTCCTCAGTAAATTTTGTGCGAACAGTGCAGATGCTGTCTGTATCATCCCTGTAGTCCTAGGATGTAGGCTACCACAGATAAGTTCAAAATAATTCCCTGTTAAACTGAACAGAATTGAATGTATTAAAGCACTTACTGTATGTAGGTGGCTGAAAGCCACTCAAGTGGAATGGAAGCTAGGATGACTCTGCCGATGTGGGCAGATTTCCATTTGGACGGGCAGCATGTCGGCGTGAAGGAAACATGTGCTAGAATTAAGGAGGGCTAGCCACCAGCTGGAAGCAGAACTGAGAGCTTCCATTTTCTTGTGTTCCTTCTCTTGCATCTTGTCTTCTTGCCCTTCTACTCCCTGCACCATTTCCCATCTGAACGCACATGCACCCACAGTAAAATGGTCACCCGGCTCCCAGACTAACTCTTGGCTTGAGTGTGGGAAGAACTGAGAGACTAGTTTCTATGGAAAGCTGGTTTCAGTCAGGGGGCACAGACTTCTATGCCTTCAAGAGTTGAGCAGTAGATGTGACCCTGTGAAGAACATTCAAACCCAGATTAAAAAAAAAAAAAAAAATCTTGGTGGCTGCTTGTGTTTCAGTGATTGGTTTTCTTGTTGGCGATCTCTGTCCTAGACTCTCCGAGACCTCCAACAGTAGTTCCAGGGAACATAGGCTAAAAACTCAAATCACAACTGGCAAGTACTTTAAGTCCAAATGTAGTGAAAGAAAAATATAGACGTTGGCACACACACAGTTGGAAGGGTGTGCCTTCTACAGCTAAAATGACCCTACATCGATGGTGGTGGTGATACAACATGCGTACAGACACACAACACCTCTGAAGTCAAGGGGTCTAGGACCATGTTGTAGGTCCAACCATGCTGGTTCTCTATTTCTGTTTATTTATGGAGCATCAAATATAAGCCAAGCATGGGCCAGATATTGGGATGGAGAAGTGAACAGACATGATTGCTCTCCTCAAGGACTTAAAGGGCAGTAGAGAAAGATGGGTATCTGTATTTAAAAAAAGTATACTGAAACGTTACAGGGAATAGTGGGGTCTGCAGAAGAGAGTGGTCATTCCTGCCTGGGGGAAGTCTCCCCAAAAGGGATAATTCTTGAGCTGAATCTTTGTAGCTGAGTGAATGGTATTTCCTAAGGAGATATCGGGCACAGAGAGAGAAACTTAAATATAGTTCCTTAAACATGAAACTGGCCTAGAAGAGTATGGGATTACTAGTAGTTCTGTGGGGTTTGAGAAAGAGAGAGATTAGAAAAGCAGACAGAATCCAGGTTATGGAGGCCTTAGAACTCTGACCATAAATTGGAACTCTATTGTGTAAGAAAAAACTAGAGTATTTGAGGAGGTAGCAGGATAATTTATTGTGATTATTAACTTGCGTTTTCCTTTTAGAACTACCCACCACACCCCACTCTTTCCAGAAGGTAGCCTGAGCTTTTCTCTTTCCTTACCCTGGGGCGTTGGCAGGGCCCGAAGGAGAAGCTGTTGGAAGAACAGCATTCTTACTTTTGTGTTCAAAGACTCGTGTCTTGGATTAGATTATGCTCAGTCTCCTGGGTGGGGAGGGAGAGAGCGTCCCCTCTGGCTGGGAAGGGAATAGAGGTTGGACTTCTCTGTTCTTGGCTTCTGGGACTACTCTAGGAAAAGAGAAGAACCTCCATTAAGTACGCTGATTGAATTTCCTGCCAACTGTAACAATAGGGGCTTAGAATTGGATTTAATTGGATTTTTAAAAATGTGATATTTCTCGAACCACCCAAGTCTGTGAAGTAACATTTATGGAGTAAAACCACAAAGTGTCTTAGAAAGGAAAATAACCTCATCAGCCTTGCATGATGGAAGGATAATGTTCGAGAGAATTGATCTAATATCTGTGAACTTTATTGTGATTAGAGAATCAGATTTTTCCACAAACTAGTAAAAAGGGAGAAAGGAACAGAAGGTGCACAAAGAAAACAAAACATTATTCTTCTAGAAAAGTCTACCCTTCTCAGGTACAGCGAGCACATCCTGAAGACTGTGCCCACGAGCGAGAGGTTAAAGACGGAGGCCAGCACTGGGCGTACCCTCAGCAGCTCAGAAAAGGCCACCTTCACACAGCTCAATTCAGTTCAACCTTCAAGTTATGTGTGTCCAGTAAAATGCATTGTTAAATGTTGGTCAAAAGGTCCAAGCTTTCAGTCAAAGGATGAATAAGTTCTGGGATCTAACGTACAGCATGGCGACTATAGCTACTAATACTGTATTGTGTGCTGGAAAGTTGCTAAGAGAGTAGACCTTATTTGAAAATAAAAACAAAATCAAAAGCTATGGTGAGGTGATGGACATGTTAATTAACATGATTCTGGTAATCATTTCACAATGTATATCTATAGGGAATCATTACATTCTACACCCTACATATATATAATTTTTGTCAGTTATATTTCCATAGAGCTGGGAAAACAAAAATAAGTTCTTAATAATAAAACTTTAATAAACAAATAAATCTTTGTTTTATATCTACATATATCTGTACCTATCAATCTATAGAGATATGAAAGTTTCAGATGTGATCATAGATCTAAGAAAAGAATCTCCGTATTATTGGGTCCACATTCTTGCCTTCAGGCATAAAGTATTGTTACTCCCATTTTAGAGACAAAAATCTCCAATCTCAAAGATTAAATTCATTCACTGAAGCATACACTCAATGAGAGTAGACTGAGTCCCGCCTTATTCCAGATACTTGGCTAAGAACTGCCCTGAGGAAGTCTATAGAGGGGAAACCAATAGGTAAAAATTGATAATGTATATAGATAGATAGATACAGATAAGTCCTCAACACTTGTACGTTTCCTTTGGAATGTCTGCCCTCCGAAATGACCCCATTTCTCTGAGAACTCTCCTTTTTCTCTCCCCTCAATATTGATCCCTGGCAGATGTGTTTTGCTACTTAATCCAACACTCTGGTTTTAATTGTATCTGGTGTGGTTGCTGGACTAGAGTGGAGCGATTCAATTCTCTCCTCGGGGAATTTAGAATTGGGCTTGAAAAACAGTGAGGTTGTCTCTCAGGTCAGATATAGTTTTAGTAGATTATGTATTTCTTTGAATTTCATCAAAACTTTCTAAATTATTCATGCAAAGTTTAGAATAACTTACCTTTTTAATATCTGCAACATCTACAGTCGTAGCCACTTTCATTCTTGATACTGTTACTACTAGCTTTATTGTACTATGGTTAGAAGATACAGTTTTGATCCCTTGAAATTTGTGAAGAGGTATCCAGAATATGGCAAATTGTTGTTAATATTCCATGCTTGCTTGGAAAAAAATGTATATTCTGCAATTCCTAGCACAACATTGTATAAGTATCCCTGAATTCAAATTTGTTAATTGTGGTGTTCGAATATTCTGTATACTTAGAGCTTTTTCTGTTTTGTTTTTCTGTGTCCCATTAGTTCCTGATAGAGGTGTGTTAATATCTCTTAGTATAATTGTGGATTTGCTTATTTCTCCTCAGAATTCTTTTGGTTTTTACTTAATATATTTTGATGCTATATTACTATGTACATATACGTTCTAAAATATTACATCCTCTTGGACAATTGAACTTGTATTATGCAGTGATTGTTAACTACAGTAATTCTTTTTGCCTTATTTTAGTTTTTTAGTTTATTTTGCATGGTATTAATATACATATACATTTCTCTTCTGATTCCTGTTAGCATGATATATCTTTGTTCTTTAACTTTTTAACCTTTATATATCCTTTTATTTTAGCTATCTTATAAAAAATATGTGCTTGGATTCTTGTTTTACAAATCCAGTATGATTATCTTTTAACTAGAGTACTTGGTTCATTTATGATACAATTATTCATGTTTGGATTTATTATATACTGTCATATTTGTGTTGTCTCTTCTGTTTTGTTATTTTTGTCTCCATCTCCTTTTTCTTTTGCTTTAAGTATTTTTTTCGTATTCTCTTTGTCCCTGTATTTGTTTGCAAGTTATACACTCTGTGTCTATTCATTTAATGGTTAACCTGCAAAGAACAACATACAGATTTAGCTTTTCAAATCTATTTTTCATCAATACCATTCCCACCTCCCTTACAAGTTCTTAGAGCTTTTTTTTAACTCTGTTAACTACCACAATCCTCCAATTGAAATGTCATTTATAGTCAATATTTGTTTAGATTTCCCACACATTACTACTACTTCTTCCCTCCTTGCACCTCAAACTTTCCATTTTAGATCACTTTCTTTTAAATCCAATAACCATCCTTTAAAATATCCTTTAGAGAAGATCTGGTAATGGCATACTTTCTGAGTCCTTATTTCTTGAAAATAGCGCATTGTATCTTATGACTGGAAGATAGCTGGATTGGTATAGAATTCTAGGTTGAACATTATTCTTTCTCAGCTCCTTAAAGGTATCACTCCAGTATATTCTAGCATTCATTTTTACTGTTGAGATATCACCTGTCAGTATGTTCCTTCTAGAGGCCACTATACAATTTTTCTGTGGCTATTGTTAGATTTTTTTCTTTGTCTTTAGTGTCTTAGAGGTTTTCTATTCTGTGTCTTTGTATAGATTTTTTTTGTGTATGTGTATCCTGCTTGGGATTCATTGGGCTTCATAGGGAAGAAAAAAAAAAAAAACACAACTGTATCAATTGTGGAAAGTATCCTGTTGTTAAACCTTTAAATATTGCCACTACCAAACATTTTTATCTTACCTCCATGAAATCTAATTATAAATATGTGTATATAAAAATATATATTTTATACATGTATATAAATGTATGTATATACATATATATTTTAAAAGATTTATTAGGGAGTGTGCATGCGCACGTGTGTGTGGGGAGGGGGAGGGGGGACAGAGAGAGAGAGAGGAAGACTCTCTGCTCTTTAAGTCCTTAGGTTCACTTTAATTTTTCCATTTTATATTCTATGTTGCATAGTAGATATATTTTTTGAGAATTCAAGTTCATTAACTGCAGCCAAATTAATTTGCTGTAAACTTTTTAAATATACATAATAAATTATTCTATTTTTCATTTCTATACTCATTGTGGTTTGAAAAAAAATCTGCTTCGTTATATTCTTCATGGTTTCTTGTTTCCTATAGATATTTTAAACTTCTATAATGTAAGAATAGTAGGCATAATTACTAAAATTCTGTTTGTGATAATGCCAATATCTGAAATATTTGAGGTCCTTAGCTGTTGATGTATTTATTCATGAAGCCTTATTTCCTTGTGTGCTTAAAACTCTTTTCTGTTTGTTGTGTATTTTCCTTAGGACAATTATTTCTGGGAATTCTTTGAGAAATGTAGTAAAGGTACAATCCTCCGGACCAAATTTGCTTTTCCTTTGCCATAAACCCATGAGTACTACCAGTTTAGGGTCTTTTAATAATGATACTTTTAAAAGACTAATGGTTGGTGATGACTTTGAATTCTCTTGGTGATTCTGGGGTTGCAAATCCACATGAGGCTTTTCACTTGCTGCTTGCTCTTATATTGAAAGTATATGGGAAAGTATAAGGGAGATTACCTCTTAGACGTGCTACCTTGAGAAGGTCTGGGCCTTATCTTCTACCCCTTATCCATATGATTCCATGAATACTGAGACCCAAGTTTATGAGATTTGATGAATACCCTCAAGGCAGAAGCAACTTGCACGTTCCTCTTGCATCTATGGGTTCCCACCTTAACTTAGATTTAGTACTGATAAAATCTTTTTTCCTTTTTTGCCTCTTAGATATTTTCAGAAAATATATTTTCTATATATTATCATGCATTTTAATTGTCAACATTAGAAGCATTAGCCCAGTACTGAGATACTGGAGAGAGAAGTCCCACTTTCACCTTCCAATGCTAATTTAGCTGTTAGTCCTTGAAGGTAATTTTCTCTTTTCTTTAGAGTTCCAGGGTGCAATTATTTCCCACAAAATTTCAGATATTTATTATTTATTAATTTGTTATTCGTTACTTCCACTCTATTGTGGCTGGTGTTTAGTATACTACCATTTTAAGGTTTATTACTACCTTCTCTGCCTGATGATTTAAAAACAATTTTTTTTCTTTGTCTTTGTTTGTTACTGCAGCATAACATAGCCTCTCCTGATTGATTCAAGAATAAGTGGGGTAACTTCTTCTTCATTGTCTTTTTCCATATCCTAGCACAGGGCCCGACACAGTAACTGTAAATTGTGGAGTCAGATTTTAGAACCTGAGCTCTCTAAACCCCTGGTGTGATGGTGCAAAGATGCGGTCTCTCTGAGTTTCCATGAGATTTGGTTTTAAATCCCAATGTATTCCATCCATCTTTCCAGTTGAAGAGAAGGAGAATCATATTTGACTTAGTCAAAAATGGAAATCATTTTGTTTGCTACAAAGCCCATTGGGAAAAGCAATACAGAAGACATTTTTTTTTCTTCTAGTGGGTAACCTGCTACTACACACTAGATATTCTGTTGGCCTCTGAGAAATGATGCTAGGTAAGAGAAGAAGCAAGGTTTCCAGTTTTTTGTTTTTGTTTTGTTTTGTTTTTTAATTTTTTTATTATTCTGTTAATCACCATACATTACATCATTAGTTTTTGATGTAGGGTTCCATGATTCATTGTTTGTGCATAACACCCAGTGCTCCACGCAGAACATGCCCTCTTTAATACCCATCACCAGGCTAACCCATCCCCCCGCCC
>NW_027397090.1:12872502-12878110 GCF_003265705.2 Callorhinus ursinus
CTATCACCCAGCCACCCCATCCCTCCCACCCCCCCACCATTCCAGTAACCCTCAGTTTGTTTCCTGAGATTAAGAATTCCTCATATCGATGAGGTCATATGATACATGTCTTCCTCTGATTGACATATTTCACTCAGCATAACACCCTCCAGTTCCATCCACGTCATTGCAAATGGCAAGATCTCATTCCTTTTGATGGCTGCATAATATTCCATTGTGTATATATACCACCTCTTCTTTATCCATTCATCTGTCGATGGACATCTTGGCTCTTTCCACAGTTTGGCTATTGTGGACATTGCTGCTATAAACATTGGGGTGCACGTACCCATTCAGATCCCTACATTTGTATCTTTGTGGTAAATACCCAGTAGTGCAATTGCTGGATCGTATGGGAGCTCTATTTTCAACTGTTTGAGGAACCTCCATACTGTTTTCCAGAGGGGTTGCACCCGCTTGCATTCCCACCAACAGTATAGGAGGGTTCCCCTTTCTCCACATCCCCGCCAACATCTGTCATTTCCTGACATGTTCATTTTAGCCATTCTGACGGGTGTGAGGTGGTATCTCATGGAGGTTTTGATTTGGATTTCCCTGATGCCGAGCGATGTTGAGCACTTTTTCATGTGTCTGTTGGCCATTTGGACGTCTTCTTTGGAAAAATGTCTGTACATGTCTTCTGCCCATTTCTTGATTGGATTATTTGTTCTTTGGGTGTTGAGTTTGATAAGTTTGTTATAGATTTTGGATACTAGCCCTTTATCTGATAGGTCATTTGCAGATATTTTCTCCCATTCTGTCAGTTGTCATTTCGTTTTGTGGACTGTTTCTTTTGCTGTGCAAAAGCTTTTTATCTTGATGAAATCACAATAGTTTCATTTTTGCCCTTGCTTCCCTTGCCTTTGGCGATGTTTCTAGGAAGCAGTTGCTGCGGCTGAGATCGAAGAGTTTGCTGCCTGTGTTCTCCTTTAGGATTTGGATGGACTCCTGTCTCACATTTAGGTCTTTCAACCATTTGGAGTCTATTTTTGTGTGAGGTGTAGGGAAATGGTCCAGTTTCATTGTTCTGCATGT
Organism: Callorhinus ursinus; assembly: GCF_003265705.2. NCBI lineage: Eukaryota > Metazoa > Chordata > Mammalia > Carnivora > Otariidae > Callorhinus > Callorhinus ursinus. The sequence continues at coordinate 12,873,577 of NW_027397090.1, forward strand.
GACTGTCCAATTTTCCCAACACCATTTGTTGAAGAGACTGTCTTTTTTCCATTGGACATTCTTTCCTGCTTTGTCGAAGATGAGTTGACCATAGAGTTGAGGGTCCATTTCTGGGCTCTCTATTCTGTTCCATTGATCTATGTGTCTGTTTTTGTGCCAGTACCGTACTGTCTTGATGATGACAGCTTTGTAATAGAGCTGGAAGTCCGGAATTGTGATGCCGCCAGCTTTGCTTTTCTTTTTCAAGATTCCTCTGGCTATTCGGGGTCTCTTCTGGTCCCATACAAATTTTAGGATTCTTTGTTCCATTTCTTTGAAAAAAGTGGATGGTATTTTGATGGGGATTGCATTGGATGTGTAGATTGCTCTAGGTAGCATTGACATCTTCACAACGTTTGTTTTCCAATCCATGAGCACGGAACGTTTTTCCATTTCTATGTGTCTTCTTCAATTTCTTTCCTGAGTATTTTACAGTTTTCGGAGTACAGATCCTTTGCCTCTTTGGTTAATTTTATTCCTAGGTATCTTATGGTTTTGGGTGCAATTGTAAATGGGATCGACTCCTTGATTTGTCTCTCTTCTGTCTTGTTGTGGGTGTATAGGAATGCCACTGATTTCTGTGCATGGAATTTATATCCTGCCACTTCACTGAATTCTGTATGAGTTCTAGAAGTTTTGGGGTGGAGTCTTTTGGGTTGTCCACATGCAGTATCATAACATCTGCAAAGAGTGAGAGTTTGACTTCTTCTTTGCCGATTTGGATGCCTTTGATTTCTTTTTGTTGTCTGATTGCTGTGGCTAGGACATGTAATACTATGTTGAATAGCCGTGGTGAGAATGGACATCCCTGCCGCATTCCTGACCTTAGGGGAAAGGCTCCTAGCTTTTCCCCATTGAGAATGATATTGGCTGTAGGTTTTTCATAGATGGCTTTTATGATATTGAGGTATGTACCCTCTATCCCTATACTCTGAAGAGTTTTGATCAAGAAAGGATGCTGTACTTCGTCAAATGCTTTTTCTGCATCTATTGAGAGGATCATAGGATTCTTGTTCTTTCTTTTGTTAATGTATTGTATCACGTTGATTGATTTGCGGATGTTGAACCAGCCTTGCAGCTCAGGGATAAATCCCACTTGGTCATGGTGAATAATCCTTTTAATGTACTGTTGGATCCTATTGGCTAGTATTTTGGTGAGAATTTTTGCATCCATGTTCATCAAGGATATTGGTCTGTAATTCTCCTTTCTGATGGGGTCTTTGTCTGGTTTTGGGATCAAGGTAATGGTGGCCTCATAAAATGAGTTTGGAAGTTTTCCTTCCATTTCTATTTTTTGGAACCGTTTCAGGAGAATAGGTATTAATTCTTCTTTAAATGTCTGATAGAATTCCCTTGGGAAGCCATCTGGCCCTGGGCTTTTGTTTGTTGGGAGATTTTTGATGACTGCTTCAATTTCCTTAGTGGTTATAGGTCTGTTCAGGATTTCTATTTCTTCCTGGTTCAATTTTGGTAGTTGATACATCTCTAGGAATGCACCCATTTCTTCCAGGTTATCTAATTTGCTGGCATAGAGTTGCTCATAATATGTTCTTATAATTGTTTGTATTTCTTTGGTGTTGGTTGTGCTCTCTCCTCTTTCATTCATGATTTTGTGGATTTGGGTCATTTCTCTTTTCTTTTTGATAAATCTGGCCAGGGATTTATCAATCTTGTTAATTCTTTCAAAGAGCCAGCTCCTAGTTTCGTTGTTCTGTTCTACTGTTCTTTTGGTTTGTATTTCATTGATTTCTGCTCTGATCTTTATGATTTCTCTTCTCCTGCTGGGTTTAGGCTTTATTTGCTGTTCCTTATCCAGCTCCTTTAGGTGTAGGGTTAGGTTGTGTATTTGAGACCTTTCTTGTTTCTTGAGAAAGGCTTGTATTGGTATATACTTTCCTCTCAGGACTGCCTTGGCTGTATCCCAAAGATTTTGAACCATTTTCATTTTCATTGGTTTCCATGAATTTTTTTAATGTTTCTTTAATTTCCCGGTGAGCCTTTCATTCTTTAGTAGGATGCTCTTTAGGCTCCATGTATTTGAGTTCTTTCCGACTTTCCTCTTGTGATTGAGTTCTAGTTTCAAAGCATTGTGGTCTGAAAATATGCAGGGAATGATCCCAATCTTTTGGTACCAGTTGAGACCTGATTTTAGACCTAGGATGTGATCCATTCTGGAGAATGTTCCATGGGCACGAGAGAAGAATGTGTATTCCGTTGCTTTGGGATGGAATGTTCTGAATATGTCTGTGAAGTCCATTTGGTCCAGTGTTTCATTTAAAGTGTTTATTTCCTTGTTGATCTTTTGCTTAGATGATCTGTCCATTTCAGTCAGGGGGTTGTTAAAGTCCCCCACTATTTTTGTATTGTTGTCAATGTATTTCTTTGCTTTTGTTATTAATTGCCTTATATAATTGGCTGCTCCCATGTTAGGGCCATAGATATTTACAATTGTTAGATCTTCTTGTCGGATAGACCCTTTAAGTACGATATGGTGTCCTTCTTCATCTCTTATTACAGTCTTTGTTTTAAAATCTAATTTGTCTGATATAGGATTGCCACCCCAGCTTTCTTTTGGTGTCCATTGGCATGGTAAATGGTTTTCCACCTCCTCACTTTCAATCTGGGTGTGTCTTTGAGTCTAAAATGAGTCTCTTGCAGACAGCATATTGATGGGTCTTGTTTTTTAATCCAATCTGATAGCCTATGTCTTTTGATTGGGGCATTGAGCCCATTTACATTCCGGGTAATTATTGAAAGTTACGAATTTAGTGCCATTGTATTGCCTGTAAGGGGACTGTTACTGTATATTGTTGCTGTTCCTTTCTGATCTGTGCTGCTTTTAGGCTCTCTCTTTGCTTAGAGGACCCCTTTCAATATTTCTTGGAGGGCTGGTTTCGTGTTTGCAAATTCCTTTAGTTTTTGTTTGTCCTGGAAGCTTTTTATCTCTCCTTCTCTTTTCAATGACAGCCTAGCTGGATATCGTATTCTTGGCTGCATATTTTTCTCGTTTAGTGCTCTGAAGATCTCATGCCAGTCCTTTCTGGCCTCCCAGGTCTCTGTGGATAGGTCTGTTGCCAATCTAATATTTCTACCATTGTAGGTTACATATCTCTTCTCCCAAGCTACTTTCAGGATTTTCTCTTTGTCTCTGAGACTCGTAAGTTTTATCATTAGAGGTCAGGGTGTTGACCTATTTTTATTGATTTTGAGAGGGGTTCTCTGTGCCTCCTGGATTTTGATGCCTGTTTCCTTCCTCACATTAGGGAAGTTCTCTGCTATTATTTGCTCCAATATACTTTCTGCCCCTCCCTCTCTTTCTTCTTCTGCTGGGATCCCAATTATTCTAATGTTGTTTCGTCTTATCGTATCACTTATCTCTCGAATTCTGCCCTCGTGATCCTGTAGTTGTTTCTCTCTCTTTTTCTCAGCCTCTTTATTTTCCATCATTTGGTCTTCTATATCGCTGATTCTCTCTTCTGCCTCATTTATCCTAGCAGTTAGTGCCCCCATTTTTTATTGCACCTCATTAATAGCCTTTTTGATTTCGATTTGGTCAGATTTTAGTTCTTTTATTTCTCCAGAAAGGGTTTCTCTAATAACTTCCGTGCTTTTCTCAAGCCCAGCTAGTATCTTTAAAGTCATGATTCTGAACTCTAGGTCCGACATCGTACTAATGTCTGTATTGAGTAGGTCCCTGGCTGACGGTACTACCTCTTGTTCTTTTTGCTGAGGTGATTTTTTTCGTCTTGTCATTTTGTCCAGAGGAGAATAGATGAATGAGAGAACAAAATGCGAGCAGGTTAACAACCTCCCCAGGAAATATACTCTATACAAATCAGAAAAGACCTGAAACCAGGGGAAAAGGAAGGGAATGAAAGAAAAAAGAAAGAGGAAAAAAAAAAGAAAGAAAAAGATAAAAACAAAAACAGAACAATACAAAGAAAAAAACAGAATATAATCAAATATGATCAGGCTAGTGCATAGATCAGTGCCACACACTAGATTTTGGGCATATTTTGGTCTGTTAGAAAAAAGTGTCTCCTAAAATTTTAAAGGAAGAAAGACATATATACAAAATAAGGGTTGATACAATGAAGGGATGCAAGATGACTATAAAGATGAAAATTATAAAAGATTTTATAAAAGGAATTGATAAGAGGTTGTTTGAAAAAAGAAAGATGAAGATTAAAAAAAAAAGGGGGAGAGAATGTGATCAGGCAGGAGACTAGAACAAAGCCATACACTAGTGATTTAGGGTATATTTTGATCTGTTAGAAGAAACTGTATCTCAAACTTTTAAAGAGAGAACAACTTATATATATATATGCCAAAAATAAGGGGAGCTACTATGATGGGATAAAATATGACTCTAAAAATGAAAAATAAAAAATGTTTTTTTAAAAAAGGGATTGATAAGATGTTGGTTGAAAAAGGGAAACAGAAAAATTAAAAAAAACAGTTAAAAAATTAACTTTGAAAAACTAATAAATCATGG
>NW_027397090.1:12878210-12878662 GCF_003265705.2 Callorhinus ursinus
AAAAAAAAAAAAGCCATGAATTCTCTGTGCAGTATTCCCCTAGCGCTGGAGTTCTCCCGTTCTCCTTGATCGGTAAACTTGGTCTTGGCTTGCTGGCTGTTCGCGCTGATCTTCTGGGGGAGGGGCCTGTTGCCGTGGTTCCCAAATGTCTTTGCCGGAGGCGGAATTGCCCCGCCCTTGTCGGTCCGGGCTAAGCAAGCTGCTTGGGTTTTCTCAGGAGCTTTTGTTCCCTGCAAGCTCTCAGTACAGCTCTGGAGGACCAGGGTGAAAATGGTGGCCTCCCAATCTCCACCCAGAGGAGCTGAGAACTTGGGGCCCCGCTCCTCAGTGTGCCCCCAGAGAAAAGCAGTCCCTCCCGTGTCCCCGGTCTCCGGCCGCACTCCGTGCTCACCCGGCCTGTGACCAAGCGTTTCTATCTCTGGCACCCGACCCCGTGTGGAGTCTCCAAACCC